>NC_089505.1:273662858-274287858 GCF_036850995.1 Saccopteryx leptura | reverse complement strand
CAGGGCAGGAAAGTCAAACAAAAGAAAATAGGTTTAAAATAAAAGTAAAACTCCTCCCCACTCCCCTTCACCCTTTTCCAACCTCTGCCTGAAGATAACCAGTTAACAGTTTCTTGTGTCGCCTGCCAGAGAGCAATGTCATGCCTACGCTAGTACAGATCTGTGCATGAGCGCCAGTTAAAGAGAATGCACGGGAGGAGAGCTGTGCTGTAGCACGCATCCTCCCCCGGCTCCTGTAACCTAACCTCACGACCTCGACGCCCCTCTGACCCGCACATGCAGACCCAGCCATGCATGGGCCATGTCAAATTTGATCTGCCATTTCACACATTGCACAGACGTGCCGGAGTGGGGTTGGTCCCCAGCAAATAGACCTGTATGTGGTGTCCAGTCCTTTTATTTATTTATGAGAGAGAGAGAGAGAGAGAGAGAGAGAGAGAGAGAGGAACACTGATCTGTTCCTGTATGTGCCCTGACTGGGGATAGAACAGGCAACCTCTGTGCATCGGGAGGATGCTTCAACCAACAGAATCATCCGGCCAGGGTCAGTCTTTTTACTAGAGCCTTTAAAATGTTCACTTACCTCAAAAAAAAAAAGTTTACTCACCTTTTTCCTAATCATCCCTGGTCACCCCTGGGCTGGAATGTCTCTGGGCCACCTCACAGCCCAGAACTCAAAGTTGCAATGTGCCCAGTGCAGACAGAGGGAGGGCCTTGAAGGTGGGGGGCTGGCGGCCTGGGGCACGGCATGCGCTTCTCCTGGACCTCAGTTTCTGCCTCTGTAACACGGGGAACCCTCTCTTAAAGTAGAGGTAGAGATTTTTTAAAAGATAGCGTACTCTAATAAATGGGCTTCCTATACCCTTTTGAAACTTGGAGGCCATTTCATGAAACAAAACTTCCACTGGGACCGGAAGGAAACAGGATATAACAGACGAGGGAAGGAAGTTACCCAAGGTCACAGTGGGAGTACCAGGCGGACAGCGATCGCTGGGGACAGGTATGACTGTGCTGAAGTATCTATCCGTGGATGGAGGTTCTGGAGGAAGCTGGGTGGAGAAGAAGCAGGAGGTGAATAGGGCCCAAGGGACACAGAAGAACCTTCCAGACAGCACAAGGGCTGCAAGCTCACCCACCCCCCGGAGCAGGGAGTCTCCTGCTCCTCTGCAGGGGCCAGTGCCAGGCAGGCTCTCTGGGGACTCTGGCTAGAAGGAGTGACCACAGGAAGGTTCGCAGGGCTGGTCCAGAGTGGGGGAGAGAGGGAGGCCCTGACAGTATGTCGTGTCATTGTGCATCAGATGTGGTATAGTGGTATATTTTATGTCATTTCATTCTTGTGCAGTAGACAGTTTTACAGCTGAGGGAAGCCAGCCATTTCAGTTCATGGACCATCCCCTCCCCCAGGGTGGGTGATGACATGGGCCCAGCCGTTGGAGGGAACAGAGGTAGATGATGATGTGATTCTGGGCCCTCAGGACCTCATAGGCCATGGTGAACAGGCAGGATGCTTCCTCTGGGGGCAGGGGATGACAACAGCACTGGCTGTAGGCCACCTCACCCTCTCCCCTGGGCTCCCCCTTCCTTCCTGCTGCCCTGCCCTGTCTGTGACTTTGGCCAGGACCACAGCTGTCTCCTGAGTCATCTTTGCTTTCTAGCTTTCTAGGTTTTACTCACCTGTCTCCTGGTTTGGGTTTCCACCCTGGTATGAGAATTTTCTCTCTTCCTCCCTCCTGAATACTTATAAGGACACACACAAAGGCTGCTTGGTGACAACATCTACAAAGAACTCTCAGGGAAGGATCCCAAAGTCAAGGGAACCCGGAACCTCCCAGCCCACTAGAAGCCTCCAAGGCGAGCCTTGGCTGCAGGGTCTCTGGCTTTCCTGGGGTTGAGCAGTCCACACCCCCTGCTTCCAGTGTGCTCCCCTGCCACAGGCCTGGCTTAGTTAAATTGGGAACAAAAGGCCCAGCAGGGCCTCTTGTTAGTATAGGCCTCTGACAAACCAGTCAGTATCAGGACCCCCCATCTTCCGAGCCTTGGATTTTCCACACCTGCTTTCTATGTAGACCCAGATGGCTGGCCTTCCCACCTACCTTCCTCCTCTGAAATTCACCTGAGCTAAGTGATTGGGTACCCGCTGCACTGTGATGAGGTACGAGAAGGGAGGCTGTATGGTGAGCAGGTCTATGTTGTCCTGGAAGCCTTTCTGCAAGAGGTGGCATGATACAGGCAGCCAAAGGCTTTGGGGCGGGGCACTGCTGGCCGGACATAACAGGGCAGGAGTAAAGATACCTGGTGTGAATGTGCAGTTGGAAGGAAGTTAAAGGTAATGTAATCATTCCTTCAAGCATTCGTTAAGCATCGTTAAGCCTATATGCCAGGCTCTGTTCTAAGCACTGGGAACACAGTAAAAGAGACCCCCCCCCCAAAAAAAAAAATCCAGGAACTGACGTTTTAGTGGGAAGGTCACCTGAGGTGGTAGGGTTAGCACTACTCAAATTAGTCTGAAGCTCTGGTGAATGAGGATGGGAGGAAGGACCCATCCCACTGGCCCCTGACGCTGTGAGAGAGCCATGCCTGTAGCCCCTCTCTTCTGCCAGAGGGAAACCCAGCACAGGTGAGGTGCATGCAGGCCCAAGCAAATCCACCTCCAAGTAATTGCAGCTTGTGCCACACTGTCTTCCTCCTTTAAGGGTCAGAGTTGCACTGATATCTACCTCCTTCTGGAAGCCCTCCCTGATTAATCCCTCCCCTAACTGGGATGGGAAGACACTATCCCACTATCCTTGAGCTGATCAGAAAGTGTTTTAGGCCTGACCTGTGGTGGCGCAGTGGATAAAGTGTTGACCTGGAATGCTGAAGCCATTGGTTCGAAGCCCTGGGCTTGCCTGGTCAAGGCGCATATGGGAGTTGATGCTTCCCACTCCTCCTCCTATCTCTCTCTCTCTCTTTCTCTCTCTCCTCTCTAAAATGAATAAATAAATAATTTAAAAAAAGAAAATGTTTTAAAAAATATTTTTATTGCTTGATTTTCATAGACAGAGGATGGGGGGAGAGAGAAACATCAATTTGTCCTTCCGCTTATTCATGCATTCATTGGTGGATTTAAAAAAAAAATTGATTTTAGAGAGGGAGAAAGAGACAGACAGACAGAAATATCAGTCTGTTTTTGTATATGCCCTGACCAGGGATAGAACCGGCAACCTCTGTGCATCAGGATGACTCTCTAAACAACCAAGCTATCCAGCCAGGGCTCATTAGTTGATTCTTGTATGTGCCCTGACTGGGGATCGAACCCACAACCTTGGTGTATTGAAATGACACTGGCCAACTGATCTACCTGGCCAGGGCAGAAACTTTTTTCAAGTCTAGAAAGATATCTTCCTTCAGTTGACCCCACCCACACTGTCCTAGATGGAAAATGCTGGCCTGTCTTGGCAAGAGTCAGCTTAGGAATCAGTAATTTGTAGATGCAATCCAGACCCTGCAAGATCTCGGGAAAGGTGTTTCTCTGGGCCTCCGTTTCCTCATCTGGAAAACAGGGAATGAGGTTTGTCCATAAGTACCACTGAAAAGGGGTATGTGGCAGCAACAGACATTTATTGACTACCAAATTCATGCCAGGCACCGAGCCAAGCAATCACAATGTTGTATGTAATCCTTGCAATAACCTTATGAGGAAGACACGATGACCATTCCCATTTTACAGATGAGGAAACTGAGACTCAGAGGGATTCACGAGTTGTGTACAATTAAAGAGTTGTGTGAGCCCAAAAACCCTGCTCTTGACAGATCACTCTATTGTTCTGAGTAAAAGATTCCATTCCATTCTGTTCAACCAGTTATCCAGTCAAATAGCAATTAAACCGTATCAACTATATGCCAGCCACTGAGTGAGCCACTACCTTTATTTGAGCATCTAGTAGGCACCCAGCTGGCTCCATGTCTGGGGTGATGGGACATGGAAGAGGCTTTCCAAGAGCCTAGAGATGTGAGGACATAGAGGTTGGCCATGGGAAGTTATGAACACAGGCTCTGCCATCGGAATCTTTTAGGTGTAGCTGTAACCATGGATAATTCACTTAATCTCTCTCTGCTTGGGTTCTCAGCTATGTAATGGTGGTTAGAATGCTACCTGCTAGGGTTGATGGGAGGATGACATGTGATCATGAGGGCACTTCAAGGGACCAGGTTTGGCAGAGAATGTAATACATAAATTGTGCCCGTTAGTCCTAAAGTGAACAACTGGAGAACAAGGGATGATTGTACACGGCCAGATGCCAGGCTGTGCCTCTAGAGGTACATCAGGAGTTCAGCATAGAGAGAAAGAACTGTCCTGGAGCAGGCAGGGGAGACTTCCTGGAAGAGAGAGCCTATAGTGTGGTGCTGAGCACTGAGCAGCTGGGAGTTGGCTGGAAGGCACGGAGCCAGTCTGCAGACGAGGTGTGGGAGGCAGGGAGGAGGCGCTCCTTTGCACCCTGAGGTCACCCAAGAATGGGAGAAGATGAGCAGCCAGGCACACTGGTTCACTGCAGGGTGATGGGCTCCAATGCCTGGCAGAGGCTTCTGGGACAAACGGAGCCCCCAAGGGCACTGAAGAGAGTACAGCTCTGAGGTGTGAAAGGCAGCATGCTTCCTTTGTGGGGGGCGCATGGCCTGTGACAGACCCAGGAGAAGCACAGGTTGGCCTTGCCCGGCTCTCCTCTTGGTCCTATCCCTTGGCCTCAGTCTTCTTGGCCTCCATTATCACTGCCTCCAAGGCTAGCTGTGGGGCAAACAGCTGTGTTAGGCTTGCTCCCTGGTTTACTGGCTGCAAGCACTTTGCCTGATTAGTGCGTGAGCACGTGGCAGCGCCACCTGTGTATGGTCTATGTAAGGCTACAGGTGCTAGTGCTCAGAGGGGATGGTGGATTGTGGATTGCCTACCTGCCTGCCTGCCTGCCTGCCTGCTCGCCCACCCCTATGAGGGCCCATTTTTGCTATTCATTTGCCTTAGAAGCAGTCTTCCCTGCTTGTGTGCTTGTCTGCCATTGTGAGACTCAAAATGGCCCAATGTGAGAAACGAAATGGCCCAATGCTTTCCGACTCTCCAGTTTCTCTGCCGTCTGCCCTAATCCGACCTGAACCTACCTGGCCTCGGCCACCGGCATTACGCTAGCCCACAGGTCTCAAGGTGGTGGGAGTGAAGAACTGGAAGAGCCACCCTGTCTAGGACCTGCTTGGGGAGGGTCAGGGAAAGGCCCAGAATGTGTTTACATTTTCTCTCCTTTCCTTCTGGTGGCCCAACCAGCCGGCAGTTACACCACTGCGGTTTGTTGGCCCCAGGGAGTGCCTCCATTATGTAACGCTTGACACAACCGTCCCTGAGACACACACGCACACTGGTGCATGCTCAGACGCACTCCTGCACACACATTCACCCACATGCTCTCACACAGATGCACCTACACCTTCTCACAACCCCCCACTGGCAACACTGTTGTCTCTCAGGATTTCTGCTGCCCCCACTGACAGTCACAACTTTAGTGAGAGAACTTCCCCACTTCCTTGCCCTCAAGCCCCAGGTGCCCTCTGCCGGGTGGGGACTGACCCACCTGCCTGGGGCTCTGGGGGACAGCCTGAGTCTTTGGCACCAGCTAGGGTGGTGGACAGCCATGGGTTGCCCTCCAAGAACCTGGAGGCTGTGGGGGTGGGGGTGGGGTTTAGCCACTGGAGGACTAGAGAACAGGACAGGACACAGAGAAAGGCCAGACGCCAAGCGACAGCCCCTGTTACATGGACTCTGGAAATCAAGAACCACCATACGGGGAGTGAACTGGGGTAGAAACGGTCTCTGAGGCACTGAGAGAGGTGCAACATTGGAGGGTTGCTGGGATGGCAGATCTCAAGGTTGTAAATGCACATTATCTCCGCAGATACAAGGGAGCCGCCCAGAGCTCGGCAGTGCTGCCCCTGGGGACTCGCTGATGGGAACACTCTCTGAAGGGTCTGTGTGTGAGGATGTGCACAAGAGGGAAATGATGCGGAGGGCTGGCGGCTGCACCGGGGCCCTCACACGTGGAATGCCACGCCGCCCTTAAAAGAAGGAGCTGGCACGCCGAGTGAGGATAGCGGGCACAGCACGGCCCCCTTCAGTGAACTGAAACCATGTGTGAATGTGTGTGTGTAAGTGTTTATAGCTAGACCTGCACAGTCAAATTTCTAGAACTCCTCACACAAAGCGGTTACCAAGCGGTCAGCTTTGCTGAGTGGGACTGGGAAGGAAGGTTGGGAGGAACCTTTCCATTTGTACAAATTGGAATTCAATGTCCACAGTTTGGATATTCAGAAAAAGCCTGCATAAGTTTAATAAAAGGAAAAACTCCACGAGAGGCCATGTCTGCCAAGAAGCTGTGCACACCCCCCCCCCTCCCCCGTGAACAGCTGGGCACTCCACCCTGGCTTGGGGTGCGGGGGTGCGTGCTATGGTGGCCCCACCATACACGAGCTCCATCTGCTTCATCTGTCAAGTGGGAGAGAACAGTCCCCTGCTCTCGGAGGTCTGGGGTTTTCACACATTAATTAAGGCCCTTCTAGCAGCCAGGCTGGGGTGTGCAGAGGAATGAGACAGTGCTTGCTTAGGAACGAGCATGCCAGAGAGGAAGACAGAGCTATAGGGCAGTGTGCTCTGTACTCCCACAGAGTCCTGCACAGGGTTCCTGGGGGGCTGGGGCTGGGAGGGTGGGGGCGTGAGGTTGGGATTGGCTGAGGCTGAGGAAGCAGGGGACTACAGAACAACTGAGGAATGGTGAGCATGGAGGCAGAGCCTCAAAGAGCATGCTGGGAAGCTTGGATTTGAACTGAGGTTGAGGGAACCGTTCAGGGTCTTTGGGCAGGAGGGGTGTGATGACCTAAGTGTTTAAGAAGCTGGGTCTGGGGAGTGGTGGCTGGGAGGAGGAGTAGCTGGCGCTTCTGGTTCACCTGCTGTCCAGGTGAGAGGGGGAACTTGAGTTGCCAGGCGGTAAAGACAGAGAGGTGGGCAGTGCCTAGGCATGGTTAGAAAGCGGTCGTTAGATTCGGGCAGCCTAGAGGAAAGGGGTAGAGAGGGAAGCTAGAGACAGGCTTCAGGAGGATGCCACGTCCTGGTGCGGGTGACTGGCTAGATGTGGTACCACAGCTGTGGAGACAGGAACAAGCAGAGGGCTTGGTGTGAGGGTCTGTGTCTAGGTGTGAGGAGGCAGGTCCTAGGCTACCGGGCAGGGGGGCTGTGAGGTGCCACCATGCTGTGGGCAGTCCCTTCATTTCCCCTCCACTGGCACGTACAGTCTCTTGGTCTGAGTGATTGTTCTGAAATATACTGGACTCTCTTGGCTTGTAAGGGGAGGGAGAGCCTCCAAGGGTATCATGGTTGTGTACTAAGGACTTGCTTTGCAAAAGGTCAACCCTTCAAGGGTCAGATGATAGAGGCTTCCTTCTTTAGTTGTTTGCATTTTAACAGAACACTCTAGGACAGCAGTGCTGTCCTCCAGAATGTTGCGATGATGGAAATACTCTGTGCTGTTCACTACAGTAGCCCCTAGCTTCATGTGGCTAATGAGTACTTGTAATATGGCTAGTGTGACTGAGGAAGTGAGTTTTAAATTTTGTTTAATTTCAATTAAATTTCAATTGCCCCATGTGGCTATTGCCTGCCATATTGAACAGTGCAGCTCTATTTAGAATTTCCAAAGAAAAGCAGTTTCCACTCTGATTTTAAGGCCCATGTGGTTGGGAGAGTTTAGTGGGGGCAGACTTTCCCCCCACTGGACCTTCCTGACACCCCTCAGATTGAGTGCCTATTGATTAGGTGTGAAGCTTAGAGTCTAAGAAGGAAGGACAATATATATACATATAAAAACACAGCATTTAAAGTATGTCAAAGAATGACAAATGCTAGGGAAAATAAAGTAGGATGAGAAAGAACAAATTCCAGATGGGACTGTTGTTTTAGAAAGGGTGGTCAGGGTGGACCCTTATAAGGTGACACTTAGTAGAGAAGGAAACAGGCCACGTAGGAGAGCGTGACAGAAAGAATAGCAAGTGCAAAGGCCCTGAGACAGGAGGAGGCCCAGCATGGTTAAGGACAGCAAGGAGGCCTGTGTGGTTGGAGCGAGGAGACAGGCGGGAGTCAGGTCAGAAAGAAAATGGGTTGTGGGCCAGGGAGGGAGGCTCCCACAGGTAATGTAGGAGTTTGTAGACCTCGCTAAGATTTTAGATTTTATTCTAAGTGAGGATTTTGAGCAAAGGATGACTTCAACAAATTGTGTATTTATTTATTTATTTATTATATTAAAAGATTGTATTTATTGATTTTAGAGAAAGGAGAGAGAGGGAGAAAGGTGGAAGTGGAAGGAAAGTAGAGAGCATCCACTCACATTTGCTTCCTGACTGGGCAAGGGTGGGTATTCAAACCAGCGACCCCAGCACTCCAGGTCAACACTCCATCCACTGCACCACTACAGGTCAGGCTAATTTTTGTTTTAATTGCTTTTAGAGAGATAGGAAGGGAGAGAGAGAGAGAGAGAGAGAGAGAGAGAGAGAGAGAGAGAGAGAGAATCAATCTGCTCTTGTATGTGGCCTGACCAGGGATCAAACCCATAACCTTTGCATGTCAGAACTATGCTCTAACCAATCATGCTACCTGGCCAGGGTGAACTAATTGTGTTTTTAAAACAGAGGTGGAAATCTGGGTTTATAGACAGCGTGGGTGTAAGGCAGGGAAAGAGGAGTCCGAGAGACAGCCTGGGGCAATTTGAAGGAGCAAGGGCTTGGATTCCATTGAATTCTGCTTCAGCCTCTTCCCAGCTGCTTGGCCTTGGGCACATAACTTCTCTGAGCTCAGTTTCCTTATCTTTGAAGTGGGGACAGTAATAGTCTCTCAGTATTGGGTAGATATAAAGGCTGTTATTAACATACATAAAGCTTTAGTACATAATAGGCACTCCATAAAAAGTCTCTATTAGGATCGTTAAGCCTTTCCAACCAGGAGACCTATGGGCATGAGCTGAAGGGGGAGGGAAAGAGGAAGACGATGAAGCATTATGGTAATAATAATAATAGCTAGCTAATTCCTGTTGAATTCTTACCACCTCTAGGCACTGGGCAAATCATTTCACTTCTTTCATGTAACATAATGTTTTTAAGGTTCATTCATGTTATCCTGTGAATCAATACTTCATTCCTTTTTATGACTAAATACTAATCCATTGCATGGATATACCACTTTGTTTATTTATCCACCTGGTGACAGACATTTGGGTTGTTTCCACTTTTTGGCTATTGTGAACAAATGCATGTGCTTTTTTTATGTGTACATTATAGAGCGTGCATCAGATTGAGTTGGGGAAACAGACATTAATTAAGTGGTTACTAAAACCAATTTATCACTTTGGAAAATAGTGTCCTTAAATGCATGCCCAAGTTAAAGGTAGAGTTACCATGTGATCCTCAAAAAGTTTAAAGGTAGAGTTACCATGTGATCTGGCAATTCCACTTCTAGGTATATAACCAAAAGAATTGAAAACCTGTTTATACAAAAAATGTACATGGGTGTTCAATAACAGCCAAAAGGTGAAAACAATTCCAATGTCTATCAACTGATGAATAAACAAAATGTGGCATAGCTATAGAATGGAATATTATGCTGCCATACGAAGGAATGACGGCTGATTCAAGCTACATTATGAATGAACCTTGAAATCATTATGTACACCCCATGAAGGCAGGGATGACATCTATCAGCTTATCTGTTAGCCTGTGCAGGCATTTAGTAGAGGGTAAAGAACTATCTGTGGGATGAATGAATGGTCCCACCAGCAGCCCCAGCGTCCACACCTGTGAAGTCAGGACTGAATCACAGGGCAGTGAGGAGGACCTACCAGCGATTCACCCTACCTGAATCATCCTACTTCTGGCCCTCAGCAATACATGCCTTCTGCCTGCAGCATCTGTGATTTCCATCATCACCAAGTTGCCTTGGGAGTTGGGGTATCTAGTAGGTGCTTAATAAAGTCCTGGTGCATTAGCCCAACTGGACCTGAACCTTCAACAGTAGCCAGGCCAGGGAGCACAGCATCACCTGCCCTATACGCAGCCGAGTTCTTGTCCCCTGGAGTACACCCGTCTCTGCTCAGGGGTGCAGGGAAAGAAAACAGCAGGTTCTCAGTGACCCACAGCCACTTGCTGGGTGTTGCATAGGGCTCAGAGTCAGCCCTGCAAGCGCTTCTCACCCCAGGCACCACAGGAGCAGTGCATCTGGTAGGACAAGGCCTTGGGCATGCATTTCACAGGTTCCGTCCTCCCAGTAAAACCAGCACAGGCCCAGTGAAGGGGTCACAGGCCACCCCACAGCCGGCAGGGCCTCCTGTAGAGGGGGGTCACCAGGAATTCTGTGTTTCATCAAATATTGCTGGACCAGGGAGTTTTATTTGAAAATAATTTTAATTAGCCGGAAACTAAGAGTTTAATAAATGGAAAACAGAGAACTTTCCAAGGCCACAGCTGGGAAACACTTGCTTTTTAAAAAATTCCGCCTGGCTTCCCAGGCCAGCTAAGCACCCTGACACAAGGGCCCAATTGCCAGAGGAATCCACAAGGAAAACAAAGCTTATTTTTAGAGAAATATTTTAAACTCAGTTTCAGCGGGTTTAGGAGTTTTCTTGTCTGCCTAAAAATCCTTAATATCTTTCCTTCTATTTCAGAGCAGGCTCTCACACCCTGAGGGCACAAGAACTCCTATCTGAAAAGAGCTATTTTTACACAGATGAAAATAAATGGGCCCCTTCCTCCTCCAACCAGAGAATTGTTTCTAAATGTCCCTGTACTATAGGCCCAGGAGGCCTGTCCTTGGCAGGTGTGCCCCGCAGTAAGGTGGGTCTGGGGTCCCTGCAGGCCTGGAGGCCCGCCTGCCGCCTTCCCATTCAGCCTCGTTCTGCCTACTGCCCTGCAGGAAGCGGATGACAGGCTGGCCATCATTTCCGGGTTTTGAAAGCAATTTTTAACTTGAAAGAGGTGTGCTCTACAGGGCTGCTTTCCTCTGTAGGTGTTAACACCCCCACCGCACATGGACACACTTCCACACACAGACACATCCAGATCCAAACATACAGCAACACTGACACATCCTCCCTCACCCCCCACAGACCCACACACTTCCCCACACAGACACACCCACACAGCAACAGGCACACCCAACCTACACACGGATCTATACACAGTCAGAACAACAGACATACTCAAACCTTCATCCCCTAACAGAGCAACAGACACACCCACACTCACACACAGGTACACACACAGAGCAACACCTACACGCACAGATTTCCACACATGCCCACCAACTCTCACACCCTACAGACATGCATACCCCATCATTTCCGGGTTTCCCCACGCCAATAGCTACACAGATCCACGTACCCAGACAGCCCATACACTAGCACTCCCCACGGAAACATCACACAGACAGACCCCTGAGCACCTGCACAGAGCAATGCCCACGAATATGTGCACACCCACCTAGACAGACAAGGACACAGACACACACACAGATACACCCTCTACATGGACACGCCCCCATAGACCTCCCTCCAATACAGACACACCCTTTACCACATACACACTCAAACGCTCGCCAGGTCTAATACAAACTCTCAGGAGAGGTTGGAAGCACCCACCTAGGCAGGGGTGGGCTGTGGTGGTGCTGTGGGTTCCTGCAGCCCAGGCCCCCCCCTTCCCGCAGAGCTCCTCCTGGGCAGGCCTGTCCAGCTGCCAGACCTTGGCCCCTCCCTAGCCCTCGCTCTTTCCCTCCCTTCCTCCTGGGCCTTGTCAACAGCATTGAAACTGGACCTGCCCTGCATGGCCACAGGTCTGCACATCTCCTGGAGTGCGAACAAGAAAAAATAAACAGAATTAAATGAGTAACAACAATGGAAAGTGGCTACAGGCCCCTGATGGAAGGCGAGCCTGGCCTCAGCTTAGGCTTTACAGGCTGAGTGGACTCCACTAACTCACACGACTGAGGAAGGCACAGAGACCCAACTTCCGCTTTGAAGACAGAGTCACATCTGCCCTCACCCGTCACCATGAGCAAAACTGAAGTAGAGCAAGCGCCTGGGGAGGGTGCCCTTCCGAGTTCAAATGCTCTCTAGCAGGCTTCCTCCCTGCACACAGCCAGCTTGGGGATTTTCTGAGACCCCCAGGCAGCTTTTAAAATTGAGCATCCTACTGCCAGGCCAGATCAGCAGCCAGGAGCTATGCCTGTTAGTCCTAACTGCGTTGGGCCCTCCCAGGCCTGGCCCTTTCATGCGGGTTACTGCGCTGCTGTTGAGTTCACAATCCTCCATCTATTCCTGTGGGCGGGTGCAGAGGTTTGGCCTTCTCAATAGTTTTTTTTGTTGTGCATGTGTGTGTGTTTTCTTTCTTGCCTTTTATGCACTGAGCAGTACATTCAGAGTGAGTGGTGGAAAATGTCCCCGCATGCATCCCTTCTCTGAAATAATTGGGTTGTTTACAAAACACCTTAGTTTTCAAACAGCTGGTAGAAATGCTACACTATTAGGATGTTCTAAACACCAGCACATTTTGGGCTCATTTTCACAATTGACTACAAAAGAATTTTATCTTGCGTGCAGTACAGTTTTAGAGCCAGTTAGTTTTAGTTCCGCTCCCCAGCCTGACAGAAATCCTGACTTGCCTTTACTTGTAATTTGTTACTTCTCATTCCTTTAAGTTACAGGAAAACTTTCCTAAGGGTGATCATGCCAGAGTAGAGTTTTGTCTGCTGCGAATTTCAGCGCTGCAGAGACAATGACCTACATACCCTTCATTGATCTGTGGTGAGAGGAAATTTCTGAATGACTCCCCACCAGCTTTCCACGCTCCACTGGGTCTAAAATACAAAACATCAGATCTTAGCAGTTGGGCTTGCAAACAAGTCAATTCTGAAAAATAAATGTGGCTTACCCCAAAAAGTCTAACATTCCAGATGATCAAAAGTTACTTAAGAAAAATAAGTTTTGGAATGAAGTGGAAACAAGGCCTTTGAAATGCAGCCTGGCCTAAATAGCACCACATTTTAGACTTTTCCTCCCCATTACACATTCTCTATGGTGAAGAGGCCTGCAAGGTCCTCGCTGGTAAGCCCTTCTTGGCTTGGGGTTTCCCTGCCCCCACCGCCGAGGCCCTCAGCCAAGGGCCTGGCATCTGGGGGAACTTTGAAACTGCTCCTCATCCCCTTTAGTAGCGTGCGCCAAGCACCAAAACGCTCCAGCTAACACCAACGCAATCATCGTTAACGTGGAACAGCTGTCTAAAGCCTAGTGGGGTCGGCAGGCTGCCCCCACCCCTACCGGCTCAGCTGTGAGACACAGGAGACCCGGGACTACGCAGGGAGAGAGGGGATACAAGTATTGGTTGATAGAGTACAGCTGTTGTAGATAAGAAAACAAACTTGCTAAAGCTTTTACCTACTTTGGAAAAGTGTCTGAACTGTGCAGGGTGGGTGGAGGATGAAGGAAAAACATGAATTATGAACTACTTTTAAGTTTTTAAAGTAATTGTGGAAAATAACCATACCAAGGTTTTGTTCAGTTGACAACTAGCAAACTGGTAGGTTTTCTTTTTTCTAGAGACTTGGGTTGCATTGGCTCTCTGCATCTAAAGCAGACACTAACCTTTTGCATAAATAACATGCTCACTCACAGAGGAAGCCGTCTGTATAAACAAACATTACCCAGATATAAGTTTAACCTGTTTAATCTTCCGTCCCTTTCTCCTCTCTGGACAGACACAACCAGGCTTTACCAAGTCCCAGCAAATCCCAGGACTAATGCCCTTTCTGCCAGGTTCAGCACTTTAAGGGCCTGCAGCCCTCAGCCTGGCAAGACCCTCCTCCCTACCCCACCCAAGCAGTTCTGTTCTCTGGGCGTCCCAGGAAAAAAAAATCAGACCTTCAGCTGCCACTGCTGCCACGTGATCCACTGGGTGACTCACAGACGGGCCACACCCCTTCAGGCCTCCCAGCCAGGCCTTGCCACCAGCCAACACTGGGATGCATCTTATTACCAAGGGGAACAGCTAACTAATGCCCTTAAACGGTACAAATAATTGCCTTTTTTCCCAGCTAAAAACTTAACTAGAAAATACAGAGGGGCAGGCTCTGCCAGCTCTCTAAATTTTAGGCCCCAACCCCTTCTAAGACCTGGACCAGGCTTAGACAAAATGATGGGAAGCTAGATATTCCCATTAAAAACTAAAAACCAAAAACAGGCTATCTTACACATGAATACCTTTTTTTTTCCCAAAAATTTTATTGGGGGAAAACTACAAAACATTTACAGTACAATGTTTACAGTCACAATTTGTAGTGAACTGATTCCCCAAAATATATTACAACTCAAGATGACTTATCTTGTTACATTCAAATACCTACTTCTGTCAAAGTAGTCCAGAGTAATACATACATAGTGCTCCGACTGTACCTACGTACATACAAACTAAAAGCTACTGCTCATTCATCCGCTGTCCAGGAAAGCATTCCTGCCATTCTACACGGGGAAAAAAATAGTACAGATTTTGGAATCTTCTGTAATTAAACAAGGCATATTCATGTAATACATACTATTATTTTAGCACTAATAGGTGGCCTCTTCACTTTATATAAAAAAAAAAAAGTGGTAAAAATCTTTTCCTTTTGTGCAGTTGAACCCATCCTACATTCAAATTCTCTCAAGCACTAATAGACAAAAATACTTATTTGGTTGAGGAAGATTTAAGGCTAGTTCTGGCCCTCCTAAAGGCACTGTGAGACTACCCCCATTATTGCTACATGTCTTTATACGCACAGAGTATGTCACAGTAGAACTGGTGGAATATGCAAACAAAAACAGTTTTTGCTAATTTATAAAGTTGGAATGAGAACAGCATGCCACATTTACGCCTGCCTGCAAAGTATGTGGACACTTTCAAGTTGGATGGGCTACAACCATTATACATTCTAAGAAAACTTAAGATATTCCTTAAACTACTTCCACAGCATCAAGATAGATTTCTGTAAAGAAATCATTCAATCTTTCAAAATTTACGTAAACAAGGAAAGAAATTAATGAAATAAATATTACATACAATCTCTTAAATTAAGATTTTTTTTACTCATTTACAATAAAATAACCATGTGAAGTTACAAAAGGCATATATTACTGTGAAAAGAACATACACTCCACATTTTGCCGATTAATAATGGCAATCATAATTTAACATAATAAAAGAATATATATCTATTGCTTTTCATCATACTTGATAAATACAGTATGAACAAAATTTTCAATGTATACTTTTCACAAGATAATAAATAAGTTAAATAGTTTTTTTCATATTGAGTTGTGGTGCAGTGGTGCGAATCAACTCAAAACAGCTAAAAATTCAGCAGTTATTCCAACAATTACAAATTAAGTTCTGCCCAAGGCTTCCAGAGAGAGCAGACAAATGGTTCTAAATTAAACATCCACTAAGTGGTGGCAATGAAACCAGTAACCCAGTATGAAACTTTGGAATGCAAGTTTTTCCCAGACACATACAACTCAGTTAAAAAAAGAACCTATGCAGCCTACTATCAAGGCATATTCTTGGCAGAATATTAAATTCTAAAAGCTTATAGGTTTAGCAAGGTGGTGGCTTGGTTGGCTTGTTTACACTGGTCTGAGACAAACACAAGGACCTCCTTTTCAAGATAAGAGTTCCCACATCTGGACTGTAACTAATGCTTTCCAAGTGTAGACATGGAATGGTAGTTGGTAGCTGCTGGTGCTGGGTTGATTTTTCCTAAAGTCCCAAGCTCATCTGAGACCTGAAAAAGTTTAAGTGTTTGGTTTTTTTGTTCTATTCGCATCACAACTGCCCAGTTGTGAATATTTTGTTCATCAATACAACAAGTTCGTCGGCTTTTTTGCTCAACATAATGAAACTTCGTAATAATAATAAAAATATTAATAAAAAATAAAACAAGAGGAAACCAAAAGGGGAGGGGTGGGGGCACCTCCTGGCACACAAGTTCGAGTCCAAGTGCTCGGTCCAGCCTGCAGTCTGCTTGTGGCTTCTGTCACCCGCCTCTCCTGTGAGCCCCTGGCTCTTAGTACAGGGGAGATAACGGGGGCACCCTCCAACACCCCCCAGAATCGGCCTTCCCTTCCTCCTCCTCACTGGCGCCCTCTTGCCTCAGTCGTCGGAGATGGAGAGGCGGCTGAAGATAGGTAGGCGGCGGCCGGGGTCGAGGCTGGGGGACTCAGAGCCGCTGAGGCTGCCCGAGCTCAGGGAGCCGCTCAAGTAGCTATCGCGGTCCGACAGCGAGTCAGGGGGGCTCGGGGGCGCGTCGAACACGGGCGATTCGGACAGGCGGCGCGGCAGCTGGTAGCTGAAGGGCGGCGAGGGCGGTGCGGCGGCACTGGCAGGGAGGGTCGCGCTGGGTGGTGCAGGGGGCTGTGCTGGGGGCACCAGGCCCTGCTGCTGCTGCTGGCTGCGATAGTAGGCGGCCGCCACGAAGTTGTGGGTCTGGATGGCGAGCGGTGTGATGAGGCTGCTCAGCTCTGGACCGAAGGCAAAGGCGTTGTTGGCGCACGAGGCCGATGAGCAGGCAGCGCACGGTGCGCCAGGTGCCAGCAGGTCTTCGGCTCCCCCGGGGCCGTACAGGAGGGCGGCTGCGGCTGCTGCGGCTGCTGCGGAGGCACAGCATGTCGGGGCGCCCGAGGGTGTGGAGGCCGCCGAAGCGGATGAGCAGGACGACGCGGACGAGGAACAGGACGAAGCCGAAGAGCAGGAAGGTGGCGGCGGCGTACGTGAAGTGGGGCTGTCAAGCAGCAGGGGTGACTCGAGGCCCCCCGGGGGCTGGTGGTGGCCCGACGGGAAGCCCGAAAAGCTGAGGCTGTGGTGCAGCTTGGGCCGCGGCTCCCGAGGGAAGCCCAGGTGCAGCGCATCGCGCGCACTAAAGGCCCGCAGGTCCCCGGAGGCACCACCAGACGGTGCGGGCCTCCGCTCATCCGCGTTGTGGATGAAGTGACAGCGCGGCCCGTAGGGGCAGAAGCCGATGGTGTGAAAGGTGCGGCACAACTCCGTCTTGTACTTGGGGTGGCGGGTCAGACTGCGCAGCTCGTGGAAGCCATGTGCGAACTGGCACTTCTCACCGTACTTGCACGTGCCGCTCTCCTCGAAGGGCCGGCACAGCTCAGTTTTGTAGCGAGTGGAGTTGATTTGGGAGCCGCCGCCCCCCTTCTGCTGCTGCTGCAGGTGCAGGAGGTGCTGGCTGCGCTCGCCATTCTCACTGAACGAGCGGTCCCGGAATTTGTTCTCCTTGTTCAGCAGGGCCGTGCCGCCACCCCCCGACGGCTCCTTGAGGGTGCCGTAAGAGGCCGGGGTACCGGCCGCCCCGCTGCCGCAGCTGCTGCCGTTAGGCGCGCCCGGGAACTTGGGCGAGCAGCTGCCAGGGCTGGGCGCGGGGTGGGTGAGCGCGTGCAGGTTGCTGGCCGAGTGCCGTCGGAGGAAGCCCGGCGTAAAGCCCGAGCTGGGGGCGGCGGCCACGGGCGTCCCCACTGCCTTCTTGTCCAGCATGTTGTTCAGATTGAGGTTGGCCAGAGATTTCTCCGTCTGCCAAAAGGAGGGGAGCGGGGAAAGGATGAAAAG
The DNA here is from genome assembly GCF_036850995.1 of Saccopteryx leptura. Taxonomy (NCBI): domain Eukaryota; kingdom Metazoa; phylum Chordata; class Mammalia; order Chiroptera; family Emballonuridae; genus Saccopteryx; species Saccopteryx leptura. Next base: position 274,270,173 of record NC_089505.1, on the reverse strand, counting down.
GGGTGAGGGAGGGAACAGTTGGGGCGAGTTGTTGAGTAACTGCCAGTCTTCTGATTCTTTTTCCTTTTTGCGGATTTCGACTCGGCCCCCACCCTCCACCCATAGACACACGGAAAAGAATCAAGTTCGTGTTGGTAGGAGCCGGACTCCCACTCCAGGCCGAGCTGGATTTCGACATGTGATCCTCAGCCCGTGGGCCGCCGGCCTGGGCGGCGCAAACTCAGTCCGGGAAGTCCCGGGTAGTGTGGCCGCGGTCGGCCGGGGAGAAACTAAACAGCTACAGCTGCTCCCTCCGGCCCTTCCGCCCTCCCTGCTCCTTCTCCCCGCCCCCAAGGCACCAGCACAACTACTACAAACTTCGGTCTTTTTCCCCCGACCCCAAAAAGTCAAGGTGGGGGGGGGTCCCCCAAAGCCGAGGGCCGAAGGCAAAGTTTGAAAACTCCAAGGGCTTCCTGCTTGCCCGCCTTCCTCTCTGCTCCCCCGCGTACCTTGCACAAGAAGTCGATATCGTAGAAAGCGGACAGAAGTGTGGTCGACATGATTCTGGATCCTGTAATGGTCGGAGTTGTAGGCTGGGAGATCCAGAGGAAACCTCGGGGCGGCGCGGCCGGGCTCCAGCCACGACGAATAACGGGAGAGGGGCGGGGGAAGGACTGAAAGTTAGCTGGGGACGAGAAAAGCAGAGGGGAGAAGCGTGATCTGGGTTTGAGGGTGCCCAGAACTGCGGCGTGGGGGAAAAAGGAGAAAAGCAAAGAGCGCTTCTCCGCGCCCCGGGGTGCCCGGCCCGCCCCCCCCCCGCGCGGAGCCGACGGCAGCTCGCGGACTGCTGGAACTCGGTGGCCCGCGAGCTCGCGTTCTATATAGAGCCCTGTAAAGCGGCTGCCGCTGGGCGGGCGTGCCGGGGGAGGGGACAGAACGCTTGCCCCGTTGGGGTCTCCAGGCAACGCCGCCCGCCGGCTTGTGGACGTCAGGAGCCTTACTGGCCTCCTATTGGCCGCCGCCAATTTTTTTTCTCTGGGGGAGGGGGCGAAGAGGCCTCGGGGCGGGGCAGGCTGCCGCGGCGCCCCGGGCGGCTTGGTGAGCTTGGCCCAGATGGGTGCTGTTGGGTGGCGGCGGGAAGATACAGCTCCCCTATTTTGGGGCTACACTGTTGGAAATCCCTAGCACGTTTAATGTGGCCGGGGTTTTGCAGCCCTGGATATGTGTTTCCGCGCCCAATCCTGCAAGGCACAACTGTGGAGCCTTTATCTCCCACCCTGAGTTTTATATTGGGCGCGGGAATTGCAAAATGCAAGAATATTGCAACCGTCTGCGCGGGCCAGCTGGTTTGCAAAGGGTGCTCCGGCCGGCGGGCGGGTTAGGATGGGAGCTCTGAATCCATGGGGCGGAGGCTCCGTCCCGGCTGCACGTGGAGACACGGTGGAGGTGGGGGCGGGAGCGGCCACGCGGGCGGTTGCAGCGGCAGTCTCGCGGGGAGGAGCCTGGGCCGGTTTCTCCGCCTCCCTCCCCGCCCAGGCTGCAGTAAACAGGGCCTGAGCGCCTGGGCCTGCCGGTTAGGGCTGAGTGTCTGAGGACAAGGCGCTGGCTTTGCTAATCACATCACAAGACCTTGAGCCAGGGCCAAAGGCGCGGAGTGGCGCGGGGCGTCCCGGGCGGGGGAGTCTACTGGGAGGACAGGAGCAATGGCCGGCAGAGCCGCGCAGGCATAGAGACGACTTCCCGCCACCCCGTCCGTCTGCTGGTTAGTCCGGCTTTCCCCAGCCCTCTCGGGGTTTGGGGTGCAGCTGGCAGCCAGCCTCCCCGCCCGCCACAGCCTTGGCCTGGTACGCCCTCCAGGCCGCTTCCCTCCCCGGCCTTTGGGGGAACGGCGTCCCGCCTTAGCTCGTTGTGGGCTGCAGGCACTGGCTGACCCGCGGCCAGGCAGGGCTGGGCACCGAGGGCTCAAATGATGGGCTCGCCCCCGTTTCCTCTCGCCAGCCCCACACTCCAAAAACCTGTGCTGGGAAGTGCTCTGTCACGGGCACCGTCCGGTTATGGGGCTGACACCCCCCCTAGCGCCCAGTGAGGCTAAAACCGCTGACAGTCCCCCTCTGGCAGATAGTGAGTCTGGTGCAGGACACTTGTCACTCAGTATTTGCAAGTATGCTGCCAAAAAGTTGGAGTTAGGCCCATGATTTTGAACACCTGGCAGCCTAGGCTTCAATTGGGCCTAACTTGGAAGATCCCATATGTGTCAAAAAAGGCAACTGTAAGACCCACACCTACTCCCAAATTGGTCTTATTTTTTGTTTCCTTGTCCTCATTTCCTCTCTGTTAACCTGGAAAGGAGTGAGGTAGGCCTTTAGAGTGCAGTGCCCTCTCTGCACTTCCCTCACACCCACTTCTGGAACTCGAGTTAGGGTAGGGCTGCAAGGATGTGAGGGTCAGAAATTTAGAGCTTGGAATCCAGACCTTGCCTCTTACAAGCCATGTGATTTTAGGCAAATCACATAATTTCCGTGTACCCAGTACTCCGGTACTTGGGTTTTCTGGTAAAACGAAGATAATTTCTGCTTTATTCATCTCTCACCTTTGTCAAAGTGCAAATGAGTTGTTAAATGTGCAAATGAGTTGTTAAATGTGTTTAAAAGATAAACAAGTATAATCCATCTTATTTTTCCCATTAATTTGAGAGTGTGGGGTGGGGTGGAGAGAAAGCATGAGAAACATCAACTCGTTCCATTTAGTTGTGCACTCATTGGTTGCTTCTCGTATGTGCCCATGATGGAACTTGTGACTTTGGGTGCCAGGATGATGTTCTGTCCACTGACAAAGTATAAAAAAAGGAGAAAGCCAGGCCTCTATGGCTAGATGGATAGAGGTCCAGAGAATCATAAATGCAGAGGTAGGGGGCGCCAAATCTTGGACCGAGATCAGTGACCTCAGAAGAGGTGACGGCTTCACTCTTAACAATTAACCCAGCCTACCCTGGCTGGGCTTCTGTGGCTGACACTTCAAGATCCTTGATTGTTCTGTTTTGTTCTTTGTTGAAATGACCCCAAACACAACAATTTGAGGTTGACCCTGACAGTAGGGTATTCCACAATTTCCCTGGAAACCAGGAAAGTGTGAGAGAGCCATTTCCAGGCCACTGCTACTGCAGGTCAGCAACAAGATTTCATATTCAAAACCAGTGACACATCTGTCCCTCCTGCCCTCCCAGGCTGGCCACAGCCAGCCAAGAGCAAAACTGGGGTAATTCCTCCTAGTCAACAGCTATGAGAACACCGAATTTGCAGGCTTGGTAGAAGGATTCTGGAGGTAACATACAAACAATCTACGGTACCTGTTGATGTAAAACATTTTTATTATGTAATTACTTTTATTTCATTTTAAATGAAGAAAGAAAGAAATGCTAGGTTTTGCTGGGGCCAGTTTCATAATATTCCACCATGGTTTTAAGCACATTGTGCCAACAATTCTCACCAGCCAGGTTGTCTCAGAACAAAAGAAATGTTAGGCTGGCAACTTTCCATCAAGTGTGTGTGGGCTATACAGATGCCTAACCAGTAATTAATTCAGGATCACAAGAAAACATTGTGAGCTGAAGGGTGCAAAATCAGCCAGGGAATTTCTTTTCTCTTTAGGACAAAACTTTGGACACTAGGTTAACTTTTTTCCCTGCTTCTTCTTTATAGCCCTTTATACTTCTAGTATGGCTGTGTTTTTAGTATTAGGTGATTTTCTTTCAAAGAGAGACAAATTAAATCTGAAATATAAGCCTTTCTACAGTTGGAAATGATCATATCAAACTCTCTCCTATAAACTGACCCTTCAGATCCTCAAACACCAATGATAAAATTCTAAGTGATTGCTCACCTGAGAAGTATTTAAAAATATTTACAAATCCTAAAAGCTGGACCAAGTTTACATACTATTGCTGAAATAGCTTTTTCAGATAACAAGGATGAAAAATGAGTGTGGATGAGGCTATGGCCCATCCAAGCTATGAATTTCAAGATAACTGTGTGTGGGTTACGCTTACTCTGAAATTACAAATTAAATGGCAAGTCAATGAAAAACAGGACCAGCAGCAAAATGTATGCAAGAGTGACATCTGCTGGGTGTCTGAGGAAGAGGGCTGGCTTGGAAAGGCAGGAAATCCTTAAGGTTTCTAGATTCAATTACTGAAATGGATAAATGTGTTTCCTGGCATCCTAAATGAGAAACTTCTTGTTATAACCACTAAGAAAATGATAGTAAAGAGGGTAGGTTTCAAATATATAATTTACTCTGCCTCTCCTTTCCCTAGTTTCCTTCTAACAACCCCAGAGTCTATGCTTTCACTGGGTGGCAAAATCAGGTATCCTAGCATTAGCACAAATACTTTTTTGGGGGTAGGAGCTCTCAATGGCTCTTTTAATAATTAGGATGGCATGTGTAGGTCACTCAGGACTCACACATGCAGGCAATAAAAACAAAACTCTTTGTATGAAGTTGATCCTAATACTCTCAGGACCCAACATTTGAAACATATTTCTGCTTTAGCTAAAATGGAATAAAGACTGGAATTCTGACCAAGTGGGCTGTTTGCCAACAAATCCAGCTCCTACATCCAGCCAAAAAGAGTGGGGGAGGGAACAATCATGTGTCAAAACCGAATTCTGTGCAGTCAATTCATTGAAAATGCAGGCTGGTTATGGCTGGACATTAGAGGACCTGGGGGAAGAAAAAGACTAATTCAGGCCCACAGGTGGCCTGCACCTGGGAACCGAGTAAATATTCAACGTGGTAACCTCACTTCCTACAGTAGCAGCAGTAAACCAGGCTGCCTTGAATGCGTGGCCTGAAGAAAAAGTCCTCTGTAGGAAGACTAGACTCAGAAGTCAGAGGGGTATGAAGGGAAAAAAATACTTGAATTTATGCTCAACACATTTCCCACAGGTTTAATGGGGACTAATCCAACCCCACTCCCACCCCCTAAGTCTTCTTTCTTTAACAAGCCATTTCTATTCCTGGAAAAGTTCACTGATTTCCTTCTGCTGGAGCATCTGAAGCACTGAGAACTAGGGTGTCTTTCCCGTCTTTTCCTTCCAGAAAGGCCAGCAGCCTCAGGCAAGCCAAAGTCCTTTCCTCCTGAATGCGCAGTCTCGTAAACTCTACCGTCTTTGAAAACTCAGCAGTTGGTGGCAGTTCTTTGAAGAGCTGGGTAAGGAGGTGGCACTGCTCTGATGCTGTCATTTGAAGGTGACAGAGCCTCTCAGGGCTCAGGAGATGCCAGTTGGACTTGGAGAAGAGAGAGTCGAGGTTCTTGTAGAGGTATTTTACGAAGATCAGGGTCTCAGCCCAAAAGTTGACTTCTGCTTTTTCAAACAGGTAGTCTTCTTCCACCTAAATCAAATGAAAAAACCAAAAGTAAGCCTGACCTCGGGTAGCGCAGTGGATAAAGCGTCAACCTGGAACGCTGAAGTTGCTGATTCGAAACCCCTGGCTTGCCTGGTCAAGGCACATATGGGAGTTGATGCTTCCTGCTCCTCCCCCCTTTTCTCTCTTCCTCTCTCTCTCCCTCTCTCCTTCTCTTTCTAAAATGAATTTTAAAAATTTTAAAAAGAGAAAAAGCCAAAAGTCAGCCTTCCAGGGGATGTTTGCTAGTCCCAGCCCAGATCAGAGTCCTAGCAAAGGCAGAAGAGGTGTGTCCCCTCCCCCACCAGAGAGAGGGCCCACTCTTGCCTGTCAACACCAGTGTATACACACCACTTGCAGCCTTGAAGGTCACCTTGTGTTTTCACTTGCTGTACTTCTCAACTGGAGAGGAATTTTTTTCTCCAGACTTAACATGACCTTTGATAAAGATGTGTTTGTGGTTTCAAGCCAAGATATTTTGGGGACCTAAGACTAAAAAGGGGACCTCAACATGGGAGCAGGCCCTAGACCTTAAGGTGCTTCTAGAAATCCAAGAGGAGGGAGGAAGGGAACTCTCAGCAGCAGAACAAAGAGAAAATGACCAAACAGGAGACACTAGTCTCTGAGTATGAAATCAAATATCTATGAAGGTGGGGATGCTCAAGGTCATTTTATCACAGACACTTTATCTTGTTTCTGCATTTCCCATAAACAGGCTGCTTTTTGAACTCTCAGCCTGCTGGTGATGTGGAGAAGGCCGTCTGAGTCAGACTGGTGGATATGCACTTAAGTTTTCAAGATGCTTTTGCTGCTTGTCTTAGTCCTCAGTTTTCTAGTATGTTGATTAGTCACCCACCTGGAGGGGCTAATAGTTTTCTTTAAGCAGTGAACACCCTGGAAGGACCCTGATTCCCTGGAAAAGTTTCACCTTCAGACCTCACCATAGGAAGCTGTTGACTAATAAGGATTATCCATAATTCTACTCTCAACTTCCAAGGGGCCTCTTTCAAAGTCCTCTCTCCACAGACAGAACCCCAAACGCCATCATGAGAGCTGCCCCTGCAGCACCCAGCAGGCTGCCGTGTCATTTGGAGAGTTTCTACGGGATATTGCTCTGAGCATCCGGAAGCACCGTTTCAGCAGGCGCATGAGGCCCAAGTGAGCCTGTAAGTGCTGCCTCTGGTGGGTTCACGAAACTCCCACCTTGCCTCCACCGCCCTGAGACCCCAGGATTACCTGATGCTCACTCTCCACATAGACCATGAAGTCATCACCCTCTCCCAACAGCCATCCCAGCAGGACTGGGAGTCCAGGGGCCAGCTGGTCCCACTGCTGGAGCAGGTCACACAGCACAGCCAGGGCCAGATCCAAGGCAATGGACGCATCCACTTGACAGAAGGCAAATTCTATGGAAACAAGAGAGAGGTGAGAGGTGCATATGCTGCTCAGAGCCAACCCAGGGAGGCTCTGCAGAACTCTGGGAACAGAAAGGGCCGCAGGGAAAACCCCTGCCCCCACCCTGGCAGAGAAGCTGGTGGGATAGGTTCACTAAAGGTTATTAATCCACTTCTGAGTCCTGCTGTCTACACAACTAGAGTCATAGGCCTGAACCCCACCATTTGCATTCTGCTTCTCACTGTGTGGACAGATGCAGCCGCACCTACAGGACTAGAGAGTTAGCTGCCCTTAGCCTGTCTAGTGTAACCGCAAGGATATCAGGAAAGCTTCCCACCCAGTGGCTCCTCTGCAGGCCTGCCACTTGTTTGCCCCTCCCTCCAATAGCAAATCCCACTGGGCACAAAACACATAGAATCTCTAACATCTTAGAGCAGGGCATCAGCAAACTTGTTCTTAAAGGCCTAGAAAGTAAATATTTTAGACCATCAGAATGACTCAACTCTGCTGAAAGTAGCCGTAGACAATATATAAACAAATAGTTGTGGCTGTGTTCCAACAAAATTGTATTTATGTCCCAATAAAATGTGAATGTCATGTAATTTTCATGCTACAAAAATCTTCTTTTGATTTTTCCCCCCAACCATCTAATAATGTAAAAACCATCCTAACAACAGGTGGTAGATTGGAATTCGCTAAGATTTTGCTGCCCTTTGTCTTAGAGTGAATCTGCCTTTCAGACACTCATCTTCCTAGTGGGCTGCGTGAGGGTGCTGAAAGGGGAAGACGGTGCCTTGGGGAAGCCATTGCTTACTTCACCATTTTGCCTGAGACAGTCCTAAAGGTGGATTTGAAGAGAGGCTCAGAGTGTTGATACTTCTGCAAGCAACCCCACCCCAAGCTGGAGGAGGTCTGAAATGGGACTGGAATCCCACTACCCAGACAATGAACCTCTGTAGATCCATCCACACACCAAGGCTTGTCTTTCAATAATCCACTGCTGTTGAGACCTTGTCTTTCAGAAATCCATGTCTCCAACTCCAGCCCACAGATCTGTCCCCAACCATTTGGCCCCAAAAGAGATGAGCTCAGCATCTAGAATAGAAGGCTAAGTTCTCCATGGTGTTGAACCAGGTTTAGGCCTATGAGGGCCTGTGATGTGTGAGGCCCAAGCAAGTACTTTCTCTCCAGTACTTCAACATCCTATGGGTTGGGTATAACCATCTTTACTTCACAGATGAGGAATCCAGGGATCAGATACGTTAACCCACTGTGTAGTCACAAAGCATTAAGTGGCTATTAAGAAACTGAAATCAACAAGTTTCTTAGTGTGTGCAAAGCACGAATTTGGAGAATTAGCACAACATTCCAGTCATCTCACTGTCTTTATGATGAGATAAGCAGGGCTGGTGACCTCTAGCAGGGCCAGGACTATTTACAGTGCATGGAGCAGAGCCTTGACTCAGGAAGCTGCCAAGGGCCCATGTTACCACCTTCAGAACCCCAAATCAACCCCCTAGGACACCTGCCCCTTACTGCCCCTGCTCCCCATACTGCTGGCTCTATAGCCTGGAACCAGGATTTAAACTGAGAAACAGTAAGGGGTATGTATGAAGGTGTGTTTTGACTGTTGGTCTTTGTCAGTTGTTGGTCCAGCCTTCACCTACAGTACAATACCTGTTTTTATCTCTGCCTAACTCCTCTGTATGGTTTAGAGTCTGTATGGAGAGGAGGTAGAATTAATTGGTATCTTTCAAACCTCAAAGAATTGAACATACACATGAAGACCAGTATAGCAGTGGTTCTCAACCTGTGGATCGCGACCCTGGCGGGGGTTGAACGACCAAAATACAGGGGTCGCCTAAAGCCATCGGGAAATACATATTTCCCGATGGCTTTAGCCGCTGAGAAGCCACGCTACCCTCTGCAGCAGCGCTATTCAGCTTGAAGGCATGCCTTTATGGACCTGCGTTCCAAACTGAATGCCTGCGGTCATGCGTAGACGTGATTGCATCATCCGTCTGGGGCCTAAGGAGTGGGGGAAGGGGGGGTGAATGCTCCACAGTCCATAGCAGCGCGGCTGCTCGTCCATAGCAGCGCATTAGGTGTGTCCAGCACTTGCTGACATCATCAGTGGGCGGTGCAGCAAGCGCCGGAAGACAGAAGCCTAGGAGGCGGAGAGGCAAGAGGTGGAGAGCCAAGAGAGCCTGCGAGACAGCCTGCTGGTGTAAAAAAGGTTAATAATGTAAAAACAGTACACACACCATACACACAATACTGTGTAAGTGTAAGGTGCTTTGTGTGTAATCATTACACAGTACACAAAGCACCTTACACTTACACAAAGCACCATACATTTACACAGAGTGAACTACACCGGTCTTATACTATAAGAGACCACTATAAGATGTAGTTCACACTGTTCCCCAATGTATAATTATCTCCCATATCTCCCACTATTTTCCCATATTCTGAATGAGGAAACTGCTGAAATCAGCAGTTTTCGGCATTGAATCTGCCTCCTATTGATTTCATTAGGAGTGCGGCGTATTTTGTGGAAGAGAGCTCCTGAGATCTCGGGTTACCACACAATCCGCTGCAGCCTCCTTTTGATTTCAATAAGAGGCGGAGAAATGACAGTTTCTGACACATTTCTTCCTCTCCTATTCAAGTCAATGGGAGGCCATAGCAGATTCTGCTCAAATATAGAGCATGTTGCTTAATTTTTTCCATGCTAGAACTTTTCCTAGAGCAGAAAAATTCCAAAGGTGGAATCCGCCACCCCCAACAGACTGAAAGAGGCCTCACACTGAGGAATCTGCTGTGCGGATTCTGCAGTGTAACAGATCTGCCTCCTATAGAAAAACTTAAGCAACATGCTCTATATTTGAGCGGAATCTGCTGCGGCCTCCCATTGACTTGAATAGGAGAGGAAGAAATGTGTCGGAACTGCATTTCTGCCGTACAGGGGATCTCTCTTCTGCGGAATCCAGGGGTCTCCCATTGAAATAAATGAGATGTGGATTCCACCGCAGAAACCGCTGCTTTATAGTGTGAAAGAGCCCTGAAAGATACCATGCTGTGCAGAAACTGCAGTGTGTTCTATGACGTAGTTCACACTGTTCTATATAGAAAACTTGCCACTAATCTGGAAAAAACAGATCCATTAGTTAAGCAGCTATTTATGAATGGTAGCCCCAATATACTAGGTAAGGAGGTCCATTAGTAATAAATATTTCTCAATATATAATTAAATATTGTTTTTGTGATTAATCACTATGTTTAAATTATGTTTGATTTGTAGCAATGAGAATACATAATGCATATCAGGTATTTACATTCCAAATCATAACTGTAGCAAAATTACAGTTATGAAGTAGCCACCAAAATTATTTTTTGGTTTGGGGTCACTGCAACATGAGGAACTGTATTGTGGGGTCACGGCATTAGAAAGGTTGAGAACCACTGCAGTATAGGATTAAACACATAGCAGATGCATGCTCAAAGCATTCCAGTTCATGGCTCTGGAGGTCAAGAAACCTCCACTTTCCTTTACCCTACTTGATTTAGTCTGAACACTGACATAGGGACTGCAACAAAGAAAGCATTCAATATATAAGTAACTATACTGCTCACAACAATTAGGGGATATTTCAAAATGAATATGAAACAATAAAATATCCCCTAATTGTTGTGAGCAGTGTAGTATTATTGTTGATAATAAACACTTTCCTTCTATTGAACCCTAATTGTTCCCACCACCATGAGGGAAGCATCCCTATTAAACAAACGAGGAAGCTGTGCTCATAGAGGTGGAGTAAACAGGTTCAAGTTCACAGTCAGTGGTGCTGGCACCAAGCCAAGTCAACCTCAGTGCACAGGCTACCCCAGGCGTGGCCAACAGTTTTTGCCCCGGGGCCAGATTAGAAAGAAAACTTTTTTCATGAGCTGGACTAAGTATTAAAATTAAAAAATGTTGCCTGACCAGCCCTGGCCGGTTGGCTCAGTGGTAGAGCGTCGGCCTGGTGTGCGGAAGTCCCGGGTTTGATTCCCGGCCAGGGCACACAGGAGAAGCGCCCATCTGCTTCTCCACCCCTCCCCCTCTCCTTCCTCTCTGTCTCTCTCTTCCTCTCCTGCAGCCAAGGCTCCACTGGAGCAAAGATGGCCCTCTTATTAATGCCCCACTGTTCCCCACCCTTATTTTTTGTCTCCTTAAGGCAAGGACTGAGAGCCCCACAGGGAAGAAAAATTTCCAGGTGCCAGCAAAATCGGTGCTTGTGGCTCAGACAACACTCCTACTGGACCCATCAAAGACACATGGAACTGACCAGAGATGCCACCAGAAAGGCCAGACTGCCATTACTACCTGACAGGGCAGATATCCTCCCTCCTGTACCATATGCTCATGAATCATGCTTAGAAAGTGGACAGAGAGTGATGGGAATAACAGGCACAAAAGGAGAGCTGGTGCGTCGGCCAGGAGTGGATCCAGATAGAATTATAACCACCAAAGCACCGGCCCTGCAAGATTAGGAGGACAGAGGAAGGAAAACTGGGATGGGGTGGGGGAACGATTAGTTGGATTTAGATTAGATCTCCTGCTTGAGAGGCTAGATGTATCCCACCAAATTCCCTCTTTTACTACCTTGTCCTGGACTAAGCTCAGCCAGAACAATCCAGATCCCTACTGGCCAGATGCCTTGTGAAGGAGAGACTGAAGAGTAGGGAGAGGATTTTTCACCTAATCATGAAGGCCAGCCAGGCTCTCATAGGTTTGCCAGTCCATCAAGGAAATAAGAAAGCAAATGACTAAAGAGTAAGTGTTTCTGAAAAAACCGTTGTATGTCCAGAACAGCCAAACAATTTGGAAAAATACATATAGTAAAACTGTAGGACTTACACTTCGTGATTTCAAAACATATAATAAAGCTACTGGTACCAAGACAGTGTGGTAGTAGCATAAGGATAGAGACATATAGATCAATGGAATAGAACTGAGTGTCCAGAAATAAATCCTCAGTTTTTGATAAGGGTGCCAAAACCATTAACTAGGGGGAAAGAATAGTCCTTTCAACCAGTGGAGCTGGACAACTGGATAGCCACACACAAAAGAATGAAAATGGACCCTTACCTCACGACATAAACAAAAACTAACTCAAAATGTATCAAAGACTAGCCCTGGCCAGTTAGCTCAGCAGTAGACTGTCGGCCCATCATGTGGATGTCCTGGGTTCAATTCCCAGTCAGGGCACACAGGAGAGATGCCCATCTGCTTCTCCACCCTCCTCCCTCTCACTTCTCTCTCTCTTACTCTCTCTTTCTTTTTTCCTCCCCTCTTGCAGCCATGGCTCAATTGGAGCGAGTTGGTCCCAGGGGCTGAGGATGGTTCCATGGCCTCCACCTCAGGTGCTAAAAAATGGCTCTAATTGCAACAGAGCAAGGGATCCAGATAGGCAGAGCGCTGCCCCCTGGTGGACTTGCCAGGTGGCTCTCGGTCAGGGTGCACACGGGAGTCTGTTTCTGCCTCCCCTCCTCTCACTATAAAGTAAAAATTAAGTATCAAAGACTGAAATTTGGCCCTGGCCCGTTGGCTCAGTGGTAGAGCGTCAGCCTGGCATGCAGGAGTCCCAGGTTTGATTCCCGGCCAGGGCACACAGGAGAAGCGCCCATCTGCTTTTCCACCCCTCCCCCTCTCCTTCCTCTCTGTCTCCCCTCCTGCAGCCAGAGCTCCATTGGAGCAAAGGTGGCCCGGGCGCTGGGGGTGGCTCTATGGCCTCTGCCTCAGGCGCTAGAATGGCTCTGGTTGCAACAGAGCAACGCCCCAGATGGGCAGAGCATCGCCCCCTGGTGGGCATGCCGGGTGGATCCTGGTCGGGCGCATGCGGGAGTCTGTCTGACTGCCTCCTGTTTCCAACTTCAGAAAAATACAAAAAAAAAAAAAGACTGAAATTTAATAGCTAAAACTATGAAACTCATAGAAGAAAACAGGAGCAAAGCTTTGCAATCTTATATTAGATAATGGTTTCTTAGCTATGACATCAAAAGTACAAGCCTACAGGCCAGGGTAGAGTGGTAGAGTGTCGACCCTGCTTGTGGAAGTCCTGGGTTCGATTCCTGGCCAGGGCACACAGGAGAGTCAACCATCTGCTTCTCTCCCCCTTCTCGCGCTCTCTCTCTCTCTTCTCCTGCAGCCATGGCTCGATTGATTTGAATGTGTTGGCCCCAGGCACTGAGGATGACTCCGTGGAGCCTCTGCCTGAGATGCCAAAAATAGCTCAGTTGCAAGTATCAGCCCTTGATGGGCAGAGCATCGCCCCAGATGCGGATCCTGGAGTGGATCCTGGTCAGGGCGCATGTGGGAGTCTGCCTATCTCCCCTCCTCTCAGTTAAAAATAAAAATAAAAATAAAAAAAAAAATATATATACAAGCAACAAAAGAAAAATTAGACTTCATCAAAATTGAAAACTTATGTTTCAAAAAATGTCATTAAGAAAGTGAAAGGACAACTCACAAAATTGGGGAAAATACTTGAAAATCCTATATTTGACGAGGGACATGGATCCAGAATACATAAAGAACTATTAGAACCCAATAATAAAAAGCAAAAAATAGTTAAAACATGTGCAAGGGATCTTAACAGGCGTTTCTCCAGAGAAGATACACAAATGACCAACCAGTAAGCACACGAAAAGATGCTTAGCATCATTAACCAGCAGGAAAAAGCAAATCAAAACCACAGTGAGGGCCCTGGCCGGTTGGCTCAGTGGTAGAGCATCGGCCTGATGTGCAGGAGTCCTGGGTTCGATTCCTGGCCAGGGCACACAGGAGAAGCGCCTGTCTGCTTCTCTACCCTTCCCCCTCTCCTTCCTCTCTGTCTCTCTCTTCCCCTCCCGTAGCTGAGGCTCCATTGGAGCAAAGTTGGCCCGGGCGCTGAGGATGGCTCTATGGCCTCTGCCTCAGACACTAGAATGGCTCTGGTTGCAACAGAGCAACGCCCCAGATGGGCAGAGCATCGCCCCCTGGTGGGCGTGCCGGGTGGATCCCGGTCGGGCGCATGTGGGAGTCTGTGTGACTGCCTCCCCGTTTCCAACTTCAGAAAAATACAAAACAAAACAAAAAAACAAAAACCACAGTGAAATACTACATCACATCTACTGGGATAACTATAATTAAAAAGACAGGTAATGAGTTTGGGTGAAGATGTGAAGAAGCTGGAACTCTCACAACATCCCTGGTAGAAATGTACACTGGTACACCCACTTTGGAAAACAGTCTCAAAGTGTCTCCCACTCGTAGGCATATAACTAAGAGATAAAAAAACAAAACAAAAACATGTCCACACAAAAACTTGTACATAGAAGGCATTGTTCATTCCAGGCAGTAAGTGGAAACAACCAAAATATCTATCAACCGGTGAATGGATAAAGATGCTGTGTTAGAGCTATACAATGGAATATTATTCAGTCACAAAGAAGAGAAATTCTGGTACATGCTATAACACAGATGAGCCTTGAAAACATTATGCTAAGTGAAAGAAAGAAGCCAGATCCAAAAGACAACATATTGTATAATTCCACCTCTAGGAAATAAGGCAAATCCTAGCGACAAAACGTAGATGAGTGGACGCCAGGGGCTGGAGGATGGGGAAATGAGGAATGACTGCTGATAGATACACTGTTTCATTTGGGGTTGAGAAAATGTTCTGGAATTACAGTGATCAGTGATGGTTGCACAACCTTATGAACATATTAACATTTGTACATACGTACACTTGAATATGGTGTATTTTATGGTATGTGAGATGGATCTGGGCTGGGGGCCTGGAAGAGTGAGAGTAGAAGGCTGAAAACAAAAACAAAAACCTGGCCTCCTAAAAGATTTCCAAGTCAAGTCCCTGGAATTTGTGAAGGTTACCTTACTTGGAGAAAGGGACTTTGCAGGTGTGATGAAGTCAATGGCATTGAGATGAGGAGATGATCCAGTGTGATCTGGGTGGATCCTAAATACCATCACAAATGTCCTAATAAGAAAGAGGAGGGAGTTGGACATCGGCCACACGAAGGAGAGGGCGATGTGAAGACAGGGCAGAGGCCGCAGAGATGCAAGCAGAGGAGTGCCAGTGGCCTTAGCTGCGGGAGGCAAGAGCTAGGGCCCTCCTTGAGCCCGCGGAGGGAGCGTGGCCTGCTGACACCTTCATTTTGGGCTGCTGGCCCCTGGAACTGACAGATAACAAATTGCTGTTGTTTTAAACCATCAAGTTTCTGCCAGTTTGTCACAGTGGCCACAGGAAACCAACACAGGGGGGAATGAAGGGTAAATGCTACAGGGTGTGGGATTCCTTTTCGGAGTGATGGAAATGCCCTGAAATGGATGGTATTGATAGCTGCCTAACTTTATGAATATGCTAAAACCACTGAACTGGATTCTTTAAATGAGTGACTTGTATAGGATGTGTATGGTATATACTATATATCTCAGTAAAGCTGCTGTAATTAAAAAAACAACTACTATGTGCCTAAGTTAGTTCCAGTTGCTGGGAGAAAGCCTGACCACAGTGCCCGCCTTGAAAGAGCTCACAGGCTACCTGAGGGGCCTGGAAAAAGCCTTCAAGCCCTCGTGCTTGCTTGCAGGGCCCAGGCCTCAGGTGCCGGAGGGCTCTGTAGGTGGCAATGAGCAGTCAGAGGTAGAGAGGGGGCCGGAGAAGGCTTCCCAGAGGAGCTGAGACTGCCTGGCCTTGTACCAGGTAGTCAGGCAGTAGATGCTGGTGGCCTAGGTGGCAATGAGCAGTCAGAGGTGGAGAGGGGGCCGGAGAAGGCTTGGCTAAGACCATTGGTTACATCTTCTTCCTAGTCCTTCCCAAGAGAGGTCAAGTCAGCACAGTGAATGCTGAGTAAATGTCATGGATCAGGGTCTCCCACCCTGAGCTCTGGAGAATCGTCTTAGGCACCTGTGGAAAATACCTCAACCCTACCATCCAATCAACTCTCCGTCCATCCACCCACCCATTCCTCCATCAATTCAAGTTTTCATCTACCTGCAAATATTTACTGGTCATCTGCTACGTGGGGAGCCCAGTGAGAAACACAAGGAAAATCCCAGTCCCTTCCTTCAGGGAGTAAATAGTTTAGTCAGAGGCAAGCTGACACATAGGAAGTGTCAGGAAATTGTCCCAGATGGTGTATGACAGGGACTAATTATACCACTACCGGCAGTGATGAAAAGACATAAAAGGAAAAAATAAATGTGGGGAGGAGGGAGAGCTTCATGGAGGGAAAAGTTGGGCAGGCAGAGAGTCAGAGGCTGAACATGTCTGGGACCAAAGGGAGGTATAGGTGGGCTGGAGCAGGCCCGGGAACAAAGGTAGCGTGCGGCAGGGTATTTCTGTGCTGCCTTCTTAGTGAGTGAAAATACTGAAAGGTTTCACTAGGCTCTTTCCAGAAAACTCTATCATCTCCATAGATTCCCTCACTTCCTTCAGCAGGGTAAGAGCGTGTATCTTAAGTAGTCGTGAGAAACAAGTGTGGAACGGAAGCTTGGGCTTGGGTCAGCTTGTGACTGCGCCAGTTAGCTCTCCGGGGGCTGCCAGGGCTTCCCCAGCCCTGCCTCACTGGCCCTCCGCCTCTAGAGCCTGGGGCTCTCTGCTCCTCGAGGCCAGCAGCACCAGGCTCAGAGGTGGGATTCCAGGCATGGCAACCCACGAGAGGACTTCATGGCTGTACTGTCAAAGGTCACCATCCCAGCCTTTACCACCCCACGGAGCTCCAGGTGACCCTCCCTGAGACAAACGGCCCAGAGGAAGGTCAGTGTCCTAACAGATGGAGAAGGGTGGCCCCTCCAGCTTTGAAGAATCAGCAGCAAGTCTGGGTGGGGAAACTTGGGTATTTGTGGCGTTAGTCTCTCTTCTTCTTGTGAATATTCCAAAACTTTCATCAAAGAAGAACCAAATGTGCCGGTCGGTGCTCCCAAGGGCACCTCAACCCCAGCAAGCCCTGGGCTAAGTGCCAGGGGCACTGCAGCACTGACTGCTGCCCACCCACTCACTGCTCCGAGCCGGTGCCCTTGGACTAGAGCCAGCCCTTCCTGCCACTCCCAACCTGGCCACACTATTAAGTCTGGAGGGCAATTCAAACTTCACCTGGCTCCGTAAGATCCCTTTCCTCCTACTTCTTCTTGTTTTTAAGCCCTGGACACCACTGTTTCAAAGACACGGAGCATGCACAGAGGCAGAACCCAATCTAACACACACAGCTCAGGGGTTCTAAGGCCCCAGCGGACCCATCGCAAGCACCTGGACAGGGGTACAGAAGGACTGTTTGGTCTTCACAGAAGTTTGGAACAGTTCACGTGGTTTTTGAAAAGTCAGCAGACTTCTCATAAAACCCCAACTCTCTAGCATCTTTTGAACATTCAGAAAATTAGGACCTGGTGTCTGTGGGTCTACATTTCCATGTGATAACAGCTGCCGGAGCAGAGCAGCGGCCCTGCCCTACAGGAGGCATCTAGTCTGCGACCACCCTTTTGCCTTCCACCTCACCCCTGTAGGCATGTGAGTCTGTGACCCCTACACTAGGGCCCCAGGCCAATGTGCCAACGCTCCCCTCTCACCAGTCTCCTTCACTGTCCTCTGGGCCTTTCCTTACGGCTTTGATTTACTCACCATTCCCATTGTTGGGTCTTCTTCCTCACCCAGACTTGGCCAGACCTACTTGTTCCCCAGGACCCAACCTAAGTCCTGTGGTCTGGATTTCTCAGGCTCACTGTGACCTTTCTCTGCCCCTATCTGCACAGCACTCAAAGTGTTCACAGATGGTGAGGAAGGGTATCCCGTGGCTGAACCCCATGTCTTGGCTTTTCCCAGAATCGTTGTACCACAGCCCAGGGCACACAGATACCACCCACTTGGTACCTGATTACAGTCTGTCTTAAGCAATTTACTTAGGACTTGTGTTTCCCCAATGGGAAAATACCAAGATGGCAAGAATCAAGTCACACATGTAGACCAAATTATTGTTGCCTCTTTACATTCAAGGTTTTTGAGGTATAGAGAAACAACTCATTCAAAACCAAGTACACAGGCTGTAAGTGGAAAGGCCAGGTATAAACCCAGGCTTGTCTGACTCCAGGGCCCATATTCTTGACCATTTGCTAAGCTGCCCATAAGTAGTCAGTGAACGTCTGGATGGATGAATAAACTATTTTCTCTCTGCCCCCAGATCTGTTCTTTGTCCTGCTCTATCCTGTCAGTGCCGCTGGAGGCTGACCTCCAGGGCCTGTATTATCCAGGTTTCCCTGCCATCTGGCTTAGCTGGACTCATCTAATGGAAAAGGACCCCTGAGATTTTGGAGGGTAGGAAGAGAGAGAAGTTGGGTACTTCTTTCCCTCAGCTTCTCCTCTAAGCTGCTGAGGTTCTGGCAGTGGCTGCATCCCCCCATCTGGCTCTCACCAGTTCTGGTAACCCCATCCCTCTGCTCTCAACTGCAGGGTGACGGGGGTGGTAACAGATTCCTACCATGGTTAGTCCCTGGGTGCCTTAGTATCTCATACTGCTTCCCTTCACCTACTAGGTCTCAACTTTAACCAGAGATGATATTAACCTTCCCCCCCGAACATTCATAAATATGCGCAGACATCTTTGGTTATCACAGTTCAGGGAGGTGGTGCTACTGGTATACAGTGGGTACAGGCCAGGGATGCTGCTAAACAACCTACAATGCACAGGACAGCCCCTCTCCCCAAAATGTCAACACTGCCGAGGTTGAGAAACCCTGCTTTAAGCTTACTCATACCCTACACAACTAATAGTCCCTTCAGTGAAGTCTTTTCAAGTTAACAGTCTAGTACGAGGACAGATGGCACTCTTCAGTGTTCATCGGGAAAAGAGGGCCCAGGTCTCCATTTGGGGAAAATGAGAAGGAGCTCATTTCCTCATGTGTTTTTTTTTGTATGTGTGTGTGACAGAGATAGAGAGAGAGAGTGAGAGAGACAGATAGGGACAGACAGGAAGGGAGAGAGATGAGAAACATCAATTCTTCGTTGCAGTACCTTAGTTGTTCATTGATTGCTTTCTCATATGTGCCTTGATGGGAGGGGGGCAAGCTACAGCAAAGCAAGTGACCCCTTGCTCAAGCCAGCAACCTTAGGCTCAAGCCAGCAATCATGAGGTCATGTCTGATCCCACGCTCAAGCCAGCGACCCTACACTCAAGCTGGTGAGCCCACGTTCAAGCCGGCAACCTCAGGGTCTCGAACCTGGGTCCTCTGTGTCCCAGTCTGATGCTCTATCCACTGTGCCACTGCTTGGTCAGGCTCATCTATTTTTTTTTTTTTCTGGAAGGCAATCGCTCTTCACCAGCTCTCTGGGCAGAGAGGTGGCAACAGGTGAAAAGTAGCCACTAGAGATGAACATTTTGCTACAGAGCCCTTTGTGCCTTGAGGTAGAAAAATTTCCAGCTCTGAAGAGAAAGGATAGAAGAAACACCATTATTTGAAAGGGGGAAAAACGGTCAAATAGTAGTCATTTGCTTTTTCTTAATCTTCTAGCTGTTTCATATTGAACAAATGGCCTGGACTCCCAAAAGTTCCTGTAGATCCAGCTCCACAAAATTGAGATCCCCACGGATGTAGTAACGTGCCTGATGCAAACATTGTTTTGGTGACTTATCATGAAGCCAGAAATATGCCAGCAAGTCCTTCTTTTTCCCATTTTTAAAAAAGATCTATTAAAAAACTTATATTCAAAGTTAAAAAACAATAATCAAAAAATGTGGGCCCACCTCAAATCACTGGGGGATGGATATATATACATATACATATATAAACATATACATATACATATATACACACACACACATACATATACACATATATATATATATAAAATTTCCCCTGATTTAAGAAAATGAATACAGACAACATGAATGAAAACAAGCACTTTAGAAGAGTTACAAGTGTGCACTTTTTTTTTTTTTTTGTATTTTTCTAAAGTGAGAAGTGGGAGGCAGAGACAGACTCCTGCATGTGCCCGACTGGGATCCACCTGGCATGCCCACTAGGAGGCGATGCTCTGCCCATCTGGGGCGTTGCTCCGCTGCAACCGGAGCCATTCTAGCACCTGGGCCAACTTTGCTCCAATGGAGCCTTCACTGTGGGAGGGGAAGAGAGACAGAGAGAAAGGAGAGGGGGAAGGGTGGAGAAGCAGATGGGCGCTTCTCCTGTTTTCCCTGTCTGAGAATCAAACCTGGAACCTCCACATGCCAGGACGATGCTCTACCATGAGTCAACCAGCCAACACTAAAAGTGTGCACTTCTTATTCAGCAGGTCATGTTTCACCAAAAAGGGGCTGGTAAATGACAGCTGGTTAGTAGTGCACTCAGGTCAGAGTTTACATACAGACTTGCACTGTTCATTTCCAACTGCACCAAAGATGCAGAAATGGATTCAAACAATATCACCATCAGGCAACAACATCTGTGAAAAAGATCTGGTTTCGCCCTGGCCAGTTAGCTCAGCGGTAGAGCGTCAGCCTAGCGTGCGGAGGGCCCGGGTTAGATTCCCGGCCAGGGCACATAGGAGAAGCGCCCATTTGCTTCTCCACCCCTCTGCCGCGCTTTCCTCTCTGTCTCTCTCTTCCCCTCCCGCAGCCAAGGCTCCATTGGAGCAAAGATGGCCCGGGCGCTGGGGATGGCTCTGTGGCCTCTGCCTCAGGCGCTAGAGTGGCTCTGGTCGCAACATGGCGACGCCCAGGATGGGCAGAGCATCGCCCCCTGGTGGGCAGAGCTTCGCCCCTGGTGGGCATGTCGGGTGGATCCCGGTCGGGCGCATGCGGGAGTCTGTCTGACTGTCTCTCCCTGTTTCCAGCTTCAGAAAAATGAAAAAAAAAAAAAAAAAGAAAGAAAAAGATCTGGTTTCAAGGGGCTTTCAGTGCAGGGACGTGAGAGTGGCACCCGCCAGCCCCTAAAAATTCTGAGTACTGCAGTTACAGATGTGGGGTTCAGCCTGTACATATCGGTTTGGCAGAACTGATACCTAATTTTTTGTTGAGTTTTGCAAACCGGTTGTTAAAATGGCACTTGTAATCAGGGTTCTCTCTACGGTGAGCGCGGGGGCAGCTGCCCAACGTGGAAATCACACATTTACATTCCTTACTCTTTTTTAATGTTCATCTGCACAACAGTGTATTCTAAGTGCCCAGAGTAATGTTCATTCCGTCCATAGGTGAAAAAAAATTGCAAGTGAGGACACCAATCAAACAGCAATATGGAAATATCTTAAATAACAGTTTTATTGTTTTTTGTGCGGTATTATTTAATATATTTTCATTAATATTTTAAAACTCTTTGTTATAATCTAGTTTTGGGTACCTCTTTTATTGTTCTTAAGTATTAAATTCATGAAATAATAAACTACCTTTCAGTATATCACTTTTTAAAAATTTATTTTCTATTTATTGATTTCAGTGAGAGAGGAAGGGAGAAACAGAGAAAGACAGGAACATGGAGCTGTTTCTGTATGTGCCCTGACTGGGCATTGAACCGGCAACCTCTGTGCTTCAGGGTGATGGTCTAACCAACTGAGCTATCCGGCCAGGGCTCATTTTTTTATACTTAAAGTGGTCATTAGAGCAGAGAACTGGTTGTTAAATTATTTGAATCCCACCATTGTGCAGTTACACCCAGTTTTGTGTGCAACTCACTGTCCTGTTTCTTGCGGCTACCTCCCAAGCTCAGTGGGACAGAGTAAGATGTAGGTGGGCTTCGTCCATGGCTGTTTCAGGATAATGAAGGTCTGTCCCTGGGCCCTGCTGTGTAGAGGGGCAACAGGGTGGAGAATGAGCCGGGCCCAGACCACAGGTACTCTGGACAGCGGTATCTGGGCCACACTTAGCATTTCCCTCCATTCAGCAAGGATTCCTTTGACCTGTAGCATGTTAGACCCTTCCTATGCATGATACAAAGTCAGCCCCTCCCTCTGGATGAGCCTTGCCCTCTCCAGCACTTCCCCTGCACTCTGCCTGCTCCTTAGTGGTTCTGCTCTGCTAAGCCCTTCAAAGTGTTCCATCACCTGTACCTCTTCCTATAAGGTAAGTGCCTTCTGCTTTATTCCTCTCTACACAGTCACTTACCCCAAAGCCCTCCTCCTAGAAGGACAACCTGACCCTCTCTCCCCCTCTCCCTGACCCTGCCGAATGAGCCAGTGAAGGCAGGCAACAGAGCCTTTGGTGAAGGTGGGGTACAGTGAGGATGCCTACAGACTGGGAAGCCCTGAGGTTGGGGGGGTCTGGGCAACTTGAGACCTCTTCCATCAGGAGGCTCCTCTTCCTCTGCCCAGGCAGAGTTCAGTGGTTCTGCAGACAGTCCACATTCCTCACTGATGAGCTTAGATCTTGCAGTTTCTCTTTTCCATTTCTTTGAAGTCATTCCAGTTTTCATTAGCTTATTTTACTACTGGGACTTCTTTCTCTTTCTTACAGGGAATTTCTTCTCAGCCTGAGCTCTGAAGATTGACTAGCTCCTTCTGAGTTCTTCCTGAAGAGTCTCTGGCCCTCAGTGACACTCACCCCATACTCCTCCTGGTCCCCCACTCCCAAACTCACCCCTTTTAGCTTATTCAGGACCTGAGGTAGGATAAAGGAAGTAACCAAATGACCAATTCATGTCAGTAAAAGCTGTCATGACCACAGGGTGCTGAGCTCCCCTGAAGACGTGTCCCAGTCCAGGAACAGGACACAAAGCACAGAGTTTAAGGTGTGTGGGGGCTGGCCAGCTCCCCAACACATCTGTGGAATATGGAAGGTAATAGATGCAGCTGGTCCTGAAGTGTAACAGAACCCTAGAAGTTTGAAATCATAAGAATTCAGGAAGATAATTTTCCTCTCTGGAGGGCTTTACCCCCCCCCCCCCTTGGTACTGCCTCCTCACGCTCCCCAGTCTTTTATAGCTCTAGACAGAACAAACACAGTCCATGGTGATATAACTAGCAAATCAAGGCATAAATGACTCCTAAACACACAAAGTGATTTTAAGATGTAAAAACAGTGCTTAAAATGTTAAGTGCCTGTAATTTCAAAGTTTCTGGGAATTTTATGTCTTGAAAGTAAGTTTACTCCCAGGTTTCCCAAGGCCATTCCTATCTGTCCCTTGTGACCGACATTCTCTAGTAGCCTCCCTGGAATGAATGTCCACCTTCCAAAGGCATCAGAAACCACCTGCTGCCATGGCCCTGGGCAGATGGAAGTGGGTGGCTAAGGCTGGAAAAGCCCAGGACCAGGGAAGGGAAGGGGCAGCCACTGAAAACCTCTTCAACACAGGCCAGGGAAGAGACAGTTCAGAGAAAGTAGGGCAGCGAGGCTCTGGGTTTTTAGCCAACTAAAAAGAAGAAAAGATCCAACAGTTGTAGGCTGGATTTAAATTAGTCTGTAGAAAGAGTATCTCGGTGTTTATGGGTTTTGAGACTCCAGAGTTCCTTGCCCAGAAGAATCTCCTTCCCTGTACCAGAAGGGGGGGAGGAGGGGTCAGGAGGAAGAGGAACTCCGAAAAAGAAGCAGGTTGTTTTTGACCTTGGGGATGTTTTGATCTTGCCACGAATGTTACTGGTAAAAACAGTCAACATAAAAGTAAGCTGACAATGGCAAAGATAAAATTCACAGTAACTGACCAAAGAAGTCATTTTGTTATTAACACTGAACACTGCAAATAGCAACAGCAACAACAACTAGGGGAGAAAATGTGCCAACATTAAAAAATAAAACTGACAGGCTAAAACTGGGAATGGTAAAACTCTTACTGATTAAAATTTCTGACTAAAACACCAACTTTTCATTGTGGAATTTACACATAAAAGAGTTGGTATTAACAGAATAAGGGATAACATTTAAAATGGTTTAACTGATCTATATAGAAAATTGATCAAGGAATGAAGTTGGTTTGATGGAGTTATACTGGAAAATGTTTCTTGATGAAAATGAATCAAAGTTGATATAATTCAGATTAAAAATTTATATTTACATACTTTCTCACTCAAGAAGTAGTAGTTGGCCTGTGTCCTCAACCTTCTTGTCCCTAAACTCACAGGCTCTCTCACATCTTTTTTTAAAATTTAATGATTTTAGAGAGAGGGGAAGGGGTGAGGAAGGGATAGAAGGACAGGGAGAGGGAGAGGGAGGGGAAAGAAAGGGACATCGATTTGTTGTTCAACCTATTTATGCATTTATTGGTTGATTCTTATATGTGCCCTGACTGGAGGTCAAACCTGCAACCTTGGGGAATGGGGATGATGCTCTAACCAACTGAGCTACCTGGCCAGGGGCTTCACCTTGAATCTGACTTGAATCTTAGGCCATGTATACAGTGCTCTGGAGCTCCCTGGGTCTCTCTGAAGCTCTCTCCTCTGCGACTTCCTGCCCTTCCTTCTCAGTGGCATCTTGTCCTTGCCTTCACCTCCCATATCCAGTTAGCTGTCCCGACATAGGTACCTGCCTCTCCATCCCCACTGTCACTGTTAGGTATGCCCCCACCAGTCTTCCTTTAAGGACAATGGTTAACTATCTTGGCGGCTGCTTTTGGTTGGGGGTCATCCTGCACCTAAGGCAGGAAGACAGTGGCCACAAAAAAAGATGAAAACATCACTGGAATCGATCAGCTCTAGGCTCCGACTTGGAAAGCACCTGCTGGGGTACAAGCAGACTCTGAAGATGATCAGACAAGGCAAAGCGAAACTGGTCATCCTCTCCAACAACTGTCCGGCCTTGAGGGACTCTGAAATAGAATAATACTATTCCATGCTGGCTAAGACTGGTGTCCATCACTACAGTGGCAATAATATCAAATTGGGCACCGTGTGTGGACAATACTACAGAGTATGCACACTGCTGTCACTGATCCAGGTGATTCTGATATCATTAGAAGCATGCCAGACAGACCGGTGAGAAGTAAATCATGCAAAATTTTTCTTTATAAAACTGGCCAGAGCTTGGTTTAAAAAAACAAAGTGAGACAAAAAAACCTCCCCAAAAACAAAACAAAAAACAATGGAAACCTTCTAAACAGTCTCCTTGCTTCCTGTCTTGTCTTCCTTGTCTCCCTCCTCTACCCTGAGGTCAGGGTGGTTTTTCTAAAGCCTCTTTTTAAAAGCCCTCAGTGGCTCCTCAAAGCCAGAATGTAATCTAACTCCTTAGCATGAAAGGCTCTTTCCACCCGGCTCCCCACCCCCATTGTTACAGGGATAAGCATGCCCGCAGTTCTCTCCTCACTCATCTCTGGTTCTCATCCCTGGTGCACTGGCCATACCCGCCACGGTCCTTCAGGTTCACAAGTTCCTCCATTCTGGACAGTTGAGTTTCTTTCTCACTAAATTCTTCCAGTATTTTCCAGTGGCCCCAAATCCTCGCAGCACCCCATCCTTTCCCCAACCCCACCCAGACTGTCTTTCTTCTGATTACCAGCATCTCTTTGGTGACCTTATTCGCTTCCAGAGAGACTCCTGGTTCTTCAACTTTATTCCTTCAGTTTCTTTCCAGGTCTAGTAAATGAGGTCAGTGTGTCTCGTAGAGTGGGGGCGGGTGGTCTGCTCCTGCTATTCCTTGTCAGAGCAGACCTAGGAGAGTGTCCATCAAGAAAAGACCTCTAGTTCCCCAAAAAGTTACACGTAGAGTTACATACAACCCAGAAATTCCACTCTTAGGTGTACCCCCAGAAATGAAACCACGTCCTCAGACAAAAGCTTGTTATGAATGTTCATGGAAACACTATTCACAATAACCAAAAGGTAGAAACAACCCAAGTGTCAGTCAGTGGATGAGTGCAGAAACAACATGCAGTATGCCATATAACAAAAAGGCTCAGGCATAGAAAGAGACAAAGTACTGATACATGTACAATGTGGATGAACCTTGTAAACATTATGCCTAGTAAAAAAGCCAGGCACAAAAGGTCATATATTACATGATTCACTTACATGAAATATCCAGAACAGGAAAATTTATGGAGGCAGAAAACAGACTGGTGTTGCCAGGGGCTGGGAGGGGAGGGGAGGGAGTGACTGCTTAATGAACATGGGGCTTTGTGTGTCTGTGTGTGTGTGTGTGCGTGTGTGTGTGGGGGGGTGATGAAAATGCCCTGAAAGTAGATAGTGATGGTTGCATAACATTATGAATGTATTAAATGCCACCGAATTATACACTTTAAAATGGTTAGTTTTATGTTATGTGAATTTCACCTCAATAAAAAACAACAACACAGAAAGGAAAGGACCTCCTTGGGGTGGCGTCAGAGAGAGTGCCAAAAACAGAGGATGATGGGTAATTCAATTCTCTGCCTCTGAGGCTTCAGAGAAAAGAGGGTAGATAAGAAAGTGCCTCTTCAATAAGTATGGCTGCCCAGGACACATCTCCCAAAGGCCACCCTTGAGCAGGAGTGCGAGGGGTGGGTGGATGAAAGCACACATGGGGCGAGCCCTCCCTCCCACTGCTGGGGCTGGACTCACAGGGACAGGAGTTAGGACTTGGAAGGACTGGAAAGGCTTTAGGCTTTAGGAGGAAACTCTTAACAGCCACCGAGGAGGGAACCCTGCTTTTCTGCACCTCATCAAGTTCAGTAATAAAACACGACATTTTACATCTAAAAGTACCTGCAAGGTAAGACTCAGACGTAAGTGGATTCTGTGAAATAGAGTTTTATGCAAAGAGTGGAGATCACATCACAAAGCTGCAAGGAGAAATCTCTTTACCCAGATTACACAGACCTACTCGTCTGGTTTCTGTTTCATTGCCTGAGTCTGTTTTATAGTTGTGCTTTTTCATGAAAGCTTTTAAGGAAGGCTATTCCCTGACGTCATGCAAAAAAAATGTCTGAATACAATTACATTACAGAGCAACGCTTTTGGAGGAGAACACAGCCACAAAGCTAGCTGGTGTCCTGTTTCCTTCCCTTTAAAGCTATTTGTCTGCTCTCTAACAGCAGAAGCCCCCAACCCCAGCTCTTCTGGTCCCTCTATCTGGGTAATGCATGCACAACTGTGTCCCCCACGCCAAGAGCGGGAGGTGTGGGCTGGCCTTCAGGATGTGGTGTCCAGCTGGGGCATGCTTAACACCAGTGCACGGTTCGGTTCCGAGCCGGCTGGTCTAATGTTGTGCATCTTACAGTCAAGGTGAGGGAACAGAGCCTCCTTCCATTGGCTTTCTCAGGAATCTCCTTTAAAGCCTCCGTCCCACCTCCTCCCCTACTACTCATGCCTTATTCAGAATTGCCCCAGGCTCAGGGAATGGTTTTTCTTAAAAGCTCTAATGAAAAACAGCTCTTCTCAATCAAAATCTGTTCTATTGTGAGCAAATGCTCCCATATTTTTCCTTTTTTCCATTTCTTTCTCCTCCTGGCAGAAGCTGCCATACTCCTAAATTTCTCATAGAGGCTGTTCCTTCTTTCTCTCAGTCTGGCTCAGATCAGCACACTCCTTCTGCCATTTCTAGACAACCCTCTCTCTTCTCACTCAATAATCTCCTTCTTTAGATGTCCATACTAACCACCTCCCCATTCCTATCAACCTTAGGAAGACACCTGGCCTTTCTCACCGACACAGACTCACTGCCTCCCTACGGGCGATTTCAATGTCCATGAAGATGTCCCTCCAGCATTTGCTTTCACCCTTGTTCAACCTCAGTTCTAACACTCTCCATCACCAATTGCAGTCTACTCCCAATAACCATGATGGCATCTGAGAATCTGTCATTACTTAGAATTATTTCAACTTCAAGATCTCAAATTCTAAGCTTTTTCATCACTTTTAAATGAACATAATCATCATCACTAACATTTATTGAGCATTTATTATGTGCAAACACTATCATAAGTTCTTAACATGTATCAATTACATACATATATTATTACATAGAATGGTATGTTTAAGGTTCTGTGAGCCCCATGGTACAAATGAAGTAAACAGAGACACAGATTAGGATATGAGATTTAAACCACATTGTCTATGCACTATGGCTCCTATACCTTTATGACCTCTCTAATATCCCTAAAGAACTTAACTTTCTCCTTCCACTAAAGCTAAACTAGTCACTCTAATCCTGACCACATCCTTGACCCTGACCCTTCTCATGGCCATTGCTAGCTTTTCTCTATATATCCTAGACTCCCTGGATCTGTGATTCTCTTTCTAAGCCTCCAATCCCCTGGTCAACTTGACCTGCTACCAGGCTCAGCAGTGCCTTATAACCACCTCTCCCCAAACCCATCTACTGTTCTACTTTCAGCTACAGATTCTAACTGAAGAGAGGCGGTATGCGGATTAGGATCTCTATATAAATTCATGCTATTTAATCTCAGCTGGTCTCTCACTGCCCCCTGGCAATTCTTTCATTTTTTTGTGAATCCTAACTGAACTTCTATATAAACTGTTCCAGCTTTCTCTTCCTGTCCCTATATCCTACTCCCTAACCCAGGGGTCCCCAAACTTTTTACACAGGGGGCCAGTTCACTGTCCCTCAGACCGTTGGAGGGCTGCCACATACAGTGCTCCTCTCACTGACCACCAATGAAAGAGGTGCCCCTTCTGGAAGTGCGGGGGGGGGGGGGGGCGGGCGGGGCAGATAAATAGCCTCAGGGGGCCGCATGCAGCCCATGGGGCCAGCCATAGTTTGGGGATGCCTGCCACTCATTCTTATAGGTCAGTAGTAGTCAACCTGGTCCCTACCGCCCACTAGTGGGCGTTACAGCTTTCACGGTGGGTGGTAGTGGAGCAACCAAAGTATAAATAAAAAGATAGATTTAACTATAGTAAGTTATTTTATAAAGATTTATTCTGCCAAACTAAGCGAAAATCCGACATAAAGTACTTGGTAAGTAATTATTATTATATGCTTTAACTTGCTGTAACTCTGTTTTATAAATTTTTTAAAGTTACTTCCCTATTTTATAAATCACCATTACCGTGGAACCAGTGGGTGGTTAGAAAATTTTATTACTAACAGAGATACAAAAGTGGGCAGTAGGTATAAAAAGGTTGACTACCCCTGTTATAGGCAATCTTGTCTTCTACAAGAGACATTCAACCTGAACTCAAACTTCTGTCCTCCCCACCTTCAGAATTTCTCTAATGATTCTTTTAAAACATTAGCCTGAAGGTAGAGCCAGATCTAGGAAATGTGTTGTTAGGACAAAGGAGTAACGTCAATATTTACATGAGAGAGAACCCTGGAGACTGAGAGGGAGAGCCTCCAGACCAAGGGAGGAAAGGGCACTGTGGTGGACAGAGTTCATGGAAATGGCAGAAGGTACTATGTGAAGAGTGTGTGGAGGTGAAGGAACATTATTTTTGCTGAGTTTGCGGTGGGAGGGTGGGGGTATGAGAAAGACAGATAAGGTTACGGAGCGATTCACACTCAGGCCCTGTATTAGCCTATCTCTTCCTTACTTCTGAAATCTCTGAAGTTGGCTTCTCAATTCCCTCTACTGACCCCTCTTTCTCAACTCTCTCATGACATTTTCTCAATCCTTACCCCCTTTGACCTGACCTTTTGACAGTGTTTGGCATGACTAACCAACCCTATCCTCTTGATATTTTCCTTATTTGAGTTTCATGACAATGGAGGCTCTTAGTTTTGTTGATGGGTCTTCGTCACTTCTATTGCTAGCTTCCCTCCCAAACTATCACAATGGCCTCCTAAGAGTGTTCCCTCCCTTTAATTTTGTTCTCTTCCTAATTCACCCATTTCCTTTTCTCATTCAGAATATATGGGCTGAGCCCCTAACACATGCCAAGCACACGGCAGCTATTACTGTGGCAGAGTGGATCTTAATGTATAGCTCTGAGCGCGTTACTTATTTGCTCAAAAATCTTACTGGTGCTCTAGCGCAAACGATATTCAGATTCTTCGACCTAGCACTCCAGATTTCAGTGATGTCTGTTTTTTTATGGCCTCCCTTCCATTCACCTTCTTTGGATAGCAGAAAACCCATGCCCCCCTAGAAAACTAGCCCCTCCACAGCTTTTAGTCCATGTGGCTTTGGTGGTGCTAATACTGCCCCCCACTCCAGGCATGGACACTGGCCCCAGGTCTAAGCCAATCAGGGCATCGTGTTCCCCACCTCAGATTAGTTCTGGGATGGGCCTAGAACCCAATTAGAGCCATTTAAAAAGTAATGAGACTTTAGTGACACTGACAGAACTGACCTAAGAGTTGGGTGGGGAGAGATGGCAAGATATTAGGTCCTTGGGACACCAAGCCCTTGGATCATCCACATCTGAAGCCAGTAGCCCCAGAATTCTCACTTATGTGACCTAATATGCCCCTCTGTGCTGAAGTGGGTGGTCGGACTTTCCATCGCCTGCATGTGGCAGAGTCCTGCTTGATCCTAAGGTCCAACTCTGCATTCCAGCTTCATCTCACCCCACCCTACTCATGCACTGGGGCTCATACCGTAATAACTCAGTCCTTCCCTGAACAGGCCTCACACTTGGCCACCCCTGTCTTTCTGGAATGCTCCCCCATCCTTCCTCACTGAAATTATACCCACTCTTCAAGGTTCAGTTCTAATGAACTTTCCTCCTAGCAGCCATTCTTCTCCAATTTCCCCCAGTAACAAATGTTTGTCAAATAAACGACTAAGTGAACAAACAATGACACAGAAACAGGGTCCAAAGGAGGGTGGAGTTTTCCAAACTCATGTGCAAACCTGGATTCCCAGAATCATGTTCATCATGAACTTGTTTGGGGCTTGATTTCTCTATCTTCCCACTGGGTTAAATCCCTGCTTCCTGGCCCTGGCTGGTTGGCTCAGTGGTAGAGCGTCGGCCTGGCGTGTGGAAGTCCCGGGTTCGATTCCCGGCCAGGGCACACAGGAGAGGCGCCCATTTGCTTCTCCACCCCTCCCCCTCTCCTTCCTCTCTGTCTCTCTCTTCCCCTCCCGCAGCCAAGGCTCCATTGGAGCAAAAGATGGCCCGGGCGCTGGGGATGGCTCCTTGGCCTCTGCCCCAGGCACTAGAGTGGCTCTGGTCGCAACAGAGCGACGCCCCTGATGGGCAGAGCATCGCCCCCTGGTGGGCATGCCGGGTGGGTCCCGGTTGGGCGCATGCGGGAGTCTGTCTGACTGCCTCCCTGTTTCCAGCTTCAGAAAAATACAAAATAAATAAATAAATAAAATCCCTGCTTCCTACCCTCTGTGGCCATCACTACTTTGAGATACTGGCTTTTTAGAATGTTAATAGATATTTAAAACACAAAACTCCAAACTCCAAAACCAATCAAAGGGGGGAAAAAGGCTGGCTGTTAAATAAGTTTGGAAAATCCTGGGTTAAACTGAGTTCTAAAATTTATTTATTTCAATGTGGGGAGGTGGGGATGCAGGGCATGCAGCCTTTCTTCAGCTTTCTCGTAAAGTAGGAACCAGTGCAGAAGGAAGTGCCGCATTCTTCCCTGCAGACATGCTGCAGTTTAAGGTAGTGTGGGTTATTTTATATACACGTATAAATACCCTACCCTTTGTTCAAGGTGCCTATTTGCTCTGCACACTGGCTATTATGAACACAGAAAACTGTTCATTGTTAAATATGGCATGCTAAGTGGTTTTGCTTTCTGGCAAATCTCCAAACCATAATTATGAAGGGACTCGAGCTGCTGAGGAATTCTTGGGTTACAGGAAGCTTTGATCCCGCCGTTGCCTTCTTTCCCTGACATGAATTTCCATGGGTGTGGCTGATTTTCATGTTTCCCCCCAAGTGCTGTGGGGTTGCTTGGAAGGGGAGAATTGAACAGAATTTCAAGGTGACCAGGGGCCCGGGCCCCTCAGGAACTGCTGAGACAAGGCTCTGGCTAAGTCTCTGTGCCTTTTCGGAGCCCCAAGTGGCTGTAACCAAGGGAATGCACAAGCTCCATCCAAGTATCAGGTTGGAATGCTGTGGCCTCTAATATTCAGTTTCCCACACACTCTGGGAATCGCGGCTTCTTAAGCCTCCCTCATTATTGGGTTTCCAGCTGGGGTAAAGCCTCTGTACTAAACGGCTGACAGGACTTTGCTCAGCAAAAGGCAACAGACTCTGGGTGGGTGAGGCTTTGTTATTTTATTGCCATCAAAGTTGAGAGAGCTGATCCAAAATTCTTTGGGTAGCTGCAGCCATTTGGCAAGTGTTGAACTCAAACTCACATAGCTATCTCCTCTACAGAGTAAAGAAGATCCCTCAACTTGGTTATAAACCGTTAGGCCAAACTTTTTCAAAGAGCCAAACTCTTTTCTGTTAAAACATATGACAGATTGTCAAGGGGAACATAACCTATTCCTTCAGCCTCTTTTAAATTTTCCCCTGTCTGAAAAGAACACCTAGATGTTCATGAATCTATGGTAGAAGGACTAAAACGATACCTTCAAAATAAAGTGGTAAGTTTCTTTATTTGGTCAATAAAAATGATTCCGTAACAAATAGCAAATTTTTGGCATTAAAAAATATCATTTAGTATTTGCAATGGGGATAGAAACTTGTTCACTTTTGACATTTGTTTTTATTCATATTTTAATACAGCTGTTCTGTGAGATATGTGATTACCCACATTATACAGATGGTGAAACGGAGGCCAAGAGAGCTGAACCACGAGGTCAGGAGAGAGGGGACGCTGACTCCAGATCACTACCATCTCTCCACAGCGCTGCCCTGCAGAGCTTTCCCAGGTGCGAAGGCCCCGCTTCAGTTACGGGCAGAGGACCCTGTGTTGGTGGGTGGAGAGTGGGGTAGAGAAACAAAGGCAGGGAGACAGTGCAGGAGTAGACAGAGGTCAGAGTCCCTCATGGCAGCAACCAGAAACCAGAGGTTCTTTTGTAGCAGGAGCTCAGAGAATCGCCAAGAACTCGCTTGTTTTTGGGAGGGAGCCAGAACAGAGTGTTCTTCAAGTGTCAGTTTCCACTGGGAAAGGCAAAGAATAGAAGCAGAGGCCCCTGGGGTCCTAATCATTAGCCCCAAAGCATGCTCTTCACTGTCTCTTAGGGCCTGCTTCTCACTGGTAAGTAGTCAGGTGGTCAGTCACAAAGAGGAGAGGGGTGTGTCCCACCCTGGGCAACTGGGCCCATTGCCAAAAGACTAGACTTTGGGGCAGAATAGGAGGCTTCTGGGCCTCCTTCTCCCCTGAATGGGTCCACTTAGGAGGATCCCCCACTGTCCTCCCACTCAATCTATTCCATTCCCACCCTTCCTCACTGTCATCTGTCTTAGGAAGATGCATATGAGTTCATTCTGGAAATGGGAGACCTTTCTTCCTGCTCAAGGTGAAGATCAATGATTCACGTAGCTAAAAATAAACTTAAGGCTTCTATCAATGAAAGGAAAATGAAACACACAAAACATTAAATTCCCCTGCTTATTTAAATTACAGGAAGAAACACAAAACCTTATTTAGTCATTATAACCAACACTCAAATACGTAAACTTTATTTACATGTTATGGACCAGAGAAGCAAAGTGGGGAGAAGGAGAGGGAGAGGTGTGTGTCGTGGAAAGCCACCGACTGAAAGAGAGTGCCGAGAGGCCAGCATCAAGGCCCGTGCTCAGCAGCGGGGAGGTGAGGGGGAGGGGGAGGAGGCACAAAAAGGGGGGCGTTCAGTAGGTCTGGGGTGAGGTGACTTCTGTGTAGGACCCTAAGGACAAGGCTTATTCGTGGGAAACTACACTTACAACTCCTACTAATCTTTATCCTTAAACTTTCAGATACCCCCCCACATCTTGGAATGGGGGACCCATATGAGCCCACTGGAGAAGAACTGAATTTTGGATAAACAGTGAATAACTTTTTAGTGTAACTTTTGAGTATAATTATGTCCCACATTTACATGGGGCAAAGTTATATATACAAAGAAATTATTTGTGGTTTACTAATTGAAATTTAACTGGATGTCCTGTATTTTTATTTGCTAAAGGTGGCAACCCTACACCAGTGGCCAGACCGTTTTTTGGACGGCAGCCTCAATGACCAGGCCAATATTTACACCAAGGGTCATGGGGGAAATCAAGTTGAAGGTGACCTTCGGAAATAAGGAGGGAAGCAGGACAGGAATCAGCAATTGGGGGATATCATTTCTCAAGCTTTCCTCACCTTAGCTGTTCATTTCCTGCTATTCTTCTCCAGGACAGCTGAGATTGGGTTGGCCCCTCTCCATGCCGAGGGTTAAAGACTAAAGAGTTACGATGGGACTGAGTAACCTGGCCTGTATGGGACTTCCTGAAGAGAGTGGAAGGTTCTGGAGGTTCTAAGATAGAAAGCATGTTTGCACAACACTAAGGAACAAGTAAAGCCAAAACAAAACACAGTCCATAAATTGTAGGATGCTAAAAACATCTGTAAAACATTTCTTTCCTATTGCCTTGAGAAAGAGAGGGAAGGGAAAGGAAAGGAAAGAAAAGGGTGAGGAAGGGAGAGAGAGAGTGAGAAGCATCAATTTGTCATTCCTCTTAGTTGTTCCATTTAGTTGTACACTCATTGATTGCTTCTCGAGATCGAACCTATGACCTTGATGTGCCAGATGACACTTTATGCACTGAGCCACCTGGCCAGGGCCAAAAAGTATCTTAAACTCAATTTCAGTCACGATAACTTTCTGAGTGACATGACTGAGCCCATGTCACCAAGTTCAGGGAGAGAGACAATGAAGCTGCCCTCAACCAGAAGCTCCGAGGTCACCTAGCATTTACTAAAGAGATCTAAAATGATATCGACAGTGGCCACTGCTACTGCCCTTGACAAGTGGCCAAGAAGCCATCTTGGGGCTGAAACAGAAAGAGATGCTGTTCCTGAGTCCTGAGCCACAGACCCTGGGAGTGGGGGTAGGGGTGGGGATGGGACATGGCAAACTTACAAATCATAACAGTTGGCTACAACTGAGACAGCAGGTGCTGGCTACCCCTTCACCTCTGCTTCACCTCTGATCGCACACCCAGCCAGTTCTTGCATTTAGGCTCCTTGCCTGGTTCCATTAGACACCGGAAACTGTGATTCATAATATATGGCTTTCTAGACATTAAAACATTATGTACTTATTTATAATAATAACTACTACTATTATAGCTTAAAATGGGATCATTCCATACATTCTGTTCCACTACTTGCTTTTTTCAGGTCAGGATACATCATGGCTACCTTTGCACGTCAGTTCATATAGGTTTACTCCTTAACCTTGAACTGCCACATAGGATGTGGATGTATCAAGGTTTATTTAATCCTTTTGGTGGACATTTAGGTTGCTGTTTTTCCTGCTATACACAATGTTGAAAGGTAAAACCTTGTACATTTCTCTGTACACATGTGCACATATTTCTACAGGATAAATTCCTAGAAGAAGAATTATTGGATCAATTGGTATATACATTTAAAATTTCTATAGATACCATTACACTCCCTATAAAAACGTACCAATTTACAGTCCTACCAGCCAAGATCATGCTTGTTCCTTCACAGCTTTAACAATTTGGGGTAAGAGCAATTCTGATTTTTTGCCAGTCAGATATGGGGAAAATGACAGTGTGTTGTTGTTCTACTTGGCATTTCTTCATTAGTAGTCAAGATTAGCATATTTTTTTTATATGTGTACTGTTCATGGCTTTTCTCCCCCCTTCTACAAAGTGCTTGGGTTTTGCCCTTTGCCTCTTTTTCTTCATTAATTGATTTTTAAAGAAGTCTTTGTATATTATGAATAAAAATTTAATTATCTAATACACCATAAGCATTTTCTCTAAGGAGAAGTTCATCTACTTAAATCTTAATGGTGTTTTCATCTGTTTGGGCCTCAAAGGAGTCTTTAATTTTTGTTTTGTCATTGGCTAACTCAGGGGTCCCCAAACCATATATGGCCCGTGGGCCGCATGCGGTCCCCTGAAGCCATTTATCCGCCCCCGCTGCACTTCCGGAAGGGGCACCTCTTTCATTGGTGGTCAGTGAGAGGAGCACAGGAGTACTGTATGTGGTGGCGTCACTCACGTCCAGTACTACTTCCGGTGATGCAGGACGCACGCGTCATGGCTCCGGAAGCGCATCATATGATGCACATGGTCTGCAGCTGCAGCGCCCCACATCACTGGAAGCAGCATGAAAAAGCAGAAGTAGGAAGAAAGGCAAAGCACTACAACCATTACTACACAGTACAATGGCTCCCATACTCCCCGAAATGTACAACAACATAATGGCCCCTATAACCTCCCTTTGCCCAAAAGTCTTCCCCCACATTACTACACACCATGTTTCCCCTATTATAAGACCCTGTCTTATATTAATTTTACCCCCAAAAGATGGGGGCTGTCTTATTTTTAGTTCCCATTGAAATACTGGTCAGTTTGTTGATTTAAATTTACTTGTTCTTTATTTTAAATATTGTATTTGTTCCCATTTTGGTTTTTTACTTTAAAATATGTGCAGTGTGCATAGGGATTTGTTCATAGTTTTTTTTATAGTCTGGCCCTCCAACGGTCTGAGGGACAGTGAACTGGCCCCCTGTGTAAAAAGTTTGGGGACCCCTGGGCTAACTTATTTAGAAGGTACGTGTAAATATCCAGGTGGTATTTTGTTGTTGTATCTTTATTTTAAATTTCTAGTTTGCTTACGATCTGGTCAGAATGTGGCCATGAAAGGTTCTACTTTATGGAATTGAAATCTTCTTGGTGATTCAAAATATAATCAAGTTTTGAAAATGTTATGTAACTATTTGAAATGGATGTTTATTTTCTGTCTGTAGAGTAAAAAGTTTATCCATATCCAGGCTATTAAATATGGCATTCAAATCCTTTTAACCTTATTGTTTGGTCTGCTTGACCTTATAAATTTTGAGAAAGGTAAGTTAAAGGACCCTACTATGGTTGTAACTGTAATTTCTTCTCATATGTCTTACCGTTTCTTTGGGGGGGGTATATGTTGATGCTATTTTTTACCTGATGTTTAAAGGTTTGTGCCTGTTACATCTTCTTTGTGGATCATACTATCTTACATTATGCAATGCTTTTCTCACATCTTTCTACTTTTGTGTCTGAAATTTTAGTTTGCCTAATTGTTACTATTGCTACCTCTGTTTTCTTTTGTTGCTATGTGCTTGTAGTAGTTTTGTTTATCCCTTATTTTCCACCATTCCATGTTATTTTGGGTTATATTTTTTTGCATCAAAGTGACATACAGTTAGATGCACGCCCTTCTTCCCTAGGCAGAGAACTTGTGCCCAGGCCAAAAGAACATACTTCTTTGTATGTCTTGAGGTGAACCATGGCCATGCTATTAAGTTATAGCCAATGAGAGGGACACAGAAGTTTGTTTGGGGACTTTAGGAAGGTTCCCCAAAAGGGGAGGGCTCAAGCTCTTTATTGCTCTCCTTTCCTACTTTTCTTTTCAATGAGGATGAGGTGGCTAATGCTTTGAGCAGTCATCCGGGACCAAGAGGTGACCTTGAGATGGAAGCCCTATGTCAGGATAGGGATGCAGAAAGACAGAGGGGCCTGGGGCTTGGGTCCCTCATGACTGAGAGCTGCCAATCAGCTTGGACTCCTCTTTATGGATTACTATCATTTGAGATAAATTTCCACTGTGTTTAAGCCAATGTTTGTCTTTTCTGTTATACGTAGACATGAGGATCTCTAAAAGATAAAACAGATTTTATCTTTTTTGTGGGGGAGACTCAATCTAGGGTTATCCTTAAATTAAACTTAAAAAAAAATTATAGCGGGCATACAATATTACATTAGTTTTAGGTATGCAACACAGTGAGTCAACGTTTATATACCTTGTGAAGTGATCAGTACAATAAGGGGTTATTGTCTTTTTTCCTTTACTGATTTGAGTCTTAATTCCCATTTATTATATTAGTAGTCATGTTAAAAGGCTTAAACACATTTGGACATTTATTTCCCAAGAGAGATCTTTTAATGTCTTGTGACACTGAGTATGGTCTCTTGATCAGCTGCATCAGTATAAACTGGGATTTTGTAAAAACTGTGGAACCGCATGCCTTTCCTCGACCCACTGAATCAGAAACTCCTTTCCACAAGAGCCTCAGGTGATCTGTGTACACACTGAACTGTGAAAATCTCTGCTTTAGAGGGCACTGATGTCTCCTCCCCTTTTCTGGGGAGTGGTATGATCTCCTCAGTATTCTACTTAGAACTTGGAAAGGTTCCGACAGAGAGCCAAGTGATCAGCAGGGCATTCTAGGCCCTGGAAGAACTGGCCCTCACCTCTCTAGTGGACTTTTGTCCTTTCCCATCCCATTCATTCTCCACTCCTCATGGTGGACTCAGAGCTCCCTGATGCGGCACGGTACACCCTGGGTACACACTAGGTCCTCACTTAGTAGCCCACCCAATAGCCCTCCTTCTTCCTTGCTAACAGATGTTCAGTTTTGTTCTGGGAGGTGATGCGTCCAGCCTGTCTCATTCTGCTTTATGGGATTCTTCCTCTCTCAGCCTACTTTTGTAGCTATGATGGCCATGTACCCAGATCTGGCCAGAAAGACACAGAGAATATCACCTGGGGCCTTTAGGGGGCATTTTTTCTTCCTAGATAAAAAGAACCTTGTGATAAGAAAACTGTATGCTCTTGCTCTTCCCTTTCTATCTAGAATATTGAGGTGATATCTGAAGGTGTAACAACCATCTTGTAACCATGAGAATACGCATGAGGTCAAAGCCAAAATGCTGAGGAGGACAAAGCAGAAGGGCAGAAAGACCCAGGCAGGTTCTTGACTAAAAATCTGTTTCTTTGCCCCAACCCACCTCTTTCCTCCCTTGTCTTCCCACCTGCTGCAGATTCACTCCCCCTGGTGTGACATGGAATTGAAGTCTACTCTAGCATGGGCTATATTATACTCTACTAGAAAGCCCGGCGGTCATACGAAATGACCGCTGTTCTAGATATTATAAATTGTAATTAAAATGATTTGTGCAAAGGTGTCTGCTAATTCTAACTGAATTACCCAGGGCAGGCGGCAAGGATGCCCCTTTGCTTAGTGCCCCACGGGGTTTCCCCCTTCTACTTGCTTAATTGTGTTTCAGTCAGCATTACTCTGTTGTTTTTTTTGCATTTCTCTCCTGCCTTTGTTCAAGGGACTCATTTTGTCAAGACAGGCTTTTTTTGTCTTGCATCTGAGGCAAGCCTTGTTTCTCTATGCTCATCAGTCTCATTTTGCAGAGAAAGACGCATTTGCTCTGCGACTGAAGCAAGCCTTGTCTTTCTCTGCTCAGTGGTTTCTTTTTGTCGAGAAAGCCGTTTTTGTGCAGCTTTAGCTCCTTTTCTCTCTTCTTCAGTGCTGTATTTTCTAGGAGGCATTCTTTTTTTTTTTTGTATTTTTTTTTTCTCTGAAGCTGGAAACGGGGAGAGACAGTCAGACAGACTTCTGCATGCGCCCGACCGGGATCTACCCAGCACGCCCACCAGGGGCGACGCTCTGCCTACCAGGGGGCAATGCTCTGCCCATCCTGGGCGTCGCTATGCTGCGACCAGAGCCACTCTAGCGCCTGAGGCAGAGGCCCAGCGCCTGGGCCATCTTTGCTGCAATGGAGCCTTGGCTGCGGGAGGGGAAGAGAGAGACAGAGAGGAAGGAGAGGGGGAGGGGTGGAGAAGCAGATGGACGCTTCTCCTGTGTGCCCTGGCCAGGAATCGAACCCGAGACTTCTGCACGCCAGGCCAATGCTCTACCACTGAGCCAATCGGCCAGGGCTCTAGGAAGCATTCTTAAAAGAAATTACGTTAAGACATAGTTTTTATGTAAAACAGATGATTGCCAATGCAAACAAATGTTCACCTTCCCCGTGACCCGCTCAATTTGCGTTCAGCCGTGGCAACTTCACCCCATTAGCTAGTACAGTTATGCAAGCAACCAATAAGCTATCGGCGACAAACAGATACTTAAGCCGCATACAATAAAGATTCCTTATTTTTAATTTATAGTAACAGTGAACTTAAGCCTTTCCTTATAAATATCTCCCCAAATCACCCCCCCACACACACACCAAACCCACCACTCTAAAATGAGAACAATGGGTGTTTAGTTCTCTGAGACGCTGAAATTATTTTTCCCAAGGATGAGAGCCAGTCATTCCAATCTAGGCAAACACACCCTCCCTCCCCCTTGCCCCCCAAATCCCCAGGTGGTTGTCCCTGGGTCTGACAGGCTATGTCATGGGGTGCTTTGCCTGTTGGGACTGCTTTTTAAAATTTTCTGTGGTTTCTGGGAGTGGATGCTGTAAAATAGAGTGAAAAGAAATTGAAGTCTGAAATTTGGTGAACTTTTCCCTGCCCCTTACATGTGAATAATGACTTGCTGATAGAAGCGGCTTTTTCAAAGATGAAAAACAATCTAAGATTTATGGACAAGTCTGTTCAAAAAGATCCAGTACTGCTTGTAACCAAAGGGGAAACACGTCAGGAGAGTCCTAGATCTACACTGGTTGGAGGAAGGGAAGGAGGGAGGAGTCTGGGGAAGAAAAGGAGGCTAGAGGCTAGAGGGAGGGGTTGGAACTGGCTGGAGCACACGGGAAGGTCCATACTTGGGAAGATTTCTGATGCACATTTTCTGATTTCTACAGTAATATGGAAGTGACAACGATTTCCAGCAAATGATGGTGAATGAAAGAAAGGTTCATTGTTTTTACCTAAATGCTATGCTGCACACACCTTCTGCTAGATGGTGAAGGAAGGTGGGGTCCAGGAGAACTGGACATATGGAGATGAAGGAACCTTTTATCTGAAACTGGGAATTCTGCTTTCAAGGGGTCTGAGTCCTTACTGTGCGCTTGGGAAGTCACCAGAAGAACATTCCTGCCAATCTCAGTCAAATCTAAAATACTTGGCTGAGATTCTGCTCATGGTTTGACCAGTCTCTTACAACCACTGCTGTCTCCCCTGTCCCTCCCTTCCCTCCTGGGAAGGCCGGGTGGGGAGGCAAGGAGCACAGCTGGGAGCAGCCCTGAGACCATGCATCTGGACAGCCTCCTGGGTCTTGTGGGTGCACAGCCAACATTTTTGAGTGTGTATTTTATAACCACAGCCTCAAGTGTAAAAATAGAATGGGAAAAATAAAAACAGCACTCCCAATCAGAGCCTCAATCATCCTGCTGGTTAGAGAGGTCAGAGAAATAATAAAATTAGAGTAACCAAACTGAACACTTGAAGAGTGCTCACTTGCCTTGGCAACGAGAATCCAGGGCCAGACCTGCGCATAGCCTTTCCTAAGTGCTTAAGGCAGATCGGCTCCCACTTAAAATGTCTGTTATCACTCCTGTCTGCCCCGGAGAGTTATTTATGAAAGAAGGTCTCTCGGTCAGCCTGCCAAGCGCGGCATCTGTAACAGGGACCGACCCAGGCAGGAAGAGCTGAATGAAAAGCCCACAAGGCTGTGGGTCGAGGTGCCGCTCACTTCTGCTTCTGCAAACATGCCCAAGCGGTAACTCAAAACCTGAAAACAACCCGAATCCTTTTCCAAACACAAACCGAATCCTTTCTGTCAGGTCCCATATATTTCCCTAATTCTGTTTCCCCACCCAGCCCCACTCCACAGCAGAAACCAATTTCCTTAACAGAGTAGGTTCTGGAGAGTTTTCCTCCTCAAAGCCCTCATTTGGAACAGATTAAGGAGGAGGAGAGGGCAAGAATCTGATTTTTTTTTTCCTTCTACCTTTGAAAAAAATTAACACACAACTCTGAAGCAGAACAACAATGTTCTATGACTGGATTTTAAAAGAAGAGGAGAAAGAATTTCATTTTCTAGTATAATGGAACAGGATGGCTTGGGGGGCCTCTGCGGACTCACCTCAATCTAACCTGAGCCTGAACACTCGACCCTGGCTCACTAGGGGCCCTTGGGCTTGTGTGAGGCTGGGCAGGGGCCCCGACCCAAGCGGAGCTGCCACCTCAAACCGCATGTCCACACTCATCACCAACAAAGCCCCACCGTGCTTCAGGAGCGGTAGAGCAGCTTGACATGACCCATCCAAGAATTCAGCCTGCCCAGCTTTGCTGTGCTGGAGACTCCCGCACTTAAAAAGCTCACAGTGTGGGTGGGATCATAACCACAAAACACAGTAAGAGCTAAACAGTGTGTTTATTACAGCCAAACAGGGTCTTACAAAAAGAAAGAACATACAATGGCCTGGAAGGTTTTGTGGAAAAGGGGGTCTGGTCTGGTCTGTAGAGCCAGTGCCACTCCTGCCGATGGATGAGGACACAGCAGGCCCAAGACCAACGTGGGCCGAAGACCAACGTGGGCAGCAGCACGAAGAAAGGACAGGTGTATGCAAAGAGATGGCCTCTGGGCTCTTCTCCATGTCCCCACTCTTAGGTCTCTTCTGAGTGTGGTCTCCCCACCTCCTGACTAAAGACATACGGATCTTTCTAGTAACTTCT
The DNA here is from genome assembly GCF_036850995.1 of Saccopteryx leptura. Taxonomy (NCBI): domain Eukaryota; kingdom Metazoa; phylum Chordata; class Mammalia; order Chiroptera; family Emballonuridae; genus Saccopteryx; species Saccopteryx leptura. The sequence continues at coordinate 274,228,041 of NC_089505.1, read as the reverse complement.
AGCTATGGGTAATGGAATTGCAAACTTTGCAGCCTTAGTTTCTGATAAAGGTTTTTGGGGTTTTTTTTAACGTGTGGTCCTAAGAAATGGAGATAAGTAACTAAACAAGTTAGTGAAACATTTAGATCAAAATTCTTATTGTTGATTTTTGATGACCTTTTTTTTTTTAATAAAATTGGCCTTTCTTATTAAATGTGAGTTGCTAAAAAAATAATTTGGATACAAATAAAGGGAAACCCGTTGTCTTGAGTTAGAATAACACCTGAGAAGGTAGACTCCCAACAGTTCTAGGCCAGAGGGCCTATCTTATTCATCTGTGTCCTCAGCTCTTCGCAAGTAGCTAGAACTTTCCAGGAACTCAGTAATTAGTGCCCGTGTGAAAAGAAGAAGATGGGGACAGCGAAAACCAAATCCACTGCCCTCTCCTTACGCAGAAGTAGATTTTCTAGCCGCGTACGTGAGCCTCCTTTGCTGAGCCGTGTGGCATGTGACGAAGGCCTGGCTGGTGAGACCCCACTGGAAGTGACACGCGTAACTTCCAGATGCGCCTTTCCCTCCCCCCCTTCCTGCTCACTGGATTGTGGTCGGGGCAGTGGGAGCTGGAACTGCCACCCTGACCATGGGAGGGATGGTGCCTACTGAAAATGGCCGGGCACCAAGACACAGGAGTGGGTCCTGGTAATTGTGAACCATCTCAGCAGGCACTGACCCTTTTACGTAAGGAGGGAGAAGCTACCTTGTTTAAGCTTCTTCTAACTTGGTTACAGGTGTCAAATCTATAGCTTACTAAACACCAACTGTTTCATGTTCGAAACCCCAAGAAAATACTTGGAAAATCCATTTCAAGATATGCCCCAAACCAAGATCCTTAGTTGTATTCCAGTATCTTGAATGTGGGGTGGAGGAATGGAGAGGGAGGAAGGGAGGGAGCGGGAGAAGGAAGGAGGAAAGAGAGGGAAGGAAGGAGGGAGGAAGAGAGGGAGAAGAGAGAGAAGGAGAGAGGGAAGGAGGGAGGGAGGGAAGGAGGGAGGGAAGGAGAAGGGGAGGGGGAGATAGAGAGAAGCTGCTGTCAAGGCCAATCCTTGTCTCTGATTCTCACTTGATACTCCCTGCCTTTCCTCCTGTGGACAAACCTCACAAGAAATCACTTTTGAAAAGCTGAATTACTGAACTACAGTGAGGATTTCCTGCTCATTTAGATGGGGGGGGGGGTTCTTACTCTTGCTAATCATGATGCATCAGTGAACCAGCCAGAGCATAACTCCTAAAATCCCATTCTCCTCACCCATAAATATGTTCACATCCAAACCGCTCCTGTATATTCTTTACAAAGCCAGTCTGAGAGGCATGCAGATTTACAACACACCAATCTACACATATATCTAAATGTGAACACACACACACACACACACACACACACACACACACACGTAAATATTCTCCCTGTGAAGCCCTGGCACCAGCAGAGCTACCTTCCGGTCTGTTCTTCTGTCTGTATGAGCTTCTGCAACATGGATTCTTGAAGTCAAAAAAGAGCAGAAGAATGAGGAAACCCAGGCTGTCACTGTGAGAAGCTTGAGTACTTGGGGGTTTTGTGGGCAGGATGAGGGCTTCACATGTCTCTGACGTCACCCTTCATACCTCCTGGGGTAACAGAAAGATGTTGAAGAATGAGGGGCCAGGCAGTGGCCAGATGTACTTTCTCGGGCAATAGCTATGCCGTGACAGTCCGGATTTGACACTCATTTGATTGCTGGGGCCAGAGGAAGAAGACGAGTCCTCTGGCAAGTCTGTAGGTAAATGGGCTTGGATGGGGTCAACCCCCAGTGAAGGGTGGGGAAGGAGCGCTGGGGACCAGTCAGCAGGACTCCTTAGTCATTCTAACGAGCCCAGGGCCCATCTGATCGTCTCTGGCAGAGAGGTGACCCTCCCTCACTCTTGAAACTAGCTTAGGTTCAAAAAAGAAGACTGCTTGTAATAGTGAAAGAAGGAATCATGCATCCTGACGAAAGTGCCGGAGAAAAGTCCCGCACAGGAGAGAAGAGCTGGGGCCATGAGCAGAGACGACGCTCAGCGGGACCTGGGCTCGTCCTGACTGAGAGAGAAGATACAACTCTGCCAGCCACGTCGGCGCCAGATGGCCTCAGTCGCAGACTGTGGGCTTATCATCACCCACAGGGGTCAGTCACCTTGGGCCCGGGAGCCTGGCTTTCACGAACAACAGTGGAAGCAAAGCAATACAAAAAAAGATCGTCATTTCCTCGAGAGGAGCCTGTTGTTGTCTCTCTGGGGCTTAGTCACTGGAAGGCCATGGAAACAATCCCATTGCCCTGGCAACCAGGCCCGGCCAGGTACTCAGTAGCAGTGGCAACCCGCTCCCAGATTTAAGACAGGAGCATTAGTTTGCATCTGCTTTTGCACATCAGGGAGCTGCCAGTGCTGCACCTGTGGAGGGGGACACAGTGAACGCTGGGGGCCCAGGCTTTCTGGGACAGCAACTGATGGGGAAAGGCGAGTTGGTACGTGGTATCGGGCTCCACCGAGACGATCACCACCGAGGTGGCCGCTGAAGCTAGGGCAGGTGGAGAGGGGCAGCACTGGCTCCTGCCTTGATCAAGTATCTCATTTTGAAGGAATAAAGGAGAAAAGAAAGAACCAGTCTCTCTCTGTGTAGCCACCTTCCTTCAATAGCCGTCTACCCTCACTCTGTCTGGGCAATGCCCAAGGTCAGCCTGGGAGTTAGCACTGAAATTCCTAACTTCCCGTGCTTCCTCCCCAGGCACCTCGGACAGTGTCAATGGACACCGGACAGCACAGGGAGAGGCCGCCCAGGAGGAAGTGGGCCGGCTGCAGCGTGTGGTTTCTCTGCTGGGCATGGTCCCATCGACCGCCCCCGTGCTCATCCCTGTGACGGTGGTTCCTACAAGCCCGGTCTTCAAGGCTGTCTTCCACCTCTGCTTCCCTTGCCCCCAGTGCCCATCTCACCCCTGATGGATTCTTCTCGGTGCGTCCCCTACATTTCTGGCCCTGCCTTGCTGTAAATCAAGGCTTGGGGAGCAGGAGAAAGGAGTGCTGCTCTGTGTCTCAGTGTGCGTGGATTTTAGCCCTCATTTCCCACCCATTACGTGACGCTGGGGAAGTCATTCACCTTTCCTGGGCTTCAGTCCAATCTGTCCAGTAGGGGCTCCAAGACCCTCGAGTTGTGTGAGTCCCTTTTTCTAGGAAGGGGACTGGAAAATGGTGACACAATCAGCCTTGATGCAGGACCTTCTGCCATCCCTAGCTGCCACCGCCCTGGCGACCACACTTCTGTTCCCTTCCCAAGGACAAGCTCCGTGTATCTGAACTCCTGGGTTCTCACCCATTTTCTTGGGTTATGATTCCAGTGTCTTCTTTTCAAACACAACAGTTTATATCTTCTACACCCCCTTTCTATTAGCTCCTAGGTTCCAAACCTAGAGGCTGGGTTTGGGCACCTTTTCCTATCTTAGAAGAAATAGTGAAAGTGCAAGTCCTTTGTCACCACAGGAACCGAGGAGCTCTAATTCAGGCTCGACATATCTTCCACAGGACCTTGGGTCCATTGCTTCAATTCTCTGATTCCAGGTTCTTCGTATTTAAATGGAGAAAATAGTAAAATATTTCTTTCATAGGGTGGCCATGAGGATTCAAGAGGTAAAACGAAGCAGGGGCATCTGGAGGGGAATGTTCTCCCCCCACCCCAACGGCTGCCAGACAGGGGCCCATTCAGAGCTGCTGCTCCCAACCTCTGCCTCTGAATGGATTCATTTGGCACTGGCACCAGGTCCCTGACTACTGCCTGATGATCAACTCAAAGGTCTTCCCTGTGCTAGGCCCACAGGCCCCTGGGGAGGAAACTCTTTCCCAAGAAATTCCAGCCAGCACGGGACAGGGTGGAACAGTGAGGGAAAGGTGGAGTTAGTCTGGGATCTGAGGCAGCAGCCTCGCCTCAGTAGATGCTCTATCAGCTCCTTGTTGAATTGGAATCTCCAGGAAGAGGCGGGGCCTAAGGTGGCTGATATAATCTGCCTGAACAAGGATCCACCACCTCAGGGCAATTTCACAACTGAATCCCAACAGCTCCAACTCAAGCCTTGTTTTTATATTATTTTTACAATTTAAAAAAAAGATTTTGGCCCTGGCCAGTTGGCTCAGCGGTAGAGTGTCGGCCTGGCGTGCGGGGGACCCGGGTTCGATTCCCGGCCAGGGCACATAGGAGAAGCGCCCATTTGCTTCTCCACCCCCCCCCCCTTCCTCTCTGTCTCTCTCTTCCCCTCCCGCAGCCAAGGCTCCATTGGAGCAAAGATGGCCCAGGCGCTGGGGATGGCTCTATGGCCTCTGCCCCAGGCGCTAGAGTGGCTCTGGTCGCGGCAGAGCAACCCCCGGAGGGGCAGAGCATCGCCCCATGGTGGGCAGAGCGTCGCCCCTGGTGGGTGTTCCAGGTGGATCCCGGTCGGGCGCATGCGGGAGTCTGTCTGACTGTCTCTCCCCATTTCCAGCTTCAGAAAAATACAAAAAAAAAAAAAAAAAGATTTTATTTTTTTTCATTTTAGAGAGGGGAGGGAGAAAGAGAGAGAGGAGGCAGGGAGGAGCAGGACGCATTAACTCCCATATGTGCCTTGACCAGGCAAGCCCAGGGTTTGAGCCGGCGACCTCAGCATTCCAGGTCAACACTTTATCCACTGCGCCACCACAGGTCAGGCACCTTGGTTTGATATTAAAAACACCAATGTTTTTATTATGTTTAACTACTGTGACTGGCACAGCCCTCCATTCCTTCATTCAACTGATTACCTAACAGTAATTTTTGTTGAGCATCTATTAAGTGCCAAGTTCCAGAAATACAGCAGCCAGCAAAACAGACAAAAATTCTTTTGTTCTGGTGGAGGGAGACAAACAAGGTAAATAAACAGTAAAATAATAAGATAGTGAAAGGACCATGCAGAGAATTAAACCAGGGGGTGAAGTAATGGCAAATGTTTGAGTGGTTATCATAAACTGTGTGGTCAGGGCAGGCTCTCTGTGGAAGAGAAGCTGAAGCTGAGGTAGCAATGACAAAGAGCCTTGTGGGATTAGAGAAGACTATTCCAAGTAGACAGAGCAGCTAGTGCAAAGGCCCTGAGGCTTGAACGCGCTAGGCGAGCTGGAGAGCCCCACAGAAGGCTGGAGTGGCTGGAGCAGAGAAAGAGAGGAAGCGGGCATAGCAGTTGATGGGGTTGGAGAGAGAGGCCAGGCAGGGCTTTGTATGTTACTTCAGGAGTTGGGCTTTATTCTGAAAAAGAAGGGAAGCCAAGGGAAAGCTCTGAGCAGGAGGCAACATCACCTGGCATGCTCCCTAAGAGTCCTTTCGTAGTCACACGGACAATGGGTTGCAGGCAGACAAGGGCAGAGGCAGGAAGACCAGGCTAGAGGTTTTTGCAGAAGTCCAGGTCAGAAATGATGGTGGCTTGAACTGGTGGACAGGCAATGTATAAGTATTCATTGAAAGAATGAATGAATGAATGAATGTCATCAATTTTTACCTCATATTTAAATAGTAAGAGAAAAAGCTAGCTAGCTACATCACCTGGGAGATGTGTACAGAGCAGTGACAAAACAACTTAAAATTTTTAAAAAGGCACAAAGAAATTGGAAAGGCAAATAAGTTTAGCTGCCACAAGAGGAATTTAGGTCAGGCTTGGAGACAAGTATGAGGGTCCATTCTAGTGTGTGGCTCTTAACGTTTTTGGGTTATTTTTCTCCAGAAAAACACACTTGGTTCATACATATAAGGAGATTACAGTCACTGAGCTCAAAGGCCCTCAAACAGGGAGGCTGGGGCCAGGCTCTGGCACCACAGAACAGAGAAGACACTCTGGAGACAGTGTATCTGAATGGATTAGGAAAAAAACCTATTGGAAGACAGAGGGAGGAGGGAAGCCACATCCAGAGAGCCCTTTTTCCAGCACCTGTCCCTGTGAACTTGCAGGAACTGAAATGAGCACAGGACGTCCCTTGGGAAGGTGGCTGGGTGGGAAGGAGGACTTGGTGGGCAGCTCTAGAAGTTTTAGGAACCATCTGTGACTCAGCACAAAGCCCCACAGGCCTGGGGCTTTGCTGACTAGGTCACTGTGGGGCCACATTGTAATGTCACAGTGACCTGGCCTCCCTGGCTGCTTACTTGAGTGGGAACACGTGAGATGTATCCATACCCTCCTGCTGGCCCTGCAGCTCTATGTGGGTGATGACGGTGCACATGTATATGTATGTGTGCAAGGGGGAGGGGGTATGGAGGAGGAATATATTTTGGGGGTAATTGGACAGGGCTTTTTGTCTTCACCTTGGCCTGGGGCTAGATGACCGTTTCAACTCAGTCCCACAATGCCACCTGCCTCCTGCCCCATGCTCTAACCAATGAGTCTCAATTTTTTGACATTTTGCTTCTGTTTCCCTCTCCCACCTCCCTGTTAAGCTCCATCATTATTGCAGAGTCTCTATGATTCTCCCTTGCCAAGCACAGAGGCTGCTGCGGTGTTTCCCAGTAAACCCAGGGCCATGGCTGCTGCAGCCTGCGCCTCAGACCTGAGAGGTGAGAGAAGGAAGGGACAAATAGCACAGCACTGCCACCTCTTAGTCTGCAAGACCCAGAGATTGAATCCCTCAGTCTGCAGGAAGTGATGAAAACCATGGTCCCCTGAACCAGTTCCAGCAGCAGGGGTCAGTGCGCCTGTTTTGGAGCTCTTTTGTGCTTCGGGGCACCCTAATCTCCTTAGAGAACTTGGGCCTGACCCAGACAATTACTGTCAGGTGACCTGTGGGGAAAGGTCAGTCCACCAACGCAAAGGGACCACCCACTGTGTTCCCAATAGAAGCCAGTCTCTAAACCAAGGGTCCCTAAACTACAGCCCCCAGGCTGCATGCGGCCCCTTAGGCCGTTTATCCGCCTTCCCCACCACACTTCCGGAAGGGGCACCTCTTTCATTGGTGGTCAGTGAGAGGTGCATAGTTCCCATTGAAATACTGGCCAGTTTGTTGATTTAAATTTACTTGTTCTTTATTTTAAATATTGTATTTGTTCTCATTTTGTTTGTTTTTTACTTTAAAATAAGATATGTGCAGTGTGCATAGGGATTTGTTCATAGTTTTTTTTATAGTCCAGCCCTCCAACGGTCTGAGGGACAGTGAACTGGTCCCCTGTGTAAAAAGTTTGGGGACCCCTGTTCTAAACTTATTGGGTTAGTTGCAAAGATAAAACTAAGTAAGGCACGTGAAAGAGAAAATAATAATAAAGTAGAAAATCGAGGGCTATTTGGGGTGGTACAGTAACTAAATGTATAAGGGTTCAGAGCAAAGCAGGATCTGGGAAGGCTGGGGGTTGTAGAAAAGGTGGGATTGAATGTTTCACCACTAAACATTTATATTTGGCAGAATCAGCAGAAGTTTCACATGACCTTTTGTGGGTAAGGGGTGTGGTGGGAGGGAAGGGTCAGAACTATAATATTTAACACCAGTACTCCAAGGAAAAGACCCACCAGCTGTGAGCACCTGCGGAGGGGTGTGGAGGGAGGGGGAGACTGAGCGCTGGCTTCTCCCTCTCTCCTCCTTCCCTTCCTCCCTCTCTCAACTCGGTCTCTTTCTAGTCTTTACAGTTTTTATAAGAAATTTCTACCTCTACCTCGATTATATCTCAATCTACTAAAAAGTTCTCTTTCTGGAGCCTAAACTGACAATGGGTTTGGGTTTGGAGCCCCTTACAATCTTTGTTACCTGGCTTATTGCCATCTTTATCCTGCACCAGCTAAAGCCCACTCTTGCTTATCAGAAACTTTTTCTTGAAACTGGCAAATGCACAGGGGAAAGGGAGAGGCCACCCTCATTTGGCCTCCCTGGTGGAAGGAGACCCCGATGCTGGGGAGGGCAGGGAGTTTCAGGAGGGGTGCAGAAAGCCATGTCCTGCCCGCCCTGCCCTGCCTGCTCCAGCTCACAGAACCCCACCTCTGCTGGCTGGGCATGTGGGGCTCCACCTGGGATCTAGCATCCCTGTGGGACACCTGGGGTCTGTGTCAGCTGTCCTCCTGTCCTTAGGTCAGACTGCAGCACAGCAGGTCACATCGCCCAAGAACAACAGTGGAGACAAGAGGTTCTACAAAAACGTAAGGCTCGAACACCCCTGCGGGTAGGAAAGGCCATGGAATAAACCCCAAATTGCTGGATTCTGGCCATCTTCTAGCTTTCTAGATATTTTTAAGGTGTTTTTTTCATCCTTTCTTTCTCCAGAAGCAGCGTGTTCAAGTTCATACCTTCACAAGTGATTTAAACTTAAATGTTGTCCAGGTTGTTTTTTTCCTCGTGTAGAAATCCTTCTTCAAATGAAACCTGACGTAAAATCTGGATACAGTGTCTAAGGTGGACATGCGTAAACTGCGTGAGTGGAAGGTAAGAGGGGCCTGGAGCAGTGGAACCACCGAGCCGAAGGTCTCGACTGTCTCCTGTTCTTCAAGCCGGAGCTCTTGCAGAGCATTTCAAGGCTTGAAGTCAAGTCAGAGCAGGGAAAGGAGAAAGATTGGGCCTGTCCTGGAGTCCTACCCAACTATCTGCAAATTTCAATTCCCCACTCCCAAGTCCTAGAATTGCCATTTCTTCTGTTCCTCTTAGTGTGCTGGTGCAGAGGAGTGGAGAGGGAAGGAGTGGACAGGGTCCTGCTGCTGGGGCTCCCTCGGGCCTCCTTCCAAAGTGAAGGGGGCTCAGGTGGTGCTCAGAATGTTGCTAATAGGCCGTGAGTTTCATCATCCAGGCAACCATGTGGACAGCAGGAGGAATCAGCAGGTAGAAAAGGTGATGGACAAATTTCGCACAGTTTCTTTGACAGTTTCTAGCCAGTGCCCCTGGGACCAATAACTGGGCTGGCTGAGGAGTGCTGGGCTCCCCAGGATAACTGTGCAGTGTGCTGGGGAGGACGGGACAGAGCTGGACAGTTCATTATGTTCCTACAGCAGATAAGGGCCCACCTTGCTCTCTCACTTTCCATTGTCGATCTCTCCAGGGTCTAAGGAAGACTCTGTCCCAGATCACAGTGACTTGTGGCCTCTAAGTGCCTTTCCCGATTCTGGGTAATTGCACTTACTGGGATGCCACAGCCCAACTGCTCCATCAGTGCCCGTGGCACAGCTTGGCATTTCCCGTGGACATCTTACAGGTTTGCAACCTTGATGTTACTTTGCTTCCCCTTGTCTCCCAGCTCCCACAAGTACAAGCCCCCAAATCCCGCTGAGTCTACCCCCCAACACCACTGATAGCAGCCCATGAGGACTTGTCAACAGCTCCCAGTTGGTCTTCTTGCCTCGAATTTTCCCTCGCTCACCCCTAACCCTGGTCCATCTCAAACACACATTTCTGGCAACATTACTCCCATTTAAAACACTCTCTGTGTCCATGAGTCTCAGTTTTATATCCCACCTATGTGTGAAGTCATAGTTTTTAGCTTTTTCCTATTTACTTATCTCACTAAGAGTACAGTGGTTACCAGGGGGAGGGGGATGTGGGGTGAGGGAAGGAGAGGAGGAGGGGGTTGGGAGAAGGGTGCAAAGAGGAACAAATATAAGGTGATGGAAAATGATTTGACTTTGGGTGATGGGTATACAACATAATCAACTATTCAAGTGATGTGGAGATGTTTATCTAAAATCTATGTACTCTTGTTCATCAATATCACCACTCTGTTAAATTTAATTTTCTATAAAAAAATAATAAAATAACCCTTTCCAGTCTCACTTCACCTACAGGAGGGCGCCCTGGCCTTTCCAGCCTTATCTCCTCTAGTCCCCTGGCCATATGAGTCCACATGCTGCCCCCCCCAGCAGCTCCCAAGTTCCCCCCAACTCCACGTTTTTGCTCTGGCTTTTCCTTCTGTGCTGAATGTTCTCATGTGTGTCTCATTTATCCTTTCGTTTGGGTCAGCTCCACTCTCAGGAACCCCCTTAGGCTCCACAATCAAATGCGCCTCACACCTTCCCACGTCCCCAGCAGGCTGTTGGACGGTCCGAGCAGCACAAAGCTCCTTCTGTCCTCACCCACCCTCATTCAGAGGATGAGATCTTACAGGCGCAGGGCCCTCATGGTTTGTTTTGTTCCTTAGCAGGAAAAGCAAGAATTTAATTGAATTTTTCCCAAATGATATTTAGCCTTCTCAAAGATCTTAAATATTAACATAATTTAATAAAATTATTGTACTGTGATTATTTATTTAAAAAATTGTTTTCATTGATTTGAGAGAGAGAGAGAAAGAAAGAGAAGCATCAACTTGTTCTATTTAGTTGTATATTCATTGACTGCTTTTTGTGTGACTTCTTCGGTGTTCCTTGTTAAAGAGTTCTCTTAGTTTAGTTCAAAGTTGGTTTTTCTAGATGATGGTTCTTCAAATTAAGTTGTAATCCACTTTGGTTCTGGGAGGTGGAAGTTGGTACGTCCTCCTACTCCCATGATGGTGAACCTTTTTATAAAAACCGCCCACTTTTGCAGTGTTGGTCAACCTGGTCCCTCCCGCCCACTAGTGGGCAGTCCAGCTTTCATGGTGGGCCAATCATGGTGCCATTTGGTTGCTCCACTACCGCCCACCATGAAAGCTGGAATGCCCACTAGTGGGTGGGAGGGACCAGGTTGACCAGCACTGCAAAAGTGGGCGGTTTTTATAAAAAGGTTCGCCATCACAGGCCTACTCCATTGCCATCTTGTCGCCCCACTGACTGCTTTTTGTATGTGCCCTGACCAGGGATCGAACCTGTGACCTCAACGCACTGGAACAATGTTTTATCCACTGAGCCACCCAGTGAGGGCCTACTACAACATTTATTAAACCACTAATTTGGAACACCAAAGAGCCAACCAATAGTAGTGTAGTCTACAGAATCCCTGAAGAAATGTGAAAAGTTGCCATCAACTGCTTGATATCCTTGAGACAGATCAAAATAAGACAACATTGTTCTGACAAGTCAGCTGGCTAAACTTCTCACTAAAGTGAAAAACCGGGGTAAGCCTCAGTCTTCAGCTTCTTTTTAGTCTACAGCAAACATGTATATTTTTTGCTTAAGAAAACTAAGCTGTGGCCTTGGCCGGGTGACTCAGTGGATAGAACATCATCCCGGTGCACCAAGGTCAGGGTTCAATCCCCGGTCAGGGCACATACGAGAAGCAATTGATGAGTGAACAACTAAATGAAGCAACTAAGTGAAACAACGAATAGATGCTTCTCTCTTTCTCTCTCTTTTCCTCTCTCTCTTGGAAATCAATGGGAAAATTTTTTTAATTTAAAAAATAAAATCGAGCTGTGCTACAGAGGTTCTGTCTAAGCCAGGGGTCTCAAACTTGGGCCCGCGGGCCGCATGCGGCCCGCCCACCAATTTTGTGCGGCCCGCAGACTAATCCACGAAGTTTGATTAGTCTGCGGGCCGCACAAAATTGGTGGGCGGGCCGCGAGTTTGAGACCCCTGGTCTAAGCATTGCTACCAGGAGCACAGCACACAGGGGAAGTGACAAGTGCCTCCACAGTGATGACATGCTGCTGAGATCTTTGAATTTGAAGAATCTTAGTTTGATTTTTTTTTTTTTTGGATGCAAAAATTCACTCAAAATGTGTTTTAAAAAGGAGGTAATGTTTTTATATAACTTAGGGGGAAATTACAGGAGTCACATGGGGGGCTGAATTGATAAATCAATCAGATGGTCTATCAATATATATTGTGTTGGTCTTTTATAGTTGTGGAATTGGATTAAAAATTTTTATTTTGGGCCCTGGCTGGTTGGCTCAGTGGTAGAGCGTCAGCCTGGCGTGCGGAAGTCCCGGGTTCAATTCCTGGCCAGGGCACACAGGAGAAGCGCCCATCTGCTTCTCCATCCCTCCCCCTCTCCTTCTTCTCTGTCTCTCTCTTCCCCTCCCGAGGCTCCATTGGAGCAAAGATGGCCCGGGCGCTGGGGATGGCTCCTTGGCCTCTGCCCCAGGCGCTAGAGTGGCTCTGGTCGCAACAGAGCGACGCCCCGGAAGGGCAGAGCATCGCCCCCTGGTGGGCAGAGCGTCGCCTCCTGGTAGGTGTGCCGGGTGGATCCTGGTTGGGTGCATGCGGGAGTCTGTCTGACTGTCTCTCCCCGTTTCTAGCTTCAGAAAAATACAAAAAAAAAATTTTTATTTTGGAATAATTTCAAGCATACAGAGAAGATACAACTATAGAAATTCCACATCTGTGTTTACTATTTATATGCACACACAGTTGTTTTTTTCTGAACCATCTGAAAGTAAGTTACAGGTAGTATATGCCCTTTACCCTTTAATATTTCAGTTGTGGATTTCCTAAGAACAATATCCTCTTACAAAATCACAGTACAGTTATCAAAATCAGGAAACTTAACATTGATTTTAATCTATAGATAATATTTCAATGTTGTCAGTTATTCCCATAATTTCCTATATGGCTTTTCACACCTCTAGTACAGAATCTGGTCCAAGGTAACATAAAATACTACATTTAGTTGTTATAGATTTCCTGTCTTTTTCACACCTCAAATCTTTTGTTTTATAGACCAAAGTAAGAAATACAAAGATAGACAGGTAGCTTTGTACATTTACTATTCCCTCAGAAGCTTTCATATATAGAATTTCACATGCAAAGGCACTCCATATATAATTACTGATTTCTATTTCTTGAGAAAAAATACAAATTAAAAAGAGAGAAGATAATATAGTTTTATTATAAATCAACTTGGGGGCCCTGGGCAGCTGGCTCAGTGGATAGAGCATTGGCCTGGCATATGGACATCTGGGTTTGATTCCCCACAGGGCACACAGAAGATGTAACCGTCTGCTTCTCTCCCCTTCTCTGTTCCCTTCTCTGCTTTTCTCCTCCTGCAGCCAGTTGCTCAGTTGGTCCAAGCAGAAGCCTCAGGCACTAAAAATAGCTTGGTTGATTCAAGCATTGGCCCCAGATGGGTTGCCAGGTGGATCCTGGTTTGGGGCACATGCGGGAGTCCGCCTCTCTATCTCCCTCTCACTTAAAAATGAACAAACAAATGGGAAAATTCTGAAAGAAATAATAGTAGTAGGGCAAAGACTATAGAGCAGGGGTCCCTAAACTAGGGCCCGCGGGCCACATGCGCCCCCCTGAGGCCATTTATCCAGCCCCTGCCGCACTTCTGGAAGGGGCACCTCTTTCACTGGTGGTCAGTGAGAGCAAAGCGTGGTGTCGCTCACGTACAGTATTACTTCCAGTGACACGGGACGCACGCGTCATGGCTCCAGAAGTGCATCATATCACTTGTTACGGTTAGCAGTGACAAATATGGAACTGGACATTGACCATCTCATTAGCCAAAAGCAGGCCCATAGTTCCATTGAAATACTGGTCAGTTTGATTTAAATTTACTTGTTCTTTATTTTAAATATTGTATTTGTTCCGTTTTGTTTTTTTTTACTTTGAAATAAGAAATGTGCAGTATGCATAGGGATTTGTTCATAGTTCTTTTTATAGTCTGGCCCTCCAACGGTCTGAGGGACAGTGAACTGGCCCCCTGTGTAAAAAGTTTGGGGACCCCTGCTATAGAGATTAGGAGGGAAGAAGTCCACCTAGGCTAAATATTTTATGAGCACTCACTGGGTGCTCTGTTATCCTTCTAAGGAAAATGCACAATTTGAAAAAGGAATGAATCAATCATGATAGAATTTTAGGTATCTAGGAACTTGAACAGGTTGGGATTGGGGGAGGGGAGAAGGCTGCTTGTATATCACTTGTTGTACAAATCTGAATGTTTTCCCACAGACAGGCAAAGCTGATTCTGGTAAACCTGCTCTAGAGTAGTATCACTGAGAGATTATTGAAAAACTAGCTTCTTCCACAAGGCAGAGAAAAGTATCAAGAACATTACAACAGTGGACTGAGGTACTGGAAAGTTCAAATGTTCCAAGGGACGCTTGCAGGGGCCATGGCCCTAACCATGGGCACGAGGGGCCCTGACCTGGCTACAAACACTGTCTGGCTATTTCCCCTCCCACTCTGCAGTCCTCTAAGGCAAATGTCTTTGCTCAGCCTGTGACCCCCTTGCCTTAAATTGGTGTTCTGCTTCTCTTTGGGATGGCTGACCCAGAGATCTTTCCTGACATCCTGTCCCAAGTGCAAGGAATCCAAGGTCACCAGATAGGTCACCCTCCTAGATGGCCATTTGTCCAGAGGTGTGACCTTGCTTCTACTCCACCTGCCTCCTGTCCCTTCCATCCCGCAGTCCCTTCCATTTCCCGCGCACAGCTAACAGCTCCATGTGCTTCCACAGCATGTGCCTTCACACAGAGATAACCGGGCCCAGAGCTGCCATGATCTGGCTATGAACTCAGAACTATCCACCTAAGTGGCTTCCCTCCTACCTCCTGGGTTAACGTCACCACCAAATGAGGAGCCAAGGCACAAAATGGAGACTCTAGACTTACACTTACTTGTTTCTGTACTGTGTACAAATTCACGGAGGACATAATGATGTATCTATGATTCCTGGGTTATGTAACCACACAGATAATCAAGATTTGTCCTTATTTCAAAAGGATAATAATGTAACAAAATGCACTGTTTATTAGATTTCTATCTTTTGTTTTTAGATTTATTGATTGACTGATTTTTAGAGAGAGGAGAGAGAAGTGAGAAGCAAAGCATCAACTCATAGTAGTTGTTCCTATATGTGCCTTGACCAGGCAAACCCAGGGTTTCGAACCAGCAACCTCTGTGTTCCAGGTGGACGCTTTATCCACTGCACCACCACAAGTCAGGCAGATCTCTATCTTTGAAAATAATTTTTCTCTATGATGTCCTAGAGCACGGGTCCACAAACTATGGCTAGCAGATCAAATCTTGGTAGCCACCTGTTTTTGTAAGTAAAGTCTGAGTAGAACAGGTGTGCCCATTGTTTACCTATTGTTTCAGGCTGCTTTCCCACAAGATCAGCGGAATTGAGACCGAGACTGAATGGCCAACAAAGTGTCAAGTATTCACTCACTTGCCCTTTACTGAAAAGTGTGTGAAGCCCTGTTCAAGAGCATACCGCACTGCAGAAGCACCAGGAGGTACCTGTGGAATGGCAGGTGTTTTCCTGTGACATGGCGGTTGTCACAGTTTCCGTGGCGGCATCTCTGACAGCTTGCTCCTCACTCTGTAGGAGGATGAGGACACACCTCCAGAGGGCAAGAGTATCCTGCAGTCCTAAGAAAACAGAAAGGAATCTGAATTACCTAGCATGCAGTTTACAAGCAGGTCCAATACCATTCTAATCCACGGTGGAGAACAGTATTTAATGAGCAGTGGCCACTCCCTTTTTTCGGGCTATTATAAGAGAGAAAGATCTGAGAATCAGAAAAACCCTGGAAGAGAGAGGGCCCTAAGGTGTAAGGTTTTGAAGTGTCTTTTCTTTTTTGAGGGGTGAAGGTTTATGGAGGCAACCAGCCCCAGACAAGGCCCTCAGAAGGTATACCTGGCTGACTGAGGCCCTGCGTGGCTGTCCACAATGACTCACAATTCTCAGGAATAAAACACTATGCATCAAGAGCGCTTTGGGGGAAATGGGCCCAGTGTTGAGATGAGTGACTGTTTAAGTTTGTAAATTCTGAAAGCAAAGTTTCAACCAAGACTACGTTTCAGGGGCAAGAATCGAAAAAGGGCAAGGAACGAGGATAAAGGCACTAGCTTAGGCCGTGTCTATGTGGGGCCCACTACCTGGCTGCCATTACCCCTGGCAGGGACTCTGTCTAGTCGCGGTGCCAGGTGCTGCTGTGGACGATGGAATAGGAAAAGGAAGTGTCTACCCCAATGCACCTAAAAAGGAACATCAAATGAAGAACCCAGGCAATGAGAAGTTGGAGATGGAAATGTGTGGCTGTGACTCACCATAGGGAAAGATCACAGTGGACTGGTGTAACCAAGGCAGACTTCATGAGGGAGGTGAGAGGTGGGCAGGGCCTCACAGAAACAATACATGTTGCACAGGTGGGTGGGCCCCGGTTTGTGGAGGATCATAGTGGAGGGCCACAGAAGCCCACCATTCATCATCCCTGGCCTTCAGTGGAGAACCAACCCTTGTCCTAGGAGCTCTCCCTTATCTGTCCATAGAGAACCTGGTCTCGGAATCACTGATGTTTCAGTCATACCAAGAACAGCAATGCCTCCCTCTGCGGTTTTGGTCTCTCTTTTCTGTTATAAAGCTGGCTTTAAATTTTACTCAGTCTTTCAGAATCTATCCATTCTAATGTTCTCTAGGGTTTAATATTTTCCTTTTTAACATGGTCATTTATATCCTCAAGAAGCTCAATCTTCCCTCTTTAGTTCATTTCAATTTTTCTTTTTCCTTAACGGGCTTTGCTCTGTCCTTGACTTGTCCCCATGTACTTTTATGTCCTTTGTCTCTCAGTTCTGTACCTATTTTTCACGTTCTTGTAGGCCACCAGCCACCACTGACCTCCTTCCTTATTGCATATGATGCTATAACTAGCTCTGGTCATTATGAGCCAATGGCTTTTCCCCAGGGCTCAGTTTCACTCAGATATTCCATATTATTCTACACACATTATGCCTGACAGGAGGTAGGGTTGGAGGAGCCAAAGTCACCCCAAAAATGTGCTGCAAAATATTAATCTCACTGGAGAAATTTCAATAATAAGTTTATAAACCTTTGTTCTTATTCCTGTGGGTATAATGGATTCCAATCACAACCACAGAAGTCCTCTTTTAGTCCCTGTTTGGGTGTAAGAAAAATGCCTGGAAGTCACTTAGAAGAAAGAATTAAAAGGACATCAAAGTCCACTTTTTTCCCAGAGAGTTCCAAGGACATGAGACACTTCATTGGTCTGAACTCCAATAATACTTCCAATCTGAAGCTCACCATCTAAGACAGCAACCTCTCCTTTATTAGACGGCAGGAGAGGGTAGGGCCGGGACTGAGGCATGCCTTGAGGTTCTGGGTTTTCATTTTATTAAACCCTATGCTTAGAAACAAATAAATCAGAACACCATAATTTACAAAAACTGTTAACAATTAAAACAAAAACGAAATCCTTGTGCTTTTGAATTCTCAGACTCCACTGACAGGATGCTCTTCCCAATCACTGCTCTTGAAGGACAGGCGGAGGCAGTGAGGGAAGAGACCTGCGGGTGAGGACATGGCTGGACACCAGCTAAACTCGTTACATCCAGAGGATTTCAAAAATTTTCTACCTTTGTGTCCCAGAGATGCCTTCAACTTACTGTATTTTCCCAGGTATAAGATGTGACCTTTTTACGAAAAATTTGGGGTCTAAAAACTGGGTGCATCTTATACAATGGTTGTGGTATTTCAAATACCATAGATGGAACTGAGGACAAGGCAATATATGAAGACAGTGATTCATCATCAGACATGGAGGAGGACAAGCTAATGGATGGGAGTTTTGACAGTGATGAGGAGCTGTATGAATTTTATGATGAATAAAACTTGAGTTCAATATCTTTATGTAATACATTCTTTTTAAATGTTGGGCCCCAAAGTTAAGGTGCATCTTATACATGGGGAATACAGTAAAACTAAGTTCAGTGAAAGGCACCAGCAGTCTTTCCAGTCACTTAAGCCAGGAGCCTGGATGCCAGCCTTGAATCTTCCTTTTACATGAACCTTAATACCAAGTCATGTTGATTCAACTTCCTAAATCTTTTCCAGCATGTCCTTGCTTTTTCTTCAATGCCACAGCTTCACACTGACCCATTCATTTCTCACTAAGGTCACTGCAACCGGCTTCCTGGAAGAGGTGACGGTTAGGCCTCATCTTGAAAGACAAACATAAGTCAGTCAAGCAGCAGAGTGTTTATAGAACTGTTCCCTGCTGATGACTCACAGGGCCCATGTTGGCCAATGAAAAGGGAGAGGTAGGCAGGACACAGAACAGGAAGAGCCTTATAAGCAATGTCAAAGGGTATTTAGATTTTATCCCAAAGGCTACATAAACCCACTCAAGAACTTTAAGCAGTGGAGTGAAATGACTGGACCCGTGTTTCAGAAAGACCACAAAAGTTTTTGGAATCATAAGGAGAATGGCTTGGGGACAAGATAGAAAGAAAAGAGGCCAGTCAAGAGGTTGTTGGTGAGAAATGATTAGCGTAGGAACTAAGAGGCTAGGAACATACTTGGAAGATGTAAAGGTATAGTGCACACTATCATTTTTCATCTTTCCTTCTTTTTAAAAAAAATTGATTTTAGAGAAGAAGGAAAAGAGGGAGGGAGGGAATGGGAGAGCAAGGGAGAGAAGTGTCAACTTGTTGTTCTGCTTAGTTGTGCACTTGTTAGCTGCTTCTCATATGTGTCCTAACCAGGGATCAAACCTGTGACCTTGGAGTACTGAGATGACACTCTATACACTGAGCCACCTGGCCAGGGCCTCTTCCCTTCTTTTTAACCTAGAGTATCTATTCATCCTTTGAGCACATTTGGTGCAATGGACATCCCCTGCTCCCTGCACTTACCAAGAATGAGATGGTTGGTGAGGAAAAATGGTGTGGTGCTGGTGAGAACTTCAGCCACGGCCAGCCTGGACTCTGTGGGAAGATGATCTCCACAAGATGAGACGACCAACTGAACCCACTGCTTCAGTTTGGGGGCTATGGCATCCCTGGTCTGAAAGCACAACATTTATAGCGGTCCAGAAGATGCAATCATGCAATTAGGGATGAGCTACATAAACCAAACTGGATCTGTAAATTAGCTCTTGCCACAGTGGAAAGAAATAGTTTTCAGTTGTTTTTCCATCCCAACTAGGGAGACGTAAACAAGACCAGGGAAGGAAATCTGACTTGTATTTCAGTAACACGGAGTGACTAAAACTAGCAAGCAAGTTCCTTGAGTCTCTTCTGATACAAATTAGGTAATCAGAAAATTGGTGTATTTGATAGCTTCAATAAAGACAAAAATTGGGGGGGGGGGGGAAGACTGTGGCAACAAATGATACTTATTGTCTCCAATAACCAGGTACTTCCTCTACCTTTAATAAGAGAACCTCCAACTCTAGGTTGGGTGTATGGGAACTCAGCTAAAGACTACATTACCCAGACTCCTTTGAATTTGGGAGTAGCACGTGATAAACTTCTGACTAATGGGATATCATTGGAAATGGTATCTGTGCACTTTTCAGGTCAAACCTTAGGAAATAGGTGTGACCTTTTCCTTCTTGGGTTTTTCTTTCCTGCTAGCCAAGGACAGATGATGGGAGCTGAGCAACCCCTGGGGCCATGCTGAGGACAGCAGAACAGCAGGTGAAGGGCCTGGGGATCTCACACTGTTGAGCCACCCTATTTGCTCTGGACTGCTTCTACCTGGTTTCAGCCACTGTGTTGTGTTACAACATTTAAAGTAGCATCCTAACTAACATGATTGTTTAAACAAAGCCTTATTTTTTATAGTAATAGATTTATTGAGATATAATTCACATACTGTATAATTCACCCATTCAAAGTACATATACTATTCAATGGTTTTTAGTGTATTTACAAATATGTGTAACTGTCACTATAATCAATTTTAGAATATTTTCATCATTCAAAAAGAGAAACTTTTACACTCTTCAGTTATCATTCTCCATCCTGTCATCTGTTCTCTCCCTAGTGCTAACCCAGTAATCTACTGTCTCTATGGACTTGGAGTTTCTAGACATTTTATGTAAATTAAATCATACATGATCTTTTGTGACTGGCTTCTTTTGATTAGCATGTTTACTTATCTATTTATTTTTATTTTTTTATTTGTTCATTTTTAGAGAGAGAGAGAGAGAAGGGGGGAGAAGCAGGAAGCATCAACTCCCATATGTGCCTTAACCAGGCAAGCCTAGGGTTTTGAACTGGCGATCTGAGCGTTCCAAGTTGACGCTTTATCCACTGCACCACCACAGGCCAGGCAGCCTGGTTTTTTTTGTTTGTTTGTTTGTTTTTTACAGCGACAGAGAGAGAGTCAGAGAGAGGGATAGATAGGGACAGACAGACAGGAACAGAGAGAGATGAGAAGCATCAACCATTAGTTTTTCGTTGTAACACCTTAGTTGTTGTTCATTGATTGATTCCTCATATGTGCCTTGACCGGGGGCCTTCAGCAGACTGAGTAACTCCTTGCTCGAGCCAGTGACCTTGGGTCCCAGCTGGTGAGCTTTGCTCAAACCAATTGAGCCTGCGCTCAAGCTGTTGACCTCGGGGTCTCGAACCTGGGTCTTCTGCATCCCAGTCCGATGCTCTATCCACTGCGCCACCGCCCGGTCAGGCCAGGCAGCCTGTTTTTTTTTTTGTTTTTTTTTTTTTAAGGTTCATCCACGCAGTAGGATGTATCAGGACTTCATTACTTTTTATGGCTGCATAATATTCCATTGTATAGATATACCATATTTTGTTTACCCATTCAGCAGTTAATGAACATTTGGGTTGTTTCCATCTTTTAAACCCTGGTTTTTTACTTTTTCTAGAGAGGGGGTTATTGTTCCAAATGTACTTTACTTTCCCTATCAACTAAGCTTAAGTTTTCAAAATGAGACTATTGGCTTCTCTATCTATGGGACTAAAATGATGAGTTTCTTAGACTCGAGGAAAATTCTGACTCCCAATGCACAAAGAAACCCAGGTTTTCCCAGCAACTTCTTTTAGGTGTTTCTCTGCAGTTGTTAATTTTTATCTCCTTAGAAAACTCTCTCAATTTTCATCAAATACCAGTTTATTCAAGTATCAAGCAGTGTCGTTAAGACGCAGGAGACAATGGTTAAAATCGGCTTTTGATGACAATGTCTTTCAGCAGACTTAGCTGCCCCCTGTGACTCCTTCCTTAGAACTTGTTTTTCCCTCTCTCCACTGTCACTCCTTCAGCAAATCCTCTCCCTTCCTATAAACGTCCCCCTCCCTGTCAACACACACTGGCTTCTTTATTTTTTTTCTTTATCTCCTAGTGACCACCTGGCTTTGGCCCCTTGGCCCGCCTTTGAATGACAGACTGAAGGAAACTGTGTATCTGCTTAATTCTCATCCTCTGGTTTCCTCTCCCAGCCTTAGGCTCTCTGAATTTAACAATCGCCCCTGTGAAGTCTTCCTCAGCTCCCCAAACATCCTTCCCTCCTCCGGATTCCCAGAGCACCGCCCCCTCCAGCCTGCAGCGTCCTTCTCCTTAGACTGCCCTCCAGTGTCTGTGCATCTCCAGGCCCTCTCTCACTGCCGCTTCACCACAAGAATCCCAATCCGGTGTTATGCTGACACCATCACAGTGAGGGGATGTGTAAACAGGATACTCAGTCAATTTTACTGTACTACTGACCGCCTTCTACTCATAGTAATTCTATGATACTGTCTGACTGGTGGTGGTGCAGCGGATAGTGTCAACCTGGGACACTGAGGACCCAGGTTCGAAACCCCAAGGTTACCAGCTTGAATATGGGATCATCAACATGGTCAAGGCATGTATGAGAAACAATCAATGAACAACTAAAGTGATGCAACTACAAGTTGATGCTTCTCATCTCTCTCCCTTCCTACCTCTCTTTCTGAAGAAACAATAATAATAATTCTATGATGTCACATCTTTCCCATGTACCCTGAAGTACACATGTATTTGTCTTAAGGTTCTTCCCAGGAAGGTCTTTTGATTGCTGTAGTCCCACCTCAGCCCTAAAGGACATGAGAGACAGGTGCGGGCACATCCAGGCCTCCATGCAGAGCCAGCTGGGCCATGTTCTGGGGGAACAGTCAAGCCATAGCAATGCATTTTCATACTTAGTAACTGGTATGCAACCCTACTGACTTGCTATCCTGAAATTGGTTTATTCACTCCCTCTTTAATTAAAGAGTCTAGCTAGAAAAATAAGAACAAGGGTTCTAGAGAGAGAGAGAGAGAGAGAGAGAGAGAGAGTGTGTGTGTGTGTGTGTGTGTGTGTGTGTTGGGGAGCAAGTTGTGTTCCTCTCATGACCTCTAGTCAAATGAACACAGAACAAGAGAAAAGAAATGTCAAAGGTGGTGCTCAAAAAACTCTTTCAAAGTTATAACCAAAGTACAAATTCAACATGACCCATATTTTTGTACACACCACAGTGATCCTTTATTACTGACACCCTCCAGGTAATAAAGCGCACAGAGCCTGACCAGGCGGTGGCGCAGTGGATAGAGCATCAGACTGGGATGCAGAGGATCCAGGTTCGAAACCCCGACATCGCTGGCTTGAGCATGGGCTCATCTGGCTTGAGTGTGGGATCATGGACATGACCCCATGGTCGCTGGCTTGAGCTCAGAGGACGCTGGCTTGAGCCCCAGGTTGCTGGCTTGAGCTAGGGGTCACTCGCTCTGCTGTAGCCCCCCAGTCAAGGCACATATGAGAAAGCAATCACTGAACAACTAAGCTGCTGCAACAAAGAATTGATGCTTCTCATCTCCCTTCCTGTCTGTCCCTATCTGTCCCTCTCTCTGGCTCTCTTTCTGTCAAGAAAATAAAAATAAAAAAGCACAGAAACCCAGATCCCAGTACTGGGGCAGAAGCAGCCTTACCTCATCACTCGTCCGCAGGTGGTGGACAATCACTTTGGAGGCGAGTCTCAGAGCTACACTTTGAATTTCAGACCTAGAAAAAGAAAGCCAAAAACAGCCCCCAAATCAAACATATTTTACATACAGATGGTTTTTGCAGACAGCCTATAATCCATGCGGATGTGAATGCTGGGAAGCTCCACCTGGCTACACAAACACCCCCAGAAGTAATTACTTTGTGGTTATCAATGTGATACTCTGACATCATTCTATTGCTTGAGCTTAGAACATGCCCTCAAGCTGAGATTTAGAAAGAAGTACAGGGCTGTGCGCAAGTGCACTAAATAACTAACTGATGGGACCACAGGAGGGATCAAGTTTGCACAGTGAGCATTGGGGGCAAACCTTTCACTGGAAGCAATATCCATGGTCCAGTTCAAGAACTCCTCTGAGGTTAGATGGATGCAGCGTTCTGTCTGGGGAAGCCACTCACTGGAGTCCATGCAATGGAGAATTTTCAGTATCTGTGTGAGCCAGAGTCATGAGAGAAAAACACCTCAGAAAACATCTTCAGAAGCTAAATGATAATCACTTGCAATGATAAGGGGGGAGGGGTGTCTGTCTTTCAAAATGTTCCCACTGACTTATTTCCTTCTTAATACTTTTAGGAGACCAAGATAGGGTGGAGCAGTGACATACCCAAGGGGCCCTAGTGATCTTGGATCAGGGTCTCGAGGTCCAGATTCCCAAGTCAGTGTCCCTTCTTTTTGATTATTCTTTCCAGATGGCTATCTGCCCCCAAATAGCCATACCAGCAAAGACTGCCCTCTGACAGGTTATAGAGCTGTCAAAGCTGTTTCCTAGAATCGAGCGGCTTACTTTCAATCTGTCTTTGGTTCATCTCTCTCATCAGTACTATTATCATCAAACACTTTTCTAGTGCCCATCTATGCATGAAACCACACCAGGCACCAGACAAAGAGAGCCCTTGCCCTCTTGATGCTGAGTCTCCTCCCTATTGCTCCTGGAGAAGACCTGACCGTTCTGGTGGGTTCATCAGAGTGTGGGGAGCGGCGGGGGCAGTCACTACACCGGAGACTTTACCTTGCAGAAGCATTCTGGGTGATTCTCCTTCATAGCCAACATCAAGAATGTCCCTCCCATATTCCACAGCAAGGGTGGCAGTTCCTTCTCTTCTAATTCAGAGGCTGCTGCTGAAAACCTTTGCAACAGGGCTTCCAATGTCAGCAGGCGCACTTCAGGGAAGGGAGACGCTAACAGCTGAGAGAAGGAGATGGGACAGTCCCTCGCTGGCTCTCCAGCCTGGACTGCTGCTGCCCACACTGCAGCGATGGCCAGTTTGGTAAGGCTCTGGAGGTACTGGGGCAGGCCTGGCACCGTGAAGGTATAGGGGAATCCTGTTATTAGCTCTGATCCTGCGATGATCTTTCTGATTTCCTCCCACAAGCCAAGATGCTCCAGAACTAAAAAGCAAAAGACCAAAGGTAATCACTTTACTCAAAGTTCCACAGAAGGGCTTGGGAGACAGCAAGGCTCTGGGTACACTTGGTGGGACTACCAGTTATCTTTTCTTTTTATTTTTTTATTTTTTATTTTTATTTTTTTTCCTTCTGAAGCTGGAAACGGGGAGAGACCGTCAGACAGACTCCCGCATGCACCCGACCGGGATCCACCCGGCAAGCCCACCAGGGGCGAGGCTCTGCCCACCAGGGGGCGGTGCTCTGCCCCTCCGGGCATTGCTCTGCCGCAACCAGAGCCACTCTAGTGCCTGGGCAGAGGCCAAGGAGCCATCCCCAGCGCCCGGGCCATCTTTGCTCCAATGGAGCCTTGGCTGCGGGAGGGGAAGAGAGAGACAGAGAGGAAGGAGGGGGGCAGGGGTGGAGAAGCAAATGGGCGCTTCTCCTGTGTGCCCTGGCCGGGAATCGAACCCGGGTCCCCCACACGCCAGGCCAACGCTCTACCGCTGAGCCAACCGGCCAGGGCCAGTTATCTTTTCTGAGCACATTTCACACATATGATGTAGTGAGTGACTTGTCCAATAAGGTTCAGATTGCCTGTCCAGAAGCAATTTCTATTTAGGTAACACATAATTCTTCCACTGGGGGGACAAAAGGTATTCCTATCAGAAGATGTGCTCCTTGCGCCCCTCCCCAGCATTCAATCCATATGGACTCTTAAATCACCAAATCTCAGAGTTGGGCAGGGTAAAGGGAAATCTAGTCCAAACTTACAGCACCCCTTCTCAGGGAGTCTTGGTGAAACTCTACAGTGACTTGGAGCTCACATGACAGACTATTCCATTGTTAGTAGACCTACTGGCCTAATTCTGCATTTTGAGGTTCCCAGTGAGCCCTGTAGGCATTTGAATATAGTTATTATGCCCCCTCTACCTTCTCCAGATAAGACACCCCTACTTCCTTCAACCATGTACCATATGATGGGGTCCACCTTCTTTCACTATTCTCATTGCCTGCCTTTGGACATGCTTCCCCTCTCTGAAGGTATGGCCCTACAGAATGGAACATGACCCTTCCACGTGGTCTGACCAGCAGGACTGTTCCTTTCCCTGTTCGGACACTAGGTTATGGGAGTGCACCACACTGTTGACTCATGTGGAGCATAAAGTCAGCTGAAACCATAGCCTTTCTATTCTTGCACGGTCTACAGGTGCTAGTGAGTCACCTTTCTCCCACCTTGTACTCAGCACTTAGATCTAGACCTATTTTCTTTTTCTTTGTTTTAAACAAAAGTATATCCTTGTTAGATTTTATCTCCCTGTTAAGTTTCATGGTCTGTCTTTTAGATTGCCAAGATCTTTTTGTATTCTCAGTTTTGATAAAAAATATTTAGCCTGACCAGGAAGTGGCGCAGTGGATAGAGCATCGGACTGGGATGCGAAAGGACCCAGGTTCGAGACCCCGAGGTCGCCAGCTTGAGCGCGTGCTCATGTGGTTTGAGCAAAAAGTTCACCAGCTTGGACCCAAGGTCGCTGGCTCGAGCAAGGGGTTACTTGGTCTGCTGAAGGCCCGCGGTCATGGCACATATGAGAAAGCAATCAATGAGCAACTAAGGTGTTACCACGAAAAACTGATGATTGATGCTTCTCATCTCTCTCCGTTCCTGTCTGTCTGTCCCTAGCTATCCCTCTCTTTGACTCTCTCTCTCTCTGTCCCTGTAAAAAAATATATATATATATATTTAGAGTTTGCTCACTATGTGCTGAATGCTAAATTAGAAAAAGAATACTACCCTTGAGGAGTTTATAGTCTGATTTGAGAAAGAGAAATGAATAACTAGGTAATTCAAATATATTGGTGTAAATGATAACCTGAGTCTTAAAGGGGACGAAGGTGGGGGGACCACCAGAGGCCGAGCAAAGGCTCAAAGGTGTGGAGCAGAATGGACCACGTGGAGAACCACAGGCCGTCTGGTATCATTATAGCAAGAACTCGAAGTGGGGAAGGGTAGGGGATGAGGCCAGAGAAGTACTGTGGCCAGGACCCAGAGAGCCCCCTAGTACTCGTGAAGGAGCGTGGACATTTTCTGTAGGCACGGGAATGGCACAGAGGAGTTATGTTAAGCAACAAGGTCAGGTGAACATGTTTACTGAAGTGTTCCTATTGCTGAAAGGGTAACAGTGGTAGGGAGAAATGACAAGAGCCTAGGGGAAGGAAGGGACAGGGAGAAGATGCGTTTGAGGAGCATGAAGGAATAAAATTGGTAGCACCGAGGGACAGACTCCTCCCAGTGCCCAGGTTCTTCAGACAACACATTCATCATCCAACAGAAACGGGGTAAACCTCAAATTGACAAGCATGCCATAAACGCCTGCAATCATATAATTATTAAGAATGTGGACTGGGCCAGCGGGGAGGAGAGAGGCCTCTGACAGTGTTATGGGCAGCCCCCGCCTGCTCGTGTCCCCTGCCCCACTCGACGCTCTCACCAATTCATTAACCAGCTCTCTCTGGGCCTAGTCATTCCCCAGTCATGAATCCCCCTAACTTTACCATTCTGTCCACAGAATTTTATCTACTAGGACATCAGGATAGACTTTATCAAATGTCTTGCTGAAATTCAGATATCCCATAACTCAGTGAACACTACCAACTTCTAGAAAACTATCATAAATATGATAGAAATATAAAATATTAAAATAACAGAAAAAATATGAAATTTAAAAAATGACATTGGCTTGCAAATAATTCAGGAATTAAAATGATAAAATATTTAGGTTACACATCAAATTATTTAAAAACAAAGTTTGCCTAAAGAGGCAGAGTGAGGGCTCAAGCTCTAATATGCCTGTTCCTATGGAGACCACCCTCCCCCATCTATGGTTGCAGACACATCTCTGCTCTTAACTCAGACTCTGCAGAAGTCCAGGTTCAAGCCAGAGGGCAGCCATCTCTACAAAGCAGCAGGGAAACCCCAGGCAGTTGGGATCCTCAAACTTTGTGTCATCACCTCTACTTTCTTTTAAATATTTTATTTATTGATTTTTAGAGAGAGGGGAGAGAGAAAGAGAGAGAAAGGGAAGGAGCAGGAAGCATCAACTCCCATATGTGCCTTGACCAGGCAAGCCCAGGGTTTCGAACTGGTGACCTCAGTGTTCCAGGTCGACGCCTTATCCCACTGCGCCACCACAGGTCAGGCCGACTTTCAAAACCTAAAAGCCTAATCCCATTACAATTTACTAACAAAAAGACCACACCACCACAGTCTCCAGGTATCAATTCCGCATCCATCTGTAATGCCAGTGGCTGAGGCCAGGCAGGTTCACATTGGATTCGGCCAGAAAGTAGAGAAACTGCCAAGCCAAAAAAGTGTTGGGCCATTACCGTTTACTATCTAGATTCTCGCAATGGCAGACAAGCAAACCAGCAGGGGGAAATCGCTTCTCAGGCAAACAGCAAAAACGGCCCCTCACAGTGGCTGGTGGGCAGGCAATCAGCAATCCACCATCCATAATCCACAATCCACCCTGAGTGCAAGTACCCATAACCTTACATAGACTATGTACACGTGCCTCTGCCACGTGCTCACCCACTAATCAAGCAAAGTACAGTACTTGCAGCTGGTAAACCAGCAAGCAAGCCTAATATAGCTATTTTCCCCACAGACAACTACCAAAATTGCAAAATGCTTAGTGACCTAAAATTGTTAGTGAGAGAAGCTGATGTGTGTTGAGTATGTTCCATGCGCTACAGAGTATAATATGCCCATTATCAATGCTAAGCAAGTTTACACTTGTTGAGTATTATTCTAAGTACTTGGACATGTATTAATTCATGTGATAAAGTAAGTATTATTATCGTTCCTATTTTACAAATGAGGAAATAGAAATGTTAAGTTACTTGCCCAAAGTCACACAGAAATTGTAGGTAAAAAAAAAAAAAAAAAGCCACCCAAAAAGTGACAAAAATGAATGCAATGAGCATTTACCTTCTATTGGAAGAATTTAAAAAAGAGTTTTCCTGCAATGAGATACCACCTCACACCTGTTAGATTAGCTATTATTAACAAAACAGGTAATAGCAAATGTTGGAGAGGCTGTGGAGAAAAAGGAACCCTCATCCACTGTTGGTGGGAATGTAAAGTAGTACAACCATTATGGAAGAAAGTATGGTGGTTCCTCAAAAAACTGAAAATAGAACTACCTTATGACCCAGCAATCCCTCTACTGGGTATATACCCCAAACACTCAGAAACATTGATACGTAAAGACACATGCAGCCCCATGTTCATTGCAGCATTGTTCACAGTGGCCAGGACATGGAAACAACCAAAAAGCCCGTCAATAGATGACTGGATAAAGAAGATGTGGCACATATACACTATGGAATACTACTCAGCCATAAGAAATGATGACATCGGATCATTTACAGCAAAATGGTGGGATCTTGATAACATGATACGAAGCGAAATAAGTAAATCAGAAAAAGCCAGGAACTGCATTATTCCATACGTAGGTGGGACATAAAAGTGAAACTAAGAGACATTGATAAGAGTGTGGTGGTTACGGGGGGAGGGGAAGGGGCACAAAGAAAACTAGATAGAAGGTGACAGAGGACAATCTGACTTTGGGTGATGGGTATGCAACATAATTGAACGACAAGATAACCTGGACTTGTTATCTTTGAATATATGTATCCTGATTTATTGATGTCGCCCCATTAAAAAAATAAAATTATTTAAAAAAAAAAAAAAAAGTTTTCCAGAGAGAATAAAATTTAAGAAGGACCCTGAAGGCTGCCCAGAGATGCCCAATGGGAGAGGCAAGGATAGATGCTCCAGAGGGAATTAGGAGGGAGGCTAATAGGTTTGTGAATTAATGTGTCAATGGAGGCGCAGCAGGACAGGTTAGGTCAGAGCCTTAAGCCAGGAAATTATCAAGTGACAGTCACTGAGGCACTTTCTCCAAACTGCTGCTTGGAATAAATATTCTGTGTTGTGCAGCAAGACCCAAAGAGATGTCCTCAAGCAGAGTTTCTTAAACTTGAGGGAGCACCTGAAACAGCTGGAGGGCTTGTTGAACTCCAGTCTGTGGCTGGGGCCTCACCCCCAAAGTCTCTGATTTAGGAGCTCTGGGGCAGGGGCTGAGAACCTGCATTTCTAACAAGCTCACAGGTGATGCTGCTGCTCTGAGCCTGGCACTTGGAAAGTCTCTGCCCTGAGGTGATGGTTCTCAGCCAGACACTTTAAAAAAAATATTATTATTATTATTATTATTATTATTATTATTTTGCCAGACATTATTAAAACCGCACATGCCTGGATCTCACTCTTATAGATTCTGATTCAGTTGGTTTCGAGGTGGGCACAGACACCTGTAGTCGTAAGCAGCCAACAGGTAATTCCATGTACCCCAACTGCAAACCACACCCCTAATCCGACTCCCACAGGGTCTGGAGGGTTTATAGGTGGGTAGGTAGGGCTGCAGTTCCAAGTATAGCACAGGTCATTAACAGCCCAGTGCCTTACCATAGTGAATTCACCACGCCCCATTTTCTCTTACAAATAGAAATACCAAAGGAGGGGAAGTCACCAAGAATTCAAAAGAATAGGCACTGTAAAGGCCCCTGGCAGGCAGTCTGACCTTCAACGTAGGCCTACTATGCACAGGTTTTGTTGTAGGTTTAGTCTGTAGCAGTGACTCAGAAAGACCAGGCTCTGCTCTCAAGGAGTTCCCATTTAGGTGGGGACCACAAACACCCTCTCCCCTCAGTGCCTAGAGTGGGGTGTCTCTAGGTGCCACAGGGGGTTGGATTCAGAAATCCTCAATGCTGTAACAGAAGCAGCTACATTGACTAAAAAAGACATATTGCTTTCCTCTCATGCATAGTGATTTCTCAGCCCAGGAAGTACTTTAAATTCACTGGGAGAGCTTTAGAAAAACACTTAGGTCAGGGGACACTTGAACGCATCTGTGGGGCAAGCCTGGTTTTAAAGTGACCCTGGTGATTCTACTGCACAGCTGGGGCTGACAGCTACTGTTTCACCATTCCCACAATCCCATGGCTGGCAGATTCACCGAAGTGTTTTCACAGCCAGGTGAAGCACTGTTTTGTGTCCTGCCCTTACCAAGTGCACTTCAAAGTCTAGATCTTCACAAGGTAACTATTTCTGTTTTTATGAGTGCCTGTTGTCTGCAGGACACAAAATACTGAAGTTAGTTCTTTGATGGGGTTCCTCAGTCTGAGGTTTAGCAACCTTCTTCTCTAGAAGAGAACTGTTCCACTAGCAATTTCAATTTTGATTGCTTTGGGTTTCTTCCCATCTCTCTAGGAAAGACAAGTGTTCAATGGAAGAATCAAATAGCTCCTTAGATGGTGTGTGGGGAAAACAGCTGTGTTAGGCCTGCTCGCTGGCTTCCCCGCTGCAAGCACTTTGCACCATTAGTGTGTCAGCACGTAGCAGAAAGCCACATGTGTCTCTCTGAACAGCTATGGGTGCTTTCCCACAGGGGCGGTTCTCCCAGCTCACGCTCCCTGGTTCCCTGGGGCGGCGTTCCTGATACCTTGCTTTCCACCACCAAAAGCGGGTTTTCCTTTGCTAATTCATTCACCTGTCTCTGCAAGCCTCCAGTGAACTGGTATGGCACTTTCTGGCTCTGCAGTTCCTCTACCGTCTGCCTGAATTCAATGTGAGACTGCCTGGCCTCAACCACCAGCATTACATGGCGCCATCTTATTGTTCATAAATTAAATGACTTTTGCAAACTCTTTATTAATTGGAGTTTTTTTGCCAGCCCTCCTTTGTTTGGAAAATCTTTAGGTTTTCCCATCAGCGCAGTCATTTTAGTTACCCAAGTATGTGTAATGGATTCTAAACACCCAATTTGATTTCATTTTTGAAATTAATGTCTTTTTCTTCTTTAAAGCAAGGCTATTTCTAGCCTTCAAATGACTGGCTTAAAGGCTGAATTCACTTGGAAGGACAATGCCTCCAGCTGTGCTATGTCCTGGTTCAGTGGAGAAATAATTCCCAAGTTTGGAATTCAAGGACCAAAAAAATGTCAAAAAACAATCTGACAGATTGGAATAAATTGCCAACTTGTTACTGGTAAAGATGTTAAAAATCTACCAACTACTATCTTTCATGTGAGAAAGGCCATTTTCACACCAAAAAATAGTAAATTCATAGTGTCATAATAAGAACTATTGTTTTTTTGTTTTAAAGAGAGAGATACGAAAGGAGAGAGAGAAGCATCAATTGGTACTTGATTTACTTTAGTTGTTCATTGATTGCTTCTTATATGTGTCTTGACCAGGGAGCTCAAGCCAAGTCAGCAACCTTTGGACTTAAGTCAGTTACCTTGGGATCATATTGATGATCTTGCACTCAAGCCAGTGACCTTGTGATCAAGCTCAAGTCCCGTGCCCAAGTCGATGAGCCCACACACTCAAGCTGGAGACCTTGGCGTTTTGAACTTGGGACCTGAGCCTCCCAAGTCAATGCTCTATCCACTGTGCCACCACTGGTCAGGCCATAAAGAACAATTCTTTAAAGAAATTTGGCTTTAAGAAAAAATTTTTATAGCGTCATTTTGCTAGATTTCTTTTGTGAAAATGACACCAAGAACCAGCATTAGGGGGCTGCAGCTTTGGAGGAGGTAATAAAAGTTTCCTGAGGTTGCTCTGTTTGGATAGCATGACTATGCAGAACAGATTTCCTAGGAAGCAACTGAAGGGTCTTTGCCGAGTGGCTCAGGACAATGAGTAGAGTGTGTGAAGAAGCACAGGGTCCCATTCACAACATTTCCTCTGGTCATCTCAGAGGTGTTATTTCAGCAGTTCTTGCTTCTTTGGCAAGTCACAGATTTCAGTGTTATGTGTGCAACTTGAACGGTGATTGCTAAATTAACTGGATTTCAAAGCTGCCATGCCCCCAACCAACCAAGGGAGGGCGCTAACATTGATCTTGCTGCTGAATGAGGATTTCAGAGCAGCGTCTATGTTGAGCAGGGAGGGACAGCGTCATATTTCACAAATCCTGTTGCATTATTTAGGGAAATCTGTCTCCACCCTAGAGGAGGTGCATAGCCCTAAAGGGCAGGCTATAGGTCATTCATCTTTGATACTCATATAGGTTTTTTATAATTCTTTTCAAAATATCATCATAATCTTAAAAAAAATACATGTTAATCTAAACAGCTTTAACAAAGGCATTACGGAAAAAAAATGTGGATGATATCATTACCACAAAATTATGCTGAGTTTCACCAGAAGAGCATTTAATTTAGGTTAATTTAACTCTAAGTACTCAGCAAAGAGAGAGACTGGAAAATAACAATTAAAAGAGAGGGCAGTTTCACCTGGCATTCTAATCACTGAGCATATTTCCAGAAGAGTGGCGGTGCTATCACCTGAGACCAGTGGTTGTCAAACTTTAGGGTGCTCACCTCCAGAGTTCCTGATGCCAGTGGTCTGGGGCAGGTCCTCCACCACCCCCAAAAGATCACATTTCTAACAAATTCCCAGGTGATGTTGATATTGCTGATGAAGGGACCACACTTTAAGAACCATTACCTCAGACCATCTGAGATCATCTGTGCTTCTCACAGTGTAAACATCTTGCCATGCTGAACGTGTGTAATTCCAGTGTTTAATGGTACTTATTTGTGAAGAGCATGGCCCCTAATCATGAAACAACCCTTCATCTAGTGCTCAACCAAAGAGCTCCTGAACATTACACAGCTCCTGGTTTTCACCGTTTTGTCACGCATCAAGCTAGCCCGATCGTTTTTGTGCTGACCTGGCCAAAATAAAAGGGGCAAGAGGGAATAAGTGTACAGGCCCAAAGTGACAGCATTTTCTTGACCTCAGCTGAGATGGCTACAAGGGAAGCAAAAGCTTGGTAATCACAACAAACTTGTTCAACTTCTAAGCAGCAATCAGTACCCGTGAAGGAGGAAGTGTACTCTTCAGGATCGAAAAGGCCAAACAGAAGAAAGTGGTTTCACTGCTATGGAATAAGTTGCTTAGTGGGCACACTGTGTAAATGGCAATATCGACTGTACCACTATGGTGGTCACCTGATACTAAGGCACAGAAGAAGGGTCTGAACCTGCACATGCCTTTGCTTTGAATGAATGAATTTCTCTTTCATGTGTTGTAAAGGCTCTGCATTCTCTGATATCACTAGGTCAAGAAAAGTTGCAGCCGGATTTGTTCTAAACTTTCTTCTGTCCCACCGCTCTCCCAGAATCTCTACTCTTCTTAAAAAAAAGTAAGGAGTGAGAAAATGTAAAGCAGATTCCATTTTTAATGCATATTGAGATGGCCAGATTTTTCTATTTCAAAGCACTGTAGGTCTGGCCAGAGATCTGTAATCAGATCCAACAAAAATTCTTATCTGAGACAGCTGATAAACTGGTTCTAAAATAATCACCGATGATAATGCTTTGTATGCTTTGTAAATGTTAATGTCCTGTTACACAATTGCACTGTAAAATAAATTATATTTGGAGAGAAAAGGAAACCATAGAAACTACAACAACAACAAAAAATCAACCGATTTAATAAATCTTGGCTTCTCCTTATCAAAGGGAAATTCCATTCTTCCATTGAATCCTCAGCCCCTCCCAGTAAACTGTAATCCTGACCCGCAGGGCCCCTCCTGTTACAAACATATAGAATGACCTGGTGGAAGGAACTGGATTCTAACTTTGTCTTGAGAAGCACCCTGAACTGGTACTAGTTGTTTATTTCTTGCCTACTTTTGTTTCTAGGTCTCTTAATCCCTTCCTATCCTGCTTACACAGGTGTGACCCCCAACACACACACCTTTGAAAACATTCTCTTCTTTCCTTGTCCCCTGCATATTCTCAAAGGCATGTCTTTTTAAGCATAAAAGTCCTGATCTCCTGAGGAAGGAGGATTGCTTCTGAAAATATAATTTGAAGACTATCTTGTCAACCCATGAAATAAAAACACAATCCCTTCAGAGAGTCACCAGGTACTGTGTGGTTCCAACAGCTTTTATTCCATTTCCACCCACCATGCCATCCTCCCTCTGCCAACATGTGGAGGGAGTCAGGAAATACCTGCAGACAAACCACATGACAACCCAAAGACATGAACATAAAATTACTTCTGAGTGCACACTGCTTCTGGTTATCAGTGAATTGCTCCTCAGGATAAGATGGGAAATTGAAAATTTTCCTATCACTACACCTTGGACATCCCTATTTAATTTACCTATTCCCCACAAAGGACCAGAGGCTTCTCTTCCACCCACAGGCACTGAGATACAGTGTGAAACCAACTTGAGAGGAGGTAATGGCTCAGGAGATTTCTTTAAAGAGGGGGGCTTACCTCCATCATCTCACCTGTAGTATGAGAGAGGCTGGGACTAACTATCTCTGTCCCTTGCCAGTGCTACAGTTTACAGTTCTGGGAGAAACAGACTCTAATCTTCCCCTCCCACATACACATTATTTGACAATCTGACCTTAAAATTTGTATGAAAATGAAAAGGACCAGTCATAGTCTTAAAAAGAACAACATAGTTGTAAGGCTTACATGTTCTGATTTCAAAAGTACTACAAACCCATGATAACTAAGACAGTGTGGTCCTGGCATAAGAAAAGATATATAGATCAGTGGAATAGAATTGAGAGTTTAGAATTACATCCATGTATTTATGGTCAATTGATTTTTTTGACTGGGGTGCCAAGTCAATTCAACTGGGGAAGGGTAAGTCTATTCAACAAATAGTGCTGGGACAAATGGCCAGCCATATGCAAAAGGATGAGAGGCTGGATTTTGTACCTCACACCAATACAAAAATTAACTCAAAATGAATCAAAACCTAAATGTTAAGAGATAAAATAATAAAACTTAGGAAGAACACATGGGTTCACATTTTTGTGACCTTGAATTAAGTAGGCATTGATTTCTGATAATATCAAAAGTATAGGCAGCAAAAGAAAAAACAGATAAATTGGACTTCATCCAAATTCCAAAATTTTTACATCAAAGGACATTATCAAGAATGCAAAAAAGAGCCTGACCAAGCAGTGACGCAATGGGTAGAGCGTCAGCCTGGGATGCTGAGGACCCAGGTTTGAAACCCCGAGGTCTCCACTTGAAAGTGGGCTCATCAACTTTAGCACAGGGTCTCTGACTTTAGTGTGGGATCATAGCTATCACCCCATGGTCGCTGTCTTGAACAAAGGGTCACTGGCTTGGCTAGAGCCCCCTGGTCAAGTTACAAATGAGAAAGCAATCAGTGAACTAAGGTGCCGCAACAAAGAACTGATGCTTCTCATCTCTTTCTCTTTTTCTTTCTTTCTCTCTCTCGTGCACTAAAAAACGAAAGTAAAAAGACAACCTACAGAATGGAAGAAAATGTTCACAAATTGTATATCTGATAAGGGATTAACATCTAGAATATATAATGAACTCTGACAGCTCAAGAATTAAGACAACCCAAATAAAATGGGCAAAGGCTCTCAATAGACATTTCTCTAAAGAAGATATACAAATGACCAGTTAGCACTAGAAAAGATACTCAACATCATTAGCTATCAGGAAAATGCAAATCAAAACCACAGTGAAATAAATACACTTCACACCCACTAAAACGACTGTAATAAAAAAGATGGATAATAATAAGTGCTGTTGAGGATGTGAAGAAATTGGAAACCTCATACGTTGCTGGTGGGAATAAAAAATGATGCAGTCCCTTTGGAAACATTTTGACAACTCCTCAAAAAGGTAAACCTAGAGATGGCATATGGCCCAGCAATTCTACTCCTAAATACCAAAAGAAGTGAAAACATATAACCCCACATAAACTTGCACATCAGTCTTCATAGCAGCATTATTCACAATAGCCAAAAAGTGAAAACAACCCAAATGTCTATTAGCTGATGAATGAATAAACAAAATGTGGCATATCTATACAATGGAATATTATTCAGTCACAAAAAAGAATAGACTGTTGATTCATTCTACAACATGGATGAACTTTAAAACATTATCATAAATGAAAGAATCCAGACACAAAAGTGATTCCACTTATATTAAATGTCTAGAATGGGGTAGTCAACCTTTTTATACCTACCACCCACTTTTGTATCTCTGTTAGTAGTAAAATTTTCTAACTGCCCACCGATTCCACAGTAATGGTGATTTATAAAGTAGGGAAGTAACTTTACTATATAAAATTTATAAAGCAGAGTTACAGCAAGTTAAAGCATATAATAATAATTCCTTACCAAGTACTTTATATTGGATTTTTGCTAAGTTTGGCAGAATAAATCTTTATAAAACAACTTACTATAGTTAAATCTATCTTTTTATTTATATTTTGGTTGCTCCACTACCGCCCACCATGAAAGCTGGAACACCCACTAGTGGGCGGTAGGGACCAGTTTGACTACCACTGGTCTAGAATAAGTTTTCAAAAGTAATTTGCTGAACTAATTTAATTGACATGGACTACTAGTATCAGATTATTTGTGATGAGTGGGGCTGGAACGGGGCAAGGCAGGAACACATAGCAAACCTTGAAATCACAGGTGTTCTGAGACCCCAATTGCTTTACTCCTGGGGTGTAAATGAGGGTGAGGGGGTTTTGTGACATTGTTTTGTTACAGATCCAGACAGTCATTCAGCCCAACTCATACTATTACGAGGACCTTAATTTTGGTCACAGAAGTGGGAAGTGAACCAGGAGTCAGAAAAAATTGACTATTTCACTAACCTGCTGTGTGACTTTGGGCAAGTCATATAATTGCTCCAGTTTCCACTCTACAAACTGATTAAATGGTCTCTAAACTTCTAAGGATTATGGGTCAATGTACTCAGCACAAGGCTTAGAATTAATGAGGGATAAACAGCACATGAACCTAGCTAATGACACACCCTGTATTATTCTGACTTCCAAAAGGCAGCTAGGAATCATCTGCTTACTTTTGGAGCTCACTGTTCCCTGGGAAAGACACTTTTGACAAAAGCAACAGTTCAGAAAATAGTCCCAGTGTTTTGGAGAAAAGCAACTAATTTACTGACAACAAAGCCTGTTTTTTTATTTCTTGAAATTTCATAGCTGCAGACCCAGAGATATAAAGTCCCCAGAAGACTCTAAAAATATGTTCTCAATTCCCTTTTATCTCCCACCCAGAGCTGAGAGAATAGCACCAACTATGTCATATTAAACACATCTGTATCCAACACCGATAAAAGTGCATAACAGAGCAAACAGATAAGAATTGTTTTCAATTTGTTCAGATGGGATTGGTTAAATTTAACCTAATTAGACCAAATAATCAAAGCAGGTGTTTGTAAGTTGCCAATGTTTTCATTCTCTGTAATTGTTTGGCTATATTTCCTAGGAACTTAGGTAAAGGAAGTTAATATACCATAAAAATCATTGACCTTATAGTTATTCATGTCACACATATATTATTCATGTTCTAGGCAGTACAAATACAAGGCATTGTTGAATACTTCTCACAGATTTTACCACTTAACCATCATCAACATCTAAGCTGGCCTTTGGGAGGGCTTACATTACCTAACTTCCATTATATAAATACGAGCAGTAATAAATGAGAGTCTGTCTTCCAATCTTACACGATTTACAAAGCACACTGTCTTGGCATTTAGACTATTTAGGAATTCTGACTTCACGCTCACAAGCTGGTCACTTTTAAGGCGTTTAGAAGAAAAATAATAACAATAATAAAGTTACATTCCAGTTAAAACAAAATGTTTATTGCACTTGGCAGAATGATGAGATCCGAACGATAAATCCCAACTAACAAAGAAACCACAAAATGCACAGCAGCAGGCTGGTGTGGGGAAGTGTTTCGTGCAATGGCCGGAGGTCCACTTTCAAAACGGAAAAGGGCAGGTGTCCGCGCAGGCATAGTCAGGTTCGCCCTTTCTAGTCACCGTTCCCGTCCTGGGTGCGCCTCGGGTTACTCCGCACACCTCCCGGATGGGGGACGAAACGGAGGCATGAAAGTCACCGAAAAAGCATGTATCCCGGAAGCTCTTGTAAAGGGGATCCCTCTCTGAGGCCTGGAGGTTCTGCAGGAGGGGAAGAAGCCTGAAAAGCTGAGTCAACAGAGAGAGTTCCAGGGCACCCCTCCCCGAGGAGTGCGCGGTTTTCCTGACTCCCTTGCTGGCGCTGAGGGGCCACAGTGTGGGCCCCCGAGAGCTCAGGCTCTGCTGTCTTACCATGCATGTTCTCTCTGTGCCTCAGTTTCCTCCTGTCTGAAATGAAGGACCACTATACCTCCTTCGTGAATGCATGTAAAATGCTTGGTACGGTGCTTGGCATAGAGTTAAGTGCTCAATAAATGTTTGCCCTTATCATGATGATCTCCATAAGGAAGATGATATTGAAAATGTTTCCTGAAAATGAGAGTGTGAGGGGCATTCACTAGACATTTCCAGGAAACAGCCTTTTGATGTGAAATAGGATGGACAAATCCTTCTCCACCTAAAACATGTCTAGGATTTTCTGTCTTTCCTTTAGTTCTTTGGGATTCACTAATCCTCTTTAAGATCTGTATTTCAATACACGATACATATATAGTTATAACAGAGAACCAGATTGTCTAAAATTAGTGAAATACAGACTAGAAAAAAAATTCCTCATAAACTCACCAAGAGAACTTAATCACTGAAAATCAAAAAGTGCAAATAGGTAAGAAGTTTGTTTAAATACTTGGTATAAGAAAATGTTCAATTCAATAGATGTGAAAACACAAATTTAAGGGGTGTGGGCATAAAAGAGAAAGTCCATCTCTCAGAATGAGAGGGTAAATATTTAGTCAAGACTCAGAATTTTGGTAAACAGACATTTCAGTGGAAAATTTCCAACCCGAAAGCAAATAATTTAAGATGGGTTTCAAATGAGAACGAAAGCTCTGCTTCCACGTCCTGCCCAGGCCTGTAAGGGCCTGAGTCCTTGTACCAGTTGGGCTTTTTCTTCCCCCTCCCCCCAGCTCCACCTGGAGACTATAATTTTCCTTCCAGCAGGAAACTGATATATACTAATGATGACAGCTGGATTCAGAGGAGGAAAAGAATACAGGGGACAGAGAGTCCTTGTGGGTTTAAATCACTTTACAACTCAAAACAAAACCCCCAGATTTGGAATTTTTAAAACCTAGTTAATGGCTGAGAAAACCTCAAACAATTGGGAAGTACTAAGATAAAAGTCTGAATGACACAAAACGCATCATTATCTTAAGCTTTTCTAATCATCTTCTCTGCCTTCCCCCTTCACTGGTTGCTCATTGTTTCTGCCCCCAGCCCTTCAGTGCAGTTCTAAGATACGTTACAGGTAGGAAGAGCCTTCCAAGGTCACTTACAAACTAGTATTTGAGAGGAGATGGGCAAATCTTCCTCCATCCAAAAAAAACTTCCCTGAAATTGGTATTAGTTCATTTCTTGAAATAATTAATCTCTTTCATATTTAGATACAAAGAACATTTACTGTTGAAATATATGTACTATATATAAAACATATATGAATAAAACAAAATTATATTGTATAAAATTAGTAAAATGGAAAATAAAAGGAAGATACCACCCTGCCCTATAATCATGCCATTGTAAAACAACTACTACTTTTAGCATTATGTTGCCTGTAACTTTAGTCTGGTCCTCCACTTCTCACCTCCCATCCCCCATACCCTCAATACTGATTATCACAGTGTCTATACATATCTCCTGGACATTCTGTGAGTGACTTTTCAGTTACATTCTTTTTTCAGGGCCAACAGGAACTTAGCTTCAGAAGGGTCCTAAGAATCCTGTGAGGATGCAGGTATAGAAGGAAAGGTCAATTCTTCTATGAAGCTTTTTCTATTCTCCCCAGTAGAAATGACCATTCATTCTTTAATGCCTCAAATGTATTCCAAACACATTTCCTTTCTGTAATTTCTTATGGCACCTGCTTATAAAGCCAAGACATATTCATGTGTATCTCCAGGTAGCTGCTCAATGGGTCGGATTCTAGCTATCATGTCTGATGAATGAAAAGCATAAATAAACAACAACTATAAATGACTCTTTGCTGCATCAGTCAGAGAGGTAGAAGCATCCCAAATCAAGTGGATTCCTGATCCTCTATGCCAGTGCTTCAGTGTTTTCCTAAGATGGCAGGCATTTCTTATTTCCTGAAGACATTTAATAGGAGGAAAACTGTGGCTGTGAGAGGGAGAGCATAATTCTGCCAGGCTGCAGGATATTGGATTAGATGCATGGTTTCCAGTTAATGATAATGATGATAAGAATATTAATTGTAGCTTAGTATTAACTGAGCACTTATTTTGGTGATGCAAAGCACACTCTTTCTGTAGGGCTTTACATGTATTAGTTGACAACCACTCTAAGATATAAATCCTATTATTATCCCCACTTACAATTGGGAGAAAGTACCTCAAAAAAAGTTATACAACTTGCTAAAGGTCACAAAACTAGGGAACGGCAGACCTGGGAAGGAAATACAGGGATTTCGCTTCAGAGCCTCTGTGGTTTATACTCCCTACTTTGAGTTTTTTGAGCCATTATTGTCAGTAGATATACACATACTTACATACATATACTTGTTATAGAAACATCTGATTTGAATTCAGAAAATAAATTTCAATTTGATTGATACATGAATTTAATAAGACTTGTATCTTGATGATAACTGTTACTATTCTAAAAACTAAGGAAAACACTGCATTCCAGTTAATAAGTCAGTTAATAAAAAACCATTTAACAAGGGCCTGCTAAGTGCTTAGCTAGGGAACAAAGACTAAGGCATGGTCTATTCTTTCAAGGTACTTGCAAGGTAAAAATGTAATACCTTGACATTATTTTGAAATCTACATAGCTAAGTAAGTGATCACCTTGGTTGATGATATACTTAGCTTTTGTTCAAAAGGCCTTGGAAACAACTTATGAAACACACAAGAGTAGTTTTCATTATTTTAAGCTTACAAGGTTTTTATCCTAAACCGTACTATCCCTCTTAACCACCATTGTATTTGACATTTGGTTAGTTCTCAAAGTCTAATTCATCCTTAAAGGAGGACAATTTGCTACTACTGCTTGTGTGGCTGTATTATATGAATACATGCGTTCACAGAGATAGACACAGATACATATATGTGCACATATATCCTGTGGCTTATGAGGACAATTCCTAAAGGACTAGACAAAATCAGTACTTGTCCAAAAGGAATCTGATATGAGTGATATATGTAATTTTTAATTTCTAGTAGTCACATTTTTATAAGCAAAAAGAAACAACTGAAATTAATACATATTTTCTTTAATCCAATATATCAAAAATATCATTGGCATATAACCAGTATAAAAAAATCAATGAGAAATTTTGCATTATTATTTTTTCATACTTAGTCTTTGAAATTCCGTGTGTATTTTGTTCTTAAAGAACATCCCAATTTGGATCGGCCACATGTCAAGTGCTCAAGAGCCACGTGTGGCTCACGACTGCCATATTACACAGTGCAGGATATATATTTAGAGCTATGGCTGCTAAACTAGGTTAAGAGTAAAAGTGTCCCACCCACCTCATATCTTACTCTCAAAGTCATGACATTAAAAGGAATAATATACATCAATGCAAGTGAAATACAGTTGAGTAATCAATGACAGCTTATGATCACATTTAATTGCGATATAAACTCTAAATAATGTATGAGTTTGGAGGAAATGATGATTCAAAATGGCCAAAGTCATCTTCATGGAGGAGCTGAATGAAGTTCAAGCAGTTGGAGAAGAGAGAGGGTATTTTACAACATTCAAGGGCTAACCCTTCCAGACAAAGAATAATGGTACTAATATGTGAAGAAAAACTTAGTTCAAATAAACTAATGATTACAGTCAACCACACTATTCTGATAGGATCCCTCTAATTGGACGTGTGAATAGTAAGCAACTCTTTCATGGCCAAGGCCCTTTAGACACTAAGCAGAGAAGTATTATAAAGCTATATAGAATTTGGAATTGAAATACAAAAATGACAGAAACCCCAAACAACTTATATCTCGTAACATCTAATTTATAATCAATCTCTGGACCTCAGCTCAACTGTAAAATAAAGTGAACACAACCCTGAGGTCTCTTATAGCGAGGGTGACCTATAATTTATTGTGCAAACCTGGACACTTTCAAGAGTAAAAGGGGGCAGTATAAATAATTATGCTGGGCCAAGAGGCACAAACTAGGACTGTTTTACAGCTATAAAACTATATGATCCTATTCTACCAAACGGATACGACAGCTACCCCTATGCAGGGATGTGGAGCTGATGAAAGTCCAGGCGTGTTCTCATTACCTCTGCATGGCCACAGGGGCTTTGTGGGCTAATATGCATTGATCCGGGTGAGGCGGTTTCGCACTTCCCCCTCAAAGCATTTTAAATTGGTTTGAATTTGGGAACAGGGTTCCATCTGGACAGAGCTGAACTCTGACAGCCTGAATATATTTACTGAAGACAACAAATCATTGACAGACTAAATTTAACAGAGGAAAGGCCTGGCCTGCTTGTACTCAGAATCTGACTTTGTAATTGTAGCCTCCTTTAGACAGGCCTAATCAATTAGAAGAGGCTGATTTTAACCAGTTGCAGGCTCATTACCCTGCATTCCAGTTTGTGTTGACGAAAATCAGTTTCAGTCTGTGGCCTGGAACTCATGTACAGCACTTCCTGCGGCCTCTTATATAAACACATCAAAACATTTTTTTTTTAATTTGGAGTTGCCCTTCTCCCTTTTAAGAAAACCACTTTGTGAATCATGATTAAAATAGAACAACTGTATGTGGATCTGGGGCCCATACGAGGAAACATATATGACCACAGAACATGTATAAAGTCAGAGCTTGGGTAGCGAGGGGTGGATCTGAGATTGTCTCAAATATCCAGGCTCCAGCATTAAACGAGTCTGGCTCAGTTATCTCCATTGAACAAAACAGAAAGAACTCCCAGTTATTGGAAATGACGACCTTTCAGAAAAAATGCCCAAAATAAGAAAGATTCAAGGTCTTAGAAACACAGAGGGTATCTGAATAGAGTCCACACTCTTCCCGGAAAGACTGAATAGAAAATAAACAGCAAACTTCCAAACTTCCAACTAACCAAGGACACGTTTCCTTGAGAAGCTTTTATGAGGAAATCATATGACCCTATGTTTAATTTTGATGTGTGGTTTAGTCTTAACAAAAGTGGAAGGTGGGGGAGCGTGTGGCAGAATCACTCAAAACACCCCACCTACATTTCAAAGACCTGAAACCATTCCAAAATATGATATAACTATGAATCATACCTGGCTGGTTGCCTTTTGTGGATTTGTCAAGGCAGCGAGTCAACAGGAAGAGTATATCAATATACACAGCTCTGGTCACCAAGCATGGATTTTGCCTAGAAAGGTAAAGAATAGAAAATAAATTAATATTTCTCTCCCTGAGGCCCGGGTCACAGAAAAGAGAGTGTGGGTGTTTTCTACCAGGCATGTCATGAGACCTACAGAGTTACAGCAAATACGAAAAAAGAACGGATAATCACCAATAGTGAGAACACATCAGTAAGTCCAGTGGGAAAAAAAGAGATGGAGATCAGGGCTATGTGTGTACAAAACAAACAAAACTTGCAAATAAAATAAAAAGAAAACAAACGAAACCCAATATACTATCCCAGTTATCCAAAAATAAGGAGGTGGGGCGGGGGGAGGACGATATTCTATTATTTTCTTCTTAAGTGAACAAATTTAGGGGAAAAGTCATTGGTCATAAATATCACCCATTTAGCATTTTGGAGAAGGAAACCTGCAATCACAAATGACAAATCATTTATCTGTGGACCTAAAATAGCCAGCTGGAAAACAAACACATGGAAGCATTAACAAACACTGGAGCAGACATTCCCAATAAATGGAATATTTTTTTCTCTCAATAAATGGGAGCAGTTCCTTGTACTCTTTGACTCACACAAGGGGAAAAATTAGTGGGCTTGGATGTAGGGATCTAGATTAAAAAAAAAAAGAATAACGAAGACTTTCTTTTGAGAATGGCACACTGAAGGGCCTCAGTTCATCCTGACCATGAAAAGGGCCCAAACCTCCTCAGTGTACTAATAATTCATCACAAGTAGTAAAAACAGTAGGGACAGGTCTAGGTTGGAGTTCTGGTTTTGCCATTTATCTTTGTGACCTGAATCAGAGTTCAGACCTGTGCAAAGGGAACCCTAATCATTTCCGTGAGTTACTGTCCCTGTAAAACAACAACAACAACAAAAAACAATCATTCAAACAACATAATAGGGCATAGTGTGAAAATTAAGTTCCTTTTCTCTGCCCCTACCCTCTACACATAATCTTTCCCTGAGGCAACCATTACCGCTACTTAGTATATCCCTCCAGGCACATTCTGTTCCTTTACAAGCGTCTGTCTAGAGCTACCCACTTATTTTTGCGTCAATAGTGGTTTACAATATTTGGTAAGTCCTAACTTAAAATCATCAATAGGTCCTGTTACTTTAAATGAAAGGATGTATATAACAAAACCAATTTTACCCTAGGCTAATTGATATAAACAAGAGTCAAGTTCATCTTATTAAAGTTACAACATAATGACACTGAAGGAAACCATTATTGAAGGACCT
This sequence comes from Saccopteryx leptura, assembly GCF_036850995.1. Taxonomy (NCBI): domain Eukaryota; kingdom Metazoa; phylum Chordata; class Mammalia; order Chiroptera; family Emballonuridae; genus Saccopteryx; species Saccopteryx leptura. The sequence goes on along the minus strand of NC_089505.1, from coordinate 274,183,353 downwards.
GCTGTACTAACTTCTGAGCATTACCGTTTTCCACAAATATATTTTGGATATCATTCTATTAAAAATGTAGAGATTTCTCTCATTTAAAATAATGGTTGTAAACCGTTCCATTTCATGGATGTGCTAATCCCTATTGAAACAATTTGGATTATTTAAGATACTTTGCTGAAAACAATGCTGTAATAAATACAAACGTACATCAGTTCTGTGCAGATAAATGAGCACTCAGAGTAGAAATTCCTAGAAACTGAAATGCTGGATCAAGATTTTTGCACATTTAAAATTTCAATTGATTTTGACAAGATGCTCTCCAAAGAGACTGTACCAATTTACACATTAACCAACAGTGTGTAAGAATTCCAGTTTCCTCACAACCAGGCCAACATAGTGCATTATTAAACTGACTTTTGCCAAGACTATAAGAAAGAATAGTATCTCATTATTTTAAATTACAATTATTTTATTATAAATGAGGTTGAACATCACTTTATATGCTTTTCAAAAGAGATCCTTGAATCCCATGTACATTATGTTGTTCTTTTCCTTATTGATTTGTAGGAACTCTTTGTATATTAAGGAAATCTGTTTTGTCACCTGTGTTACAAATATGTTTTGCAGATTATCATTTGTCTTTTAACTTTTTAAAAAAATTCAGTGAGAGGAGGGGAGGCAGAGACAGACTCCTGCATGTGTCCTGACTAGGATCCATCTGGCAAGCTCACTAGGAGGTGATGCTCTGCCCATGTGGGGCATTGCTCCATTACAGAGCTTTTCTTAGCAACTGAGGCGAAGGCCATGGAGCCATCCTCAGTGGCTGGGGCCAACTTGCTCCAATTGAGCATGGTTGTAGAGGGGGAGAGAGAGAGAGAAAAAGAGAGAGAAAGAGAAGGGGGAGGGGGAGGAGTAGGGGTGGAGAAACAGATTGGTGCTTCTCCTGTGTGCCCTGACTGGGAATTGAACCTGGGACCTCTACATACTGGGCCAATGCTCTACCACTAAGCCAACTGGCCAGGGCCAGGCCAGTCTTTTAATTTTATAACAACTTAATTTTTCAATTCACAAATGTTTAGTTTTATGCAATTAATACATTAATTTTTTATTTATATCTCCTGGGTTTTATATCACGCTTATAAAGTCTACCCTACCCCAAAATTATATATACAATACAAATACATATTTTTAAATTTCCCCCCATTTTCCTCTAGTAACTTGCAGTTCCACTTTTTTTGTTTTGTTTAATATTTTTTTATTTATTTAAATTTTTTACTCCCAGTCCTGCTCCTATCTTTTGTGTCTATCTAGTGCCCCCCCCCCCCAGGTCTCTCAATCATAATTTCCTATCCTTACTCTTATACCTACTATGAAAAGCCCACAGTCTATAAAAATTTCTTTAATGATATTGTTTCCAATTCTAGCATTTCCATTGTATAATAGGTAGGACTCAACTGGCCAAAAAAAAGGGCTACTCAAGAAATAAAGGGATAAAACCCGATGCAGTGAGTTAATGAGTCATTAGATACCTAGCACTGGGCGGAGTATATGGCCTGCAGACAGCAGACAGAATGCCTCCTAAGCATCCAGCTTTAAGTCAGGTGCTTGGAGGAGATGTCCACAAAATGATGTCTGATCTTCGAGAATGTTGCCTAACTATAGAGAGACAGAAATAAAGTCAAACTCTCCCAGAGAGATGTAAGGAATTAAAAGCAAAAACAAATCAGGGTGGACTGGAGAAATGGAAAGGGTTTATGAAGATGTAATTCCAATGGGGCCCTGAAAGACGGTACTTTAGACAGACAAGAAAGCTCATTTTGAGAAGGGGCAATAGATTTGGAAAGGAGTTAGTCTGGCTTGTCTAGGGACCTGGGGAGACCAGACTGGGGAAATGAAAGAATGTGTTGAGAAGTACGGAACAAGATCAAGGCGACGAGGCTTTCCGAAGGTGGGATACTTTGTGCTAAGTGGACGCTTCTTAGAGCAAAAATGTACTGCCTGCTCCCATGAGGTCTTACAGAGTCAGAGCTTCTAACCCTGGATGTTTTTGTCTGTGGAACCAACTATAAAGGGACATGGTGGGGGAACTGGTTTGACTTTAAAGTCTGATGAGGAGCTTAGTTTCCATATTTTTAGCTAAGTTAATATATATTTTTAAAAATGTCTAAATGAACAGAAGAAAGTCTGGCAATCTTTAAAAGCCCCCTGCCAAGCTGGAGTGTTCTGCGTCTTTTCTTGACCTGGCGCAGGCTGGCGACCTGGGACACTTCACGGACCATCTGACTGCTCCCCTAACTGTGAAGCCCTGGGCCAAGTCTGAGGTAACCAACAAGATCATGGGAGGTTCCCTCAAATGCTGCTGCGTTTGATTCCAGGAAACAGAGAGGATCTGGGCCACAAAGCAGCCCATCCATGGCTTCTCCTCCGAGACTGAGTCAGGAGGTTCTGGCGAGCCGCCCACCGTTCCTGGCTCCACCCTTGAGCACCGCCGCAGCCACAACCACAGCCACATAACATCCCTGTCTGGAGTCAGCTCTGGGCTTTTCTCTCAACTGGCTTCTAAGTCAGGAAAATAATTTTTTTCCTCTCTCTTTTTCGCACTATTACTTGGTGTTTGTTCTGACTTGGAAATGGTACACTGTGAGTTCAGGGTGAGCCAGAGGTTTGTTCTTGGTCTGTCAAGCCACTTTGATGATGGGAATAAAATCCTGGGAAGACCAAGCCAGCTGGACAAGAAACTAAGCCACAGGGCTTTGGTGGGCTTGGGGCTTTTTCCTACCCCCAAATGGAAAAAACCTGGCATGGGACATAGTATAGTGAAGATTTAGAGTGTTTAAAAAAACTCTGAAGTGGTCTGGGTCTAACAGATGGGCTGAAAAACAGCAAACAGCATAACAGTGGCTTTAGAAGGAGTAGTAGGAATCAGGTACTATGAGGACTAAGGTTAATTACATATATAAAACGAAACAAAGGGCTTGTTAAGAATCCTGCTTTCTTCCTTTTTTTTTTTTTTTTTTTAATCATTTGTCTCTTGACAAATATCTGCCCAAGAACATGATTAATATTTTTCTGCCTTGGGAAATTTCTGAACTTCATTAAACCTCCTGCCCTCTCTCCTGGAAGTTGGGGGGAGGCAGAAAGCAGGGCAGAGAGAGTAGGGCTTCCCAGACACGTCCACAATGGCCCTAGTGTCTAGAGGACAGCAGGAGCTCTTGGGAAGTCTGTGATAAATTATTCACTTCTCCTTTCCCTTCCGGAATCCCAGTGGCTGCAGAGCGTTTTAACTGAGGACCATTCATTCAGAAAACATTTACTAACAGGCAACTGAGAGCCAGGAATAGTACCCGTGTTTGGAAATAGGAAGATGAAATGATCCAGTGACACAGTCACTGCCCTCAAGGAACTTAGAGTCCTGAACAGTGTTTTCCAAACTGTAGGTTATGATCCATTTTGTTGGTTATGAAATCAACTAGTGGCTAGTGACCAGCATAAGAGGAAGAAAGGAAAGGAGGGAGGAGGGCAAGAAAGGAAGGAAGGAGAGAGCAAGCTAGGGAAGTGAGGCAAGAGAAAAATATAACTGGAGTGCATCAAAGTAATAAAGGCAGGATTGTTTCCTTCTCTTGTAAAGTCCTTGCCCAGAATGAGTTTTTAATAAACTCATATGTAAGATGTAAATAATTTATGAACTATAATAATTTTAAGTAAAAATGTTGATAGATTTGTTCTAACTCCTTTCTTTTTCTTGTTCAGGTAATAAACTACCCTGCATTATACTAAATGGTATCAATATCAATAGGTTTATGTTGGTATACAAAATGATGGATATGTTGAAAGAGAACAGTCTTGAACTTAAATATGCTAAATCTTGAGTAAATACACCTCTGTTGCATTTTTTAGACTGTTCATATAGATCTTATTAAAATTTCAAACTGCAAGATTTCACATACACACGCAGAACACAGAAACACATTAGGTAATATGTAAAACGTACTTCTTTATTGTGAATGTCCATTAAGAAATGTTGAAAGCCACTAGATTAGAGACATACAACCAGACACAATAGAGTGTGATAAGTGCCCGGAAGGAGGGGCCAACAGAGTGAAAGTTAAAGATGGTAGAGGAGAAAACTTTGGTGGAGGTGGGTGAGTGAGGAAGGGACTTGGCAGAGAGCTGGAGAGTGAGGGAGAATCCGGCGACAGAGCATCGATCAGCAAAGTAACCAAAGCAGAGGAAGCACAACGTGTCCAAAGACTTGGGTACATGACATGTTTGGCAAATAACAAGAAGAGCAAAGAGGAACAGTAGGAAATGACAGAGGATGAGTGAAGTGTCCCAAACAGCAGAGCTTAGAAGTGATTTTTTTTTTAGAAGTGATCTTTAAGAACTCCAGAAATGCCAAAGGGTTTAAGTTCTCAGCGGGACCCCACAGCCCAAACCACACTGGAGAATGGGGACCCCCACTCACTACTGTGAAGCCTTGGTGGGCTCCCTGGAAGGGACACAGTTCATAGTGAATGTACTAAACTCTCCCAGAAGAATCCACTGCCATCTTCGGAGGGCTGGCTACAGCTGTTCTGGCTTCAGACTGCTCATGTCTGTTAAGGTCACTAACTCGAGAGAGTGCACCTGGACTTCAACAGAGACAGGGTTTGAGGTCACTTCAGTCCCCAGGGAACTCCTCCCCCAGAATCCTGGTCAGACTCATGGCTTAGCTTTATTAACCTAGAAACACTTACTGAGCACCATGGGGGATATCCTACTTGGGACAGAAGAGGAGGGAGAGAACAAAGTTCTGGTTTTCCAGAGCTTATGGCCTTGTGCATGCACGCTTGTGCGGGGGCGCGGTGCATGTGAAAAAAAAATACACCACAAACCGTAAGAGGGAATGTTATTAAGGAGGGATCTGGAGACAGAGAAGGATTGGCCAATGAAAGGAAAGAAGGAATTCCAGGCAGGAAAGAGAGTTCAATGGAGCAAAGATACAATGGTGGGAACGTGCTTGCCACATGCAGGGACGAAGGCAGACCAGAAAATCAAATAGGTGCAGCTGACAAGCTTGATGGCTTAGAATGACCGTGGGTCTCTAGTCCTAGCAGGGGCTCCTCACAAACCCACCGCAAGCTCTCCATAGGCCCACTCCTACTCAGGTCTCCACTGTTCTCAACCACAATGAGCAAAAAGCATCGACAGCCTCTTACCAGAGAGCCAGCAGGGGGGTTAATGAAGCTATGTCCTGGGACCACCTCCAGGCCCAAACTAGTCTGGAAAGAAGAGAACCAGGAGAAGAGAGGGAAAGTGGGTGGGGAATAGAGAGAAGGCAGATGAGAAGTAGGGGGAGGGGAAAAGAGAAGAATAATGATGGATGGAAAGTGGTTGTAGAGGGAGAGGAAATAGTCTATAACAGTGGTTTTCAACCTTTTTACACTTGGGGACCAGTGAAAGTAGGCAAATTATTTTGGGGACCACTAAGGCAGAAATCACCCTGAGCATAAGCAAATCTGACTAAGATCATTGGGTCTATAATCTTCATACAACACAGGATGGTAACTCTTTCACAGACCAGCACAAAATTTCTCGTGGGCTGGCACCGGTTGGTGGACCAGTGGTTGAAATATACTGGTCTGTAACATGTTCCCACATCCTGCTATGAACGGTCATCACCCCCACCCCCACCCCACAGCTGACAATATCCAGCCACATCATGCCCTTTATTTAAACCTCACTTCAAAGCCTGTCCTCTAGGAAACCTTCCCCAACTAACCATCAGAAACCAGCCTCCAAGGACAATCTGAAGGTCTGACTTGATAAAAGATATTTGGTTGACCTTCCTTTGGTCTCCCCAAGGTCCCACTGGCCATCTCTGTAGTCCCAGGCAGTTCAAGTCTCTACAATGGTGGCTGTCTGCAGACCAGACGCTGCCTCTCCTTACATTTGGTTATAAAAGGAAGAGCTGCTGTGGTTAGGAGCCAGGAGGTACTTCTTTGATGCAGGCCACAGTCAGTCATATAAATGTGCAAGTGTAAATGAAATAAAAAGAACCCCTGTCTCCCTTCTGATTTCCATTTTTATCCCAGCCCCCAGCCAAGCAACCATCATATGGCATTCTTAGAAAAACAATAGGGGATTTGTTTAAATCAAGATGCCAAATGGTCATGAATTGCAGAATATATATTTTTAAACAAGTTATTTTCCCCCACTGTAACATCCAGAATTTAGAACTGCATGCGGGGCCAGCTGGCAGCGGTGTGCAGGGCCTGGCTGGCTACCAGGGACTGCTCATTTACCTTGCCCTCCCTGGGGCGGGGTGGGGTGGGGGCAAAGCTGCATTTTTATGTTATGTTCTAACTTCTATCCAGCCTTTCTTGGTCTGGAGCTCTTCAAGTGTTTATACTCACAATCCACACATATAAGCTTCCCCATAGCCCTCCTACTTGGATTTTCCTTTTAAAGTGAAGCCATCTTCGTGCCCTGTGCTGGTGGGTGACCAATTTAGAGAGAATTCTTATTGGGCGGCCATGCACAAAGCAAGGAAAACAGGAGCTGTGCGTGTGCCCAGGAAGGAACACACGTCCCAGCCATGTACTGCAGAGCACAAGGGGCTTTCCCTGGAAAAGCAGCTTTTAATCCTGGGGGATGGAATCTGAAAACAGAGGGCCTTAACCACTTGACCAGGGTCCCGGGTAGAACTCAGCATGGCCCAGGCAGTCTGCGGAAGGCACTTCTTGGGTCAGGGTAGAACCACAGGCCTCTGCTTCCCTGGGAATGTCACTGCTCAAGAGCAGCCCACACGGTCAATGCCAAAGCTTTGCCCTTCCCTCCATTCAGGCTCACCTGCCTCTTCAGAGGGCCCTCAGCGAGCTCCCCACACCCCAGAGGCCCTCATATTTTTCCATCTTTCTATGAGGGCATCTTTTTCTCATTAATGTACTAACACTCAAGTTATGTGCAGAGAATGAGGCAAAGAGCCTTGTGTGGGACTTGGGATTTGTTCAAAGCCTGGGGAAACCGTTTTAGAGGGTGTATGTTTTTTATTCCTTTTATGAGAGATGCATGTTTCCCCCCCTCTGTGACTTGTTTAAAAGTAAAGTTTAATATGCTGCCAGAGAAATTGCTGGTTAATAACTTAATAAGCTACGTGCTAGGAATTATGGGAGAAAAGTAGTATCCAAGAGAACTTTTATTGTAAGGTTTGGGGCTTGAGGATATATAGCTTCAGTTATTATATAAAATGCTAACAGAAGTCCCCTTCTTTTTAAATTTTACTTTCTCTCTAGGATTACAGAAAAAGATAAATAAGTGAGGTGAATGAAAACTTCAAGAAGCTGCATGAGAAATCTGTATGTTGATCACAAGGTGAGAATTTCAAACAGCATAGTCAACAGAACTGTGCTAACGTGAACCTGGCAAAGTATACACTTGGACATTAGCCCTGGCCATGACAGTAACAACGATAATAATAATATCAATGGCACTTTATTAAAAGTTTTATCTTCAAAAAAGACTCCTGTTTTATCTTTATTAAGTTCTTAAGAGAGAAGAAAAATATTATTATTTTTAAAGGGCATTATTATTCCCATTTTTACAAATCCACAGAGTAACTCATATAGCTCAAGTGACCTACCCAAGATTGGGTCAGAAACCAAGAATAGAATCAAGGTTTTCCAGACAAATTGTATCAGTGTGTCCCAAACACAATCAGATAAAAGTGAGGCACTGTGCCAAACAACCAGAGTATTTTGGTTTGCAGCCACGCGCTCTGGTGTTGTGTCCTGGTGGCCGTCTGCTGAAATGCAAGGCTCCGAGCTGGGCCGTTTCTGCAAGGGCCAACATAAAGGTCTATTTTCAACATGGCCGGTTACGCTGATAAAGACTTCATTATCTGACAATAGGTATTTCATATATTTGCCTACCTCTTTTATACTTTCACTCCCATTGCTGACCATGTCCTTCCCTGCCCTTATCTATTTCACATGGTCATTCTAGAGTGCCCCACTTTAGAGATAAAAACTGATTCCCCCCCCCCCCAAAAAAAACCTACAAGCCATACTATCATTGGTTAAGTAACTGAGCCAGGGCCAGAACCCACACCTGCTAACCTTGAGTGTATTCTGCCTCACCTCAACTTCAGAAGGTGTGTTCACAGGCTAGAGGCTTCTCCATTCTCTAAGTGCCTCTCAGAATTATCCTCCCTGTAGTCACCTGGAACAGAGGGCCTTGGGCTGGTGAGGGTCCATCCCTTCAGGTTCAGGGCAGGAGCCCTGGAGTAAGCTCCTGCAGCTGCGTGGGAAGATACTATTTCCACAGGCCTGCAGGCCAATCCTCGGCCAAGGAAGCCTGGACACATCACTGGCAGCTGAGAGCAGGCAGGATGGTGAGGCTCTGGAGGGTCTCTCTCAAAGCCGTTCCACTGGCCACTCACATGAGATCATCCCACATGCCTGAAAAGCCCTCCTGGAGGCAGCCCAAAGCGTGGCCACACAGGGTGAGTGTACCAGGACCGAGTTAGCTCAATAGAGGGCAGAGAAGCAAGAGGCTAAATGAGGCCTAAAGAAGCCCTCCCGCCAGGCCTGCGTGTTACCTGAAAGCCTGTCCTCAGAGTTACTGACTTCAGTTAAAGGTCTGTCTCTAAAAGATTGCTACTAAAAAACAAGTGTATGACCCAGGCGAATGAGCTTATTTACATATTAGATCTTAGTAACGTTAGTATGATTTGTTGGTTAGATCAAGCAGCAGGCAGCTAGCTAGCTAAGAGTAGATTTCTGGGGCAAGGGGATCTAGAATAGCTAAGTTATGATGGCAAGGTCTAGATCATGGGTCCCTGCCCAAGGAGGAAAGCTCTGGAGAGAGAGCCTTGGGCAGCCCCAGGCATGGGGTTGCGTATCTGCTATGAGGATCATCAGGCTGCATGGAGGAAGAAAGTGGATCAAGAGGCAAAAAATAAATTTGCTAATTCCATCCCTAACTTGGGCCATCTCCAGAGCCAGCCACATCTGTCAACTGGAAGAAATCACCTACCCCCTGTGTTTATTTCCTCATCTACAAATACTGGTTTGGATTAGATCCTTGTTTTGAAGCAGAGAATCAGAATGCTACTCTTAGTCCCTTCTGGGGCTCCCAATGGGCAAGAGGCCATGCTGGTGGGCCTTCAGGCCCCCATCCTAGCTTGTACTACTTTTCCTGTTGCTTCTAACTTCAACATCTTGAACTTCCACTTTGGCTTCTTTTTTTTCTTTAGTGAGAAGAGGGGAAGCAAAGACAGATTCCTGCATGCACCCGACCAGGATACACCCAGCAAGCCCATTAGGGGGTGATGCTCTGCCCATCTGGTACATTACTCCATTGCTCAGCAACCAACCTCTTCCTACTAGTGCTTGAGGCAGAGGCCATGGAATCATCCTCAGCACCCAAGGCCAACTCATTCCAATAGAGCCATGGCTGTAGAAGTGGAACAGAGGAGGAGGAGAAGGAGGAGGAGGAGGAGGAGGAGGAGGAGAGAGAGAGAAGAGAGAAGCGAGAAGAGAAGGGATGGAGAAGTAGATGGGTGCTTCTCCTGTGTGCCCCAACCAGGAATTGAACTTGGGACATCCACACACCAGGCTGACATTCTACCTCTGAGCAAACTGGCCAGGACTACTTAAGCTTCTGTTTGAAGAAAGGAATCCACTTGATTAGAGGATCTCTAAATTCACTTTCCTGCTATCCATTCTGTGGCTCTACGATCCTCTCAGCAATACTGAGAAGCTGCAGCAAACAGCATCTCTGCTCCCATTACTAGCTGCCCAGGTAGGCAACAGGGGCTTCCAGGTGACAGAGAGCTGGTGGGTTGCTATCAGGGGCTTCTGTTAAACCTCTAGGAAGGGCTGGAAATGTTGTTGATCACTGGGAAAGGCTGGAAAGATTACATACAATCCTCAGTATATATCCTATGCATGGAGATAGCAGCCTATTTGCTAGTATAAGCCTGAGATTATTGACTTCCTTTTAACTCAATGGATCAAATCCAAATTCTTTTGGCTGACATTTAAGGCCTGCTACAACTGGTCTCTTATCAAATCTCGTACTGCCTTCCAAAATACAGCACATCTTCTTCACTCTGTCCCCTCACTGGCCCACAATGTATCACATGCATTCTCAACAGTATGACACTGCACACTTTGTCCACCAATTTGAACTGCTCTTTCCCACTGCCTTTGGGATTTCCAAGTCACACCCATGCTCCAAGACCCATCTCAAATACCTACCTACCCTAGAAAGCCTTCCCTAACTATCCAAGTTCACATTTTTTCTGACTTCTTGTGCTTATTATATGTACTACAGAATTAGAACTTCTGTATGAACATCACTGTGGCTTATTTCACAAAGATAAGCTTTCTTTTCAACTAGATTGGAACATAACTAAACCCCGATAATAGACACTCTATTATATATGATTAAAGTGCCTTCCACAAGCTGAGCACTGTATTAAGACTCCTTTCCTTGTACTTGGGCAATGAGACTATCAAAATTTACTTAGCAACATAGGTTTTATACCAGTCTAACCTAACTCATTCCTCAGTCAAAACGAGCTTTATCTAATAGTTGAATCTCACCATGCCTTTCAAGACTTCTTCCTCCTAGAAGACTTCTTTGACATTCCACAGCACCCCCCCCCCCCCCATGCTGGCCCCTGTAACACGCTCTGTCTGCATTCCAACATTTATCAAATTCATAATTATATACAGCTAATTAAATCCATACTTGTCTTATTTACTCTGAAGTAGGGACAATATCATTCATCTCTATATTCCCTACTACGCCTTGCTTTGTGCTGCTTGCAAATCTGAATTGGCTTGAATTCATTTGGAATGGTTCAACGAAGGTAACCAAGGTGTTGATTTATCCAAAAGATGGAGCAAGTTACATGCTACAGGGAAAAAACCCTCACCATATTAGACTTTTACATAATATCATGAAAATGTGTTGAGGACACTTAAAGCCTGCACTCCCTTGAAATCTGGGCAATGACACCATCGTCCAAAACTTCCAACAGCAATACCCCAATAAGCCAAGAGCTACAAGCGGAGCAAGACAGATGATTTCTGAGCCCTTTATCAAACTAATTGTCATCTCCAGGTTAGGTTTGCAGATGTCTATCTTCAAAAGTAGAAAGCATCAACAGTTGGGGAATGAATTCTTGATATACAGTTGCATAAAAGAGCTATTTTTATTCTTGCTGCAATACGAAGAAACTTTGATCTTGGGCAACTTGCTTAAACGCTCAGTTTAATATATTGACCACTTCTGACTGCTCTTACCAACTAGTTTCCACAAGCTCAGCCCGTCAACAAGAAATACCTCATATATCCTCAAGCTTCGCTTCTTCTCAACAGCTAATTCCTTCAAGACTTGACATATTTTTAAAAGGACTATCGAATGAAAATGTTTTGTACCTTCTCCATTGGTTTGGGTTAAGATATGTTAACTTGATGTTTCTCTCTGTTTTTAAAAAATACAAACAGGATCTCATCCCGAGATATCGTGACCTTAAACATTCCTGAGAAGTCTGAAAGGGAAGCGGACAAATGTCAACAAGCTTGGGTCTAAAATATACCAACTTCATTTCTCTCATCATTCAAGCATGCGTGAGGCTCAAGGAGACTGAATAGGCTGAGTTAGAGGATTAAAAGGGGGTCCTAATGAGAATCTGTCTCTCCAACAAATCTGGGGGTTGAAAGAAAAGCAATTTAAAAAAAGGGGGATAGAGGGAAGTACTGGGAAAACTTTTATTTTGATAGAAAAAGAAAAAGGAAGCGCAAAGAAGAAACAAACCAACAGCGAAACCCAACCCCCAGCAATGCCTGGAAACGTGCTGTTACTAACCTTCCCTGTTCAGACTTGCTTCCCTTAAAGTTTTGGCAGGGACCACAAATGATAGCTTTAAAATGCCACATGATCATCTGAATATTTTAACAATCTTTCTTGACTGGATTCATTTCAGTGGCATGGGAGTAAGAGCAACCTGCAGCTGTGGCAAAGGACTGAGGGCTCTATTTCAAGTACAGTAGTTACGAAAGAAGACCTCTTCCTTTGGGAGGGGACAAGTCCAAGAGACATGAGGGATTTGGGAAGGGCTAAGGGACAGTGGGAAAATGGAATCAGATCTCACCCCCAATATTCCTGCCTGGGAAGCGCCGTCCTTGTGTGAATAAATCTGGTGGTTAGAAAATAAATGCTGTCTTCAGCTGTAAAGCAAAACAGAATCCTAAACCAGAACTTCTGTAGCTGGCCACAGACCCCCCCCTGGGGAAGAACAGCGATTGCCACACAAAAGCCGGCCTAGCTTTGTCTCTGGAAGCATATTTTCCTCACACATTGAAATCCACAGGGCCACGGGACCTCAAGGAGCATTCCTCTCAGCTTAGTGGGGACCATTCAGTAAGAGAGAAAGTGGGGAGAACGGATGAGGGCATGGGGAAGGGTTGGACAGGGAAGGACCTGCAGAAGTGACTGGAAGGGTAGGTTCTGGGCAGTGGAAGGGTCGAGGAGGAGCTTGTGCGGGTGACCCGGGAGTGTCCAGAGCACTGAGGTCCCTCAGCTGTACAGGAAAGGAGATGGGTCATATAGTTCATAATTTTTGCAAATAAGAAGTAACTTGGGGTAACAAATCATTCAGTCTAGTACAAGGAGTAGGTCTTTAATAAACATGAGCTCCCTCCACCAACGGTTCCTCACCATCAGCATTGTTTTATTCAAACATTTATTTCCCAAGGTTGCTTTTCTTGTGACCTTGGGACCTTACTGAGAGCCTGTTTTTCTCACCAGAATATCAGACTGTTATTTTTCAAAATGATAACTACTCACTGCATGCCAACAAAGCATTGATCCTAGCGCAGGCACTGAGGCTGCTGGGATGGCTGCCCAGGCGAGGGAGTGTGGACTCCCAGGAGAGCGCCAGGGCCATGCGGCCCCTCAGTGCAGGTCACTCCAGGTGGACGGGGAAAGGATTCTGGGGTGACTCCTGCAGTAGCCTCAGCCCCATCCTGTGGCTTCAAGCTTCAGTACCAACCCTTGAGAATGAGGATGTGAGGTGAGAGTATTTCCAAGAGGGGGCTGGATGATCACAGTGCCTGGTACTCTGGCCCTCGGCCTTGGGAAGACGTACTTTGTCCCCAGACTAGCAGCACCGGAATCACCAGGGAACTAATCGGAAATGTAGGATCTCAGGCCCCACCCCAGCCTGACTAAGAGTCTTCATTTTTGGAGACCCCAGGTGATTCATGTGCACATCATTGTCTAAGATGCACTGCTCTAAAGAATGCTTAAGTTACTGCCATTCAATGCCTTCACATCAAAACACTGTTTGGACAGACTGAGGAGATGTGGTCCAGCAGAAAAAGCCCAATAAGGAGCAGGGAGCTAGGTTCTCAAAAAATGCCAGCTGCTATCAGGCAGAATCTGACCCCGGTCAGTTGTGTGAAAATAGACAAATCCGCCAACCTCTCTGGGCTGCACTTTCCCATTTACATGACGATGGGAATGGACAATAAACTTCAACATTCTTTCAGTACTCAAGTTCTAGGTCTGTGATTCTATTTGACAAGACTCTCTTTTGTTGCCCTTGCTATACTGAAGTAATGGTTTTAATCCAGTAGCTGCAGTATTTAATATAGTGGGGCTCAATATAAGTATGGTCTATTCTATTTAAACATCACCTCAAAAAATGAAAATGGGCCCTGAACTTCTAGGACAAATCAAGCACACGAGAACATCAGGTTTAAATGGCACTTTTGAGAGCAATTGAAATAACTTGCTATGGTAGTTTTTAAGTACCGAACCTCAGGAATTCACCCATGTATGAAACAACAGTATGGCCCCTCACAATGGCATATCTGTGGAACTAAAGTTTTAATAGCTACATCTTTGGGTTGCAGGCTAGAGAAACAGTCAACCCATCTTTCTCGAGTGAATCATTGGCCTCAGAAGATAAACATAAGTGCCTTCTAACACGACTGCTATTTTACTCAACACTCATCCTTGACCTTCTCCCTCAGGATGGTGAGAGACAAAAGAATGCACAAGAAAACATCAGCAGTTCTCAAATGCAAATGCATTTAGAAGCTCCTGGAGAGTTTTTAAAATATCAATGCCTGGACTATACCCTAAACTAAAAAATCAGAAATTCTGGAGATTGGACCTGGCATCAGTAGGTTCAAAAACCATTCCAGATGATTCCAATATGCAGCCATCCGCCAATCCGGTACTTGATAAGTGCCAATACTAAGAGTGACAGACTCCTTGCTCTGCGGGAGCTGAGCAGGTAACCACAGGACAGAGGCGCTGGGAGGGAGCAGAGGTGAAGTAATCAATATGGCAGTGTATATCAAGGCCCTTAAAATTTTTCATATCCTTGTGATTAACTTATTCTACTGTTGGGACATCAAACCAAAGGCAAAACCCCACAATCACACACATCCAGTCACAAAGATTTTCACTGGAATGTTATTTATGACATAAGAAATGGAAAACAAACTCAAGGGCCAGCAGTGGAGTAATGGTTAGTACACGTAATGACTGACAGCGTTACCTTTAGCAAGTGATATTTTCAAAGACTGTTTTTTTCTAAGTCAAAAACAGGAAAAAGCATTTATTTTTAGAAATGCACATTGGTAAAACTAGGAAGAAAAACAAAGAAACAGTTATAAAAAGTTAGGACAATGATAAGCTAAGAGGAATACAGACCTCAGAGGGTACAAATTTTTTTAACTGTGTTAAATAAACATGTTGTAGCATGTGTTAGAGTTTCCTTTTTAAGGCTGCATAATATTCCATTGTTCATATATATGTCACATTTTGTTTATCCATTCATCCATCAATGGACACTTGGTTACTTCTACCTTTTGCCTATTGTGAATAATACAGTTATTAACATGAACGTGCAAATATCTCTTTGAGATTCTGCATTTATTTAAATATACACCCAGTAGTTAATTTAAATTAACAGGTGCCACCCAATAAATTCAATTAAAAAAATAAATCACCTGCACTCTAGCAAAATAAATAAATAAATAAATGAAAACAAGTGAGTGAATAAATTTAAATATATATATAAGTATAATTGCTAGATCACGTTAATTGTATTTCTAATTTTTTGAGGAAATGGTATACTTTGCCATAGTAGCTATGCTTTATAGAATTTTTTTATAATAATAGCAAATGCTTTCACGATACTGTTAAGTGAAAAAAACAAGCTATAACTTGTAACATATAACTTATATTGTATAACCTCAACTACATAAAAAAAATGAATAGGAAAAAAATGAAGTGACTACAAAATAAAACTGTTTATCAATATAATAGTGGTTTCCACTGGATGTTGGTAAGATTAGACTCACATTCTCTTCTCTTCTAAATTTTATACTTGACTAATTTTCTGTAAGCATATACCACACTGACAATAAAAAAAACTGAAAAAGTTTAGTAGGACACTTTTTCTTCCTGGTCATCATATCATCCATTGTATAGTCTGAAGTCTATTTAGTTCACCACATTTACCAAAGAAAAGCGCGTGCGCACACACACACACACACAAACACATACTTATTTTTTTCTTCTTATAACCAAAGGAGATACTAGATAACCAAACTGATTTCTAAAAAAATTGAAACCTGATATAATAATAATTTTCTCAAAGTAAATAAATTTTTTCTCCTCTTAGCCCTATTTGACAGGGCTTGTAAAGGTCCTTCCTACTCAGGCAGAGCTGGTGATCGGCTGGGATAGTGGGGCTGAGCCCGCAGCAGTCAGCACAGCAGACAGGGCCACAGTCAGGGGCCCGCCCACTCTTCTCCCGTGGGTGCCCGCGGCCGGCCTGTCCAGGACAGCAGCTGACCTCATTCTCACTCCGTTTCGGGCCTGGGTCAGCTTAGTTTTCCTTCAATAGTTGGTAAACTGCCTTCACACCATGAGAGAGACAGTAAACTGGATTGAGGAGGGAGGAATGGAGGAAAAAGGGGAAGGAAGGGACTTGAAGGATTAATGAGCTGATTTCTATAAAGGCTTTGACATCTTGGAATGAAAAGCGGCCTGTAAGAGCAGAAGCCCAGTCCTCCGCTCGGGCCATGCTGCCAGCTGGCCATTCATCACCAAAAATTCCCCAACAACTCCATGGCTATTGCTTAATCACCTCATATAAATCCCTATTAATCTTGCAAAGTCAAAACACAAATATATGACAAAAGTCTTTATTTTACGTGCCCTAATTTCAAGGTCAAAATTTTAAAAAGTAAATTGGGTATGCAATGGTTTCAATGAACTTAAAAAAAGAAACCTTCTTTTGGAATAAAAGGGACAAATAAATGATACCCACACTAATGTTTTGGTACTTATTGGATTGAATGAACTCAGGCTAATGATCAAATAAACTGTAGAGGGAAAAAGGTGTTGGTGCTATAAACCAATAGGTTTTTGGGTTTTTTTTGCAATAACATTAATGTTTCATAGCTTATAATCAAAAGATACAGAAAGTCCTTAGTAGGCACAAAGGAACATTTCTTCCTCTTTCATGTGTAAATCATTAGGGAGATAAAGGAGTCTCTTCAGCACTGGAATCTGGAATACTGTGCATTGTAACATCTTTCACGAGAAAGGCAGGTGACAATGTAAAATGGGTTGGCTTTGAGAAGGGCCCACTAGGAGCCAGAATGCACTCAAGTGAGCAAGAAGCAGTTACTGCAGACAAATACCTCCTATAGCAACACTCTCAGAGGACCTCAGGGACAGCGCAGGCAGGTGACAGACCAAAGCTTCATCACTTATGTCCAGTTCTATACTTCCTTATTCGGGAACCTCAAGGTCATTGTGCCAATGTTGTGAATAATACAGAAAAACTGATCCATGGCTTTGAAATGCATTGTGTCTGGCAATGTGTTTTCCTCCTAAACTTTATTTTAGGCTCTAAGCACATCCTGACTAATATGGTAAAAGTGTGTTTGGTAGTAAGAGGAAGCCTGGTGTTAGGAACCATCACAGACCACCCACGAAGCATAAAGTTCACACTTGGATAATAAAGTGTTGACTGTATTGGAAACATAAAAAGTGGCTTTCCTGGACTCTCAACAAGGAAGGTGGAAACACAGTGAATTGCAGTGATTCATGCCTTTGTTTTCTAGGGCTGGAAAGTCATGAAGAAAAATCAGAGAAGGTGGGTGGGGGTGATGATGAAAAGCCCGAGTAGAAAATTGCAATAGGAACCACAGGGAAGGTTAAAAGAGGCCAGCTGAAGAGGAGGCTTACGGCAGCACTGTCATCCATCTTCAGCCATTGCACAACACAGTCCACTCAGATGGCTGGCCTGCCGCTCTCTCCTCCTTCACATCCAAACAGAAGGAATGGGCTCATGAAGCCAGTGGATGATGAATTTCTATAAAACCCATGAAAGGGTAGCAAGCTCAGGGGGCAGAAACTCCTTTCATATAGAACTTTAAGAACAGAAGGTTCAGTGTTCTATCCTGGACATGTCCAGGCTGGAAGCAGGGGTTTCAATAGCATGGTTTCTAGACAGCCCTGACTTCCTGATAACCTAGAAATAATAGCTGGAGGATCTGGCTTACAGATTGGTAAACACATAAGAGCACAAATACGATTACAGTTCCCTGTCCTGAAAAAAGCATCTGGGAGAAGTTATCTAAAAGCCGCACAGAAGGCAAACGATACTAGGCTCATGGAAGTGGTTTATGGTCAATCAATTCCTACTCTTTAAATAGAAGAGAACAAAAATTGGACTAAAAATGAGAGGTTAACCATCACTTTTTGGACATTTCAGACACTGAAGAATTTCCCCATCAATATCCCTGTCCAAAGCTATAGGTGCTTAGAAAAACATGGAGGAACATAAGCTTGTGTTGAGAAATTCTTTACTGGCTCCCTTTCACTTAAAGGTTTCCTTTAGGATTTTCCATGTTGTGACCCAAGTATTTCTTCTATCTCATTTTCTGCCACATGCGCCTTATACTTATACCAGACGAGCTCTTTAGAGTACTCCACACTCACTATCCATTTCATACCACCATGTCTTTGCCAATGACATTACCTGAGCCTGGAATGCCCCTCCCTGCCCCGGCCACTTAGCAAAATGTCTACTCATCTCTGGAAGGGTGCAATGTTAGGCCTCTGCAACTCCTCTGGGCTACTTCTGTATTACTACATACACTTACTATACTGGATGAAAACTTATTTACACATCTTTCTCATTCCTAGATGTGAACTCCTAGAAGCCAGGACTAGCACTCCTGCCTCTAACACAAAGGCTAATGTGCAGCCTGTGCTCAATGATACTTTGTTGAAGTACTGAGGTGCAGGCCTCATACTGCCCATCACTTGTGTTGCTATATAAGGTGGGAAGCCCAAAAAAACATATTTAAGAAAAATAAAATAAAAAAGGAGCTGCTATGTTAGACAATCAATATATTGATTCTTTTTTTTCTTGTGTGAGAGAGAGACAGACAGACAGACAAGGACAGACAGACAGGAAGGGAGAGAGATGAGAAGCATCAACTCATAGTTGTGGCACTTTAGTTGTTCATTGCTTGCTTTCTCATATGTGCCTTGATCGAGGGGCTACAGCTGAGCCAGTGACACCTTGCTGAAGCCAGCGACCTTGGGCTCAAGCCAGTGACCTTGGGCTTCAAGCTAGTGAGCTTGGGCTCAAGCTAGCAATCATGGGGTTATGTCTATGATCCCATGCTCAAGCTGGCAACCCTGCACTCAAGCTGGATGAGCCCATGCTCACGCCAGCAACCTCAGGGTTATGAACCTGGGTCCTCAGTGTCTCAAACCGATGCTCTACTTGCTGTGCCACCACCTGGTAAGGCAATGAATGCATCTTACCTTTACTCCACCTCAGTGATTGCCTCCCATGGAGCCCGAGCAGTAGTCCAGGCACTTCTCTTAGAGAGATTCTTTTTTTTTTCAATTTTTATTTTAATTTTTATTTTTTAAATTTTATTCATTTTAGAGAGGAGAGAGAGAGAGAGAGAGAGAGAGAGAGGAGCAGAAAGCATCAACTCCCTTATGTGCCTTGACTGGACAAGTGCAGGGTTTCAAACCGGCGACCTCAGCGTTCCAGGTCAATGCTTTATCCACTGCACCACCACAGGTCAGGCCCTCTCTCGATTCTTAATCAAACATAACATACTACAGCATGGAATGTGGCAGCACGTGGTCCTCTACTAGACCTACTCTGCTGAAACTTACATGGGGGTGAGGTGGGTTTGCTTGCAATAACACTCTCCTACCTCTGTCAGAGCCCTGTGACATGGGTTCTGAACACAGTGTTACTGAGACAATTTCATAGGTAGTAAATGAGAATTCTTTTAACTCCATCTTTCACACAGAAAACATTCTAAGTTCTAGAATTAACTAACAACAGCATGGATGAAAAATATATGGATCCACCCTTCTTTGCCTTGCTTATTCAAGCTACTATGCTAACTACACAAAATGGCAACGTCCGCGTCTTCTTATTCACACCCCGTCTGTCCCTCAGTGTCTGCTCAAGTCTCATACCAATCTCTAATCTCTAAGTTGCCACGGCACCTAAGAGTTTGTACCACACAATTTCATTCATTATTGCCTTTCATTGTTATAATATCCAACAGAGGGTTGGGCACATAGCAGGTATTGATGAAAATAAACTGATTGGTGGACAGATAAAAAGTCATATAACAGGCCCCCAGTTACACAACAGCTTTAGAAAAAATGTCAGGAAAATATTTTTCTTTCTTTACCACGACTCCAAGTTCTAAAAATATAAATACTCCCATAAGTTTAGAAAACTTACACCAATGATGTTTAAAACTCCCACAACCAGAAACAGCAATTCTCCAATGTATTCCTAACTCCTGATAACTCCTTGCTCAGGAGGGGTTTTAACATACCTCTTGGCCAGCCAGAGTTTGGCTTTGGTACAAACAGCAACGTCAGCTAGCTCCTGCTGATAGTATGTATTCATTCTGCATTTGGAGTCTGAGAAGGCTTGTAACAAATGAAAAACCTAAACAAAAAAGAGAGAGAGAAAGAGAGAGAGAAATCAATATCTGCTGTGAAAACATATTTTTTCTAAATGTAAGTTCTTCCCTTTTAGGTTTCCTTAAAATATTCCCCTAAAAGAAAACAGACACCTGTAGAATGTGGCTCTGGCTTCTTTGAAAAAAGCATGTTGGTTTTGGAGGATGCAGCAAGTGGCAAAAAACCTATGTACCTGTCCTCTGGGTTCCTTACACAATTTCAAATAAAGGTGACTATTCTGTGACTAGACGGTTATTTGATACAAGAGCTTATTAGTTACAAATAACTTATAAATTGATTTTAGCAAAGAGATGGGCATCTTTCTCTATGTTATCAGTCTCATATAAAAAAAAATGTATCTTTTAAAGTCCAAGTCTGAGAGTCTAAACTGGTTTACATGTCTGGGTTTATCCAAACAGGCTTGGCTAAAAGAAAGAGGCCACAATGATGCTTGCCTTTGCAAACACTGGACAGTGATGTTTACAAACTATTTAGATTTTAAAGCAGATCTTTGCTGAGATGTTAGGAGTGGAGGAAGCTCTGCAGACACACCCTACTTTCTTACTCTTACATGACATTATCTGTTAGAATTAAGCAGAGGAAGACAAACCCTGTTGAATTTCTAGCTGCCTATATTTAGAATGAAGGCCACAGTGCCAGCAGACACAGGGCATAGGCAGTGTGGGAGTGTGCATGCACCCACGGGTGTCTTGGATTCACACTCAGATATGACATCAACAAGGCCTTTGTGAGGAACACAAACCTGTAGCAGAGAAAGAAAGTGGACAAGGGCGTAAATGAGATCCTCTGACCTTAGCTAGTGCCAAGGAGAAAGATGGATGTCAAAGAAATCCTTCTGTCGCCCTTATCTGAATCAAGGAGAGGAGGTAAGTGTAGATAAACACATCAAGAAATTTGAAAGTCTGTTTTAATAACCAGTTTATTTTCTTTCCCTTATTGTATCCCTCACCTAGCTGCAGATGATTCTTTCTAAGCAATAAGATTCAATTTTTTGGCCTTGCCAACTAGCTCAGAGCATCAAACCGTTACACCAAGGTTGCAGGTTCGATTCCTGGTCAGGTCACATATAAGAATCAACCAATGAGTGCATAAATAAGTGGAACAACAAATTGATGTTTCTCTCTCTTCCCTCCCCTTTCTCTAAAATTCAATAAAAAGATTAAGGAAAAAAAAAAAGAGATTCAATTTTTACCGTTTTTCTCTCCTGTCAATGAAGGGCATAATTGAGAGTTACATGAGGAAGGGAGTCAAGAGGAAAAGCAAGAGGCCAAGATTACAGAGACCTAGAGTCATCAGACCCTAAACAGGTCGGAGTCGGCAGGTCTTCCTGGGTCAGACACCTGCAATTATCGACAACAAGTATCTGCTGACCACCTTTAGTTTAGAGAAACAAATTAAATTGTGATTAATTGACTGTATGTAACCACTATTTTTTTTTCCAACAAGAGTAACTGTACAGGAGAATGCACACAGGTCCCGAGGTGGAAACTGAAAATGCTTTCTCTAATAATGGATCTGTTATTTCAGAAGCAACAGATCAAATATCACTACTTCACCACACCCCCACAGGGACCCAAACCACTCGTCGTGAAGTCTGGAGAAATGGGTCTGGCTGGGGCTTCTGTTCTTATGTGGTGACTGCCAGAGTGAAAAAAAAATACCTCCCTCTGCCTGAATCCCCGCTAGCCTGAAAGAGTTGGCAATGTCACCAAGCCTCGCTTTGCTTTTTCTCTGCAGCTGCACAAAACCAACCACCAGGGCTTTTCATGGTGTCACAGGATCGTAATTAATCAGCAGACACCAGCAAAATACATGACTGTGGAATTTACTTGTAAAGAAAGCTGTGAGATTTTCAAATGCCTCTCATTTAGAAGCAATCACTTCAAAAATAACTCCTGATGGATGTTTAAACTTAGTCCTATATTTGCTCACCTTACTTGGCAAAAACAAGACTGTTTTGAAACGCTTGGTAGCTCTGGTTTATGAAAATCAGCCTGTGGATCCATCAATTCTGTCACCTTGAGTACAAACCGCACAACAATTGTGATCCTGGTTATTCACCAGGAACGGAGAACCAAAGGTGTGGTCAAGCCCAGGCCTGGGATAATTTGCAAACAGCCTGTAATACACGGCTGCCCTGAACCGAACACGGGAAACCCACGCTGCCAGACCTGAGGATGGTGACCAACTGAACGCACATGAAAACTGTGAGAAGTGTCCCGTCATTGTTGGTGTCCCAAATTTGCAGTAGGATTCTAACATTTAGTCCACAAATATTTATTAAACAACTGTGACTACCAGGGAGTGTCCCAGGAGTTACGGCAGAGGATGAGTCCCTGCTCTCCTGCAGCTTACACTCGAGTCATGGGTAAACAGAAAGGCTCGAGCTTCCCTGACCTGCCTGGGCGGGCGTGGAACCTGCAGAGCAGCATCCCCATCGCTTTCCCCCATTCCTCTGTACCTCCTCCTTCAGCACGTGCAGTCACAGCAGGAATTCAACAACCACTTGCTGAAGTGATGTCAATACTCGGTGCCTCTACCCGTATTAGCTCTGCCTTTAGGACACATGCCCCTGGGTTTGGGGAAGGTGCTATGCGTGCCAACCCCTTCCTGGGAGTGGAGACACCGAGCTGAGTAACACCGTAATCCTCACTTCTGTGGATTTCTTATCTAGTGGGGAAAGCAGGGAGGCTAGACTGGTGGTGAGGATGCAGCCCTGTGGCAGAGAATGGGAGGAACACAAACTTTGGAGCCAGGGGACGTGGGTGTAAACCCAGTTACTATTAGTGGGCTTTGGGCAACTTACTTAACCTGTTTCCTCATGGTAAAATAACAGCTATATTATAGCATTACAGAGAGATTTAAAAGAACATACACTACTTGGCACATACTAGGCCCCTGAAAACAGTTACTTCTCTTCTTTTTTCCGATTGTTCCCTCCCTTCCAGCCCCCATCCAGAAATAAACAGTCAGAGAAGGCTTTGCAGAAAGAGTGATAATCATATTTTGCCTTGAAAATAATATTGCCAAAATTGAGAGAAAAAAATATACAAACAGAGAAACAAACAAACAAAATATTTAAAGGGTACTAAAATATTGGTATTCCCAACAAAAACAGTAAGCCTAATGCAAACTATGGACTTTAGTTAATAATAATGTGTCAATATCAGTATGTTAATTGTAACAAACATACCACTCTAATGCAAGATGCTACTGATAGGAGAAAACCGAGCTGAGGGGGCTGCGAGGAAAGGGAACAATCTGTACTATCTGCTCAATGTTTCTGTAAACCTAAAATTTGTTCTAAAGAGCTATTAATTAAAAGAAAATATTGGGATTTCTCAGGGGACAACAGATAGTTGTGTGTGACAAGAGCACACCAGGGTGTGTGTGCAGGGTGATAGGAGGGGTGGTTGGGTCAGACTGAGAAGGGTTCTAAATTCAACACCACAAAATGTGATGGCCCCGGCCTGTTGGCTCAGTGGATAGAATGTCAGCCCAGTGTGCCAATATCCTGGGTTCCATCCCCGGTCAGGGCACATATGAGAAGTGATTATCTGCTTCTCTTCCCCACCCTCTACCCCTTCTCTCTCTCTCTTCCCCTCTCACAGACAGTGGCTCGGCTGGTCCAAGCATCGGCCCCAGCTGGGGACTGTTGGGTGGATCCAGGTTGGGGCGCATGTGGGAGTCTATCTTCTCACATCATCATCATCATCATCATCATAAAATACTGCTCACAAAAATTAGGAGATATTTTATAGCTTCATATTCATTTTGAAATATCCCTTAATTTTTGTGAGCAGTGTAATAGTAAAATGTGTATGCTGTTCTGTAGACAGCAAAGACCTCTCCAGACAGAGCTCTTAAGTGATCAGAACTGGTTTCAGAGGCTGGATGAAGGGGTGAGTATAACCAAGCCTACTGCAGCAGTCTAGGCACGGGGTGGTGAGGATCAAAATCAGAGGCTAAAAACCAAGAGCCTATGGGTCAAAAGTAGTTGCAGATGTTTTATTTGGCCTACACAAAAATTTTAAACTGTCATTTATGAATTGGGGGATTTCACATCAAAATCATCCTGATTTCAACTTCTTTGGAAAAATCATAAGATCTGGCACTCTTGGGGCCACACTCCTACAGAACAACAGTCACCTGGGTGGGCTGAGAAGTGGCAGCCGGTCCCCGGTGAGGAACGCATGCTCAGATTCACCACTGTCCTCACTCCTGCCTGGTGCTCACGGTCACTCTGGTGGAGTGTCAGTATCATTCATCACTGCTCTCATGCCCCCACCCCCAACATATGGAGAATCAAGAGGAAAACAAAATATTTACTGAACCCAAACCTCTATCAAGTGTGGGAAAACAAAGGATGGATCAAGAGGGGTAATGTTTATTCCTATCCCTCTTCGTTCAATCACTCGCCTGAAACAGACAGGGCTGAATTTGTGGTACCCCAACCCCACCCCACCTTAAATGACAGCACCAGTGCAACAGAGAATAGGGGATACATTTGAGAGACATTTTGGAGGCTGAAGAGGCAGGACTTGAAAACTGCTTCAGACATGGAGTTGGGGGTCAGGAAGGAGACTCTTAACTCAGGCAGCTGGTGCTGGAGGGCCATCCTTCTAGACAGGGATCACAGGGTCACGCAGCAGTTTGGGGAATGAGGGAAGGGGATTTGATGAGTTTGGTTAGGAATATCCAGAGATGACTGCTCTCATTAGGGTAATACATTGTACAAAGAAGGAATTCCTTTGAGAGTGAAAGGAGGTTGTTTTAATAATCACATTGGGACAAACCAGGACAGCTGGTTACCTCTAGTTACCCGCCCTTCAGCAAAGCTTAGAGTGGATTTAGAGGTGTCTTCAGCAAAAGAAACAGGAGAAAGCTTTGTTGACTTAAGATAGTTGTGATCCAGTCTGAAAAGAGACCAAAAGCACACAGGAAGCAACCAAGTGCGAACCAACAGCATCACCCAGGACTCACATGCTCGGGACTGCCAAGAGATGAGGCGGTCATGCCCCGCCCTGGAAGGGGTGGTCAGGAAGCAGCTGAGAGTGGGCTCAAGTTCTTGCCCCTGAGATGCATGTCTTATTGAAACTCCGGGAGGATCTAAGAAAAGTCTGGAGAACTGGAAGCAGTTACCCTCTGCCCAGCACCAGCCCCACTCTAAACACAGAGAGACTCAGGGGAGCTTCCAACCATCTGTGTAAAGCATGGGTCCATTTTGGCGGCTTTGAATCTTAAAAGTGACTCTGCAGAGCAAATGTAATGCTCTCTGAATAAATGTCACAGGCCTAAAAAGAGTCATGAGGCAGATCCTGAAAAACTTACACTGCACCAGTAAAATATGTCTGGTTTATGCTGCTGGACTAAAATAGTGACTTGTGTTAGACAAGATCAAAATGATAGATGGCTGTTTGGGAATGCAACGCTGAGATGGGTTTTCCTCTTCACCAAGCATGGCTTCCAGGCAATTTTCCCCATTATAAAATCAACAGCAGCTGAGCTCCAGAAACCAGCAGGATCCAGCAATAACAGGACCAGGTTAGGCAGGTCATGAAAAAGGAAAACGCCAATGAGAAAAAAGATGTTCATTTCAGAGGTCAGATATACACGGGTGAATATATCATAATCATTAACAATCCCAAACCCTGAAGATCAACAAATCTATCCACTTTTGCAACTGTTATTTTCTTAAAAACAAATTTTATTCTTCTTTTGCAGCATGCCGACTGGGGGTGGCCACATCTGCCCCTATCACATTCAGCCAAGTATAAAATTTCTGTATCTGCCATTTTGCCTAGCTTTCTCCCTGTGCTGCTCCAACCCCCACAGCTAAGTCAGAGCCACATTTTTCCAAGCTCAGTGTTTACACAGGATTTTATTTCGGCTGGTAAAACATCTGTATTTTTTCAGGGACTTAAATAAATGATCTATGCCGGGAATGTACAGTATAGGGTGATGTCAGGCCCCCTTTTTTTCTCGACTCACTGGGCAGAACAGGCAAACATTGTTTCAGCCTGTCGTTGGGAATGTGAATATTTATCCTGTCGACTTAATTCATACAAACAGAACTAAAGGCAGGCAGGCAGAAGTATTTTATGGCTTTAAGTCAGACTGAAGTGGGGGAGGTGAGTAGGGGGAAGCTGAGGGAGAAATCTAAACTTTCTAATTCACAGAAACATGCCTAATCACATAACTGTTGGGAAATAAAAATGGATACAGCAAAAATTATTTAAAAGGCAGACACGTGTGTGTGTGTGTGTGTGTGTGTGTGTGTGTGTGTGTGTGTGTGTAGATAGGAAAGAGAGAGCTAACTTATTTGTCATTTCTAATTATAAAAATGTGATTTAGGATTTAATTGTTCTCTGCTGCAGGCATATTAAGCTCATCTCCAACAGGACACAGACTTCTCAGAAACACCCCTCTTACCTCTGACCATCACAGTGCAGGGCATGGTGCTTGCCAGGTATATGTTCCTGGCTAGGTCATCTGTACAGAGAGCTTAACAGAAACTTTTTTATTGACAGTCCCTCTGGTACCAGCCTTAGAGGGTCAATGTGGCCTGGTGGCATGACCCTGGGATACTTAAGGAACTCAATTTGGTCACCCCTATAAGAAAGGGCTTAGTGGGTCTGTGCCACCCACAGTACCCACCAATCTGACCCCATGCTAGAGGGCAGGCTAGGAAGCATTTCAGGTGGTTACTTCCCAAAACTCAAGCCCTCTATCAGATGAGGATACATCTTTAGAAAGGTTGTGGTAAGTTCCCCAAAGGTAACATTTCCTTGTGCTGGAAAAACGTTACTAACTACAAAGTGTTAATTACTTCCTAGCTGATTGGTTTGGGGAAAAGAATCACAGGAAATAGGCCACGAGTATCTTTAAGGACTATAAAAATACAAAGTCTGTAGGGGCCTGGAAATTTACTTTGTGTCTCAAATGCATTCCCCCCTGTCTAACACGCCCACTGTCCTAGTTGGGGCATCAAAAGACCTTGTTCCCGGAGTGTTTTTTCCTCTAAAACTGATTTTGCATATGGCTGCAGAGAAATCTTAAAGCCAAACCCTGATCATATCACTCCCAAACTCAAAATCCTCCTGATGATTTCTGACCTCCTATAGAACTGATTGGCATTGAAGGCTCAACAGACCTTTCTAGTTTTACCTGCTAGTAGTCCTCCACTTTGTGCATCTATTCTGTGCCCATATGGGCCTGACAGCTTCCCATCCTCTACAACTTTCAAATGCTTTTCTGTCCAGGCTGTTCCTTCCATTTTTGCCCATCTTCTCCAACTCTGCCCTTTGACACTCCGTTCCCACTGCAAGGCCCACTTCCTCCGTATAACTTTCCTCAGCTATCCTCACCCCACCTATGACTGATTTACTTTTTTCCTGCTCTGCTCATTTTATTACACACACACACACACACACACACACACCCCTTTAATCCTGTCATCATGGCTTATCAACCTAAAATTTCCCTTTACTGGAGTATAGCTCTTTCAAGGAAAGGACAGTGTCCTGTTCTTCATGGTCCCTGGGCCTCAAGGACATATATGTAGCTTTGTCTGTCAGGCAGAGGGGCTCAATAAAGAGGCACTTATTGGTCTGTACTTCTACATGCCCCCTTGCCGGACTGGCAGATTCACAGTAGCGGCTGGGGTACCAAACATCTCTACCTGTCACCCCCCACACACACACACACACAAAGGGGTTGGGGGAAATACAGAGTATTAAAAAGACAGTGGTGATACTTTTGTCCTGGATCATCTCTGGCCTGGTGCTCCAAATCCGACAATACAATTTGGAGTCATGGCACACCCAGAAGCATCAAGGGCCCTGGGCCGCTGGGTAAGGGCGAGGTTTACAAAGTGATCTCAAAGGTAGTCGATCTTCACCCGACACACAAAGACTTGCAAGTAAAGAATTAACAATGTGCAAAACACTGATATAATATCTAACTAAAGCGCTCCTAACTTTAGAACACAGATACATTTCTGAAAAGCTATGTATAAAACTTTTTAAAATTACAAATTATTCCAAAAATAAATCCCAGTTTAATTCTTTAGGAGAAGCACTATTATTATACTTGATAATTTATCTTTTCTATATATCGGGAGCTTTACCTATTGATTTTTTTTATTATTATTTTTTTACAGGGACAGACAGAGAGTCAGAGAGAGGGATAGATAGGGACAGACAGCAGGAACAGAGAGATGAGGAGCATCAATCATCAGTTTTTCGTTGCTGTTGCGACACCTTAGTTGTTCATTGATTGCTTTCTCAAATGTGCCTTGTCTGCAGGCTTTCAGCAGACCAAGTAACTCCTTGCTCGAGCCAGCGACCTTGGGTCCAAGCTGATGAGCTTTTTGCTCGAGCCAGATGAGCCTGCGCTCAAGCTGGCGACCTCGGGGTCTCAAACCTGGGTCCTCCGCATCCCAGTCCAACGCTCTATCCACTGCGCCACCGCCTGGTCAGGCTACCTATTGAGTTTTCTAAAAGATAACACTGAAATCATTAAGAAATTATTTGATCAAATATAGACTATATTACTCTGTCTGTATTTGTGCGTATTTAAAATGTTCTATAATAAAGGTTTTTAAAAAAGATTTAGAGAAAAGCAAAGAAAGAAAAGAGGAAAGAAAGCAGCCATAGGACATAGAGATGATATCAATACTAAAAAACTTATGATTTAGTGCAGGAAATAAGATGTGTACATAAATAAGTTTCAAGGTAGAAAACAGTAAGTGCTGTAAAGAAAGATAATGATAAAGAAGAGAGGGACAGCAATAAACTTGCTAGAAATAAAGTAGATGACAAAAGTGATAGTTAAACCATAGCGAAGAGATGGATTTAGTCAACAAATGGTATCAAGACAACCACCTAGTTCTTTGGGAAATAATATGGTTGGATCCCTCCTCAAAGTTTTGCATTGAAATCAATTCCAGATGGAGAAAAGAATCAAATGTAAAAAAAAGAAACTATAAATGCTAGAAGAGCCTGACCAGGTGGTGGTGCAGTGGTTAGAGCATTGGACTGGGATGCGGAGGACCCAGGTTCGAGACCCTGAGGTTGCCAGCTTGAGCATGAGCTCATCTGGTTTGAGCAAAGCTCACCAGCTTGAGCCCAAGGTCGCTGGCTCGAGCAAGGGGTCACTCGGTCTGCTGTAGCCCCCCCACCCACCCCGTCAAGGCACATATGAGAAATCAATCAATGAACAACTAAGGAACTGCAATGAAGAATTGATGTTTCTCATCTCCCTCCCTTCCTGTCTGTCTGTCCCTATCTGTCTGTCTGTCTGTCTCTCTCTGTCTCTGCCACAAAAAAAAAAAAAGCTAGAAGAAAACAGGAAAATGTTTTGTAACTTTCAGGTAAAAATGGGCTTTCTATAAGTCTGTCAACATAAAATGGAAAACTTTTGTATAGTAAAAACTACTAGAAATATTCATCAAAATAAAGGCAAAAGAGGATAAAATAATTGCTAATCCCCTAAGGAACAAAGCTCTTGTAATTTAATAACAAAAAATGAAAGTAATTGAATGAAATATGGCAGGGAGTTACAAACTTTCTCCATTCATAGCACCCTTAGCACCTCAATAATATTTTCATGGTGCCCCCAGGCCAAAAGAAATACCTAATAGTTCCATTTATTAAGTAGTTAGATCCAAACAACCTAATAAGTATTTATGCCCTAACAACTGAGGAACTGTCTGAAAAAATAATACACATAAGTTGAAAGAAAAAATATTTTGATTTCATTCTTTAATAACCACAAATACGCACTAATGGGATGTGTGTGCCTGTTGGATATTTCCTAACTTCCCAAGACCTGGAATTGTTAGACTCCACACCCTCATTCCTGTTCCGTATTGATTTTCTCATGGTACTTGCTTTTTATCGCAACAACTATCAAATACTCAACTTTGCAAAGATATATAGCGTCTTTGAAAGGAATGCAGTATAAGCTAATGTTGATAACTATAAATTACTTCAAGCTAGTAGTTCTCATAATATCTCACAGATGGTAAACATCTTTGTGTTTCTCTCCCAGAAATAAAATATCCCGCAGAGCTCTGGCACATACTTTGGGAACTGTAAATATTTAGCAAAGAATATAAACAAGCAATTCACAGATGAAATACAAATAGCCAATAAACATATGAAGACATGTTTAATTTCATTACTGTTTAAGGAAGAGCAATTAAAACAATAATTTTTTTAAAAACACTGATTTGTACAGATTTATTTCTTAAAAATTAGTAGATAGGACCCATCTAATAACTAGGTAAGAAAACAATATTCTCATTCATCATTGGTGGGAACATAAATTGTCACAACCTTTTTCGGGAGGTGACCAGCAGGACCATCTTATTGCACATACAATTTTTTTCCTACACAGCAGTCTCCTCTGGAGTGGAGCAAAGGAGCGGCTTGGAAGTCTGGTAGTTGGTATCAAAATGGAAAACTTGCACTTTCTTCAGTGTTGCAATACCCACTTCCAGGAATTTATCTCGCAGAAACAGAAGTATGGGCAAAGATAAAAGATGCCTGAGGATGATCTTCAGTAGCACTGACTCTAACAGGAAACTTGAGAAACAACCAGTGCCAGGCCCAGCTGAAAAAATTATGGGATATTCCTACAAGTATCCCATCACATAAAGCCAAACTGTACAGCTATTAAAAAGAATGTTGTAGACTTACATAGACCGACATAAAAGTATCTCTAAATCAGGGGTCCCCAAACTTTTTACACAGGGGGCCAGTTCACTGTCCCTCAGACCGTTGGAGGGCCGGACTATAAAAAAAACTATGAACAAATCCCTATGCACACTGCACATATCTTATTTTAAAGTAAAAAAACAAAACAGAGACAAATACAATATTTAAAATAAAGAACAAGTAAATTTAAATCAACAAACTGACCAGTATTTCAATGGGAACTATGCTCCTCTCACTGACCACCAATGAAAGAAGTGCTCCTTCTGGAAGTGCGGCGGGGGCCAGATAAATGGCCTCAGGGGGCCGCATGCGGCTCGCAGGCCGTAGTTTGGGGACCCCTGCTCTAAATAGTATGATCCCATTTTAACTGATACCAGATTATTAATAGTGGAGGGTGGGATTTTTCAGTTTTTAATTTGATTTCTTTGAATGGGCTCCTATTGGCCAAATTTGGGACAATTTTATTTTTAAATTTATTTTTATTTTATTTTTTTTTATTTTAAGGGGTTAATTTTTGTTGCATTTTTCTATAATTTAGAAAGTTTTACAGTAAAAAATGCATTGCTTAAAAAAAACCTTTTTTTGGGGGGGAATAATTATAGCCTCATAAAAGTTGCAAAAACAGTAGAGTTGTGCCCTGGCTGGTTAGCTCAGTGGTAGAACATCAGCCTGGCCTGTGGATGTCTTAGGTTCGTTTCCGGTCAAGGCAAACAGAAGAAGCATCCATCTGCTTTCCACCTCTCCCCCTCTCACTTCTCTCTCTCTCTCTCTCTCTGTCTACCCCTCCTGCAGCCATGGCTTGGTAGCAGTGAGTTGGCCCTGGGCACTGAGGATGGCCCCATGGTCTCTACCTCAGGCTCTAAGAAAAGATCAGTTGGAGCAACAGAGCAATGGCCCCAGATGGGCAGAGTATGGCCTCTTAGTGGGCTTGCTAGGTGGATCCTGGTCGGGGCGCATGAGAGAGTCTGTCTCTGCCTCACCTCCTCTCACTGAATTAAAAAACAAAACAAAACAAAAACCCAGTAGAGTTGTACTTTTCACTCAGCTTCCCCCAATTGGGACTTCTTATATAACTGCAGTGCTATAGCAAACCAGAAAACTGACATAGGTAACCTACTGTCACCTAGGCTGCATACCCTATTCAGTTTTGCCTTTTTTTTTTTTTATATGTATTCATTGTGTGTGTGTATGTGTGTGCACATGTGTGCAATTTTATTCTAGGCATGGTCTTATGTAGCCACCATCACAAGAATACAGACTGTTGTATCATCACAAAGGAAGAATGCATTATTTTTGGAGTCAGAAACAATAAAAGTGCCCTGGCCGGTTGGCTTAGTGGTAGAGCGTCAGCCTGGCGTGCAGGAGTCCCGGGTTCGATTCCCATCCAGGGCATACAGGAGAAGCACCCATCTGCTTCTCCACCCCTCCCCCTCTCCTTCCTCTCTGTCTCTCTCTTCCCCTCCCGCAGCCAAGGCTCCATTGGAGCAAGGTTGGCCCGAGTGCTGAGGATGGCTCTGTGGCCTCTGCCTCAGGCGCTAGAATGGCTCTGGTTGCAGCAGAGCAATGCCCCAGATGGGTGGAGCATTGCCCCCTGGTGGGCATGCCAGGTGGATCCCGGTGGGGCGCATGCAGGAGTCTGTCTGACTGCCTCCCCGTTTCCAGCTTTGGAAAAATACAAAAGGAAAAAAAAAGAAACAATAAAAGCTAAATAATTTTCTTTTGATCATGTATTCTCTAACTCCATACTCAGTACTGAAATTCACATACTAATCTTTGGGACAGGTAGCAGTGTGGTCTTTTCCAGTAAGAGATAGAAATTTTTAAAAAAGGAACTTTTCAATGCATTAAAGAAGATGTTAGGATTTTCCAAGGCTTCTTCTGGTCTCTTCCTTTGACTTTTCAGATCTGTGCCCAGTATGGGTTGGAAGACAGGTCAGAGGAGAGTCCCACTGAGGGCAGAGAGGCTGGCCACAGGGAAGGTGGGTAACAGCACGCTTCAGAACTGCAGTAATATCACCAGTGCTGTCCCGTCAGCAAGCAAAGCCACAGGAAATGCAAAGTTAATGTGCTAATTTGCATTTTCCAGACTTTAGAGATCCTGTAAAATCTGCCATATAAAAGAGTTTGACCGACAGAAAACTGTTTGGCGTTCTGCATCTGGCCTTCAGGCTGGTAATGTATGACTCCAAGCTGCCCAGTGAGGGGGTTTGGGGAGCCAGCCTTGGGAGTCTGCCGGCAGACAGCACATTGTAGTAACAGAGTCCCCTTTCTGAAAAATGAACATGGAAATTTTTTTTGACTTTTTGGGTTGCAGCTTATTTCAAAGACCATCAAAGTAAACAAAAGGAAAAGACTGTGAATCTTTATAAGTCAAGAAGTGACAACTGTTTATAAAGCAACAGTTTATATTTTCACATGGAGGAAGGAAAAAAATGATTCCTCTAAGTCCCTAGGAATGGAGATTTGGGTGGTTCCCCCCTCCCGCCTCCCCCAGTTTGTTTGTTCATTTGCCATTCAACACCTCCAGCAGCGAGGTCCAGGGACATCTGCTGCATCCATTTTACGTGGAATTACAGAAGTCTGCCGATGGCTGGGATCTGTGGAACAAACCAGGCAGTGTCTAAGAAGCAAAAGCCTCTGCAGCCCTTCTTGATAACTGCCTTCCACAATCGTGCTGAGGTATGTGTCCAAAGACACATGGGCAGGCTGCATGCAGTAAGGTCACTCCAAATCTTGAACCCTGTTTCTTACTAGGGCACTTTTGGTCAGAAAAAGGTGATTTCACAAGGTCTTACTGAAACAAAAGGTCAGTGAAACCAATCCTTATGAACTTCTCTCTGATCCCTGAGAGTGACCAAAAAACCCTTTTCACTTACGACTTTTCCTGGTTAAGCTGACAGGAAACTCTGGACAATCATCATGGATAAGCTTCTAACTGGATTTTATATCTGTTTATAAGACATAGTTCAAAATTATGAAACTAGATAGCATTAAAATAATAATCTAAAAGGTACTTTTTACATGGGATGCCATGTTAATTAATCATGTGCTTACCAGTCTATTATAAAGATTGCGTATTACTTCTACTTATCCATTAAGGCCCAGCTCATCAGCTCCATCTGTGAAGTGCTCCCTGACAATTCTAGGTTGTGGCAATCTCCCCACCCTTCCATCCCATAGTATTTATTATCTGAACCACTCATTTGGCACCTAAGATATGTTGCTTGATTGCTATTTATCTTTTTATGTAAACTATGTTGTTTTATCTCCTACTGAGCCTTACTGGAATGCAAACGTTTGTTGATTTGATTTTAAATTTAAGTCAATTACCATGTGGGCTGAGATAAACAGTACTTTCAAGGCAATAGTTAACTCAATAGTGAAAGTAAACACCAAGGCTGCTTGCAAATGGGTTGGCTTACAAAGATGACCAATGAATGCAAGTCCTTGAGACTGGAATATATTCGTGGTGTGGGCCATCAGCCTCCTTTTCCTAGCCTACTACTAACATATCATGTTATCTACATGAATTCATCATCCTCCAAGCTCATCTGGAGGAAACTCATAATCTTCCCTCTAAAGCTACTTCAGTTCCAACACTAGTGCCTCTAATGAAATCATTTCTCCCAGGAATTGTTAAGTTTATTTGTGGAGTAACTGGCTGAATGAAACAATGACTCTCTTGAAGTAACCATCCATAATCCACTTGGCCTGTCCCCTTATACTATATTGCTGGAAGGCGATGAGGATGAGATTTAGGAAAGTTCTAAGAGAAGTAGTTTTTGCCATAAACAAGCCCTTTCGGCCATATATTGGGACTGAACGCTTTGGGACAACAGGACATACCCACTTGATTCACTCTGAGAACCAGTCCTTAGACTGGTAGTTCTAAAACCGGGGTGATTTTACCCCCAGGAGACATTTAGCATTGTCTAGAAACATTTTTGGGTGTCTCAAATGGAAGGGGGTGCTACTGGCATCCAGTGGGAAGACGACAGAGATGCTGGTAAACATCCTACAATGCGCAGGGCAACTTACCCAGCCCAAACTGTCAATAGTGCTGAGCTGGAGAAACCCTGGCTTACTGTAAGAGCCCAGGCTTTGCCGTCAAGCCCTAGCTGGTAACCTTGGGAAAGTTATATAACCTCTCTGAACCTTAATTTCCTCACCTATAAAATGGAGCTAATAATATAACTCATCTCATTAGGTTATTGTGAAGTCTAAAAGATAATTGATGTGAAAAGTACTTGCAATTACTCTTTTAAAATTAGTTATCCTTATTAACGGATGCCTCATGTGTGACTTTAACTTTTCAGTGCACTTCAGGCACTTCTTGGTGTTGGTGTAGAAAGGAGGCTTACCTTGCCCCGCTCTATTCCTCCGGGGTATCTCTGTTCTCCCGGTTCTGAGTTATAAGTAGGTTTCTTACTCCTCGGCGGTACCTGCTTGTGTCCTTTCTTTGGCAGTAGATTTTGCTTAGCCACTGGACTTCTCCTTGTTGTAGTAATGTTCCTTAGCAACACTTTTTTTAGCGGTCTCTGATTATTTTCCCCAAAACTTTGTTTTTTGACTATTCATCTTACTATATAGCTCATAACAATGACCAAGTGTGTGGCAGGGATAAATTAATGATTATCCCTCAAGTGCTTTGAGAAGTATAAGTATAGTACTTGTTATCAAATTTGCCCCTTTTTGTCATAAGCTAAATTTGCTGCCTTTATGCTTTACCTCTAAGAATAAGTTGTGCCGTTTAGTGTCTCAGAAGAATAATTCGGTAACCCTTGAAGATATTAGCTCTGTTAGTTATGGACCTCGAGAGGTTTATCCTTGATACTCTTTCAGGGCATGCTCCATAAATTCACATGTCCAGAGGTAGAATTTCCAGCTCCACTGTCTTGCCTCAGAGAGGAAAACACTTCAAAATAAGCTAAGAAAGCACATTCTTTATTTCTCTAAACATTTCCTGAATAACACAAATCAGGTTAACACTTGAACAAATACGTTAGCTTCCATCCATGTCATTTGTTGGGTGAATCTGGCCAGTTGGCTTGCATTTTATTCAAAGGAAGCAAAGCCTTTCCTGTGTATATTAGTCACATAAAATGGATATTTAGATATTTCATATAGCAAAGCCTTATGGGCTTATATTGTAGTCTTCTCTGAAAGGTATATGAAAATGTATACACGCATTTAAAACTCCATAGATGCTTGATTTTTTTTTTTTAAAAAGGAAATATAGCAGCCCCAATCTTCCTGAAATTAATGGTGAACTCTTTAGTAGAATGAATCAGTCTCCAACAGGCTGAATCTTAGCTATCAAGAAAATAGAAATTTACTCAGAAACCTTTGAAGTGGCAAAGAAGAAAGAGGGAGCTTTCTCACCTGTTCCACAGGAATGCCTTTAACATAGGAGATTAGAGGCCTTTTTATCACTGGATGAACAAAGGGAAAGGCTGAGCTCGTCTTAGCGCTGTACGGAAGCGAGCAGAATGCTCACCAATAGGGAACTCTTGGTCCATAAGGTTAGCAGACTAGGAGCATGTAATCTTAGGGAAATAATACACGGTCCCTACACCTACAGGTAGGAGAGCAGTCTTTAATCGAGGGGCTTCATTTTTTAAAAATTATTTAAATGGCTTTTTTTTTTTTTTTTTTTTTTGTATTTTTCTGAAGCTGGAAACGGGGAGAGACAGTCAGACAGACTCCCGCATGCGCCCGACCGGGATCCACCCTGTGTGCCCACCAGGGGCGACGCTCTGCCCACCAGGGGGATGCTCTGCCCCTCCGGGGCATCGCTCTGCCGGGACCAGAGCCACTCTAGCGCCTGGGGCAGAGGCCAAGGAGCCATCCCCAGCGCCCGGGCCATCTTTGCTCCAATGGAGCCTTGGCTGCGGGAGGGGAAGAGAGAGACAGAGAAGAAGGAGGGGAGGGGGGTGGAGAAGCAAATGGGCGCTTCTCCTATGTGCCCTGGCCGGGAATCAAACCCGGGTCCCCCGCACGCCAGGCCGACGCTCTACTGCTGAGCCAACTGGCCAGGGCCTAAATGGCTTTTTATGGAATACGACAGACTTGAAGGCCAAGCCGAGCTATTAAAGCTGACTTTTTGGAACTCTGATGTATTTGTCTAATGCTAGGCTTTTTAACCTCAGCATTGTTTTATTCTATTTTATTATTTATTTGTTGATTTAGAGAGACAGAGAGGGGAAGGGATGGAGAGAGGAAGACAGAGAGAGAGAAACACTCACTTGTTGTTCCACTTAGTTGTGCATTCATTGGTCGCTTCCCAGATGTGCCTTGAGAGGGTGGCGTTTTGGGATGATGCTCTGACTGACTGAACCAACTGGCCAGGGTTTCAACCTCGGAACTACTGACATTTTTGGCTAGGGAACTGTTGTGGGTCTTGTCCTGTGCATTATAGGATTTTTTCAGCATCCCTAACCTCTACCCACTGGATGCTGATGGCACAGTGCCAATTATGACAACCAATTATATCTTCAGGCATTGACAAATATTCCCCATGGGGGGAAATGGCCTGGTTGAAAACCACTACACTAGGCATTCTAATCTATTATATATACTGATACTGAGTAGTATATCTACTTTGCAGAGGGGATACTTAGTCTAGTTTATGTTCTTAAGAAGCTCCTGATTCATTCATTCACTTGGCAAATATACTATCCATTGAACACTTGGTTATGTCCTATTCACAGATGGCAAACATCATGTACCAAGGCCCTGGGGCAAGACAAAGCCTGGGTGTTACAGGGAAGTTCATGGGGTTAGGGTTGAATGAAAGGAGGAAAGTGGTATTAGATGAGGATGGAGAGCCAGGCTGGTCAGGTCAGGTCAATACGGTGCTTATAAGCTTGTAAGATGTTTGGATTGATTTTAAGTGTGATGGAAAATGACTAAAAGGCTCTAAGCAGGAAATTGAGTTAGTCTCATCTATGTTTTAAAAAGGTCCTTCTGCCTTATGCAAAGAATAGAATGAAAAGGTTAAGAGTCTAAGCAGGGAGGCCAATGTGGCTTGGACAGGACAGTGGCGTGTAGAGACTGAGAGCAGAGAAGCCTATACTAGTGGATTGGACACCAAGCTAGAGAAAAGGTAGGAAACAAAATTTGACATGCAGTTTCATCTTGAGAAACTGGGTGAACGGCAATGCTATCTACTGGGCATGGGAAGATCCGTGGAGTACCAGGTGTGTGGCAAGGCCAGGATGTGGTATTTGCTCTCCTGGTCCAGTGGAGGTGCAAGGAAAGATAATCTCTACTTTCTAGGACTTTCTGATTTACTTGAGGAGACAGCATACAAGTACAATACAGTCCCATCCTCTGTGGGAGCAGGGTCTAACCAAGCCAGTGACTGAGGTGAACATTGTATATATTTATAATAAAAATTACAGAGCAGGGAATACTTAGTAGGCAATTTGTAAATAGCTTTTTTCTCTCTATTTTATTTCTTACCTTGGCACAGATTTAGCAAGTTAAACAGGTTCTGTGCAATTCTACTAAATAAAAAATAAATTTCACTTTAAAAAGTACAAGGCCGTGCTCACTTTGACAGCACCTATATTAAAACTGTAACAATAAGCATAGCCCCTGCTCAAGGATGACATGCAAATTTGTGAAGCATTCCTCCATTTTTTTTTATTGCGCAGGAGTAAATTCAGCATAAAATAAGTGCTAATAAAAGTATTAAAAAGTGAAATATCAACAAATGAGAATTACTGTCTAGTAAACTATGCACAAATGCACAGGATTCAGTTGATAAAAGATTTAAGTTAGGTGGGACAAAGGAAAGGCTCCCTTTCTGAAGAATAGGGAGTGTTATTGAGGATAAAGACAGATAAAGAGAACAGGGTGGATTTGAAATTGCATACATACAATTGGTACTTAACCCTCCATGACCACTTGGGTCTTCTTATTTCTCACATCTCCAAATAATTTCAGTGAAAAAACATAAGATATTCAATTTTTTCCATAGGATTACAGTTATGAAGGTAGGTGTGGGGGGGGGGGGGGGGCGGTTAGCCACGACATAGTGGGAGAATACAATGAGAAAGCATTAAGCTTACACACAATAGTTCTTAATACTGGAGGAAAATGAGGCCAACACACAAACCATCAAGGTTCCCAATGAAGTTACTAACTAAAACAAGAAATTAAGATTCCCTACATTCCTATGGAAAAAATGTTGTAGTTCCTCAAAAAATTTAAAAAAGATGGAAGCAACCCAGTATCCACTGAAAAATCAATGAGTAAACAAATATAGCATATACATCAGGGGTCCCCATACTTTTTACACACGGGGCCAGTTCACTGTCCCTCAGACCTTTGGAGGGCCAGACTATAAAAAAACCTATGAACAAATCCCTATGCACACTGCACATATCTTATTTTAAAGTAAAAAAAAAAAACGGGAACAAATACAATATTTAAAATAAAGAACAAGTAAATTTAAATCAACAAACTGACCAGTATTTCAATGGGAACTATGAGCCTGTTTTTGGCTAATGAGATGGTCAATGTGCTACTCTCACTGACCACCAATGAAAGAGGTGCCCCTTCCGGAAGTGCCGCGAGGTGGATAAATGGCCTCAGGGGGCCGCATGCAGTCCGCAGGCTGTAGTTTGGGGACCCCTGATATACATACAATGTAATATTATTGAGCTATAACAAGGAATGATGTTTTCACACAGGCTACAACATGGATAACCCTTCAGAACATTATGTGAAGAGAAATAAGCCAGTCACACAAAAATATCATATGACTTCACTTATATGAAGTATCAAGGATAGCCAAACTCATAGGAACAGAAAGTAGGATGAGGGAAAGAAGAAATAGGGACTTCCTGCTTAATGGGTATATAAGTTTCAATTTTGCGGGATGAGAAAGCACTGGAGATTGGTTACACAAGTGAATATACAGGGGAGGGCAAAAGTAGGTTGACAGTTGTGAGAACATGAAATAGAGTTTATTCTTGTATTATTTATTTGTATTACAACTGTAAGCCTACTTTTGCCCTCCCCTGTATTTAATGCTACTAAAAATGACTAAAATGACCAGACTAGGTGGTGCTGCAGTGGATAGAGCCTTGACCTGGGATGCTGAGGACCCAGATTCAAAACCGCAACGTAGCCACTTGAGCCCAGGGTCGCTGGTTTGAGCAAGGGGTCACTGGTTCATGCTCCCCCTCACTCCCCATCAAGGGAGAAGCAATCAATGAACAACTAAAGTGCTACAACTATGAGTTGATGCTTCTCATCTCTCTCCCTTCCTCTCTCTCTCTCTTTCTTACAAATAAATAAAGATTAAAATGGTAAATTTTATGTGCATTTCATCCCATTTAAAATTTAAAAGATGTCTTATATTCAAGTCACCAATATTTAATATTGTAATATTGTATCTGGCATCATTTCTGAGATATGTGTTAAATTCTCTGATTATAGAGGTCCTCAACCTATTAAAAAGCCTTGTGAGCCTGACCAGGCGGTGGCGCAGTAGATAGAGCGTCGGACTGGGATGCAGAAGGATCCAGGTTCGAGACCCCAAGGTCACCAGCTTGAGCGCGGGCTCATCTGGTTTGAGCAAAAAGCTCACCGGCTTGGACCCAAGGTCGCTGGCTCCAGCAAGGGGTTACTCGGTCTGCTGAAGGCCCACGGTCAAGGCACATATGAGAAAGCAATCAATGAACAACTAAGAAGTCGCAACGCACAACAAGAAATTAATGATTGATGCTTCTCATCTCTCCGTTCCTGTCTGTCTGTCCCTGTCTATCTCTGCCTCTGTAAAAAAATTAAAAAATAAATAAATAAAAAGCTTTGTGATATAAATGTCTAATCACAGCGTTGTACACCTGAAACCAATATAATATTGCACACTGACTATAATTAAAAATTTAAAAAGCCTTGTGGGTGAACTCCACATTCACTTAAGAGTACCAACTGGTATTGTGAGACTACATTAATTAGGTGCCCTTAGAATCTGATTTTGACTTCTTTTAATCCTTAAAAAAATTAGCATCAGGTGCTAATTAAAAATAGCCACGTCTATCATTAGAGGCAAGCTATAAGGCAGTATTAATTGTAGAGAAAGGAAACTCTTCCAAGTGGCATTGGGACTGGAGTGAATGAATAGACTGTAATAATCTGTTTTATTGCTTTTCTAGTGTCCACTGCTTTTCCAGTCTCTCTACTACCATGGCGGGAGGCAGGGAAGGGAGATACAACCAGTACACACTGAATTCTTAAACAAAGTTTAACTTTTTAAGACTTTCTCCACTGCAGACTATTTTAAAAAGTATTGTGCTTACCAGAGAAAATATGGTTGAGACTACCGTTATGACCAGTATGTCTCTGTAAGTCATCTTGAGGAGGTATAAAAGTTTGTTTCACATCATACACTGCTTCTGGACTTTAAACTCTACCTCCCATACAGTATCTGCTTTCTCTTTGATCACAGCTAAACCCTCTCAGTATTTTAGCCCCTTTCATTATCCCCACTCCACACCACTCTTTTTCAACCTGTTGATAACTTTATCTTTCATTTGGTTATGCTGAAATCTGTTCAAAACTTCACAAACTCACCAACTCAACTAAATTTCAAGATAGTCCTTTTCTGCTCTTCTCCATCCTCCCAATATTTACCCAACCTAATACCACAGGTCAGAAAACCTATTGGCTCTAACTCACTTGCTTTCTTCTCCAGTTCACTAAAGCAGGGACACCTCTCCCAATACCTTTAGGTGTCCAGCTATAAAACCGAAATAAAATTTTCCCTCCACTGCTCTGGATGAGGATGTCATAGGACTGCCGACCCCCTTGATCCATATAAGATGTGTCATGCACAATTATTGTTCTCTCTGTCCTGGTTTCCCACGACTCTTACTTCATGCCCCTTGATCTCGACTACAAAACACTGTGTTACTAAACATACTAAACAGCTCACTCAGTCTCCTGCTTCCTCCACTCCTGCCTTTGGTCAGTCTTGCCAGCTGCCCTTTAAACTTGGAAGAGTCTCCCCTTGCATCTGCCAAGATGCTATTTCAAATGCTTCCTCCTTATTCATGTCTGCTT
Source organism: Saccopteryx leptura (assembly GCF_036850995.1). Lineage (NCBI taxonomy): Eukaryota > Metazoa > Chordata > Mammalia > Chiroptera > Emballonuridae > Saccopteryx > Saccopteryx leptura. Next base: position 274,141,501 of record NC_089505.1, on the reverse strand, counting down.
GCCCGCTCTCCACACGAATGACCAGGAGCACCCTTCCGAAAGCAGAAGAAGTGAATGATGAAATGAAACCCAGAACACTTTTTGCCCATTAAGTATTTGAGCTTAGAAATGTCAAGATTGTCTTATTGCCCTTCATGGTCCCTTAACTTCAGTGGCAAATAACTGGGAGACGTATAATATTCATTACTTGGGGAGTAAATCTCTGTTACCTCCCGGACTTGCCACAACAATCACTTGTATCTTACAGTAACTCCATTTTACACATTGCATCCTTCTCTTCCGCTTGTAACCAATGTTTCCCACACTTGCCTCATCATCAGAATCACCTGTGTTGCTCGTTAAAAAGGCTGATTCTGGGGTCCTACCTCAGATTCACACAGCTAGAATTTTCAGGACAAGAGCTTGGGAATCTATTTTAAACAGTACCCCAAGTAACTCTTGGGTCAGGTAAGTTTGGGAAACATTTGACAGTCTATCAAATCATTCTGTTTTTCTCAGTGTTTTAACAACCAGAGGTCTGAAGGTATATAGCCAAATGGCCTGAATTAGGATTTAGTCATGAAGATTCCACCTACTCTAGCCATGATGATAATCTGACTTAAAATTAATACTATGTGATTTTATATTCTAATCTTTCTGCTTTAGATTTGTTGGTTATTTTTCCAAAGTCATATTATAAGATTCTGGTGATAAATTTATACTGCTTTCTATCCACCTAGTACTTAATTAGCACAGTATTGAGCATTTAATTGAAACTCAATTAAAACCTTACTGATTGATTGGTGCAGGCACCACCCAAATGAAAAATAGCCTAAAAACTTCATGTCTTAAGCCTACCTGAGCAGGGGAGCATTCTTCCCTCACCATCAGGTTAATGAGAAGGAGAATACAAGTTTAGGGTTTGCCTCTTGGCCTGAATGAGCAAGGCAATTATTCTGTGATTTGGCCAGATTTCTAGAAACTATTGTCATGTCTTGTCTGACTGGCTAGATTTCTCCTAATAAAGTCAACTTCCTTTCATCCCTCAAGGATTACTGCTTTGACCCTGTGTTCTTTCCACCATCATGCTGGAGAGATCTCAGAGTTAATGATTTGCATCTGATAGCGTATCATAAAAATTCAAGTAGCAAGCCTGCTGCTCTCAGACAAGGACACACAGGAACATTGCTCAGAAAAAAATAGAAGTTTCTGTTGAACACTGCAAATGTTCAAGGACACTTCTTTTAAAATATACTTATTCAAAACATGAAGACCATTCTAGATTAAAATATAAATCACTTATATCAATAGAAAGAAATGTAGGACCTTTCTCAAAAGTGAAAGATCACCAGTTATGTAATATCCAGAAAAATAAAGTTGAGCAAACACTAGGAAGCCAATTTATTCAAAAGTTAACACTGAAAATAAGTTTCAATAGAAGGGTGTACCACAGCTATGTTCAATATTACACTTTTCAATAGAATGAACCCATTCTTCAGTTAAATAAAAGGCTTCAAATGTAAACAATGAATGGTCTGTCTGATGAGATTCTCCCTGAAACTGAGCAGACTTCTAAATCAATGCATAGACCAGGCTATTTATAAACTCTACTTCCCATCAACCTCAGCAGGAGATGTCAACTAACAATAACAAGCTAATGTTTTCCAGTAATCTTCCCTGTGCCATTTAATTGCCAGCACTCAGGCCAAGGTAAACTCAGCAGTAACAAAAGAGCTAACATCACAATAAAAGAACAAGATTAATGAATTTACATTTCTACTTTGAAGTGAATGCTGAAAATCGTGCACATAAGATACCCTTTTTCAGCCATTGGACTTTAATTGTGCCAAGTAGTTTATAGGGTGATTTGAAGGTAAAGTTTAAAAATATTCCTGTTTTTAATTAACTATAAGCTACAATCCTTGGGAAATTTTTTTTTTTTAGATAGAGAACATCCTCTTTGTAGTATTATAAAGTGTATAACTCCCCAAACTATCAAACACAATTTCTAAACCCTGACAACCATTTCCCCCCCATTGATTTAAGACAGACAGAAAGACAGAGAGAAGGGAAAGAAGAGAGAGGAGCATCTACTTGTTGTTCCTCTTAGTTGTTCTACTTAGTTGTGCATTCATTGGTTGCTTCTTGTTATGTGACCTGACCAAGAATCAAACCCATGACCTTGGTGCGCCAGGACAATGCAGGGCCCTGACTACTGTTCTTAAAGTTAATTGAAATACCACTTAACAAGCCAAAACTGAAGTGTACAGCTTGATAAATTTTTATATATGCTTAGTTATATAGTTTTTACTTGTAATAATCTAACTCAGCAAATGATACTATTACATAAGATTATTATTTAAATCATCATGTTTGTTTTGAAAAGTACATTATAATATTCTTTTGCATCTGTGGTTAAAAGTATTCTTATCTCTCCCACATTGACTTAAATGTTAACAGTAGACATTGAGTATTCATAATATAACAAATGGAAGCACTCACTTTTTGTGTGTGTGGGGGGGTGAAGAACCTTCAAAATATACAGTAACAATATGCTCTTATGAAAATGAAGACGGCCTGATCTGTGGTGGCGCAGTGGATAAAGCATTGACCTGGAATGCTGAGGTTGCCAGTCGAAACCCTGGGCTTGCCTGGTCAAGGCACATGTGGGAGTTGATGCTTCCTTCTCCTCCCCCCTTCTTTTTCTTGCTATCTCTCCTCCCTCTCTCCCTTATCTAAAATGAATAAATAAAATCTTAAAATAAAATTAAAAAAAAAATAAAAATGAAGACAACGGAAGAAAAACCAAACTGTGCAACTTTTGCTTCAAAGGGGAAAGGTCACTAACTCTAATTTTCAAACTTTTTGATTTTTGTAAACTCACCCCTGAACACATCACCTCCTTTGTAAACAAAATGAATTAAAACTTCATAGTTTTTCCAACTAAATCTGTTTTACTGTCTATGCATAAAATCATTTTGGTCTGTTTTCCAAACCTCCATATACAGTTTGATCACCTAATCGTTAAGAAAGTTGACTATTATTTCCCTTTTCTGGTACACTGAGAAATCATTTGTCATTTCAGCAGCTATGTATATGTGTGAACTGTTAAAATATCTACTCCCCAAGCCAGTGATGGATTATAAAACCCAGACCCAGGATATACAACTTATCCTGGGTGTCTGATGGTTGAGATAACTTATCCCTAGGTGTTGGGTTTTTGTCACCACTCATCTAAACACATTCTCCAATCTTTAGCTGCCTGTTGTCACCTCCTCATAACATAAACTTCTTTCTTAGCAGGCTATGATGATGATATACTCAGCTAAACAAATGTGTACATATCAGGGAAAAAATATCTAAGAAACATAAACACTTTCTATATATAAAATAATTGAAAAGAGGCCAATCGGAATTAAAAAAAATTTTAAACAAAAATTATTTTTAAAAAGTTGCTGATCCATTATTTAAATATGATCAGTAACATGAACTACCCTAACTAAAATAAATGTCTAGTAATATTTCTGATAAACTAAACCTAAATAAGTTCAGAAGATTCATTTGTAATGAACACTTATGAAGAAAGGGAAATTTGTGTTCAGTTTTAATGTCAGAATTATAAAAACAAAACTCCAAAATAGTAAAGTTCAAATTATTGTGATTTCTTCTTTCATCTAGAAAAATCTCACTCTTTTTTGTGTTTTATGTCACCAAAAGGGCCACTCAAATTGTATCTCAAAGTGGCAAAAAGGTCAACCTCTATTGTGGCATGAGTAGAGAGCGCACAGGTCCAATAAGTATTTAAAATTTTCATTAGATTATCACAGAAACACATTTCTAATGCTACCAACAGGAAAACATAAAGAAAAAGAAGAAAAACACTATCACACCCTTCAGATTATTAAAAAAACAAAACAAAAACCCAGCATTATTCTAGTTTTTTCATCCAACAAACCTTTATTAAGGGTTGAAGGTCAAATGCTATAGAAGTGTCCTATTCTTATTTAGTATTATATTGGAGGCCCTAGCCAATGCAACAAGACAAGGAAATAAAAAGCACATCAATTGGAAACAAGGAAATAAAACTGTCTTTATTCATAGATGACATGATTGTCTAGCTTTATAGTAAAACCCCACAGAATCTATTTTAAAAGGATATAATAATTAATAAGGTTAGCAAGGTCTCAGAATATGAGATCAATATGTGAATATTAACTGTGTTCTCTAAAGATTAGCAATAAACACTTGGAATTTGAAATCTAAAAACAAACAAACAAAACAACAACCCACTATCATTTCTAATAGTATCAAAACTCAGACATATCTTGAGATAAATCTAACAAAATATGTTTCAGATTCATCATCCAAGGATTGTGCAGGCCTATATTCAGTAATCTTTTTCTGTAAAGGATCAAAAAGTAAATATATTAATAATAGATTTGCCTGTCATATGGTCTCTGTTGTAACTACTCAACTCTGACATTATATTGTAAAAGCAGCCATAGAAAATATGTAAACAAATGAGCATGGATATATTCGAATAAAACTTTATTTACAAAATAGGAAGTAGATGGATTTAGTGTGTAAATCATAGTTTGCTAACCTGAGATCTAGAGGAATACACTTAGTGCATCTCCTTATTTACTACTGATTAAGGTCTCAGACTTAGAGAAGTTACTTGTGAACTTGTGGGCTTTTGTGGGGTAGACACACAAATAATTTCTGTACAATGGAACAGATAACTCCTTATAATCTGTTGGACATTAGATTGTCTTATATCTAATTCAGCAATCTTATTCTAACATTCTGTTAAATTGCCTATAAAGTCCATCGTTTTTCAGATACTTTTTAAAGAGAGTGGACAGGGGGGTGGGGTGGGAAGAAGCATCTGTTCCACTTAGTTGTGCACTCACTGACTGCTTCTCATACATGCCCTGGCTGGAGCTTGAACCCACAATGTTAGGGTTGAACTGGAGCCCTTGGGATCAAGCTGGTGACCCCAGTCATCTTGGCACTCCTAGATGACTCTCTATCCACTGCACCACAGCATGGCTTGCAGATACTCTCTGAACTGATCATAACATATAACTGGTTCCCTTATTAATTAATTAGTGAGTTAAATAATATCTTTTACAGGTATTCATTTTATATTTGCCTGAAAGTAATGATTTTACCTTTATAAAAATTATACTTTAACAATGTCAATTCTCCCTCTATTGTTCTAAAGATACAATGCAATCCCAATTTAAAAAAAAATCAAGATTTTTATTGGCAATGCATTAAACCCATGTTTAAATTTGGAGAAAACTGGTATCTCTATAATATTCAGTCCTATCAAAAAACATGCAATATCCTTGGGTAAAACCAAGAAAACCAACAGAAAACACATTACAAAGGATCTTCACAAATGATATCATAACAAACGAGAGTCAGGTGACTGAGTACAGTAAAATACACAAGTAAGGAGGACAGGCTCTGAAACCCTGTGGCTGCCGCTTTCTAGCTGTGTGACCTTGGGCAACTTACTTAACTTCTCACAGTTCCAGCTTCTTCATCGTAAGACAGTACTCACTTTCTAGGTTTGCCATGAGGATTTAATGAATAAATATAGGTAAGGGCACAAAACAGCATTTGACAAGAGAAAGTATAATATAAGTGATGACTAATAGTATTTTTAAACAAGTGAATATATAGAAATCAATCACTTTCAATAGTAAAAACAGCACAAGCCAGAAGATAAAATATAAGAAAAGTGCTTATAATAACAGAAACAAGAAATATAAAAGAGAAATATGAAATCTGCATGAAAAAGCTTTAAAATATAATGCTACTGAGGAACATAAAAGACAAATGAATGGAAAAGCATACTGTGTTCCAGAATAGGACAACAGCATAATGAAGATGTGTACAGTTAATAATTTAATGTGATCCCAATTAAAAATAAACATAGTGACAGAATAAAGCATGGGGAAATTAGGAAAGGATTTAAAGTTTGTTGGGCACTGAAAAAGAAAGTAATGAAAGGGAATTAGTCTCCACCAAACTGTAAAACTTATTATAAAGCTACTGTGAGCAGCTGGTATATAAACAGATAAACTGTCCAATGAAACAGACTAAAAAATATAGGAAATAAGAGCAACTACATTTGGAAATTTAGTGTGACAAAAACAGCCTTTCTGTCAGGAGAAATAAGATATGTATATTTTTCAATAAATGAATTTGGGACAAAAAAAACCCTGCCATACAATAGCTCTCTATTAATTTTTCTTATTCCCCTTGATAATGTTAAGTAATTTTCATAATAGTATTTTTAAACTTATAATAATAATTTTAAAAGATAGCTACTATTATTTAGGAAATTACACAATACATATAACATCTCTATTTCTTATATCAGCCTTGCAAATTACATCTTATCAGTATTTTGTAAATGGTTAAGCTTCAATTTTGAATTTAAGTGATTTGCCCTACGCCAAATATCTAGAAAGTATCAAAAGAGGATGTCAGCTCAGGTCTGCCTAGATCTAAAACCTCTAGCCACAAAATAACCCAGTTTGTCAATGAAACTCTAAGAACGAAGCAATAAACACAGTTCTAGATTATAATTTGTGCATACCAAGTAGGGATTAGGTAACTATAAAGAAAACACAGTATCTTTTCTATACTTTTTAGTTTCCAATGGTACATATACTGGGGTCTATGTCTTATTTATACTCTTTCATGGTAGCTGGGCATTTCAGTCATTGGATGACACTGAAGGTGAATATGCCTTATACTAATTTATTCTTTCCAATAAAGAAGAGAGTTAAAGTGAAGCTAGAGTAAACTTGAACATAATTTTACACTGAGGAAATTTTTTTGACTTTTTATTTTCTATGTATAAGGTTCCAATGTGGGAAACCAAAAATCAGTACACCAAAAAAATATAACGTTGGTTATTTTGACTTCCCTCTGCTGGGCAGTAAACCTCTTGAACTTCTGTCTATTTTTGGAAATTGAGGTATCCCTTTAATCCTGTTACAAACTGCTGACAGCAGTAAAACAACAAAGGAAAGTCGGCACAGGGCCTGCTCCAGTAGTCTCCAAGAACAGAAATAAAGCAAAGCACAAGCAAGCAAAAGCATTTTGTAAGAGCATTTTGTGAAACTGGTGTCAGTGTTCACAACCCAACACAAGAAACGCCACCCAACTGCAAGCCAATTCAGACTAAAAGCGGCCCGCGAAGTTGGGTCAATGTTGTAAAATTCCCAGAACCAATACTTACAGCATGGATAAAGCTGTACCTATAGAGAACAGAACGGAACAGCCTTTCTCTACATCTACCCGCTCCAAGGGTTCTACACATAATCAGCAATCTCTTTCCCACTATGTGGTGAGAATAAAGATTCATAAACTTCCTCTGATGATATTGTTAGGTACAAAGGCTCTGCTGCAAGCCCTGGCCAGTTGGCTCAGTGGTAGAGCGTCGGCCTGGCGTGCAGGAGTCCCAGGTTCGATTCCCGGCCAGGGCACACAGGAGAAGCGCCCATCTGCTTCTCCACCCCTCCCCCTCTCCTTCCTCTCTGTCTCTCTCTTCCCCTCCCGTAGCCAAGGCTCCATTGGAGCAAAAAGTTGGCCGGGGCGCTGAGGATGGCTCCATGGCCTCTGCCTCAGGTGCTAGAATGGCTCTGGTTTCAACAGCAACGCCCCAGATGGGCATGCTGGGTGGATCCCAGTCGGGCGCATGCGGAAGTCTGTTTGCCTCCCCGTTTCCAACTTCAGGAAAAAAAAAAAAAGGCTCTGCTGCATACATCCCTAAAGACCTTTCTGATGAGGATTTGTTTTCTATAAGCAGTTGAGATCATTGAAACAAACTAAAAAAAAGTTTTTTTAATTTTTCAGTTACAGTTAACATACGATATTATATTAGTTTCAGGTGTACAACACAATGAGTAGACATTTATATAACAATGTATGAAGTAATCTCCCGACAAGTCTAGTACTCAGCTGATACCGTACATAATTATTACAATTTTAAAAAATGAAAATTACCTCCTTTTCAAAAATGATCTCCTTTTTGCTTAATGCATTTTCTTTCTTTTTTTTTCTTCTTTTTAGGTAAGAAGAGGGGAGATGTGAGGCAGACTCCTGCATGCACCCTGACCAGGATCCACCCAGCAACACCATCTTGGGCCAATGCTCAAGGACCAAGCTATTTTTAGCACCTGAGCTGATGCACTCAGACCAACTGAGCTATACTCAGTGCCTCACTCAAACCAATCAAGCCACTGGCTGTGGGAGGGGAAGAGTGAAAGAAGGGAAAGAGGGAAGAGAAGCAGATGGTCACTTTTCCTGTGTGCTCTGTCTGAGAAGAGAACCCAAGACATCCATACGCTGTGCTGACGCTCTACCTACTGAGCCACCAGCCAGGATCTATGCATTTTCAAAGTTCTTTTTAATGCTAAAGCTGAAAACACTCAGAACTAATGTCCCTTCCCTCAAATGAACCTAGTGTTGGGATTTCCTAGGGTGCTCAAGACAATGATAAAGACCCATATTCTAAACATTCAGTCTTACGTAGTGAAGGCCACATGTTAAATTATTTCTATTCCACTTAGAAGCAAAACAACCAATATCTACTTGGAGTCAGTAGCAAGGACTCTGTTACTACCTTTCAGACAGAGGGCTAAATACCACAGTCAGATGCAGTTAGATGTCCCTAACTGCTGGCATTCAGAAGAGCCCTTCCAGAGGCTCTGGCAATCCAGATATGCACAGCATGCTTCCCTCTGCCCATGTGAGAAGGAGAATTTGTTCTTCTGAGAGGACTAGAAAGTAGGGTGCACTAGAGTAAGTTTTAGATATACCAAAAAGTTGCAAAGATGGTGCAAAAAAATTTCTATACATTCTTCACTCAAGCTCCCTCCCGGCTACCATCTGATGTTATTATGGTACGTTTGTCACACTAAGGAAATAATCGCCACATTACTGTTAACCAAACTCCATACACTTTATTCAGATTTCACTAGTTTTCACCTAACATCCTCTTTCTGTTCCAAGATCCCATCCAGGTTCCCATGTTACATTTAGGTGTCATGTCTCCTTAGGCTCCTCTGGTCTGTGACAGTTTCTCACACTTTTTTCTTGCTTTTGATGACCTTAACAGTTTTGAGGAATATTGGTCAGAAATTTTTGTAAAAAGTCCTTAAATTTTAATTTGATTTTTTTTTTGTTAGACTAGGATTATGAGTCATTGGAAGGAAGACAACAGAAGTGACATACCATTCTCATATCATAACAAGGGGGCATGCTATCAACTTGACTTATCTCTGCTGATGTTAGCCCTGATCACAGAGCTTAGAGGCAGATTTGCCAGATTTCTCCTCTACAGAGTTATTCTCCTTCTTCCCTCTTTCCATACTATCTGGAAGCAAGCCACTAAGTGCAGCCCACACTCAAGGGATGAGAGAAGGGACATTAAGCTCACCTTTTGAAGGAGGGGAGGACGCATCTACACAAATCATTTGAAATCCTTCTGCACAGGAGATTTGTCTCTTCTCCCCCATTTATTTGTTCAATCATTTATTTATTTATTTATTTATTTATATCGTTATGAAGATTTATTTTATACTTTGGGTTATAGGTCCACTACAACATCCTGGAAAAGGCTTATTTGGACTAAAACTTCTTCTTTTTTTTTTTTTTTTTTTACAGAGACAGAGAGAGTCAGAGAGAGGGATAGACAGACAGGAATGGAGAGATGAGAAGCATCAATCATTAGTTTTTCGTTGCGCGTTGCAACACCTTAGTTATTCATTGATTGCTTTCTCACATATGCCTTGACTGCGGGCCTTCAGCAGACTGAGTAACCCCTTGCTCAAGCCAGCAACCTTGGGCTCAAGCTGGTGAGCTTTTGCTCAAACTAGATGAGCCCACACTCAAGCTGGCGACCTTAGGGTCTCGAACCTGGGTCTTCTGCATCCCAGTCTGATGCACTATCCACTGCGCTACCGCCTGGTCAGGCTTCTTTTTTATTTTTTAAAATAAAATTAAGTGAGAGGTGGGAAGGCAGAGAGACAGACTCTTGCATGTGACCTGACCAGGATCCACCAGCAAGCCCTCTACTGGGCAATGCTGTGTCCATCTCGGGTTGTTGCTCTGTTGCTCAACAACCGAGCTATTTTAGTGCCTGAGGCTAGGCCATGGAGCCATCCTCAGCGCCTGGGGACAACATGCTTGAACCATTCGAGCCATGGCTGCAAGAGGGGAAGAGAGAGAGAGAGAGAGAGAGAGAGAAGGGGGAAGGGGTGGAGAAGCAGATGGCCACTCCTCGTGTGTCTTGACTGGGAATCGAACCCGGGACTTCTACATGCTGGGCCGACGCTCTACTGCTGAACCAACCAGGCAGGGCCTGGACTAGAACTTCTTAAACTTTAATGAGCATACAGGTCTACCGGGGAACTCATGAAAATGTGGATTTGGATTCAGCAGGTCTGGGTTGGGGTGCCAGGTTTCTGCATTTCTAACCAGTTCCAGGCAACGCTGATGCTGCTGGTCTGGCACTCCCCTTTGAGTGACATGCTCTCTAGACTGTGCCTGTCCTCCTCTGGGAACAAGTGTTCACTACCTTCCCCAGCAACCTCTTCTACCTCTGAGGGGTCAGTCAGGGAAGAAAAAAATGTTTTCAACCCCTAAACCTGTACCAAATACCAAAAAATATTCACTTGACTACAAACTCTGAGGCAGACCTTTTGCTGTTATTTTTGGTTTTGATTTGTTTTAAACTAAATTGGAGATGTTTTTACGCGTTTTCTCCCAGCCCAACCTCTAACACACAAATACAGCCCACTTCTACCTTCTCGAAATGAATTTTAAAATAACTAAACTCATTGTGATTGATGCACTGGTATCTAAGATAGAACTTCTGAAATGGATCTCCATTCATTCTGTGCTCTCCTCCAGGAGGGAGAAAGAGTAAAAATTAGAGCAACCACAAAGAAGGGAAAACTGAGACAAAGGAGGATTAACAAAGTAAATCATACATTTATCCAGAATACAGGGAGCGATCATTTTAAAATCCATTTTTAAAACAATATGGTCTTCCTCCTTTCATGAGGCTGAGGAGGTCTTAGGAAGGACTGAGCCTCGCCACACTTAGAGATTATAGGCTGAAGAAGGGCTCTGATATTCATGTTCTTCAGAAATCTACTACCTTGTACATTTTGACCTGGTTGGCATGGAGTATAGCGCATCTCTAATTCACCATCAGAGTTTTCTTTGAAGAACATGCACTCAAACTTCTAGCACCTTAATTATGCATACACACATGTACACACACACATACAATCAGTGTATGTTCAATCATAAATTTTAACATAAATCACTTCCCTGTATCTCTGTTCTATAAATAAACATCTGAAAAATCAAACCTGATGATTAAATTTCCTCTCAAATAGACTGGTCATTAAGTACTGCTTTTTAGTACAAAACAGATTGTTAATTGGACTAGTAAATGTCTCATATACTTGAAAAAAAATCAGTTATAAAACAGGAAACTGAAACTTGTTTTAGAAACACGTTAGATATAAAAATTACTATGTAACCTGTAATCTGAGAAGAAAGGAAAGGCATAAAGTCTATTTGCTATAAATTGACTTAAACTTACAAGTAAAACCTGTCTTACCCTCTACATAAAAACAAATCTTTTTAAAAGGTTTAAGTAGTGAATAAGGGAAAAAATGTCAAATAGTGCATTTAAAATGTTGATTATATTGCTCTCTTTGAAGATGAACAAAGGTGATGGAATTTTTTGGCACTTATAAACTCTTCAAAGTCACAATTAAAAAAGAGAAAACATTAAATACATTTGATATAAACATAAGTCTCAACATCTTTAGTCCCCTTTTTGAAAATACGATTCTTAGGAAGTTAATGAAACTGTCCACCTCACCAGTAATTTTACTTTACTAAGATTAAAAAGGCATCCAAATAGGACAAGACCAAGGTCCTAGGGAAAATGGAGGATCACCTATAATATAACAGATAGTTAATTGTTATACTGGATCAATATAAACATCGGTCCAATATTAAAGCATCTGACACCTGTATACACCTAACACTGCTCCAGAGTGCCATTACTCCCAAATATATAACACACATCCCTTCATTAATAAAAATAAGGGAGGATGAAGTAGGAAGGCAATAGTCTACCTTGATCTGGCAAAAGAAGTGAAAGAACAAACGGAGATGTCGACTTGCCAGGAGAGGAAGAAAAAGAAGAATGCTACTCTTGAGATTTCCAGCCTGAGTGATGTGTTTCCCTCCTATTCCCTTATTCATTATAGAATTACAATTTGTTCATGGTCAAGAATGGTTTCTTCCATGGCCATTGGTATTTAAAAGAGCTGTATTACACCTTGTCTGCACAGGGTCCTGGAGAAAGTCCGTATGTACTATGGAACAAAGGTTCTCAACCAGGGTAGGTTCTGCCCCCCCCACCCCCACCCCGGGGACATGTGGAGTTTTTTTTGTTGCCACAGCTGGGAGTGTGGGTTCTACAGGCCTCTGTTGGGGAGATGCTACCAAACATTACAATGCACAGGACAGTCCCCAAACAAAGAAGTACCAGGCCCCTCATGTCAATAGTTCTGAGGTCGAGAAACCCTGTCATGGAAGGACAGAGTAGAAGGGGACAGAGATACACAATACAAAGAAATATAGTATAAGAATGTCATGAACAATAGTACGGTTTAAAATCGAAAGAGTTTTATTACTTATTTAAACTTTCCTTTAGATCCATGGGCTGATTTTACTACAGGCCTCTGTGGTGGCTGCCAAATTGTCTGGCTATTCTCAGCCAGAGTGCTTTTCAACAGCCAGCTGAGTTCTCAGTCACTAAAATATGTGGGGTGCTCTAAATAAATCCAAGGGCTACACGACCAGCACACACGCTCTGCAATCTCAAAAAGGCTTCCTCCATACAAATGACCAAGTGTTACTTTTTCTCTATTAGACTGGCTTACCTAAAAACAAACAATGTTGTTTTCATGGGCTGGAGACCCACCAAACATAACAGGACCACGTACCATCAGATATTTTATACAAATTCAGGGAAACAACAGGAGCCTGAGAGTGTACCCACAAGGCAATGTTTTGTTTTGTTGTGTTTTTAAAGCACATTCAGAATTAGCTTTGGTTATAAAAAGTATCAAACAATAAGGCTGAGGGGAGATGAAAGGAGGTCTTCCCAGATGAAAAATGAACTTAGAGAAGTGTTATATTAATCTATCTAGGAGGATCCTATATCTCCCTCTCAGTTTGGGAACTTCAGATTTCCCCCTCTGAATGGTGAAAGGCTGCTTTGTCTGGAACAGTGTGACAGTGTTCCTTTCTTGATTCATCAGGTTTCTGATGGGGTCTGAGGGAGGGGGTGTAACTCAAAACAAAACAGGTGCAAGGAATAACAACCTGATAGGCAAGAACTCAGCCCTTAAAAATCAGAACTAATCTCAGCACTTATCATCTTTAATATGATCTACAGGAAGGTAGAGAGCACTGACTGAGCAGGGGACATGTTTGTGGAGCATGCTAACACATAAAGTCAAAACTGCTGAAAACTGACCTCTTTCTCTTTGATGCACACCCTCACACCAGTAGGAATCCTCACTTTTCTTTTTACTGTAGTATTTCAGTGTACATTAATTTTTCTAAGACACAGCTTTCTAGATGGTCTTTCATTCACCATCTACATCGGTGGAAACATTTTGGATCATAAACCCCTATTGGGGTGGTGGTGACGGCCACGGCAGCGGCAGCACCAGGTAGTAATGGCATCAACTAACAATTACTGAGCACTTACTGTATGCTGGAGACCTTGCTGAGCACTACCTATGCATCAATTCATTTAATCCTCACAACCCACCTAGGAGGTCGTTTTATCTTCTCCTCTACAGAAGAAAAAGCAGAGGCACAGAAATCAACTGTCCAAAATAACACAGCTAGCAAGTAGCAGAGCTAGGATCCACAGGGAAACAAGCTGGCTCCAGTCTAAGCTCTTACTCACCATATAGAATGACCTCTTCGAGCACATGCTCTAGCTTTTACATACTTATTTATAAAGAAGTTATAAATACTCTATTCATACGTTAAGCACATTATACATCAGATACAAAATAATAAAGAGGATGAGAGAAATGAAATAACATGCCATCACATTCTTCCACACACATTATGTCTTATACACCACATTCTGAAGGCATAGGCCTGCAGAGTCCAGACGGCTTGGCCTGGCATTTGTGGTCTTATATGCTGAACAGTGCCCACCCTGCCAATCACATATCCCAATCTGTCCCTGACACACTCCTGGACCCAACAGGCTGGTTTACTCATTGTCCCTTGCAAACACCTTTTGCATGCCCCACTCCATGCCTTGGTTCATACCAAGTCTCTTGTTTCAACAGCAGAATACTAGTTTCAAGGCTTATCACAAGACTCAATGTCTCTAGGAAGCCTTCTCTAGCTTTCCTCTCAGATGTGTGTGCTGGCCGCCTGCCTGGCACACAACACAGCCAGGTATTTCCCTGTGCAGCTAGTGCTCGACTTACGACCATGATTGGTTCCGACAAACCCATCGTAACATGATTTGGTCATAAGCTGAGTAGGCTATATGTACAGTACTATGAAATGATGTTATAAAAATCTTTAAGTCATATTTTATCATAATTTTCTTTCATTATTGTTATATATCATAATTTTCTTTGTTAATTTTATGCCATTTGTATCATCTCTACACCATTTTGTTTCTTATTTTTACATTCATCAGGTTTAAGTAAAACACTGCATTACCAGTACAACTGGTTTAATATTTGCAAAGACAATTTCCTCTTGGTAGACATCTTGGGAGGAGTTTGATGAAAAATATCCAAGACACAAAACACAAATTGCTGTACTGAGTCTGGGATAACAGTTGAAATGGTGCACGCAGAGATGGTAGTGCTGCCGGAAGCTGGTCCGCACTAGCGTATGCCCAGCTGGGCAATGCTGGCGTTGCCAGATGCGGAGCAGTCATGGCTAGCAATTGTGGTCTTAAAGTCGAATTGTCGTAAGTTGCATAGGTTGTAAGCCGATCAATATTTGTAATTAATTGTTTATGAAGTAGTAGGCTTGTTTTCCACAGCAGGTCATAAGCTTCTTGAAGATAAGAATGTTACATATACTTTTCTTGGTATTCTCCATGGTATTATGCACTATTTTTATTATTATTATTATTTATATTCAGTGAGAGGAGGGGAGGCAGACAGACAGACTCTCACATGTGCCGGACTGGGATCGACCTGGGAAGTCCACTGGGGGTTCCTAGCTCTGTCCATCTGGTTGCTCAGCAACTGAACTCTTTCTAGTGCCTGAAAAGGAGGCTATGGAGCCATCCTCAGTGCATGGGGTCAACTTGCTCAAATCGAGCCATGGCTGTTGGGGGGGGGGGAGAGACAGAGAGAGAGAGAGAGAGAGAGAGAGAGATGCAAGAGGGGGAGGAGTGGAGAAACAGATGGGAGCTTCTTTTGTGTGACCTGACTGGAAATCAAACTGGGACATCCACACACCAGGCCAACACTCTACCACTAAGCCAGCCATCCAGGGCCAATTATGTACTTAATAATCACTCAGTAACTACTTAGCTAGTAAAAGAATACATAAATACTCTCCAAGTTTACTCCACGTCTCCTAGGTCCAGGCAGAGACAATTAAGGTAAGGAGCACCCTGGAAAGCAGATGGCATGATGTGACAAATATCTTCCTCTTTGCCAAAGCTCACAGGAACCACGGCAGATTGACCTGACTTACTGTGACTTTGTACTTCACATAGTCCTCAGTAATCTCCAGGTCCAGCATGGGGACAATATAGACCACACAAGTTTCCAAAGTAATGACATCCTTCCTGGCCTTGTTTATTCAATACTGCCGACTCGTTTGGCACTTCTCCATGGTAAAAGGCAGTATCAAACATGCAGAAGTGTAACCAACTCAATTTCACGAGAAAAGATGATTACTCTTTATTTAAAAAAAAAAGTTTTCCCTTGTTTTTTGGTAGGTTTTGCTTAAACATTACCTTTTCAACAATTACTATTCTGATACCCTATTTAATATTGCCACATGCTCCCTCTCTTATGAATTCCTGATTGCCTTTATCCTACTCTACTTGTTCTTTCTGTCCACAGTGATTGTTACCTCTTTTTTTGTGGGGTTTTTTTTTGTATTTTTCCGAAGTTAAAAGCCAGGAGGCAGTCAGATAGACTCCCACATGCGCTGTTGCTCTGTTGCTGCCGGAGTCATTCTAGTGCCTGAGGCGGAAACCATGGAGCCATCCTCAGTGCCCAGGCCAACTTTGCTCCAATGGAGCCTTGGCTGAGGGAGGGGAAGAGAGAGAGAGAGAGGAAGGAGAGGGGGAAGGGTAGATAAGCAGATGGGCACTTCTCCTGTGTGCCCTGACCAGGAATCGAACCCGGGACTTCCACATGTCGGGCTGACTCTCTACCATTGAGCCAACCAGCCAGGGCCTTGTTACCCCTTAATAAATATAATTTACTTATTTATTATGCTTACCATAATAAATTAGAATACATTTTATTATAATATCATTTACTATTGCCTGACTCTAGAATGTGAGCTCTGCGACAGTGGTGATGTTTGAGAGCAAGGGTCTGTCTCTTTTGTTCGCTGATGTATTCTAAGCACTTGAAACATAACTGGCATGCTGGTGCTTAATCAACAGCTGTTGAATGAACAAATAAATAGACTGTGTCAACTTCCATTTTACTCCACACTTTGAAGGCCTGAGAGAGCCACCTTCCCTCATCCAGAGAGGTCGTATAGTATAGTGGCCAACAACACAAACTTGAAAGCTTTGAATCCCTGTTCCATTTTTGACCATTTCTCCTTGCATAACATTAGTCAAGTCTCAGTCCCTCCCACTGTCAATTTTCTCATCAGTACAATGGGAATGAATCCCAGACGGGCCTTCGTAGGCACTCAATATTTCCTCTACTTTTAATTCTGAATGATAACAAAAGCTTGGGGATACAGCAAATGACAAATATCTAAATTCTATATACCCGTGACTGATGCTCTGAGTTAAAAATTTTTTCAGAACAGCAGATCCCCGGCGAGTGACAGCGACAGTGTCCACAGTCACTGCGCTGTCCTGGCAGCCGCAGGCTGTCTTCCACACCCAGCGAAGCTCCCTAAGAAACACATACCAAGAAAAGCCTTTCGATATTTATAAGGAAAGGATTAATTCACCCTCAAAAGTTGCATTTTAATTAAAAATGACTTTTCTGGGCTTATATCCAGAAAGGAATAAATTGCCAAAAAGTAAGGTTTAATAGGGTTTAGTCTGTCTTTCTTCCTTTTATTTTTCTTTTTAGGAGCCCAGTACTTCCCAATTCTTTTCATGTCAAGGCACACGTAGAAGGCAATCTTTCTTTGGCACTCAGGGATTCACAAACGTTGCTGCTCCCCAGTGGCAGGTGACTGCCTGCAGCCTCCCGCCCCCTCAGCCCTGAGAGCTGAAGGAATCGGTCAGGACCTGGCACATCCACAGCCGCGCCATTGAGAAGCTCTGCTGTAGCCCTTTCTGGGCTGGGGACCGTCCTGACACGGAACACAAGTCCTCAGAGGGAACGAGTGAGCCTCGCCACTAGTCACAAGAGCGAGCCTTTTCTTGTTGACTCACCTTCAGAGACAAGCACGCGGCCCGTTTCTAACTTAAGCCTCAGCATCATTCCATGCTTTTGGTGTTGGTTCCCCACTCTGAAACTGTATTTTCTGTGCATACAGGAAACAAAGCGGAGCCAGGGCAACCTAAGTCACCAAATGGAATCTGTCAGGCAATGTTCCATTTCCAGACAGCTTGAGCATTTTAATTTGTGTTTCACGATTTTGTACTTTTAAGAAATATGGAAAAGATATTGAAATTCTTTAAGCACGAGGTACTGTCTTAAATGATCACATTTTTAAAAAGATGGATTTGATCATTCTTTCAAATGATACTTAATCATAAGTTTTGGCACAACAATATTAGTAAAAAATATTTTCTTCTACAAACATTTGTTCGCTTATTTAGAAGCCGCGATGGAATGTAGACTGGAGGTTCCCCCGTCACTGACTCTGTCTCCTTTCCCCGCGTCTTCTCTTCGCAGCAGAGAGGCACGATGCTTGTCTTTTCTGCTTCCTGACCAGCGATCCGTTAGATGACCCGCTGGCCAAACTGGCTGACCTTTCCTGGTTTTCTCCTTTTCTTTTCCACCAAGGTATTGCCAACATCTGCCTCTCTTTTTATCCTCATGTTGTTCCTCTTAGCACTACTGTTCCCACCTCCACAAAGACCCTAACCTTAGCCCAAACATAGAGTGCCTCCGGGTATTAGAGACTAAGGCAGAAGTCTTCTTTTCTTTTTAATGCCCGATGCCCTGTGTGGGAGCGTTGGATTATGCCTCATCTTCCTCTCTGTTCCTCATACCTTCCCTGGTCCCAGAGGGTTTAACTGGCTCACCTGGTTTCTAACCCACAACTCCCCTCACTGGCAGGTGGGAGCCTCAAAGGTGAATGCGTGCCCCCCCCCCAGGCCTGGCACAGGATAAACATATCCCAGTGTCTGTGGAATCAAATTCAGTCTCGACTTGCTTTTTCAAGGTTGCAGGATCTACAATTCCTGCGGCCGCCCATTTTTGAGAGGTTTTGTCATATCCTAAAGATGACAGAAGGGGTGGCAACTGGGAACTTGGCTATAACCTAGGTCCCGAGGGAGATTTCTGTATTTCTAGGTTAGGGGTATTAGAAGGGAGACCGAGGAGAAGTGGTGAGAAAGAGATGAGCAGAGGGAGAGAAGGTACAGTAAGTACCTTTAACAGTCTTTTACAGTTGTAGCTTCTCCGGGTCTCACTGACTTCCTCTGTACCGCTTGATAATTCTGATGGAGTTTCTTTCTAATGTTGTACTATCTTAACAAATTAGATTTCAGGAGACCAACTGAGTGACAAGGTATGAGATGGATTCTTGGTTTGGTTTTCTTAGGCACAAAAAGTTGTATTCACATCAACTATCAGAGAGGCAGCATGTTTTAAAGAGAAAAGGCATCAGAGGTTAATACTTTGATTACCTCTGGGCCTTGGCACAAGTCAGTCTCTGAAGCTCATCTCACTGTTCTCATCAGAGAATGGGGTGGAGCTTGGGGGGAGGGTGTGTGTGTAGGAATAGCACCTACCTTGCTGGGTTACCAAGAGTATTAAGGAAATCAGATATGCAATTCATATGGTACACAGAAGGTGCTCAAAAGATTCACTTTACTTCTCTTAAGGCAAACTTGCCCAACGCACGGGCCGAGGCCGTCTGAAGTCTGTCCCTGGCTGAGATTCCATGCCAGCCCAGGAATGCAGCACTGCTACTCTGCTCCACGCTGGGCAAGAGGCATCTTTTTCACTCAGAATTCGAAAAGTGCAGAAATCAAGGCCCCAAATTTGGGGGAAATAAAATAATTTAAAAGTGTTCAGCAGATTCTGCTGGTAAAACCTGGTTAATTGGATTGACTGAATTTAAAAAGAATGCCTTTGCCTTGAATGTTCAGATAAAATGCAAAAGTGGTTTTTCTGCTTTCATCAAAGCTAAGTTACATCAACTGCTCCTTGTCCCTTACTCATATTAAAAAACCTAATTAAAGGAAGAGCAGGGATCACCTTTTTCTGTTTAGACTGTCAGAAAGAAATAATCAAAATAGACAGGAAATGAAGTTCAAACTTTTGTTTCAAATATATAGTATATATTTCCTTATGAAACACCAAAAGGTGAGTAAGTACTCAAGAATCAGAATAAATCTTTCCTGATGACAGCTGGTCAAACTCTTCCTCAACATAAAAGAACGTTTTTGGACTCCAGTGTGATTTCTCAGGGCTGATAAGTTACCTAGTAATAGTCCTAAGTCCCCAACATGCAGAATTTTGGCAACAAAAACAGACGGTTAATTCTATTTAAAAGACAGGGTAGTCCTGCCAGTGCTGTTCCCAAATGAGGTCATGTCCATGGCTCTTATCTAGCCTTTATTGAGATTTAATGTCATTTACCACTGGCTCTTGCAAACCTGCTGCATAATCTCACCTTTTCTGATGTGTGTTACTTCCAGTCCATTTCAACATTGCAATTACAAACCTCTGGTTTCTAAAATGATTAAGAAATGAATCCCATGCTTTTTTTTTTTTTTTTGCACATCCTATAATTTGACTCTTTCTTCCACAGTCCCAGAACATTCAGAGATCAGCATATTTCTCGTTTTTAAGGTATACTATAAAAATACTTCTGAGGTTTGATATATTTATGTAAACATTTTTCAAAGAAGTCAAAATGTATAATTCAAGAAAATGTTCTGTGAAAGAATTTGTTTTCTGATTACAAAACGATTTCCTGCTTTTGAAAAAACAACAATTCTATATTTACTTAGCTGGCCCTGGAAGTCCCATAGAGAGTAGCTTGCCTCTCAATCCCCACCATCTCTTTTCCAGGTGCCGGCCTGCTACTGATTTCAAAGGTAGCTTTATGTGGAGAAGGAATCTACAAGCCGTAGCGAGGAAAGAGAAAAGAGCTCCCTCCCCCCATCTCAACCCCCTTACTCGTCCCATGAAAAACAACAGGCTGCAAGAGAACTATTACAACACAGATGAGACACCCGAATGGACGTGACAAAAAGATTTTCCCATGCCTTTGACCAGAGTATAAACTGACCTTGGTAATGACAGGGATCTGTTTGACAAACATGAACACAATACCTAACACCCAACACCCATACCCCCCACCCCCACAAGCCCTTCATCTTTCCAATACTCAGGAACAAGGGCAATGGCCAGGGTTTTACCTTCCCATACTGTTTCACGTTTTACGTAGCAGAAATAGTAAATTTGAGGGTATCTAAGGCAGCCCAAAGACAGAGCAAATGAGCATGCTTTGTTACTGGGCAGACCGGGGAAACACAAGCCAGCCCTATTAGTGGTGTGTGTGGGAAACTCGGCTGGGAGGCCTGTTTGTGTAACCGGTGAAAGGCAAAGAAGCAATTCCAACCTCACCACTTCTGACGAAGTTCAGCCAGAAGGGATTGTCAATACAGATCTCACGGCTGATTCCCTCTTAAAAATCTGAGCCTTCCTTCTAACTTAGCTGCATAATCTGTGAATCTTTGAAAAGTGTGTTCTGCATTACTCATCATTGCAAGCCCTTCCCTTCAAAGAAGCAGCAGTCTGATGGAATCAAGAAATCTAACTTGTATGGGCGTCAGGGTTCCATCTTAAAAACTAAGATAATAACTCCTGCTCCTCACTATCACAGGGATATAGTGAAAACCAGGGGAGGTGAGTGCTTATGGGTTTGTACTGAAGAAAGCACCAAAGATCCATAATGTATATAACACAGACCAGAGGATCTGGTCTGGGAGCCTTGGGAGTCCTACGACCTTTTTGGGAGGTCTGCAAGATTAAGCATTTTCCAAAATGATACTAAGACATCGCTTTCCTCTTTTATTCTCATTCTCTCACAAGTGCACAGCGGAGTTTGCCAGAGGCTACAGGTAGGTATGTGCTGATGACATCACTCTAACGACTAATGGAATGTGTGCTTGTGAGAGCTTGTGCTTTACAATTTTGTTTTAGTTTCTAATTAAATATTGATAGACAAAAGCTCTTTCGGATCCTCAGTAACATTTAAGGGGGTCAAGAGGTTCCGAGACCAGTCTGAGGTTTGCCCACCCAGAACTTCAGTCCAGCTCAAACTTGCAGTTCTCAGATGGGCTGACTTCCCACCCCCCTGAGCCTTTCTATAAGTTGCTTTGTCTGCACAAGAAACTCTTATCCTCCCTTCACTTGTCTAAGATCTTCTCTCTATTTAGATGTCACTTTCCCGGGGAAAGCTGTTCCTGACTCCCCCAGGACCAGGCAGGTGGCCCCGCACCGTGCTCCCCTAGCATTTAGCACACTGCACTGATTGCCCATTTCCTGGTCTTTTCTTGTCCTTGACAAGAACTGACTTGTCACTCTTTTGACTGTAACATAATAGTATGCAAGAAGCATTCAGTAAATACTTGTTGAATATATAAAACAATTAAGGAAGGAAGGCAAAAATATAGGTCTATTTCGTATTCTCACCTAGAGGGAATCAGTTACTAAAAATAATAGCTTTCATTAGAATATAGGCTCATTAAAACTATGATAATGATAACAACAATAACTATATTATGTACCAGGTACTATACTAAGACTTCTAAGTACTTTATATGCATTAATTACTTTAGTCTTCACTAGATCCCTATGAGGTATACACTACTATTATCCTCATTTCAAAAATGAAGACACAGATGCAGGTAGTACGTGGTGGATCTGAGATTTACACCCAGACAGCCTGGCTCCAGAAACCCATGCCATTAACCTCACATATCAGCAGGGTAGGCCTCAAGCTTATAATGTATATCGGAATCTCAAGGCCATCTCTCAACTCTGCTCACAGAAGAAACATGACTTAATATTTAAATTCCTCCAGCCCTGCCACACAATGTGTAACCTCAGCAGACCAGGCGAACATTGGATCTTCTCACCGATACCACCCGTCCCCAAGTTTATAGTGAGAGTTTAAAAAGTAAGAGTTCTATTTATTTAAAATAAAAAGTCTTTTTTATAGCTCAGAGAAAAGAGAAAAGCAGGGTTTGATATTTCCATGTATGATGGATGGTGTTAAGCTATAGGACAAATTCTCCCTGATGTGTATCAACTCTTCTTGTGCTTCTTGGGCTTATCTCTCAAGAAATACTCATAACTTCACCCTGAACAAGGAGTGGCTTAGAATGTTCTGCAGGCATACTTGATAGAAAAGACACAATGTGACCTGGTTCAGAGAGAGAAGTCCAAATGGGAAAACATTTAATGCAAAAATAGAAAATAGGATTTAATGCAACAGGTGATCTGGAAGAATCACAATGTGACACTGTATTCATGGTTGCAATGAAAAAAAACATACACCTAGCTGTTCTTTCAGCAATTGAAAAAGTTCTATGGATAGAGTTAGAAGCTTGGGCAACAAATCTTCACCGGCTAACACTACATGAGAAATCAAAGTTCGTCCTTTGGTGTTTGATAGAAGTCGCACAAAGTAACTTTACTTACCTGGAGAAGTGTTCCATGAATATGGTTTTGCCGGAAACATTGGTCAGTGCAGTTGGGGAGTTTGGCCAACAGAGTTTGGACAGTATCAGGGATTTCATCTATCATGACAAATGGGACCAAGGCACGAGCTGCCATTTCACGGGAGCGGTAGACAGGTGAGCTTCCACATCTGGGAAGAAATAAAAACACAAGACCATTCAATACTCACTATCACACCTGTGTCTTTGTATATGCTGTTCTGTCTAGCCCTGGCTGGGACATCGAAGCTGAGGGAGTTGCTCTTTATTACAAATGATGTTTTTTTTAATATTTCCACTATTCCCAATGATTTTGTGTGTGTGTTCTATAGGCATCTTGTTTTTCTTATAAATATCATTAACATTTATGATTCTATCACAGAGATAAATTCAGATAGGCTTTGGGAATAAGACAATAGGTAAAAATGGCTTATCCCTCAACAAGCAGACAACCATTTATTGGACACTCCTAGTGAACAAACGCACCATGAAAACTGCCATGAGAAATAAAATAGTCACTGTTGTCTTTGAAGAGCCTATACTCTGATGGGCAAGATGAAAAGTATATTTGAAAAGATGAGTTAAAGCACAAGACAATACCGGGAAAATGATAAGCAAGTAATCTTGACATTTTGGCTATAAGGAGATAAGATTGTGGCTTGTGGTTCTGAGGATGGAACTTAGGAAAGCAAGCATAGTTTAAGAATGCCAAGAGAAGCAAGGCAGTTGTTTCAACAAGTTCCCAGGGCATAAAGCAAGGGTAGATGCTCAAGGTAGAGGTTGATGTGTCAGGTTAAGTAGAGGCTCTTGAAAAACAGTGAAACTTAAAGCTGAGAAATAATAGTTGACACCAGACTAGGAAGTGCCAAATGGCGGATTACATAATCTGAACTTGTCCAGAGAAAGATGGACCCTCAAATCACCAAATCTCTGGGCTAATTCATGACCAAAGAGCTTGAACAGAAGCCATCAGTTCTTAAATAAGTAAAAGTCATGGTCAAGGGGTATTCTAAGATTCTAAAAAGGTCATTGGCAAAGCAGGTCACCACGTAAGGGTCCCTTGACTTTGTAAACACTCAGAACATTGAGAGTCCACAACCATTTTGTTGAATCTGTACATTTGAGGACCTTCACAGATACAGTATTATTTGAGAGGAAAGTCCAATAAGACAAGTCGTAGCTTAAATAAATTCTTGACTAAAAAGCTCAAAACCTCATGATCTTTCATCCAATTAAAAAATACCTCAGCCTGACCAGGCAGTAGTGCTGTGAACAGAGCATCAAACTGGTATGTGGAGAACCCAGGTTCAAAACTCCGATGTTGCCAGCTTGAGTACAGGCTCACCAGCTTGAGCGCGGGGTCACTGGCTTGAGCGTGGGATCACAGACATGACCCCATGGTTGCTGGCTTGAGCCCAAAGGTCACTGGCTTGAAGCCCAAGGTCGCTGGCTTGAGCAAGGGGGTCACTCGCTCTGCTGTAGCCCCTCCCTCGGTCAAGGCACATGTGAGAAAGCAATCAATGAACAACTAAGGAGCTGCAATAAAGAATTGATGCTTCTCATCTCTCTCCCTTCCTGTATCTGTCCCTATCTGTCCCTCTCTCTAACTCTCTCTCTGTCAAAAAAAAAAAAAAAAAAAAAAGTACCTCACTCAACTTAGTGCAATGTCTCAGATGCCAAGACAGAAATGGCAGAAGATTGCAGACTCTTTAGACCAAAGAGTTGGGCTCTTGATTTGTTTGGTTTTGTATCTCTCAAAATTAATCAGTATTCCAAGAAGGAATTACTGGTAAAATCTGAGCCATTTGGCCCATGTGGCCATGCAGACGTAGCATGCAGACGAACAAAGTCCTATGACTGAAATGTTTCTAACACTCCAGAGGCATCTCTGACATTTATTTTAATAAGACAATAAAAGTACAGATACAATTCTGTAAAAATTGAATGACCCACAAACAATTTCATCATGGGGAGTAGGGTCAGAGGAGGAAGTAGGGAAAGAGGAGAAAGAGATACCAGGTAAGTCAAACACTGTGTCACCCTCCCCCGAAGTGTAGGTCTGCGAGACAGGTCAACCAGCACGCACTTTCGGGGTGAGGAAGAGCTCACCTTATAGCCAATTATAGGAAGACACTGAGGGCTAAAGTTACAGTAGGTAGCTAGAGATTTCCCAAACGCCTTTGACTAGGAGGGTTCTGCCAAGTTACCCATTTTCTCCCTTTAAAATGATCAAATGTTCAATCTGTAATTGGCAAATGCAGTAAAATGTTTGCTTTGGCCCATGGGAGGCTGGGAGGGGGGGAGGGTGAGAAAACTTCATTTGACAGAGAAAATACTCTGAAAATGCTTTGAGATTTAATTAGCAAATGACCTCACTCAGCACAGTCATCTGTTGTAAGCCTTCCCTTCTGCCTGTCCCCTACTCCTCCAATACACACATTTTGTGTTATAGCGTGTTTTATGTTACCAAAAGGGCTTTTGTGTATAAATGTTTCTTTTCAAACACAAATAACTCTGACACGGTTACAGATGTTTAGTTTCTAATTAGTAGTAACTGTATACTGAAGAATGCCCCTCCTCTTACTCTTGACCTTTCACAAATGATGATTTCCCAAAGGAATCTGGCATCCATACAGAAGAAAGAATGGAAAGTGGGAAAGGAGCCAGGATTTTCTGCTCCCAGATACCCTGTCCTAGGGTACTTACCAAACGCACACAGTAGGGTTAAAGAGCAAACAAAACCCCCTTGCGAAAAAGTAATGAAATGACAGAAAAAGAGAAGCCTATTTTAATTTTTTTAATTAAAAAATATATCACAAATAGAACTTTTTATTTGTCACCATTAAGTGTCTGAATTTTGAACAGATTCTTGATCTGGGGGTTCATATTCATCAGTTTGTTCAACTTCAGCTCCTGTCTCATCCCCGGTAGCTTCCCCAGAACTGCTGCCTTCACCATGAAGCTCCTTAAGTAACATTCATGATAAAGCGATGAATAAATGTAATTTCGAACTCTTCTCTATTGAAAATTATTTAAATGGAAGGATACATTATAGCACACACACACACACTCACACTTACATACACACTCAGTAAAAAACATCCCCAGGTTACTATTCTATCAGCTATTAGAGGCAGGGAGGGGGTTCTGATGAGATTTAGCTTTCCTCCAGATCTATGTGACTTGGAGTGTGAGGAGATACAAACACATTCTTTTTATTTTTATTTTTTTTATTTTTTATTTTTTCATTTTTTTTTTTTCTGAAGCTGGAAACAGGGAGAGACAGTCAGACAGACTCCCGCATGCGCCCGACCGGGATCCACCCGGCACACCCACCAGGGGCGGTGCTCTGCCCCCCAGGGGGCGATGCTCTGCCCATCCTGGGCGTCGCCATATTGCGACCAGAGCCACTCTAGCGCCTGAGGCAGAGGCCACAGAGCCATGCCCAGCGCCCGGGCCATCTTTGCTCCAATGGAGCCTTGGCTGCGGGAGGGGAAGAGAGAGACAGAGAGGAAAGCGCGGCGGAGGGGTGGAGAAGCAAATGGGCGCTTCTCCTATGTGCCCTGGCCGGGAATCGAACCCGGGTCCTCCGCACGCTAGGCCGACGCTCTACCGCTGAGCCAACCGGCCAGGGCAACACATTCTTTTTAGCCCTATGAGGAATATATTGGAAGCAAAATTCTATTTTTCCCCTTGACAGAGTTTTCTAGTTTGATTCAGTACATGTGAAAAAATCAAGCAGAGCTGCTCTTTATGAACATAGAAGTCAGTGGCTATAAGGATGGAGAATTAGAGCACCTGGATTTACCCTGCTTTGAGCACTGTGTTTTGTGACTTGGCCAAGTCACAGTAATTTCTCTGGGTCTCAGTTAAGGTGAGAACGGTGGCAATAACCTATACCCAGTGCTCTGATGTGATATCTATGAGAATATTCCGAGAATAAAGGTGTTTTGGAAATAGGAAGTATTTCTAGAGTACTGTGCCTGTGTCTAGCACAGGATCGGTGAGTCTAGGAAGTGCAGGCTCCCTAGTGGCCCTAATGGGGAAACTAAGACAGTGGTGTGGGTGCTGTACCATTTTTTTAAATTTATTTTTTAATTATAGTTGACATACAATATTGTATTAGTCTCAGGTATACAACATAGTGACTAGACATTTATATACCTGATGGAGTGATCACCCTGATAAATTTAAGAGAAAACAACATGCAAATTAGTACAACCAATATGGAAGAAAACATGGTGGTTCCTCAAAAAATTAAGAATAGAATTACCATATGACTCAGCAATCCCTCTACTAGGTATCTACCCTCAAAACTCAAAACTATTGGTATGTAAAGACGCATATACCACCATGTTCATGGCAGCATTATTCACAGTGACCAAGACATGGAAACAACCAAAGTGCCCCTTGATACAGGCTTGGATAAAGAAGATGTGGTACATATATAATATATACTATGGAATACTACTTAGCCATAAGAAATGATGACATAGTGTCATTTATGACAACATGGATGGACCTTGAGAACATTATACTGAGTGAAATAAGTAAATCAGAAAAAGCTAAGAACTGTATGATTTCACACATAAGTGGGATACAAAATTGAGACTAGTGGATATAGATAAAAGTAAAGTGATTAATAGGAGGCGGGGGATGTGGGAGAGAGGAAGGTGGGGGAAAGGTGGAGGAAAGGGTGTAAGGAGGGACAAATATAAGGTGACAGAAAATGATTTGACTTTGGGTGATGAGTGTACAATATAATCAACAGTTCAAATGCTATAGAAATGTTTACCTGAAACCTATGTACTCTTTTTTATTTTTTATTTATTTTATTATTTATTTATTTTTGTGGCAGAGACAGAAAGATTTAGAGAGAGGGACAGATAGGGACAGACAGACAGGAAGGGAGAGAGATGAGAAACATCAATTCTTCATTGCAGTTCCTTAGTTGTTCATTGATTAATTTCTCATACATGCCTTGACCAGGGGGCTACAGCAGAGCGAGTGACCCCTTGCTTAAGCCAGCGACCTTAGGTTCAAGCTGGTGAGCCTTGTTCAAACCAGATGAGCCCGCGTTCAAGCTGGCGACCTTGGGGTCTCGAACCTGGGTCCTCCACATCCCAGTCTGACGCTCTATCCACTGTGCCACTGCCTGGTCAGGTGAAACTTATATACTCTTATTGATCAGTGCCATCCTATTAAATTTAATTTTATAAATAAAATTTAAAAGAAAAAAAAATATGGAAGCAATGTGTACTCTAATGGTCAAGATTTAATAAAATGAATAATCTTTTATTGCAAAGAGAGAAAGAGAAAACAACAAATTTATGATACAAAAGCAAAAAGATTTCTTATTTGGCCTCCATTGAAAGTGATAAGGAGGAACCTCAAGCCTTCTAAAAAGAAGTAGAATAGCCTCTATTTCTCTAAGTCTCAATTTCTTCTGGAAAATAAGGCAAATGGACTTGGCATCGTGAAGGTCATTTCTACTTTCACCATTATTTGCAAACCATTGCCTCGGTAGTCCTAGGTGTGGCCTAGGCCTGAAAACCAGGTCCTCCACAGGGCTGGAGACACTCAGACACTCATGTCTTTAAACCTCTAGTTCTCTCACACCAGTCAACCCTTTCCATGATCATTTTAATCACATATTTCTTGATTGCCTACTGTGTTCGTGGCACTGTGCAACGTGAGAAATGACACATCTGTAATAGTCACAGTCGCACCCACAATTGTACAGCCCTTGGCAGTTTATAAAATGTCTGCTCACCCATTTTCTTTACCATGAAACATTCCTGTAGGACACAAGGACAACAGAAACCTAAATTAACAGATAAAAATAAAATGAAGCTCAGACAGGCTAAGCGGACTCTCCAGGATGTGTCTGCAGTACTGTCCAGGCAGAACTACCATCGCCCAGGATGACGCTCATAGGCTGATCCAAGCTGTAACTCACACCTGGAAATGGAGGGAACACAGAATATCTCCTGGCTAATAAAAACACTAAATGGCCCTGGCCGGTTGGCTCAGCGGTAGAGCGTCGGCCTAGCGTGCGGAGGACCCGGGTTCGATTCCCGGCCAGGGCACATAGGAGAAGCGCCCATTTGCTTCTCCACCCCTCTGCCGCGCTTTCCTCTCTGTCTCTCTCTTCCCCTCCCGCAGCCAAGGCTCCATTGGAGCAAAGATGGCCCGGGCACTGGGCATGGCTCTGTGGCCTCTGCCTCAGGCGCTAGAGTGGCTCTGGTCGCAATATGGCGACGCCCAGGATGGGCAGAGCATCGCCCCCTGGGGGGCAGAGCACCGCCCCTGGTGGGCGTGCCGGGTGGATCCCGGTCGGGCGCATGCGGGAGTCTGTCTGACTGTCTATCCCCGTTTCCAGCTTCAGAAAAATGAAAAAAAAAAAAAACAAAAACACTAAATGAATGTGTTGGAAAATCGCCATCTCTAAATGAATGTGTTGGATTTTTTTTTTTAACATTTGTAGGCTCATAAAAACATTTCAGAATCTAATAATGTAAACTGTGGACTCTGTCACAAGAGAAATAGATTCATGAACATATAAACACAACTTCCCATATAATTTTAGGAGGTCCATGACACATATCGAAACCCGAGGCAGCATCTCCCAGACCCTGGCGAAGAATCCAGTGGCTCCTGCACACATGTAACTGCCAGATATGTGCCCTACCTGAGGGAGATGGAGATGGAAAATGAAGATGGAGATAGAGATGAGATGGAGATGGAGATGAGAAGGAGATGAAGATGGAGAGGGAGAAGGAGATGGAGATGAGATGGAGATGGAGATGAGATGGAGATGAGATGGAGATGGAGATGAGATGGAGATGGAGATGGAGATGGAGAGAGAGATGGAGATTAGATGGAGATGAGATGGAGATGGAGAAGGAGATGAGATGGAGAGGGAGATGAGATGGAGAGGGAGATGAGAAGGAGATGAAGATGGAGAGGGAGAAGGAGATGGAGATGAGATGGAGATGGAGATGAGATGGAGATGAGATGGAGATGGAGATGAGATGGAGATGGAGATGGAGATGGAGAGAGAGATGGAGATTAGATGGAGATGAGATGGAGATGGAGAAGGAGATGAGATGGAGAGGGAGATGAGATGGAGAGGGAGATGAGATGGAGAGGGAGATGAGAAGGAGATGAAGATGGAGAGGGAGAAGGAGATGGAGATGAGATGGAGATGGAGATGAGATGGAGATGAGATGGAGATGGAGATGGAGAGAGAGATGGAGAGGGAGAAGGAGAGGGAGATGAGATGGAGAGGGAGATGAGATGGAGAGGGAGATGAGATGGAGAGGGAGATGAGATGGAGAAGGAGATGAGATGGAGATGGAGATGATATGGAGAGAGAGATGAGATGGAGATGAGATGGAGATGGAGAAGGAGATGAGATGGAGAGGGAGATGAGATGGAGAAGGAGATGAGATGGAGATGGAGATGATATGGAGAGAGAGATGAGATGGAGATGGAGATGGAGAAGGAGATGAGATGGAGAGGGAGATGAGATGGAGAAGGAGATGAGATGGAGATGAGATGGAGATGGAGAAGGAGATGAGATGGAGAGGGAGATGAGATGGAGAGGGAGATGAGATGGAGAGGGAGATGAGATGGAAAGGGAGATGAGATGGAGAGGGAGATGAGATGGAGAGGGAGATGAGATGGAGAGGGAGATGAGATGGAGAGGGAGATGAGATGGAGAAGGAGATGAGATGGAGAGAGAGATGAGATGGAGATGGAGATGGAGATGGAGATGGAGAGGGAGAAGGAGATGGAGATTAGATGGAGATAGAGAATGAAGATGGAGATGGAGATGAAATGAGACAAAGATAGAGAGAGAGATGGAGATGAAGATGAGATGGAGAGGGAGAGGGAGAGGGAGAGGGAAGGGGAGGGGGAGGGGGAAATGAAGACAAGATAGAGATGGAGAGGAAGAGGGAGATGGAGATGAGATGGAGATGGAGAATGAAGACATTGCTCACAGGGAGCCACTAGCTGGGTCAGGGGACAGAGCGATAACCTCAGGATCACAGGTCAGTAGTAGCTATGGAGACATGCACACATGGTGCGGAGCAGGAGGGAGAGACGAATGGCTTTCCGGAGAAGATAAAAGAACTTTGGACCTCAGGAACGTGAAGATCCCTGAGTCTAGAATGCAGTATTCTGTGGAGGGAAAGATCACTTTTCTGACATCATCCCCCACTCTACCCAGTTTCACAAAGTGATGGCCAAACTTTTTTTCTAGGCGTTTCCCTCTTATATTTATTTACTCTCAGGCTCTGTTTCAGCTTTCCTGAAAGGTTTCACAGGTGAGTGGCTACATATCACCAAAACTGGCTCTGCTCCCCCATATCTGTAGGGTAGGCACGGAGACATCTCCTGAGGGCCTGGCACAAGCATGAACGGGGGTCAACACAAGAGAATCAGAAAGAAAAGTTGCTTCCCAGACCACAGGGAACCTACAGTCTGGGGGAGAGATGGGGTTAATCAGCCAATGCTTCGCAGGGCCACAAGAAACAAATTCAGGCTGTTGTAGGGACACCAAGAGGGAGGGTGGGTGGTCTGGGAGACACGGTGCAGCTGTGGTGAGTGGGGTCAGGCAGAAAGAACATGTGCGTTTGGCAAGAAAGAGGTGTTCTCCCAGGCCTCTGCCTTTCTCTGTGTGAACCCAAACTGCTCCTCAGCCCATCCAGTCAAAAGGAAGGGGAACTGAGGTTTATAAAATATGCATTCAGACTGGCTACCTACTTTAGACACTATTTTACTTACCTCACTAAATCTTCATTACAAGGTCATTATCAATATCCTGTTTTAAGATGAGGAAAACGAGATTTCCCAACATAAAACTAACAAGTGGCAGATACTTCATTCTTTTTAAAATTATTAATATTTAAGTGAGAGGAAGGGGGATAGAGAGACTCTCGCATGTGCCCTGGTTGGGATCCACCCAGTAGCCCCCATCTGGGGCCATGTCGCAAAAAAGCTATTTTCAGTGTCTGAGGTGGAGGCTCCACAGAGTCATCCTCAGTGCCCAGGGCCAATGTGCCATGGCTGCAATGAACCAACCGAGCCATGGCTGCAGAAGGGAAAGTGGGGTGGGTGGGGGAGGAGAAGCAGATCATTGCTTCTTTTGTGCGCCCTGACTGGGAATCAAACCTGGGACTTCCAAATGCCCAGTTGACACTGGAGCTGACCTGAGTGTGAAGGAGCTGTTGGACCAAGAGCTAAGCCCCTCACTGAATTGACTCAGGAATGCCCTGTGATTATGGTCTATTTTTCATATCTGCTCTTAGAAAATCTTAAAAAGCAGAGATACTTTGAAGGGTATCTCTGAAGGCTGTGTTAGAAGGAGTAGGCTGGGGCCTCAGGTTTTGCTATTAAAATAGAAACTCTATATATGTTTTGTGACACTATCATTTCATCCTGAGTGCCTTGCACATAGTAGCCAGAATGAATGTCCCTTGATCCTTGTACATTCTGGGAGCTCCTCTTCATCCTCTGAACTCTTCTTAGGTATCACTTCTTTGGCAAATCTGACTGCACTCCTCTGGCCAGAATGAATCACTTCCTCTCCCACACCCTGTCACTGAGATCGCATATTTACTGTATTACCCCATGTACAAGACACACCACTTTTTGAAAATTTGGGGGCCTAAAAACTGGGTGCATCTTACACAGTGGTTGTAGATTTTTTTACTTGCATTTCCCACTTTTCCACGCTTGTTTTTGTGCTCATTGTTGAAGACAATGATTCATCATCAGACACAGATGAGGACAAGCTAATGGATGGGAGTTTTGACAGTGATGAGGAGTTGTATGAATTTTATGATGAATAAAACTTGAGTTCAATAACTTTATGTAATACATTTTTTTCCCCAAAATTCAGGCCCCAAAATTAAGGTGCATCTTATACATGGGTAATATGGCCGATCTGTCAGGGCGGTGGCCACATCTCGTTTGCCTTCTCCATGTACCCACACCCTTGGGTATCACGCTGGCTAGACCAAATCTTGAGAGCAGAACAGGGTCTTTGTACTTCTGAATAATACGGCACATAGGACAGGAGTTAAGAACATGTTGTGGAACTCAGCAGACCTAACTTTAAATCCAAGTCCTATCACTGACTAGTGTGTGATCTCAGACAGGTCCAGTAAAACTCCTAAGTTTTTATCTTCTATAAAATGGGGAAGAGTAATGACCTCACAAGGGCTGTTATGATGCTTAAGAGAGATACCGCATAAAAAACACAATCACTATGAGTTAGTGATCAATAAATCGCAGCTACTATTGAATCTAGTAGATGGAATAACTTTTAAACTTAAACGCTTTAACTATTAATAC
Organism: Saccopteryx leptura; assembly: GCF_036850995.1. NCBI lineage: Eukaryota > Metazoa > Chordata > Mammalia > Chiroptera > Emballonuridae > Saccopteryx > Saccopteryx leptura. The sequence goes on along the minus strand of NC_089505.1, from coordinate 274,107,975 downwards.
ATGTACAAACCCCCTAGTGTTCTCTATCTCACTAAGTGGCCAAAGACAGAGCCCTGCTGTATCAACAGGGTTCAGCTGTTCACAGAGGCCTCCCCGCCTAAAGAGCTGGAAAGCAGAGAAGGAAGATTGAGTTTCTTTGGGGTCAAATGAGTGTGAGACCCACTATCTTTATTCTTCAGGTCCAGCGCCTGGAGTCTCTATGTCCTGTCAATTCCAATCCTGTTTCACCAAGATTTCTTTTTCCTTTTCATTGTATGTTTGTTGGTCCTAGTTTCAGATCTTGCCTTTATGGAACATGTACACGTGTGGGTATGTGTGCATGCATACAAGAGAGAAACCGCTAAAAAAATAAGTTTGTACCCGTGAATTTGAAAAAGCAGACACTTCAGCATGTCTTGTGACTATTAAATAAATATGTTTTTGTTACAAATGTGGCATTCCTGAAGTCCTCCCCCCACATGCTCAGGTGAGCTCAGTGCCCATCGGAGATGCCAGACTCCGCTCCTCCTTCCTAGACCAATTTTCAGTTCATCAAAGGACCTGCCACCACCTGAACTACTTGTTCCTTTTCCTGCAACTCAAACCACTAACACTTAAAAGTTACATTTACTGTAATCCTGCCCTCTGCATAGCTCATGGATTTCTTTATTCAAATATATTTCTTGGAAGGGTAATGGGTTCAGGACTTTTGAAGTTTGATTTTTTAAAATCCTTGGTTTTGGGTAGTGAGGGGGAAATAAGAGCAGTAGACAGTGGCTAAGCTAAAAACTGCACATTTCCAGCTTTCATGAACAAAAAATATATACATATGGATCTGCAAGTGGAATGTTTAGTTGAAATGTCTATGTACTGGGCAGCTCAAAGCAGTGACTGCTCTTTGCCATTTTACTCTAATCAACATGTTTTTATGAAGAAATGCCAACAACAATAAGGCACTGAAAACAGCAGTGTGGAACCACCTGTGACAGTCTAACCAGAGTCTAATCCATGGAAGATGCAACATTGTAAGGTGCCACCTCCACTTCAAGTCACCCCGGCTTCACACAGGCTGACTAGCCCCAGGCTGTTCATCCCAAAGGGTAAAAAATGGCTGCAGCCAAGAGCTGGGAATCAGCCTCTATCATCTATCACTCTGACATCCCTCTACTTGCCCCTGTAAGAACCGCACTCAGCAGTTGGCCACATATGCAGCAAGGACGTGGGGTTATGGATTCAATGGGCAACTGTAGTCATACCATTTCTCTTAGTGCGGGGGGGGGGGGGGGGGAACAAGGGAATTTGCCAACAGGGACCAGGGATGGTATCCAGTATGGTATTTCTTTAAAAAGTCTTTTACTAACGCTCTTTAATTATTTAGAATTACAAACATGTCAAATAAATGACAGGATGTATGATTTCTAGATGCCAATCCCTGGTTACTTGCTATCAAAATATAGAGTGAAGTAGAAAATTATATTTCATCTGATATTTCATTTCATTCTTTCATTATTTTTTGCCTAGACAACAAATCCAATTTGAAACTGAATTTTTCAGATTCCAACCAAATCGTAGACAGCTGGAAAGAATGTGCTCCCCCCGAATCTCACCCTGGGAGCACTGAAATACGGTATACCTTAACGATTCTCTCCTGACTCGAAAATCGTGGACAAGTCTGCACAGCAATATAACTACCAGGATTTAGGAAACCCTAGAGATTAAAAGGAAATTATTAATTTCAGTCTTTACCCCAAATAAAATGGAGTATTATAAAATGAAAAAAGTACCAATCAGTAGAAAACTTCAAGGCAATTAAAATAGCCACTAGGTTTAGTCTGAAATTTTGGCATGAGTTTCCTTCGCAGTCCATGTGCGGGTTTTCTCTCTAACCCTGATCAACAAGCCTCACCCTGGTCAACTGGTCTTCTGGTGGAAGGCTGGAAAAGCATTCTGGGTCTGCGCTCAGGGCGCTCAGGGCTCGAGGGCTGGGATGAGCTGAGGGCAGGCAGGAGCTGGGGGCCACAGCTTGTGCAAACTGACGGCAAGAGCTGCACACTGCTCTCAAGAGCAAAAGCCACACATTGTTTCTGCTCTGTCTCCACAAAGACCAAGAGATGAACACATTCCGGCAGCCACAGACGCTTTATGTTGACTGTAATACCTGGCCACAGCATGTCTTCTTTCCTTGCAGAAAAGAAAACAGTCCTGAACATGTTGGGTCTCCTTGAGGTGGTGGCTCAAAGGCCAAGTTCTCTAAGTGACTTCGTTCTCAGTGAAACTCACCCCATGAACCTTAGAGCACGTGGCTCTAGGTCTACTGGGAGCAGTTTCAGTTCACAAACACAGGCCTGGGTGGCCAATTCAAGGAACTACACAGTAGTATAGAAAGAAATTACCCCCTGTTTTAAACCTAATATATGTATTTAGGGGGAAGGTTTGGAAAGGAATGGTTTCTTTTGGTCTCATTTTTAAAAGTTTTTTTATTTTTTGTAGTTTATTTTTAGCTTTCAAATGTTCCAGAACTTATGATAGCTCTCTATTGCCCTATTAAATACAAATTTCTCATTCTGGCATTCCAAGCACCCTGAATCTAACCCAAGACTGGCAACAAATCATTAGGTGCTGAGTAAATCTTTCTTAGACCAACAGAACTTGCCTTCACAGGTGACTATTTCTGAAAAGATATTAAAATCTTGTAAAATCTAAGCATCTCATGAATCATGTGAGTGCTCAACATATACTGATCAGTTTAGAACACTTTTTCATGTGAACAATTTTATTAACTTCCCTTTGACAAGAACATGTTACATTTCTGAAGGACTCCAATACACATGTTGAAAACCAAGGAAGGAAAAAGGAAGTGAAAGAAAGAACATTTGCTGAGTGTCTGTCTGCTAGATGTCAGGTCATGTGCCAGGTGCTTCCAAATAGTTTGCCTCATTTTTAGTACTCACATAAACACTTTAAAATAAGTATATAAACATATACTTTTTATTTTTGCCCTAGATGGTCTAGTGAGAACATGAACAGAATAATTAGTTTCCAAATAAAGCATAACCACAATCCAAGTGCATTGTGCAGTTTCTTTCTGTTGTAATAATGAATGTGCAGTCCTTCAGGAGCAATGTATCCTATTAAATTCAACGGTTAGAACTCACATTTGCAGATTCCATATACAATGAATTGGTGGCTTCAATGTTTCCTACTGCTCTAACTTGCGTTTAACAAAACAAAACCTAAAATTTTATAATACGCTACCATTAAGGAAGGCAAATTAGTTACCAAGATATACTAACTGACTCAAAGTCGTCCACCAAATTGTCTTTGTAGTATAGCTATCCACCAAAGGTTTACGAAGCACTTCATATGAGACTGGGACAGGCTCCCCAAAGACTGTGGCACTGTCCTCTGCTGTCCTCTGAATCAATCACATTGGGTCAAATCATCTCCAGTCTTCCAAAGTATAGAGTATTTATTTAGAGACAAGTTCAAAATGCCCAAGAATAAAAATCTTTAACCTTTTTATTGACAAGAAGAGACACACAGAGGCCAGTCTGGACACTGGCTTAGGGAAAAACAATATACATAATTATCAGCTTTACGTGACTATTTTGGTGGAGTAAAATCCAAGGTAGAACCTCTTATATGGTCCCTTTGGTGTGTCTTAAGTGAGGTTACTTTTAAAACATCCTCAAATTAAAATATTAGTATCTAGCAGTGTGGCCCACAGGCAAATTACATAAACTCCTTTTACATTTAAACATTCCAGGCAGATAGTTATCTTTTCTTTTTTTTAAATATCTTTATGACCTCTCTTGACTTGTTCCATCACTTAATCTCATAATACTAATGCCGATAATAAAAGTTTTATGTCTAACACTAACCACAGTCAATCTTTCTATGGTTGAAGCCAATTTTCTCTAGTTTGAGCCTCTCTGGAGTTGGAGAACAAATGACCAGTGTTTTCTACACACAGGAAAGCCCTTCATTAACTATACTGGAATCCTGTCATTGAGTCACCCCTACTCTTCCCTTCCATGGGCCAAAACAACCTCAATGCCTTTAATCATGTAGAACCTCTTCTCTAGAATCTAGCTAATTATATTGCCTCTACAGAGGGTAAATGAATCTTCCCAATACTATCAGCTAAAACGATGATTTGTACTACGGCAGGATGAGAGAAATTTGAGCATTTCTTTCAATTTGATTACTTCCCAGAGATTGCAATTTGTTTTTGTTAAAGCTAATTATTGCCCCCTGAGTTACCCTCCTTAGGTTTCACAGCAACACTTCAAGCTAAAATCAGAAAGAATGAATTTAAAACAACAAAGTACGTGCAAAGTTTTAGAAAATTCCAAGAAAATGCACCTTTTTTTGGCCTGAAAAATCAGCACAAAGGAGCAGGGACTATGGAGATGTTAGCAATAGACCCGCCACAGGGAAGATTCTTTTCTCAAATGAAGACTGCAATTAGGCAAATTGAGTCACACATCAGCATGCCTACAGCATCCAAACAGACCACTGCAACCCTATTTTTGAAAACCGCCAGGAAAAGTTTTACATCCTCTTTTGGTTGCCCCAATGCCCACATTAGTGCCATAGTCAAAAACTACTTCCTTAAGTATAGTTTTACACTTTCTTGCTGCAACTTAACTTTATTTTTCTGGCTCTACATGCCAAGGAAATAAATGACTCTGTGCCTAAAATAATAACCTTTGACTTGTGTTCAAAACATTTCTGAATGATAAGAAAACCTAATGAAGAAACTGGGTCAAACTTTGAATCAACATTCCAACAAAAAAAAATATATATGAATGTCAAATAAACATGTAAAGATATTCAACATCTTTAATCATTAGGAAAGTTCAAATTGAAACCATAATAAAATAGTACTACAGAGTCACTAGAAAGACTAAAATTAAAAAGACCGAGCATACCGGCCCTGGCCGGTTGGCTCAGTAGTAGAGCATCAGCCTGGCGTGCAGGAGTCCTGGGTTCGATTCCCGGCCAGGGCACACAGGAGAAGTGCCCATCTGCTTCTCCACCCCTCCCCCTCTCCTTCCTCTCTGTCTCTCTCTCCCCCTCCCGCAGCGAGGCTCCATTGGAGCAAGGATGGCCCAGGCGCTGGGGATGGCTCCTTGGCCTCTGCCCCAGGCGCTGGAGTGGCTCTGTTCTCCACAGAGCAACTCCCCGGAGGGGCAGAGCATCGCCCCCTGGTGGGCAGAGCCTCACCCCCTGGTGGGCGTGCCGGGTGGATCCTGGTCGGTCGGGCGCATGCGGGAGTCTGTCTGACTGTCTCTCCCCATTTCCAGCTTCAGAAAAATACAAAAAAAAAAAAGACCGAGCATACCAATGGGTAGCATGTGGAACCACTGGAATGTTTATTCTCTGCTGGTGAGAATAGAGAATGGTACAATCACTTTGGAAAATAATTTGGCAATTTTTTAAAAAAGTTAAGTGTATACCTTACATATATAACCCCCTTGTTACACTCCTAGGTATTTACATTAGAGAAATGAAAGCATATGTACATACAAAGATCTGTACATGAATATTCCTAGCACCTTTATTTGTAATAGTCAAAACTAGACACAGTACAAATGTCTCTCAACAGGTGAATACATAAACAAAGGGTGGTATATCCATGCAATGAACTATTTGGTGGTGGAAAGAAACAAACTACTGATACAGTAATAACATGGATGAATCTCAAAATTACTGTGCTGAGTGAAAAAGCTAGACAAAATAGAATGCATAATGTACAATTCCATTTGCAGTTGACCCTTAGACTACACAAGTTTGAACTGCATGAGTCCATTAATATGTAGATTTTTTCAATAAATATACAGCCAGCCCTCCACAGCCTCAGGTTTTGCAGATCCAACCAGCCACAGATAAAAAACCAGCATTTTTTATTCAAAATTAGTTTCTGATCTGTGGTTAAGCATCTGTGGATGCAGAGGGCTGACTGTATGCATTATTCTAAGCCATTTTATATAAGGCACTTGAGTGTCCTCAGATTTTGGTATGGTGGGGGTCCAAGAACCAATCTTCCATGGATACTGAGGCACTGTAGTTAAGTTTTGGGGGAGTCAAAGTTTATGTAGATTTTCGACTATGCAGGGGACCTCCCCCCTGAGCCCTGCATTGTTCCAGGGTCAATTGTATAGAAATTCTAGAAAATGCAAATTAACCTACAGTGATAGAGTGTAGAACAGCCATGGCCTGGTGATGGCGGTGGGGCTGTTGGGAAAGGTTACTAAGGGACTCAAGGAAACTTGTGAGTGATGACTATGATACCTTCACTATCTTGACAGTGGTGATGGTTTTTTATCAAATTGTACATTTTAAACACATGCAGTTGATTTTACATCAATTATACCTCAATACTAATATTTTAATGAATAACTTTTTACATGCATTAGAAAGTTATTATACATCCTGTCTTGTTTTCCCTCTCAGCCTCTGGTGCTCTCTCTAAAACATCCCAAGTCTTCTCTTGCTCAGATTAAACAAGTGCAGCTATTCCTTTGAACTTTTACCACCAGAATTAACTTGCCCTTTTGCTCTCTTATCAAATCAACAAATTTAGGTCCTAACAATTAACCATATAAGAATTTTTTTAATTCTTTTTTTTTTTTCAGGACAATATCCAAATTTTCCATGTATTCTTCTAGGACAGGCTCAGAGACATTAAGTGACTTGGCCAGGCTCTCAAGCGGAGTGAATGAACAAGCTGGGATTGAAAGTCAAGTTTGATTCTACTGCCTGTGCTACCTGCAAAAACCAGTGTGCTCCAACTATAAGATATTTTGAACAACAATAACATATATTAAAAGAAATCCAATTTTATTACTCTATGTACACTTGACAACTCAAGCCATTCAACCACACAATGCCAAATTTGTTGGGCCAGCCAGCTTTAGCAAACTCATCTGCATTTAGCAGTAGGCTTTTCCACTTGAGTATTAAGGCAAATAGATTATTTCCTCCATCTTTAATAGATTAAATCTGCTTCCTAAAAATCTTTTCTTTTTGCTTATTTTGATAATCTGCAATTGCACAGTGGAAAAAGTAATTTTCAACTCATCGTAATTTGAATCATACCAAATTCTGAAAAAACAGAAACCAAATGAAGGCACTATTATTTATATTATTTAGTATGTCCAAATGAATGCACAATGGAGACTGCTGTGCAAGGTTTGAAGATGAAACAAAACTGATCACACACACGCACACCCTACCACTAATTAAAAATATACTAGTGTTACAAGTATACAATTTCAGGGGTGGTGTTATCTTTGTTTAGAAACAAGGTATGTTACTATATGGCTAAAGCCCTCTAGCATTTAATTAGGTTACCGATTATAAGAAGAGTCACATTACCTGCTTTGTGACTAAGGCTTAATACATTAATTTCATGGTAATTGTATTTTAAAACGGGACATGTCAATAAAAAATTCTGGTCACGTCCTCTAACATGCCCATATACATTTACTAGGAGAAAATTAATGCTAATTCTCACTGCTACTTTTAGTGGCCAAGAGATATTTTATGCTGTATTTTAAGCCTAAGTAGCACTGAAGAGAAGCTTCACAGAAAGCATACACATGAATATAAAAATAAATGAGATAATCATTAAGTTATATTCACTGTTTCCGTTTGAATTCAATTAATAAATTTAGCCTCCGTTCAGTATCATCTTACTCCCTAGCTTCCCTCCTTGCCCATCAATTTAAAAAAAAGGTCAGTGTACATTGTATGAGTCATTCTTCAATCATGTCAAGGACATAACCTTTCAATCTAAGATTAAAAATAAAGTGCTATGTGTGAAATTCAATACTGTTTAACTTCTGGGTGCTAAGATTTAATAAATAGAATATTTCAAAAGAATATTTAACATTTCAAAAGAAAACTAAACAATCTAGATAATTTCCTGTCATTTTTATGATTTCATCAGTAGAGTTCTATGGCTTTGGCTACATTTGCTAGTATTTGAATCCTGGGTAAAGTAGAATTTGACATGATTTAGTTTGTAATCAGTATCACCAGTTCGTACAAGGCACCGAAAAGTTCTCCATCCCCCTACACACTTCAAAGCATTTAATTTATTATTCAAATGATTATGCTGACAAAACCATTAGTCAAGAAGAAAGCAAAGAAACCTTATTTTTCAAAGTGGAGACTTTTAAGACACACCTTTCACACTAGACTGCTTTAACCACACATGCTTTTTCTGGCAAAATGTTTATTTCTTACAAGAATACATTTTTTTTTAAATTTCCAATTTTTCTCACCTATGAGAAGAAGGTCAGGGCTTGTTCTTATCGATTTCACTCAAAGCGAGCTTTTGTATTTGAAATTTACCTTCACTTCTTCCTAAGTTCCTATATTGTCCTGCTTTTTTCCAAGGAAAATACTAAATTTAAATATGAGAAAGGTACTGCTGAAACCACGGTGAATGTTTCACAGCTACCTGCAGTTGACAGTAGGAATAAGCAGGTAAGGGCACGCACCCACACAGAAGCTATCTTATAGTAAAGCACCTTAGAGATCTAAGTTCAGAGCTTACCTGGTTAACAAGAAAAAAGCTTCCTTATTTGCAAGAAGGCTAGTTTCACACTTTCTTGTTCTATTCTAAAATTCATATTTCAGCTCTATCACAGAGTAACATGTTTGCAGGGTTTGAGAAGTTTCTTGGCTTAGTGAAAAAAGCGCAATAGTCCTCAGCAAGAGCCTCCATCACCAGTGAGGCTGAAAGAGTTGGTTGAATCACTAGTCAAGAGTCTTAGATGTCTGCCCGGCGGTGGCACAGTGGATAAAGTGTCAACCTGGAGCACTGAGGTTGATGGTTCGAAATACCATGTTTTCCTGGTCAAAGCACATATGAGAGGCAAATACTATGAGTTGATGTTCCCATCTCCCTCCAACCTTTCTCTCTCTTTCTCTCCTCTCTCTAAAAATCAATAAAGAAAATGTTAAAAAAAAAAAAGAGTCTTAGAGCAAAAATGGGTTGGGCTGAGGACAGTAGCTGACAGGAAAACGTAAGGTCAGATTCGAGATTAATTTGGTAAAGAAAGATATACTTGGCCAGTTAATGGCTGCCAGATACCAAAGATTAGGTTAATTTACTTAATACTGCTTGTAATCATGGAGTGTTTCAATGCCATTATTTGAGAATCACAGCAATAATAGATGCTACTATTCTGCTGTCAAGAGACTCTCTCCCTTTTTTGTTTTGCGGAAAAGTGTTTATAGATGTTTAGAATCAACCATTTTCAAGAAGGACCTCTTTTCCGATCCCCAACTTCCTAATATGCCCATATGATGGCAGCAAAAACAGTCTCTTCATCTTGTAGTAAGGTTCTCTGTGCTCCTAGTCTCTCAGTTCTTAAAAGGATGCACAATGCTTAAGTGCAATGACAATCTCATTCAAAATAAAGCAGACCACAAAGCCCAACCCTATGGTATTTCCATCTGTGACCAAAGTACTAGTGCTGCCAACAAACAGCTAGTTATTTAGGTTTTTTAAATCTATATTGTGATAAAATATAAATAACATAAGTCAAACATTCTTTAGTGTACAGTTCAGTGGCATTAAGTACACTTACCGAGCAATTTGAAAGCTCTGGCCACATTGTCTACATGCCCAGTCATTCACTGGTTGATACTCCTGGCTTCACAGAGATAAATGTCATTCTATTTCCAGGTAACCTCTTGGCTAAATATTCAAAGTCAGAGTTCATTCAGCACACTGGGGTTTGTATGCTTTGAGGTGAGGAATGAACCATCTAAACCAAGCATTTGTCCATTTCCTTCCAGATGGAAGATAGAAACTCTGATATTCTCTTCCTTGCCATTAAACCTTTCAGAAAATAAGGAGCCTACTATTCCCTGCCCTTTGGGATTTTTACAAACATCAAACTGTAGTTCAGAACACAGACAAGAAACAGTGCAAGGAAAACATGTCCCCAAATTAACAGGATATAAACAAAGCTGTAACTAGGTAATTAATGGTAGGGACTGAACTCCCCTCACTTCACTTCTCTGATAACAATCTGTCATTTTATCAGGAGGGACTTTTATCTGGAAGGATTCGTGTGTTCTGCTGCCTGGAACTATTCTGGGAGGGACAAAGGCAAGCTTTCATCTAGGGAAGGAAAAGGAACCACATGTAGAAGTGGTAAGGAAGAGTCAAAGCTGTAAAAAGATCTCCAAGATTTCCCTTGCCAGAAGGGAGAAGTCAAGGAAAAATAAGATGTCCCCTCTCACTGAAAGCATGAGAGCAAATTCTGGAGGGAAAGAGTCACTGCAGTCCTCACCCAGGCCGTGCGTGAAGGTAGCAACTTGTCTTCTGTCTCTGTTCCCGGTTCTGCACCCTCTTCCCAAGACCTGGCCCCGTCCTATCTCTAACACATTACTCACCCACTGTCTTCTAGTTCTCTTTCTGTCAAAACCAAAGAGACCTAAAGTAATTCATACAGTGGTATCAATTAGTAATAATAACTTAAAGGGATATACCTCACAGTGCGATTTCCATTTTAGAAGGAATTCAAATCATATAACTTAAAGAATGAAAGTCTACCTGTGAAACTTCAGGTTTCAGCTCAAAATGGAAGAAGCATCTGAGAACTCTGGGCAGGTAGAAGGCACTGTTTAGGACATCTCAAATAATTTTATACAGCTTTCAACTATCCTAGGGGTAAAGCTGGCCCGGGTGAATGGCTACAATGGGGTTGGAATCTGGCCCTCTGAGTGGCTTCACTCCTAAGGGAAAAAGAGAGTGCTATGGGAATGCATATTAATTAATAGTAGAAAGCATTCCTTTATCCCCCCTTCAAACATGGCCACTCCACTCAGACCTAGGAATAGGTCACGAATTGGTTGTGGAAAGACTCAGGAATAACAGGGCTTTGAATTCCCCACCTTACTAAGAACCCAGGAATATTTATCCAAGGTTGAGCCAGAGTGGCTGGCCAATTCCAAAACCCACAGCCTGGGGCTTATAATACAGAGTACAGATTGCCCAGTAATACTACTGTCTTCTTGGCAGTCTGTGCAGCAGCCCTGTGGAGTCTCCAAGGTTCATATCAAGGGCCCTTCTGAGAGTTCACAGTAGTGTAGACCAGGGGGAGGTCGATCTAGGAAGCCCCTCCATTGGCCAGTTTTCAATGGGGAATTCTATCAGCTTTCTAAAGCTGCTACTTTACGGACAGACGTGTTCAACCATGCAGCAGAATGCAAATCCCTCGCTAGTCTTTTCAAGTTTTTCTTAAGTCTGGTTTTCACTCTGGCTATGCATTAAATTCTGATGTCTTAAGTCGTGCAGAAAAATAAAATGGGTAAGAAGTGATTGAATTATATTAATTATATGGCACTGAGGCTCAACTAGAAAACAAGAATTACATTTCTTAAGTTTCTCTTCACTAGACTTATGCAGGTTATAATTAGTATTAAGGAAATTTTACTTTTCATTCTAGCCAAGCTGAAAAGAAGCTGAGCGTTAAACTCTGGCTTTACAAGAAAAAAAGAGATTCTTCTGGAAAAGAAAAATGAATAAACAGTCAAGTAAAAAAACCAACCAACAACACTACTCACCCATTACCCACAAGGGCAGCTTAAGAACCTCACTTGGTTTAGTGTTTGAAAGTATTTTCTACCACTGCTTTGTAAATTATTTTCTTGTGTGACACATCCTGCTGTAACAATTCAGCTTTTCCTTGGCGACCTAGATATATTTCCATAGTTTCTACCAAAACACATGGCCTTTTCCTGTATCACTACAATAATCAAAATGCAGCAGGCTTATTTACACAGTAGCACCCTTCGTACAAATACATAGATTGTTAATCTCTGGACATTGTAGAGACTGAACAGGACCACCTTATTTGTGTGGACCCCTTTAATTTGATTTTGTGAATATTTAGACTAAGGCTGAGTTAAGCTTTCGGACTGAGTTTTTTATTTAAAGTTAGAAATGTGGCCATCTCTTGGGAACTGGTGGCCAATGACATAAACAGTCCGGAGCAGAAATTCTCCCTGGGGCACATCTCACTGTCAGGATTCTGTCCAGCAGGAAGGAGGGAGGTGAGACTGTGCACATGAAAAATAGAAAATGGAGAAACAAAGGGTTTTCAACCCCCTCAGAGGCCTTGTAGTATGACTTATCAACTAGTATGTTAACCAGATGCTGTTGTTATCCACTCATTAGAGTAGTTCCCTAAAATTACTACATGCAGTTTGGAGTAATGAAACATTTTTTTCTTAATAGTAATTTGAATGCTTCACTGATTCAGACTTGCCATTTTTTCCAAATAAGTTTAGGATTACCATATAAGAAAATGTTGAAAAATTTTACAAATTTCAACATGTATTTATATTTTTGTGATTCTGTTCTCCTTCTAAGAGTAAAAAAAGGATTACCAAGTAAGCTATATGTAAAAGTACTTCATAAACTTCAGAGTCTTATATAAATGTTTACTATCCTTTTTTCTTATTTCTTTCAGCAACTGAAAATTTCCAAAATCACATCAAGTTTCAATAGTGAAAAATAAAGATGGTAAAGACAGATGGAAAGTATATTTTCTAATAGTTTTAAAATTATGCATAAATATAGCCCACAAATAATCTCATTAAGATTCTGTGCTTCTTAGCCTCAAGACCTGTCTTCTCTGCTAAGACACTTTTAACTGTGCAATGACCCATGATTTCCTATTATAAGGAAAATTTCTTTGGTAAGAAATTCTCAGTATTTCTCAAGAACCTCAGAACTTCAGTTGAGCCAGTTTTATTTAGCAACTTATCACAACCACTGGGCTGAACTGCAAGATTTTCTTCCTTTTCTACTGATTTCAGATTAGAAAATGAGACCACTGCCAAAGTAATGCCCAAGGGGACAGTGGGGAAGGTATCTCAAGAAAGCAAAGACCAAATGTTTGTTATTGAAAACTGCAGGTTAATTTTGTCATGTGAGAACCAGCTACATAGTTCTATTCCGTAGCCATAGCATCACAAACAGATGAGCTAGAAGGGGATATTGTAGTGTTAAGCTAGTATACAGTTAAGGAAGTGGCCAGAAGCATGGGTTTTTGGAGTCAGACTGCCTGGTTTGAACTGGCCCTATCATTTACTAGTAGTATGACCTAGAGCACATTTCTAAACTTCCTACTGCCCAACTTTCCCTTTTTGTAGAATGGGAATAACAACATTACAGAATTAGGTGTTGTCACAATAATTAAATAATTAGCACGTTAATTCCCAAAACAGTGTCCAGTCCATAGTAAATATTTGCTAATTATTATCATTTATCACTAATTAGATGAAAAATAAATTAGAGCAAAGAAGATAGGGACCAAGAAGCAGTATAACACAAAGGCTGCCCCGTTATGCCAGAAATCTTACCGTCTGATCCTCCGCTATATTTCTGTTGGGCCTGACACATCACCTGTGTTTACAGTAAATACCTGTTGAGCAGATGAATCAATACCTGACTCTTCAATGAAATACTTTTTGATTGGAGAAATACCATGTTTACTGTTTCTGGGCCTTCGTTTTTCCGTCACCAAAGAAAGGTACCTGCCACTTGCTGTCATTTCAAACTTACTGCTTTTTAAACCAAAAGTCAATTTTTAAAAAATGTTTGTTTATTTATTTAAAATTCCCCATTGATTTGAAAAAGAGAAGAATGGGGGAAGGAAAGAGAGAAAGAAAGAGAAGCATCAACTTGCTGTTCCACTTAGTTATTCCATTTAATTATGCACTCATTGATTATTATTATTTTTTTTTATTTCTCTGAAGCTGGAAATGGGGAGAGACAGTCAGACAGACTCCCGCATGCGCCCGACCGGGATCCACCCGGCACGCCCACCAGGGGGTGACGCTCTGCCCACCAGGGGGCGATGCTCTGCCCCTCCGGGGCGTCGCTCTGTCGCGACCAGAGCCACTCCAGCGCCTGGGGCAGAGGCCAAGGAGCCATCCCCAGCACCCGGGCCATCTTTGCTCCAATGGAGCCTCGGCTGCGGGAGGGGAAGAGAGAGACAGAGAGGAAGGAGGGGGGGGGGTGGAGAAGCAGATGGGCGCTTCTCCTGTGTGCCCTGGCCGGGAATCGAACCCGGGACTTCTGCACGCCAGGCCGACACTCTACCACTGAGCCAACCGGCCAGGGCCTCATTGATTATTTCTTATGAGTGTTCTGGCTGGGGATCAAACCTGCGAACTCAGTGTGCCTGCAAGCTGCTTTAACCCACTGAGCCACTTGGCCAGGGCCAAGTCAAATGCTCTTTAAACCAATTCTTTATTGTTATCAAGTACACGTGAAGGACATGGGGGGGAGTGTCCTTTGTGATACCATGAGTTCTGATTCTACTATGTTTCCTTTTAAGTTCTCTGACTATAGCTGGCCAGGTGGAATATGGTGTTAGTGTGCTAGACCCTGAGAGATGGCTGCTTAAATTTCAGTGTGAAAAGGAACTGCCTGGGGGTTTATTTCAAAATTACTGACTTTGGGTGTCTATGGGACATGCAGAAGGATCCACTAAAAGTAAGTTGAGCCAATAATTCTGTACAGGTTCTAGATCTAGAACTGACTCATTAGTGTAGGTGAGTAGCAATTCTGTAAAGTGCATGCAGTGTCAAGGAAGGAGTGAAAGGCAAAACGAAGACGCGTACCAACATCTGGAAGACAAAATGAGGAAGGGGCCCTGTCAAGAGGAGGAGGAAGCAGTGGCAAAGATGGCCACAGAGGTGAGTGTCGTAAAGAAGGGAGTGTGCGAGAGTGTCAAAGTCCAAAGAAAGTAAGGTCTGAAAAGCACTGGTGGCTTCTGTAACTACGATGTCACTCCTAGTTCACCCTTGTAGGTGCAGCTTCAGTGAAGTGGTAGAAGCATCCAGGATGCAGTGGTTTAATGAACAAATAAGAGGGGAAAAAATGGAGACTGTACCATGGACAACCTTTTTCAAGATTCTGGCTAAGGCCCTGGCCGGTTGGCTCAGCGGTAGAGCGTCAGCCTGGTGTGCGGGGGACCCGGGTTCGATTCCCAGCCAGGGCGCATAGGGGAGGCGCCCATTTGCTTCTCCACCCCCCTCCCCCTTCCTCTCTGTCTCTCTCTTCCCCTCCCACAGCCGGGGCTCCATTGGAGCAGGGATGGCCCGGGCGCTGGGGATAGCTCCTTGGCCTCTGCCCCAGGCACTGGAGTGGCTCTGGTCGCAACAGAGCGATGCCCCGGAGGGGCAGAGCATCGCCCCCTGGTGGGCAGAGCATCGCCCCTGGTGGGCAGAGCGTCGCCCCTGGTGGGCGTGCTGGGTGGATCCCGGTCAGGCGCATGCGGGAGTCTGTCTGACTGTCTCTCCCCGTTTCCAGCTTCAGAAAAATACAAAAAAAAAAAAAAAAAGATTCTGACTAAAAACAAAGGAGAGAACTAAGGTGGTAGGTGGAGTGGGTGTCTCCATGGAGAGAGGCCATGCCTGATGGCCTATATTTTCTTATGTAAATAAGAGGTGATGAAAGTAGGGGTGCTGTGGGCCCTGGCCGGTTAGCTCAGTGGTAGAGCGTCGGCCTGACATGTAGAAGTCCCAGGTTCTATTCCCAGTCAGGGCACACAGGAGAAGCACCCACCTGCTTCTCCACCTTTTCTCCTTTCTCTCTCTCTCCCCCTCTTGCAGCCAGGGCTCCATTGGAGCAGTTGGTCCGGGCGCTGGTGATGGCTCCGTGGCCTCTGCCTCAGGCGCTAAAATGGCTCTGGTTGCAACAGAGCAACACCCCAGCTGGGCAGAGCATCACCCCCTAGTGGACATACCGAGTGGATCCCAGTCGGGCACATGCGGGAGTCTCTCTGCTTCCCTGCTTCTCACTTCAAAAAAATACAAAAAAGAAAAAAAGAAAGCAGGGGCACTGTTTGGAAAATGACACAAAGTAGGCCCTCAGCAAATATATATGTTTAATAGACAGACTGGTGAGGAAGAACACTCACAAAATAAAGTGGAAGACAAGAATAAATGATGAAGAAGAAAGTATCTGTAATTGGTTTGGCGGGGAGGCAAGATGAGCAGTTGAGTCTCATGTTCAAGGTGAGAAAAATAAGATATAAAGGGAAAAAAACAAAAGTGCAAACATATATTGTGCAGTTGGTGTGACTAACAAACCTTGTTTTAACTAAACGGTTATAAATAGACTGGTAAGGAAGGGTCAAGGCCCAGAGAAGAGGGAGGGAAGAACCGTGCCAGTCAAGGAACAATAACCAAAACATACCGTCATCATTTTTCCTTGTCCTCATTTTAAGCTCATTAAAACTCATCTTTACCTTCTTACTCTATTCCCCCTAGCTGATATTTTCTGCCTACAGAGAAAAAAATATATATATTTGTTCTTAATATGTTCCTTGTCATAAGATAACTGTATGTTAGCAGACAAAATTGTCAAATCTTTCAACTCTGCACTATTTAGCTATGATGTTTGAGAAAATAACTAAGACTGAGGAAACAAAAGCTCCTTAAAGAAGAACAAATATATGGTGACAGAAAATGATTTGACTTTGGGTGATGTGTATATGATATAATCAGTTCAAATGCTATAAAAATATTTACCTGAAGCCTATGTACTCCTATTGATCAATGTCACCCTGATAAATTAAATTTTCTGAAAAGTAAATTAAGTTTTTAAAAATTTCAAAATTTGGCCTGACCAAGTGGTGGCTCAGTGGATAGAGCGTCGGACTGAGATGCAGTGGACCCAGGTTTGGAACCTTGAGGTTACCAGCTCGAGTGTGGGCTCATCTGGCTTGAGCGCGGGCTCACCAGCTTGAGCATGGGGTCGATGGCTTGAGTGTGGGATCACAGACATGATCCCATGGTCGCTGGCTTGAAGCCCAAGGTTGCTGGCTTGAGTAAGGGGTGACTTGCTCTGCTGTAGCTCCCGGGTAAGATATATATGAGAAAGCAGTCAATGAACAATTAAAGGAGCTGAAATGCCTGACCTGTGGTGGTGCAGTGGATCAAGCCTTGACCTGGAATGTTGAGGTTGCTGGTTCAAAACCCTGGGTTTGCCTGGTCAAGGCACATATGGGAGTTGATGCTTCCTGCTCCTCCCCCCTTCTCTCTATCTCTCCCTCTGTCTCTCTTCTCTAAAATGAATAAATAAATTAAAAACAACTTTAAAAAAAAAAGGAGCTGAAATGAAGAACTGATGCTTTTCATCTCTCTCCATTCCTGCCTGTCTCTCCCTATCTGTCCCTCTCTCTGGCTCTCTCTGGCTCTGTCACAAAAATTTTTTTTTCAAAATTTAAATATTACTAAATTTATAATAATTTTCCCACTACTATTCATCATTTCCCTAAGACTTAAATGCAACATGGAGTGAATACTGTTCTTTATTTACATTACCAAAAATGCATCATCGATGATTCCTTGTTAAGTAGTAACCTACTTATATTTCTTGGGTCACCCTTGATTCAAGTTAAAGTTCTGTATGATGACTTCCAAGTTATGAATCACAAAACTGTCTCTCACAATCTTCTCCTTGTTAGATCTCACTGTCTACAGAATGGGCAGTATGACTTCTCTCCTCTCATGTAAGCAACTAATCACTGTGGGGGACTCAGTGTCCTTGAGAGGGCAGACTGAATGCTCATACTCTTTTCCTGCCTTGTCACTTAGGAAGTCCCCCCAAACTTCTCCAACCCATTGATGCTCTTCCCCTTGTTTATAAGTCCTTGGTCTTTGGTGCAACTGTCACATAATTCTGTGGTTGATATACAGTATGTCAGGTTCACAAGTATGGGTTTTATCTCACTAATCAGTAACTTCTTCAAGGATAAAGACCCTTTTTCTTTTCTTTTTTTTAAAGACCTTTTTTCTTTACTTTACATCCATCCTACCATAGACCAAACACTAGTTAGGTATATAGTAGATGTTTTACAACTACTTGGTTAATCTATTAACTGATTGGATTCTAAGTTTTAGAGTGAATGTCATCAATAGGACATGGATTATCATCATTGTCAGAAATTTCACCTAAGAATGAGGCTGTTTGCAGATCAAATCACTTGTTCTAACATGACCTGAACTGGCCTATTGAAGTAACAGATAACATTAAAGAAAAGCTGGTCCCTACAAGTTTTATTTTTCTAGCTTGCTTTGTCAATGCATTCCATATGAGGTGAACTCCTCATTCCTTGTACTAAAAAAAGTATTTAGAAAATGGTCTTAAAGAGATCTGACACCACAGATGAAGTTGGCCAGGCCCCTCTCTAGTTACTGAGAGATAAAAATTGATGACAGATGACAGAGTATCTCTTTATTCCAGAACTCTTTGTAAAAAAGAAAGGCACTCAATACAAAAAACATGATTTTATTCTACAGGATGAACCTCAGCTACCCCGGGTGGAATTCATTAATTCAGAGGGCCACGGGCAGAGCCCTCCACATAAAGCACTAGCTGGGCTAGGCACAGTAAACAAACCAGGGAGGTAGCTGCCCAAACTGAAATTTTACCAACATTAGGAAAAAACCTTCCAATCTCTGCTTTTAGGTCCTCCTTTAGGTAGGCCTAAAATTCTACCACCAGAATTTCATTGTTTTATTTCTATATGTGTGTCTCTGTAATACAACAAATAGCCTCAACGGAAGTAATGACTAGGTTGTTTACAAATTGGTATGAAAGCAGGGAGTGGGCACAAGTTTGGCTTGTAGGCAAAGAGGGCATTTTATAGCTAAAAATCCCCCTTGACATCTGTACCTTGATAATCTTGTATCAGAGTCTTCTAGTAAAACCAAAGGTCAGGGTTTCTACACATTGATTGAATGGTAGGTTCCTTCTTTCAGGATGGTACAGGAAGACCTAACCTTTAATTCCACTCCCTAAGGCTCATGGAATTTAGTAGGGACCACAGAAAGGGCAGGTTCTGGACCTCTAGCCTGGCTAGCCAGGAAGTTCTACAATGATAGCACCAGCAAAACCCGATTCTCAGTTGTTTCTACCTGGAATGGGTTAGGTTTGGGGACTCCTATACTCTCTTTATGGGCATCTCTGTACCCTCACAACATACAAGATCCTTCTGGAAGTTTGGACAACAAAGAGTTATCCAACTTAATCACTTTCAGAAAAGCATCTCTGACTTTTCTCAAAGACTCAGATGTTCCTGGTGCTTGTCAGGAAACAAATGTGGCTTAAGCCAACATCTGGAATGGAGAGAAAATATAGCAACAACAACCAAAATAAGATAATTAAATTAATAAGGAATGCTTTTCAGACATAACATCCCATAGTCCCCCCCTCCCCCCCAAAAAAGTTTTCAGAACTATCCAGAACAAAGTTACAGATTTCAGTGGATTAACTGCTGGAGGGCACCATGTTGGAGCAGACTACTGTGACCTTGTGGGCCATGTCAAGAATGGCATCCCAACTTCTTTTCTTCGGGAGCTGGAAAAACCCATTAAAAATGTACAAATGTGTGTTACAGGTTTAGAGAAAGGTTTATCATTTTATTCACTGCATTTAAAATCCACAGCTGACTTGTTCAGCTGTTCTAAAATAAGACATTTCGAAAAGATGCCTTGATGGTCATCTAGCCCAACCTCAGATATGCTGTCTAACATGTGACATTTCTCTTGAACACGTTCAGTGACTGGCAGCTCAGTATTATGGAAATCTGTTTATTCTCCTGCTCGAGAATGCTAATTTTCACAAAATTCTTCTTTATATTGAAATCTAAAACCTATCTCATACTTTCCCACTGGGAGCACAAGAGAGAAATGATGTGCCTTCTGCCAAATGGCAGCCTCTCAAGTATGTAAAGACCATTACCATGATGCTTCAAAGTTTTTTTCCAGTCTAACTATTTCCAGATGTTTAGCTTCCTCCTCATTGTGGTCACCTCTTATGTATAAATACTAGTTTATCAGTGACCCTCCTAAAATGGAAAGCCCAGCGCAGAATAACATAATAAGTAAAATGATGTGGGTTTAGTCTGACCAGCAGAGTTGAGGGGAACTAAAACCTTCACTACCCAATAACAACAACTGTGTCACACTGCCTCCATAGGCTCCCTAGAAAATCCCATTCCCCAAGATTTCTTTTTAAAATAAGAACTGCTTAGAAGCCAGATAACCTCAAAAAGTATGCACACAATTTTGACTTTTTAAAAAAAATTGGAATGTGATATATATCTCTATTAAATGTTATCTTGCTCATCTCTATTTTGAATCTTATTTTTAAAGTATGGACTACACCAGACATATCAAATAAAAAAGACTATGGAGAACATGACAATCAACCATTTGCCCAGAGCCCAGCTTAAGAACACTTCACAAATAAAACTGAAGCTCTTAATATACGCTTCTTCAAGTCCACCCTTCCCAGTCACACGGAGCTAATGGCTACTAGCCTAAATTTGTGTTTGTCACTCTCCTGCTTAAAGGCTATTTTCAATTTTTATTCCATGACCTATTATATTTATGTCATACACAAACCTGGTAAGCATGCCATCTAATCTGTCTTCATTTAAGTAAACAATTCTAATGTTGAATAAAGCGGTGTTGTCTTCATCTATCAGATTAGTAATTCCATCAAAACAATGGGATAACTTATTCTCAGGGGATTCTTACTAGGTCTTATCAAATAAAGTGTGAAGCACTTGCAAGTAATTCACTGAATGATCCTGTCTCAAACAGTTAATATCAACACAATTGTTTGGCTTGGATAAAATATGCCTTTTCATCTCTCTTTCAAAAACCCTCTGCAAGATTCTAGTGTGATACTCCCAGCCCGCACTTCCCTTGTATTACTGACATGGCTCTGGGCTCCCTCCATCTGAGCTGTGAATTATCTGGGTCCCAGGATTTGCCTTCATGCACTTCTGTAGCCTCGCTTACATCTGCCTCCAGGGCCTTCCTCCCAGTTTACTGGCAGAGACAAGCCAGAGCAGGAGATTCTATCACCATCATATACCAACCCCTTCCTTTCTCTAGAATTTTTCTTAACAAGCAACCAAGGAGCTTTCATCTGTTTTGTAAGCCAGAAGCACAGAGGAGCCCTCCTGTTCATGCCACATCAATCTGGGTGTCTTTTCCCCACAGGCTTTGGCTTGTTTATAATTCTGTAACTTTCAACAGAAGAATAGCACCTCCTTCCTTCTTCTTTTCTCATTACAAGGTAGGCCTCTGGAGTAGTTCACTGGACAGCAGGCCGGGGACAGGAGTTATGTCCAGGAAGGACTCAGGTCACAGGCTTGTGAGGTCAGACAGGACCTAAGTAATACCCAGTACCTTAATTTGACAGAAAAGGAAATAGAGGGTCAGAGAGGTGAAGTCAAAATAAAAGTAAATGTCAGGGTTCATGTTAGAACACAAGAGTCCCCAAAGGCCAGGTAAAACACAGAACCCAGACAAACCTCCTTTCTATATAACCAATAACCAGTGGGATATGGTATGTGGCTCCATTATAGGAAAAGTCCCTTAAAACTCAAAGATACACAGATCTGCTAACACACACTGACTCAATTCACAATGTTTCATTTTGAGGTTAATAATTTATTCAGTGCCCAAATAATTCAGGCTAGGCAGAGAAAGGTACCAAAAAACAAAAACAAACAAACAAAAAAAGACCCATAGCTGCTTCTGTATGGAGAGAGATTAAGATTTATTTGGAGAGAATGACCACTGAGCATATAAATTACAGTATGATGCACTAATGACGACGAATAGCAAGATAGGGAGTTTAAGTAACAAATGTTACAGCCATTCAGAGGGAGAGACAATTAGAGGTGAGGCAGAAACAATGAAGGGCATGTCTTCCTTCCCAGCACTGTTTCCACAGGTGTCTGTCACATTTATTTCTCTATAAGCAATTCCTGCCTTCTACTTTATCTACAAGGATTCTGGAAAGACAGAGCCAACAGAAAGATCCAGTCCTGAAGGAGAGCTCCAGTACTGGAATCACAAATGAAGGTAGAAGCTAATTACTGTCTACTACAAAAACCTCTACACTGTGGAAAACAAGTTCTTTCAACTTCATACGCTGGGTAATGAGTTAAGTGATAATCCTTGAGTTATGTAACTTTCAAGGAAAACAAAACAAGTCAATGTTATTTCCCAATAGCATAGGCTTAAAAGGCCTAATTTACTCTTAGTTTTTGTACCTAATCCCTTTTTAAGACTGGTACAACCAAAAAGCTCCACTAAACAGTTTTAAAAGTTATAAAACACATATTTTTCCAATTTAAAAATAAATTGTTGGCCAGGGTTTTCAATATCTCAACTAAAAAAGTATATGCTTACTAAGTTCCTCTTATGGTGATTTCTACCACCACGTGTTTAATTAGGGTTGTATTGTTACTTGTACCTCAATATTTTTTAGAGAAAAGAAAAGCAGAGTTCACTGAAAATTTATCTAAAGTGAACAATGACTGAAATGATTTGGGAAAAAAACATTGTGGCTGACCTGGGGTGTCACAGTGGATAAAGTGTCAACGTGGAACACTGAGGTCACCAGTTCAAAACCCTGGGTTTGCCTGGTCAAGGCACATATAAGAGTTGATGCTTCCTGCTCCCCCCCCCCACCCTTCTCTCTCTCTCTCTCTCTCTCTCTCTCTCCTCTAAAATGAATAAATAAAATCTTTTTCAAAAAAACCAACATTGTGAAGTTATCTGCAATGAAAATAAGGAAAAGAGGGGTGGGGGCGAGATCCCTTTAAAAGCACCCAAAGAGTGAATCCAGGCAGAGGAGGGATTGATTTCTCCCACAGACATTACTCTGCTGGTGAGACTTCAGTTATCAGCAATAGAACGTGCTTTCTGTCTCGGCTGATACCCTCACAGACACAGGTACCACACTGGTCCGGAGAGGTAAATAGCCTTGTCCAAGTATCACAACACGTGATTAGGTGGCAGAGCTTGGACAGAACCAAGTGTCGAGTCCAAGGCCTTTGTGCTCTTCGGGACCTCATGCTTTCTGTTGCTTAGGTCTGGGGCATATTTGGTTTCCTACAGCTCTTCAATTCAAACTTAAAATGTACTTGTGAAAAGGAATTCAAAGGTGCATGTCTAAAGATATTCTATCTCTAAAAAGCCCCACACAAGTGGGCACTGGTGAACTGCATTCAGGGAGCTAGTCAGTATTTGAACTGAAAGGTGAACTGCCTTAAATTGAAGGCATCATGTTCACATGGTATAGGGCTGATATACTGGATCAAACAAAAACTTACCAACAAAACATTGGGATTAGCATTACTATTTCTGTTCCAAGATGATGCAACAATCATAACTGCACACATGCATAACTTTGGAAAATCCAAATCAGAAACTTCTAAGATTTAAAGTCAACAAAGTAAACCAAGAGAGATTTTAAGTTTATACTCCCAAATGTGGAATAAGAAACAAAAATACTAATAATACTTTCTAATATTATTAGAGAGGAAGGAAATGGTGAGTAAGTATACATAAATCAAAAGGAAATAAAAGTTGTCATTGGGGCCTTTAATCTTCTCTTTGTGCAATTCACTTTAGCATAGCAACCTTTGTGCTACTCCCACTAGCTGAAAAATTTCTTTAGCTAAACTCAAGAGTACCCAAGAGGCTGATTAGAGCTCTTCCAAGTACATAAATTAACATTAGCAATGCTACAAAAATAAAACTCCACCCATCTACTCGTGCACACTTCCATCTTCTCAGCTATGAGTCCAAGTCAAACAGCCCAATCTTTCTCTATGACTGGAACCATAAACAGTGCCTAGATTACAGGTTTTATGATCAGTTTTTCACTTTCTTCATGAATAAGTTTCTCAAAAGCAATTTAAATCAAATCTATAGCTTTAATCAAATTCACTAATCCAGAAAGAAATCTGTTTACAGTTCATCTCTCCAGTGTAAGTTGATAAAACCCAAAACTGGGTTTTCTAACTCTAAGTGTAGGATATTTCCACTGAACCACAGAAGATGCTCAAGGAAGAAAAGCCAGCCTTCCTCCGCACCTTGCCACAGACTAACCCCATCACCCCAGGCAATGATCCCACAGATGTGAACCTGAGAAAATGGTGGCATCTCATCAAGCCATCCTCACTAGTGAAAAATCACAGTAAGGAGCAGATCCCACTGCTGATGGGGACAACTTCTTTATTACGTTTTTTTGTTTGTTTGTTTTTTGTTTTTGACAGAGATAGAGAGATTCAGAGAGAGAGAGAGAGATAGGGACACACAGACAGTAAGGGAGAGAGATGAGAAGCATCAATTTTTTTTTTTCGTTGTGGCACTTCAGTTGTTCATTGATTGTTTTATCATATGTGCCTTGACCGTGGGGCTACAGCAGACCGAGTAACCCCTTGCTCAAGCCAGCAAGCCTGGGTCCAAGCTGGTAAGCTTTGCTCAAACCAGATGAGCCCACGCTCAAGCTGGAGACTTCAGGGTCTTGAACCTGGGTCCTCCGCATCCCAGTCCGATGCTGTATCCACTGCGCCACCACCTGGTCAGGCTGATGGGGACAACTTCTATATCCTGAAACTAGCCTGGCCTCAGATCCACTAACTGGATATAGACTCCCTATTGCTCCAAGCAATGGGCCTACTCAGTGTAGCTACACCTCTTGGCTATTCAAAAGGGAACTGGTTATGTTGGTGTATCAGAAAGAGCACACTCAACATTCTTCACAAGTCTTGCACTTTTGGGTTCATGTTTCAGCTCTATAACTGACTTGCTTGCTTAACCCCAGTTTCCTCAACAGGAAGATGGGGGTGATAATACCTCTTCTCAGAGTCACTATAAGCACAATGTCCAGTTCAGTGCCTGGCAAATAGTCAAGGCTCAACAAAGATTGATCTACTTCCTACTGAGCTTTCTTCTCTGAATACTTGTTGTTTGTTCTCTGCATTTTGGGTCAAAATCTACTTATAAACCCCTCTGACTGGCCTAATCGAGTACCAAGGATGACCCTTCTGCTATCTAGTTTATTAAAATCATCTTTGTGCACGTGTTGGGGGGGCTGGTTCTGATAATGTTTAAGTTTAATATTCCAGATTTAATCTTGTTACTCAAAGTGTGATCTACAGACCAGAAGCATCAGCATTACCTGGAAGTTGGTTTGAAAGGCAGACTCTCAGGGCCCACCCTAAACTTAGTGAACCAGAATTTACAGATCCACAAGTCAGATGTTTACATCTGTAAGTTTGAGAAACACTATTCTATAATACACATGACTATTCAATAAATGAGAGCGTACTGATATTCTAGGGAAATGTACTGTGGCACCTTCTGCTAGTGGTGGTGCTCTGTGAATGTTTATTCAGGTAGAAAGCAACTACTAAGTATGCGTCTTACTTTGTGCCTTTTGAGTTTAAAAACCAATTCATTAAGTACACAGGCTTTAAGGCAATACTTAAATCGCCTGTATTAATGCAATCTTTGCTATACGTAAAATACTCTGAATATAATCAGTAATATGAGCATTCTAACTATATTGCAAATTAATAAGTAACGGTTAGGAAGGATACTTTCAATGTAGTAATTTCTGGTTTCTAGGATGCAACACGTAACAGATTGTTAGTAATAAGTTGACACCAGTGAATGTTCTCAACACAGAATGGCAACGTTCTAAAGCCCACACTGACTCTGTGCATGTACCTCTCCCCCGCCCCTCAGCTTTCTGAAACACTTTTTAGTTCTTTCCAGTCACACGTGAAAGTACAAATTTTAAATGCTCCTGAAAGTAAAATTACAACCCAAATTCCTAAAATGAATCACCAAATGCTGGATAGGGAGAATGGTAACTTTGTGTCTCAGGAAACAAAAACCAATCTGAGTGAGTCATCTCTGTGATCATAGATAACACAACCACAGCGGGGCTTGGCGAAAACAAACGGCTAAGCAACCACATGTCACAATCTTGTGTTTAATGGTTTCTCACATTGAAATGCATCAGTCAGCTCTGTGAAACCAGGAAGTGGAACCCAGGACACCGCACAAATAAACACACTCTCTAGAATTTGGTGTATTATATCCTTCTGCTCTTAGTCCATTTCAGTTTTCTGAAGATAACATAAAAGTGAGGGTGCTATTTTGTCAAGTGGTAGACAGAGAGGTATAAGCCGACTATGACGACAGGTTCTGAAATATCTCCTAAGAAAATTTCAGTACTTTTTGGAGGCCTAGTTACTAAAGGCTTTGATCCAAAATGAAAAAGGTGATCACAGGTTGGCAGATGCCTCAAAAAATGTAACAGAGGAAGTGGTAATGGGCTCTAGAAGCAGAAAAGCCTGCTGTCGTTAGACTCAAGGCATAAACTGTATATGTGGCTCTTTCTCAGGCGCTCCAAGCATGAAAGAGAAGATGGCTGGGTAGTGAGGTCATGCTACACGGCATTGCCATCCAGATGCTGCTCCTCACACCCACCAGGAAATACCCCACGGTGAAGAGCCAGGGGTGCTCTTGAAGCCCTGGACAGGGGATCTATGTCAGGACCAAGCCTGCTCAGTGCTGCTTAGGCTCAAAACAAGGATAATGCGGCCCTGGCTGGTTAGCTCAGCGGTAGAGTGTTGGCCAGGCATGTGGAAGTCCTGGGTTCGATTCCCAACCAGGGTACACAGGAGAAGCACCCATCTGCTTCTCCACCCTTCCCCCTCTCCTTCTTCTCTGTCTCTCTCTTCCCCTCCTGCAGCCAAGGCTCCATTGGAGCAAAGTTGGCCCAGGCGCTGAGGATGGCTCCATGGCCTCTGCCTCTGGTGCTAGAATGGCTCCAGATGCAAAGGAACAACGGCCCAGATGGGCAGAGCATCACCCTCTGGGTGGATCCTGGTGAGGCACATGAGGGAGTCTATGTCTCTGCATCCCCGCTTCTCACTTCAGAAAAATACAAAAAACAACTATAAAAACAAAACAAAACAAAAAAAAACAGGGATAATGCAACAGCCAGGCTCTGCTTTTCAAAAGGGGGCATCTCCTATCAACACCACACACCCATTGGTAGGCAGGACTCCAGGGAAATGTTAAACGTAGATAGGAGCCCTACTCCTACAGGATAAGCATCTTCCTCTGAAATACTGGAGACCAGTTGGGGGCAATGGCAATACCCTTGTCCCCTTCCTTCACTAGGCCTTTTCCAAAGTTAAAAAAAAATTGATACTTTCTAGACTAAGAACAAGTTAAAAGCCCTCATGGCCACGCCCATGATTCTGTGAAGTATACACTACCTCATGATGAAGGGAATAAAAGGCGCCATGCTGAGGGCGGAAAAGGTGCCATCCATCGGGGAAGGGTAGAGTCGTCCCAGCACCAAAAGCAAGAGAAACATGCTTGGATGGCGGTTTAGTTCTCCTATGTCACTGAAAAAAAAAATCATTGACACAAAGATTTAATTAACATCTAAGAGGTGAAGCACTATCTTCAACCATTTTTCTCTTTAAATAATTAGGTATATAAAGTGAGACTCTCTACATATGGTTAAGGGAGTTTTCCTTTTTTCTCCATTCATTTCACATATTCCTAATGTGTATGTAAGTGAAGAAGAACTACAGACCGAGCCGTGGATTGGGCTTTTTGATCACAACTCCCTTCTCAAAAGGAATCATTGAATAATTTGGGTTTACTGTTTTTATTTGAGCTATTGAGCTATTCCTACAGGAAAGGTACGCATTCCAGAGAATGAAATGTGCAACTTTCAACATCCAAATGTACCGTAAAAGCATGAGCAGTCACTTACTAGGGCCAGAAAAGCTTGTCTGCACAAGTTACTAATAAGCAAATGCATCATAAACAGAAGTAAAATTCATTGATGTTATTTTATTTTCCCATTCAGCCAACTATAATAGTATAAATTCATACCAAGTGCTAGAAGAATAAAAAAGTGCATATCCTAAGGTGACCATACCAAAAATTCCACCAGCAGCTACAGAACGGGATTAAAAGGACAATGGTGAACTTTTCTGTCTACCCTATTTAGACTGGGAAACCCTCTTCATGGCTTTGTGCTTACAGGGTCACTGGCCAGCTTTGCTCAGGTAGACGAGAACCATTTCTGACTAGTTACTTAACTGCTGTAGTGTCACACTAGTCAGCTGTAACAGGCCAGCAATAAAAAGACTAATGTGCATTAAAGTCAACTCAATATGTAAACACATACATTTTTAAATATACTAGGAAGAAAATAATTCTAACAGAAGAAATCAACATGCACTGCTAAGGAGATAGCTCCTATATAACACTGAAGAGAGGAATAAATTTGATAAAACTTAATATAAAACAGGATTTAAAAAATATAATATAAAAACAGGATTTTATACACCTTTTCATGTACAAATCTACTAAAGAGACTCAGGCAACATGATGTAATAAAGAAGCACTTAAAAAAATCCATCCAAGGAAGGAGTTGATTAAAAACTGCTGCCTGAAGGAAAAATCTCAATAAAGTAATTCATAACATGATGTCACTTTGCCCCACCCCATTCTCTTCTTACCTGTCCACAGTATTGGCTACAGCTTCTAACTGTTTGAGAAGAAATGGATAGAGTTCTGGGAAACGAGAGAAAAACTCACTCCCTGTCATTCTGTGGAAAGAGGAAAAAAAAGAGAGACATTACTATTATTTATTTCCTCTGATCTAATAGTAAAGCCTCTTTATATTATTTTTTTAAAGAGAGATTACTGATGTCATTTATTTAGATATTTATTTTGTATATGATTTTATTGAATTTACTGGTGTTACACTGGTTAATTATAAGGTTTCAAGTGTACAGTTCTATAATACATCATCTGTATAGTGTATTGTGTGTTCACCCCCAGTCAAGTCTCCTTCCATCACCATTTATCCCCCTTCACCCTCTTCTACCTGCCTCTCCCCTACTTCCCTCTGGTAATTACCATACTATATTTAGATATCTAATGAAATAACATTAAGAACAAAATCTACATCTGAAGAATTTAATAATTAGTAGAAACAACACATTTAATTTCGATTTAGGAAGTGCTCTTAATATAATACATGGAATTTTATCTCAAAATGTAAGATTATGTAAACTTACAAATATTTGACACTAAATTCTGTCAGGAAAAAATACATAATTGGTAAAAATACCAAGTTACCAACAATAAATTTGGACTATGAATGTAGTCAATACCTGGTTGACTGAGACTGCTCAACTTCATTAATAAGGGAGGGTTTAGCCTGACCAGGCGGTGACACAGTGGACAGAGCGTCAGAGGGGGACGCAGAGGACGCAGGTTCGAGACCCCAAGGTTGCCGGCTTGAGCGCAGACTCACCAGCTTGAGCCCAAGGTCGCTGGCTTGAGCAAGGGGTCATTGGCTCTGCTGTAGCCCCCTGGTCAAGGCACATGTGAGAAAGCAATCAATGAACAACTAAGGAGCCACAACGAAGAACTGATGCTTCTCATCTCTCTCCCTTCCTGTCTGTCTGTCCCTATCTGTCCCTTCCATCTCTCTATCTCTCACAAAAAAATAAAAATACAAAATAAGAAAGGGTCTAGAACAAGGTTCCTTTCAAGTCGGCACCAATGTTGCAGGGCGCTGTCCTGTGCAGAGCAGCATGTTTAGCAGCCTCCCACCACCCATTAGATGCCAGTAGTACAACACTGCCCCAGTCAAGACAATAAAAAATATCTCTGGACATTGCCAGATGTACCTGAGGGAAAGAAGTCCCTCGTTGGGACCTACTGGTCTGGAGTACGGTTATCAGAAGTACAAACTTGGTGGGTGAGGTTCTGGGGATCCAATCCCACCTAATAATTGTGAGGATCACCTTTTCCAACTTTCTAAACACTACATTTAAACTCCAACAAGATCCTGAAAAATAGTTCCTTAGACTCTACAACTGACTGAAAGCGCTCAAACTAAATACAGCATTTAGTTAAATACTCTGTCTCTGTAACAATTAAAGAACTACTCCAAAGATATAGCATAAATATTCCCTAACCTGATTCCTCTTATCAACTCTATTATGTATGCTCCTATTAATGGAGACATAAAATATCATATTTTTTAAAAACTGCAGTATATTTTACACATAGTGAAATGCTCAAATCTCAAATGTTCCATTCAGTTTTCATAGATGCATACAATAATGTAATTCATACCTCTATGAAGACTCTGAAATTTTCCACCATCTCAGAAAGTTCCCTGTGCCCCTTCCCAATCAACTTCCAATCCTCAAAGTAACCATGATTTGATTTCTACCACCACAATTTGGCTTTGTCTATTCTAAAATTTCATATAAATGTAATAATAGATTACATAATTTCTTGTATCTGGCTTTTTTCACTTGGCATAAAGTTTATGAGATACATCTGTGTCATTCAATGTCTCATTAGCTTGATTCTGTGCTTGCTAAGTAGTATTCTATTGTCTGAGTATACAAGTTTGTATATCGATTATCCTCTTGACAAATGTGGATTGTTCCCACTTTTTGGCTATCATGAATAACGTTGTTATGAAAACTCCTCTATAGGTTTTTTGTGGACATATGTTTTCATTTCTCTTAGATAAATATCTGAGAATAAAACTGCAGTATATTTAATATTTTAGGAAACTGGCAGTTTTCCAAAATAATTCCTATAGCATGTTATACTCCCAATAATAAGAAAAGTTCTACTGGCCCTATATTATTTTCCCTAATATTTGCTATTGTCTTTCTTTTTTCCATTTCAGCCATCCTAGTGGGTATGCAAGATTATCTCCCTGTGATCTTGATTTTCATTTCCTTGATGATTAATGATGTTAAACATATTTCATCTGTTTTAATCATTGGTACGGCCTTTTGCAAGTATTCAAGATTTGCCCACTTTTAAATTAAGTTGCTTGTTTCTTTTGCCATATATGCACTGCATATTTTTCTCCTAGTTTGTGGTTTGCCAATTTATTTTCTTAACATATTTTGCTAGACAAAACTTTCAAAATTTTGATGAAGTTCAATAATTGGATCAACTTATTTTATGATTCATGATTTCTATAGCCAAAGAAATCTTTGCCTATCTGAACATTTCAAAGATAATCTGTTTTTATCTACAAGTCTAAAAGTTGCAGCTTTTATGTTGAGGTCTAGGATCCATCTGAAATATGATGTGAGAAAGAGGTCAATGTTATTATTTTCTACATTTCTACATTGGTGTATCATGTTTTTAATAGGGAAATGCCATAAGAGAAGACATCAGTTGTAAATAGAAGAAATTATACTATAAAGATGAAATCCTCACCAAATTCAACGCAATTCCAATAAAAATAGTAACTCTGTGTGTATGTGTGTGTGTGTGTGTGTGTGTGTGTGTGTGTAACCAGACAATCAGATTCTAAAATACATAGATGTGCAAAGGACCAAGCAAGAATAGCAAAGATAGCCTGACCAGGCAGTGGCACAGTGGATAGAGTGTCAGACTGGGAGACTGGGACAAGGAGAACCCAGGTTCAAAACCCTGAGGTCGCTGGCTTGAGCGCAGGCTCATCTGGTTTGAGCAAGGCTCACCAGCTTGAGCCCAAGGTTGCTGGCTTGAGCAAGGGGGTCACTCAGTCTGCTGTGGCCCCCCGGTCAAGGCACATATGAGAAAGCAACCAATGAACAACTAAGGTGCCGAAAAGAATAATAAAGATAATCTTAAAGAAAAACAAAGTTGTAGGACTCCTACAATCAGGTAGCTAAAAATATTACAAAACTTCAGTAATTAGAACACTGTGGTGACAAATAGGCCAATGAAATAAAATAGAGAGCAACACATATACACATATATATATGAAAACTTAATTTATGAAAGAGCTGGTATGCTGATAATAGAACTGTGAAAATCGTTTATGTGCTATGATAACTGATTATCCACATGGACAACATAATTGAATCCCAACCTCCCACTATAAACAAAACTAAATTCCAGTGACTTC
The DNA here is from genome assembly GCF_036850995.1 of Saccopteryx leptura. Classification (NCBI taxonomy): domain Eukaryota; kingdom Metazoa; phylum Chordata; class Mammalia; order Chiroptera; family Emballonuridae; genus Saccopteryx; species Saccopteryx leptura. The sequence continues at coordinate 274,076,144 of NC_089505.1, read as the reverse complement.
AAGACTTAGAAGTAAAAATTAAAACCGCTAAACTCTTTAAAAGACAATAAAGAAAAAAATTTATTGAACAAGATCCAAAAAGCAACAACTAGTAAGAAAAATTAATGTAATTGACTATATATTTTTATATTTAGTTAATATATTTTTAAAGTTTTGTACACCAAAAAAAGCACAAAGGAAAATATAAAATAATATATATGCACAAAGTATTCTTTGAGGAGTATAAAATACTCTGAAATAAAAGAGACTTAAAAGACTCATGAGACTAAAAAAAACAATACAATTTATAAGACAATTAGAAAATTTTGAATATTAAGGAATTATTAACTTTCTTAAATGTAACAATAGTATAGTGGTTGGTATTTCTTTTTAACTCTCTCAGCAATTAGTAATGGATACTAAAGAATGTACAGTAAAAATAACATGATGTGTGAGACTATTTTTTTAGAACGGCAAGAAAAAGATAAATAAGATAGGCAAAATACGTGTTGGGTATACAGGACTTAGTTACACTAGTCTCTTTACTATTAAAAGTTAAAATTTTTTTCATACTAAAAATAATTTTAAAAATTAAAAATAAGGTCCTGACCTGTGGTGGCGCTATGGATAAAGCACCGACCTAGAACGCTCAGGTCACCAGTTTAAAACCCTGGGCTTTCCTGGTTAGGGCACATATGGGAGTTGATGCTTTCTGATCCTCCCCCCTTCTCTCTCTCCTCTAAAATAAATAAATCTTTATAAAAATAAGTTTTTTACTTGACAAGCCACAAATGGGGAGAAATTTTGTATTGCATCTGAGAATTACATAATTAGTATTCAGAATATATAATAAACTCCAGTGAATAAGTACAAGATAAACAAATCAATATATAAATGAATAAAACTTACCAAAATACAGTTCAAGGAAGATAAACATTAGTGGCCAACAGACATAAGAAAAGATGTTCAACTACACCAAAAGACCATTTATATTTTCCAAATTGGCAAAGATTAAAAAAAATGACAGTACCAAGTATTGGAATTCTCAGACATCATTGATAGGTATGAAAATTACTACAGCAATTTAAAAAAATTACTTGACATTTTCTTGAAAGCCACAGATGTTTTAATCCAGTGACTCAAATGCTATTTCTAGGTAAATGGTCTCATAAACTCTTGGACATGGGCACCAGAAGGCTTGTGTAAGCATATGCATAGCAGTCATATGTCCATCAACAGCAGAGTGAATAAACTGTGGTATACTCACACAACAAATAATGTATAGTAGTAGATCTGAATGAACTAGAGACACATGAAACAACACAGATGAATCTCAGGAACATAATGTTAAGTGAAAAAAGCAAGTTATAAGAATTAGAGAAGAATACATGCAATGCAATCCTATGCAAAGCTTACAACAAAGCACCATGAAATCAAATATTGCTAAGGGAAACAAATTTAAGTGATTAAAAAAGGAATGAATAAAAACAAAATTGACCAAAGTAATACTTCTCTCCGAGGGAACAGAAAGAAAATAGGATTAGGGCAGAACATATAAAGGGCTTCAAAAGTAATGTTCCATTTCTTAAGCTAGGTGGTAGATCCAGAAATGTCTGTTACACAGTTACTCTTTAAATCTTACACAAACCTTATAAATTTTCTTTTGTCTCTATTTCATTGTCAGTAAAATCAATTTTTTTAAAAAGTCCTTACTCCAGTCCAAATTATAGATCAATTGAACATTTATTGAATATTTTATATAAAATGTGCTCATTTCCTCTTTTTTACTTATTAGGTAAATTTATGGAGATTATAAATGCAAATGTTGAAATAAATATTAGACCCCTCTCTCTCACCCAGTGCTCCTCCTTTTCATAGATAACTATGCAAAAGTATCTTAGCTTTCTTTTTAAAAAAAATTCAGTGCATATAAGTCCATACTTTTAAGTATGGCTTCCTCCACCCTCACAAATATGCATATTATATATACTGTTGTGCACATTTATTATTTTTAATCTAAATTATATCTGCAAAGTCATTCATTATTAGGCATACTAATCTATTTCTTTCCATCTAATGGCTGCAGAGTAATCCACTGTATGGTTGAATATAATTGATTTAATCCCTAATGACAGGCTTCTTGGTTGTTACCCATCTCTTGCTGTTACAAATTAGGACATATGTAAATCTCCCTATCAATAAATTGTAAACTTGGGTTTTGCAGGGTCAGTGTTTTTCACAGGGAGAAGGCAAAACAATTCAACTACAGGCTATGGTTGTATTCTTTACCACCTCCAAGCAAAACTGTTTAAGAATATCTGTTTTCATTTTCGTAAAGTCACTTAAAGGTAAAACTGTGAGTTCAGTACTGGGATTCCTGAATGTATTCCCCCCTACAGAATCTTTACATCTACACAACAAAGCCTGGTAGACATGTCTTCTTGACGAATCAGTTATTAATTTCCACGGTAGTTTGTCATTCCTTTGTGTCCTGATAGGTCCAGGTAGAATCAGAAAGACAAGTATTCTCACTTAAATAGATCATAAGATTACATTACCATGATCTAGAAATTGTCTTGATAAATAACTGGCTTTGCTGACCACAATAGTGCCAGAGAATAGGGCTATGGAGCTACCGTTCTGAAATTAAAATCCTGTTTTAAATGAATTAAAGCTGACAGTCCCAAACAACAGATTGCCTTATTCAGTTACCTTTGCAAACACTCACCAACTAGTCTATCTTAGAAGCTATACAAAGAAGGTACATTACTTAAACAGTTGCTGAACATTTTAACTAATTGTTTTGTATTTAATAGCTTGGTGGGTTTTGGTCACATCTTTTAAAAAACATTTTGTTAAAATTATTGTGTCCCTGATTTATAATGTAAGACTTTGAAGCATCAATTGTGCATCTTTCAGGGTTTTAGTAAAACTAAAATTATTTTCTAAGGCATTGTCCCGTAGGGGGCTGGGTGGATCCTGGTCGGGGAGCATACAGAAAGAAGTCTGTCTGTCTGCCTCTCCTCCTTTCACTAAATTAAAAAATATATATATTTTAATTTATATGTGTTCAGGTACTCTGAACACACAGGAAGTACCTTTCTAATCTAGCATTGTCAGGCTCCACAATATTGTTAAGAAAATGTTGACCCAACTTTGGCTTCAGCTCACCTAAAAGGCCAAGGTTGAAATTTACTGCAAACACATAGGAAGTTTGACTCCATGTATTTGCCAGGCAGCACCATCTCAACTCTGCATCAGCCAAGGGCTACTAAAGACTTGGCTAAATATTTATGGAGTGTCGCCTGAGCATTAACAATTCCTGTGTACTATAAAAACAGAGCCTCAAGAGGCAAAGCATAGGAGGATGTCAGAATTATCTAAAGGGATTATTCAAACTTCACTCACACCTGATTCTCAACTACAGCAAAAAGTCTACAGCATGTTAAATCCAGAACTTAAGACTGTTAATATATTAACTCCAGCCCTCGGTTAACAAATGACTACATTTTATGGTTAAACGAGTGAAAAATCACCACTTACAATAGTTCCTCTATATGGAGGCATTCATAGGTTTTAGTTTGTAATCTGGCCTTACTTTAAAAGGCTAAGATCACAGAACCATTTAGTCCATATTTGAATCTCCTTCCTCTGAACTTTGGAACATTTAAGTTTTATCTCTCACTTGCTACTTAATAAAAACTGTAGTGTAATCTTATTTTTCTCAAGAAAGTAGCAAATATGTATTTTTACATACCTATATACTTTATGCTGAGTACTGTGCTAGGTTCTATGGGAGATACTAACAATATGTGATAGTCACTGCTCTTACAACTTAAAATCTAGTTAGGAAGACAAGGCATATACATTGAATATAACTGTACTGCTCACAAAAATTAAGGGATCTTTTATAGCTCCATATTCATTTTAATGAATTGCTTTAATAATGTAAAGCAAACCAGTGTAAGGGTCAAATGAAAAATGCTTACAATAAGAGTACAGACTTAGAAAAGATATCACTGGGGGCTGAAGAGGTTAGGGAAAGTTTTGTGTGAAACATGGAAACCAAGATGAGTCTTGAAAAACTGGTAAGAGGGGATTAAAAGGAGAGAAGACAGCATGAAGGAGGTGGGTAGGTATAGGAACCAAGTGGGCAGATAAGTTGGCTGGATGAAAAGAGAACTTCATGAAAGAGAAGGTAGAAAAGAGAGGATAGCATATAATCATTTAGAAATTTAAATACCAGCTAAGCAGATTCACCTGTTTTACAGGCATCAAAAGTTTCTGAACAGAAGAGAGACGTTGACAAGAGCAGATAGCCTAGAGAGTAGACACATAATGAGCCGATGGACATTTACTAAATGTGTCCCTTCTAACTGAGCATAAATATCTTTAGGGAAGGGGCCGTACCTATACTTCTTTGCATCTCTCTTGGTACACAGCACAGTATTATGTAAATGTTAGCTGACTGGTAAATATTTTGGCAATGAATAAATAAAAAAAAATATTAGCCAGAAAAGGGGGGGGGATATATATATCAGGTCTACTGGAAAGTTCTGTCCGTTTCTATCACAAGTTTCGACACGTAAGCACATGTTTATTTGGCGCATGTGTGCTTCTTTATTTTTATCACTTAATGTATACATACTGACGTAGCAAATTAACTAAAACAAAGTTGATTCATGTTAGTCTTATGTGTGAAGTGATAGTATACCCATGGCTACTGATAAAGTTCATTTACGCCACTATAATTTTTACAAATTTCAACAAGGAAGAAATGCTACAGAAGCATGTAGAAATTTATTGAAAGTGTTTGGTGAAGGTACAGTTTCTGATAGGACATGCAGAAGATGGTTCGAAAAATTCGAAACAGGTGATTTTGACCTTTCTGATAAGCCACATTCTGGGCGACCATCTTTGATTGATGACAATGTTGCTAAGACCATGTTGGAGCAAGATCCTTTTCTGACAACATCGGAGATTGCAGAAAGGCTTAATTCAGCTCAGCAAACCATTTCGGACCATATTCGGAAGATAGGACTGGTGTGGAAATATTCAAGATGGGTGCCACATGAATTAAGTCAAAAGAATTTGGATGATCAAGTCATCATATGCACATCTCTGCTTGCTCGGAACAAAATCGAGCCCTTCTTGAACTGGATGATAACTGGAGATGAAAAGTGGATTACCTACGAAAACATCATAAGGAAAAGGGCATATTGTAAACCCGGAAAACCTAGCCCTTCCACCTCTAAACCAAATTTGACTCTGAATAAGAGAATATTGTGTATATGGTGGGACATTCGAGGACCAATACATTATGAGCTTTTAAAACCGAACGAAAACTCAATTCGGAGAAGTACTGTCAGCAACTGGATAATTTAAAGACAGCAGTCCAAGAAAAGAGGCCGGCGATGTTCAATAGGAAGAACATCATACTGCATCATGATAATGCCAGGCCATATGCTGCTTTGAGGACTCGTCAAAAAATTGCAGAACTAGGCTGGGAAATTCTGTCATATCCGCCATATTCCCCGGACTTAGCACCCTCCGACTATCACTTGTTTTTGTCCTTACAAAATTTTTTTGAAGGGCAAAAAATTCAAAAATGAAGAAAATATCAAACAAGCACTGGTTCAATTTTTTGCATCAAAAGATAAAACATTTTTCAAAAATGAGATATACAAATTGCCCTCACGCTGGCAAGAAATCATTAATAATAATGGCAATTATATTATTTAATAAAGTTTATTGACGGTAAGAAAAATTTGTATTTTGTTTTATTCCAAAAACGGACAGAACTTTCCGGTAGACCACAAATACAATTAACATCAAACCTACGCCTTATGCCTTTTTTCTTCTCTCAATGATTGGTACGCACTCAACTGACACCAAACTACCCCCCAACTTCCCAAGTCTGAAACGCCCCACGCATACAGTCAACAGGCAAATCTTGCTGCTTCTGCCTCTGGAGTACCTGCTGAATCCCCTCCTCTCTCTCTCTCCCCGCTGCTGCCACCCAAGGCTAACTGCTATCACAACTTGCCTAGATACTGTGTCAGCCTCTCACCTGATCTCTTTGCCCACATCTTCCCACCTCTCTGCTCTCTGGTGACAAGAAATCTTTCTGAAATACAAATCTAACCATGTGATATCATGAGATTTATGGCTCCCTACTGCTTCTTGAATAAAATCTAAACTCCTTAGCCTGATTTACGGAGTTCTGCTTAAGTTGACTCACGAGTTCTGCTTAAGTTGACTCACGCGGTCCAGCCTTTTTTTTTTTTTTTTTTTTTTGCCTCACCTTTACAACCTAGCCATGTAGAATTTTTATTTTTATTTTTGTGGGAGTAGAGCTGGGTGGGAGAAGATCTATCAATATTCAATACTTTTCTAGTCCCCAGATCCTGGCAAACATTGCTTGTACTTTCTGCTATGAAAAACTTTCCTTCCTTATCCTAGACTAACTCCAAAGAATCCTTCAATTTTGGGTTTTGGCCAACTTCTTCAGGGATATCTTCCCTGATGTCACAAATATGGGTTTGGTACCTGTCATTGGTGATAACCTATAATCACCCCATTATAGTACTTGAAGCTATACATGGAATTTCCTATTTACATTCTTATTTCTCCCACCAGATTATACATTCTGCACAGGTAGAGACTATATCTATCTTAATTTTCCACATTATCTCTGGTACTAAGTAGGATGTCAGTTCACAGGTGATGCCTAATAAATAGCTGCAGATTGAATGAAGCAAACAAAAGGACAGAATCTTTGACACAGTCAAAAAGAAAAGGAATTATGACTTAAAATGGTAACAAAGCCATAATTTCTTAAAGTGCCTCATTTGCTATATCTAAGGACATTCAGAATCACATCTGAGTTAATAAATTGAATATCCTGCCAGGGCTTGAAATTTTCTTAAATACTAACATAGAAAGCTTGTTTCACTGGTTTGCAAATAGTTCAATTCTAGCTCACCCAAATAAGCAAACAAGGCGATAAGTTACCTCCACAAATATAGCAAGCCCTGGGGGTAAATTCTCTAGTGACAGGTATTTCAAACCTGTTTATCTATGTGGCTAAAAACTGGCCCAGCAACTTTATGAAAACAAGAGAAGGGGTAGCCAAAAGGAAAAACTGAACCTCTTCTAAGTTCAAGCTGCTAGGAAGACAAAAGGAGACCACCAAAAACTGTGAATGGGATAAAGCAGACAGCCAGGTAAAAACAAACAAGCCAAAATAGAGGGTGAGAGTCGAGCAGCTTTAACCTGGGACTGTCAGACTACATGAAAGCTGAGTTATTCTCTGTCCCATCAGGTAAGATTATGCAGGCATAACTGATGAGAGACTCTTGGGGGGAACACAGAAGCTCCTTGAGAAACACTAACTTGTCAAGCACCAGTAATAAAGTCCCAGGAGCACAGAATGGCTGTGAACTCCATTGAGCACTCTTCTGCCTGACCTGCTCAGTGGTAGACTTCCCCTGAACGAAGCAAGCAGGCATGAGAGGTTTACTGAATGAATGAAAATGCCTGCCTGGCAACATTTTGTTTTAATATATATATACATACTTGTCAAGGAAAAATTTGATAATAAAAAAAAACGGCAAAAAAGTGTAAAAACCACCACACATACACCATCTCAAAAGAGCTGGCAGTCTGTTTTGATGTCTATTTACACCTTTCTCCTTATTATATATTATTCTTCAATTTGCTTTTTATACTTAATATACCAAGAATAATGTTCCGTATCCACCTGCACCCATTTTAATGCAGTCAGTGTGGCATACTCTCTCTGCGCTCCTGTCTGAACATATATCTGGGACCCGACCCAGAACGTCTGGCCTCCATTGTGGCTAAGCCATGTGTGGACGGCAGTCTCCACTCCAGCCACGCTCAGACTGTCCCTTTGCCTGCACATTTCATGTCTAGTCTTGGTAATGCCGAGAGCCTAGCTTTGAGTGCTACTGAGCTTTCACCATTTTGATAGTATCTGAATCCAGCCTGCCACCTAACACATCTGAATCTAACTCAGCTTAGAAAAACCTTCACGTGAATCAAGCTTCTGCTTCTCTTAGAGAGACCCTGTCCTCAGATCTGCCATAAATATAAAAAATGGAAACACCAGAAGCACTTTTTTCTGAGATGAACAGACAGAAGTGTCCTGATGAAAACTAGCAACAAGAAGAAGGATTTGGTGTAACGTGTTAAAAATAAAAAATAAGTCTGACAGGTATTGGCACAGTAGATAGAACATCAGCCTGGGACACTGAAGACCCAGGTTCGAAACCCCGAGGTCACTGGCTTGAGCACAGGCTCATCGGCTTGAGCACAGGGTCATCAGCTTGCGTGCAGGATCATTAACATGATCCCAAGGTCACAGGCTTGAACTTAGCGGTCTCTGGCTTGAAGCCCAAAGTTGTTGGCTTGAGTCCAATGTCACTGGCTTGAGCAAGGGGTCACTGGCTCGGCTGCAGACCCTCCCCCCCTCCCTGTCAAGGCACATATAAGAAGCAATCAATGAACAATTAAAGTGCTGCAATTACAAGTTGATGCTTCTCATCTCTCTCCCTTCCTGTCTGTCTCTCTCTCTCACTAAAAATGAATGATTGAATGAATGAATGAATGAATGAGGTATCTCTATCCCCAATTCCTACATACACATCCCCTATTATTCTCAACCATCTCAGTAATGGGTATCAACAGAATAATGCACAAAGCTATAAAAAGAGAAAGTGAGCAAAGGCAAGCAAAAACATTTAGGAGTATGGAGCTGCAGAGTAGACAGTGAGGAGCTGCAGAGTAGATAGTGAGGAGCTGCATAGCTTGTGCCTGTTTTTATATAAAAATTAAAAAAAGAATTTATTTACAGATCATGGAGCAAATACCATAAACCTGGTCATTAGATGAAAATAAATGCTTAAGGTAATGGCCTGGGGGTTTTCAGACAGGATTCCAATAGGAACCCAATAAACTATGAGGACCTAGCTACTCCCCAGATTCTGGCCAATCAAACCACCCCAGGGGAGAGAAGTCAGCTAAAAGCCAATGTCTCCTTGCCACAGTGATTGCTGATAAAAACAGCAAGCTCATCTTAAGAAAAACAGTACCCCCAAATGGAAACAAACTTACAAAGAAGATATAACACACACACACACACACACACACACACACACACACTTCAAAGGGTGATCAAATGCAAATTAATAAAATAGAAAAGAACTAAAAACAAAGAAATCTGGGTTGTGAATTCCACCAGGAGGTTCATCTCTGTCCCTGTTCCTAGAATCCTCTCCCTCAACTCTGACTGGGGCTGACACCAGCATCCCTAGAGTAAAAAGCAATCAGTGATAGGACGAAAGACGCCAGAGGTCCCAGAGTCAGAATCTCAAACTCAACTCGCACCTGTAATCATTGCAATGGTCTCACCAGGAAGTCCTGTAACCGAACATCAGCAAACCATGTAGGAAGTGAAAGGAAAGGCATCCTCCTCAGAGCCTCTGCTCTATGTGCACCGACTCTGACCAGGTCTCCTGCAGTCCCATTTCCCTTCCTATCCTCTGTAAATAGCCAGGAAATTCTCAAACTTGTTGAATGCTTTTCTAATCCCTCTCTTAGGAACTACTTTACAGGTGGAGAATCTCCCAAATCACTCAATTAGCCATCACTATACTATATCCAGAGAGGAAGGTGAAAGGTCTTGGCTCCGGAAGTGCACTGCCATCCCGCTTGTAAAATCACTGGCACGGGGATGGGCCTGGAAATAATACATTACTACTTGTCACAGAGCCAGTTTCAGTAAACATCTCTTGAATTCCTTATGTGCTCAAGGTCCCGCTCAGGCAGCTTCTATGGATATTTTTATACCATAATTCTTTTCTTAGAAAATCCAATCATTTATAAATTCTCAGAATCAGTTTATCTCCAACAGTTAATTCAATGATCACTTTTGAATTAATAATCAATCTAAGCAGTTTGTGGTGGACTGTTTCCAAAGACAGCCACGATTCCTACTACCCTCCCTATGTGTACAGTACATGCCTCAGTAGGTAGGCCCCATTTCCTGTCCCCTTAACTCTAATCTAGCCTTGTGACTTCTTTGACCAACTTAAAAGGCCATAGAAGTGATTTTGTGCCGATTCAGCCTTAGGCTTCAAGAGGCACGGTAGCTCTATACTCACTGTCTTGAAGATGTGACAATGCTGCTAAAGATGGGTTCCACAGCTCCCAGTCATTTCTGACCCCCAGTAAACGTTCCAGACATGTGAGTGTGAGACCATCTTGGTCATTCCAACCCCAGCTAATGTATCAGATAAATAAATGTAGCTACCTGAGTGATCCCAGATGATACCACATGATGAAGAACCACCCAGATATACACAGTCAACCCACAGAATTGTGAGTTGGGGTGCTTGTTATGAAGCAATAGGTAATGAAACAGAATAGTCAAGGCACTGAGTTAAGAGTCTATGGAAAAGGTAATACTAATTAAAAGGGATTCTGATAGCAAGGAATACCGTTTAACTATATTTATTCTCCTCCAGTTCTGGGGGCCAGATATCTGAAATCAGAGTCAATGGTACAAAATCAAAGTGTCAGCAGGGCACCTCCAGAGGCCCTTGGGGAGAATCTGATCCTCACCTATTCTAGCTTCTGATGGCTGCTGGCATTCCTTGGCTTGTAGCCACATCACTCCAGCCTCTGCCTCTTGGTTGCACTGCTTTCTCCTCTTTTGTCTTACAAATCTTCTCATACCCCACTTGTATCAATGATTGCATAATGGCCCACCCAAGTACTCCAAGATAACTACCCCATCACAATATCCTTAATTTAGTCATATCTATAAAGACCTCTTTTTCTTATGAGAAGCCTTCTAGGTTCCAGAGACCTGATGCATTTGAGGGGTCATTATTCTGCCTACCACAACTGCTAAAACATAACAGTTCAGGCACTAGGGGGCACGAATGAACTTGTAACTGGTTTATTCCATGGAAGTTGGTTTCCAAACCTTTAAAGCAACAGACCACTTTTCCCCCAATATAATCCCAATATTTCAAATATAAAAACAAAAGAAAAGCAGAACTGTTCTGGCTGAAACGGGGCTGAGGTGAGCAGTCATCAGTTTGGCTTCCCTCTTATCCTTAGCAAGCACAGGCCCTGATACACCTCGTGAGCTCCAGAGGTAACAAGAGTCTGAAGGCTTTGGAAGAGAATGTGAAACTCAGTGTCTTCACTCCCCACCTCCTTACCTCCTATTATTCCCATCTTTTTAACCTCTCTAGTTAAATCAGTACACTCCATCATCATTGCCCACTGTTCCCTACAATGGTGATTTTTACCTTTTTTATAACATTAAGAGTTACTGTTGTTTTATTACATGTTTCAAGTCTGTGTCCTCTTGCTACTAAATTAACTCCTTGAGAATAAAAACGGTCTTGTTTCTGCTCTAACCCCAGCACCTAAAATGGTGCTAGCACATAGGAGACACTCTGTAAATATCTGCTGCCTTCTTATGTCTTCTTAGAGCTTCCTCCACAAATCTCACCATAGTTAAGGACTGGCTGTCTTCCTTTCAACCACTGGGGTCCTTTCCCCATCAGCCCGACTCTAAAGATAGGTAGAGGATTAAAGAAACTCTTATTTGGGCTTGGCTAGGTAGCTCAGTTGGCTAGAGCATCATCCTGATACACCAAGGTTGTGGGTTCAATCCCTGGTCGGGCAATAGAAGAATAAACCAATGAATGCATAGATGAGTGGAACAACAAATTAATGTTTCTCTCTCTCTCTTCCTTTCTCTCTCAGAAAATAAATAATAAAACAAAGAAACTCTTATTTGAAAATTCTAAAGCATAGCATATAAACATGAAAACCCTAGTCAAGCAAATGCATTAACATGCAAAGAGCTCAAATAGTAATAAACCTGCTTCACCCAAATGCTAGAAATCGCCTAGAAAACTTCTCATTTATTTAACAATTAATAGACTAATTTAGCATAAGATTCAATATTCAAAATAAGCTTTTTGGTTTTTATTCTGGTAATGACATTTAAAAATTATTTATTTATTTATTCATTTTAGAGGGGGAGGCAGGAGCAGGAAGCTCCCATATGTGTCTTTGACCAGGCAAGCTGGGGGTTTTGAAGCGGCAATCTCAGCATTCCAGGTCAACACTTCATCCACTGTGCCATCACAGGTCAGACCTATCCCAGTAATAACTTTTGTTCAATTAACTCTTTCAAGACCCTACTTTAAACTTAATAAGCATTTTCATTACGGCTAATATTAATTTGCCAATTCATATTATTAAAGTGAGGGAAAGGTCCCAACACAGTCCTAGACTTCAAAGAACATATTAGAACTAGGACTCTCATAGAAGGTCTAGTAATCATTGAATTTTACAGATGAGGAAACTGATGCCCAGAGAATTGAGTGAGTCCCCCAAGATCAAAATACAGGTTGGGGAAAATGTAGGACTAGAACCCAACTCTCCTGTTTCCCAATCTAGTCACTAGAGTTGTCAGGGGTTCTACTGTACAGGTAATCTAACCATCCTTGTGCTAGGCATCTGCTTGACAGGCAGAAGACACTGTGGCCCAGACCAGCCAGTTTTCAAAGAAGTTCATGTCGTCATGGTTGAGTCAGTTACCAATTCTGCCACCACTGTCTATCAGCCTAGTCAGGTTAGATTATAGTCCCCAACCTGAGATGCCATTTCCATACACTGAGCCAGGCCTCCCACTAACTTTTAAAGGGAGTGGAGGAGCAGGAAAACTGCCAGCTAAACTAATCTTTAAAAATCTATCCATCTGCTCTTAAAAAGTATTTTCGGAAATCACTGGACCACAGATAGTCCATTTGGCCTCATAAGTATCAAGTTTATCCTGTATTCAAATTGAGAGAATATTACTAACAGGTTACACAGTACCCCTAACCGCCCCGCACGCTACCTCAAAAAACAAAAACAAAAAGCCTCAAACTCCCATACAAATCAAATGAGAAAAAAGACAGTATGTGTACTTGTTCTTATTCAGACTCAATACTTCCTTTTCCCCGGTTTTTTAAGTTTGTGAAAACTCAGGCCAAGGCTTATTTACAAGGGAAAAACAAAAAACAAGCAGCCACCAGGCAAATGTTACACTCCCAATTAATACACAATGTTATGCATAACTAGGTATGATGTGATGTCCAGTGTACATTTTCCCAAATTCACAGCTGGAAGAAATGAAATAAGACTCAGAACACAAAGTGCAATATTCTTCTGATGCAGAAGTATGGACAAGAGTCCGCTTAGAGCACGTCCATCCAGCCTGAAGGATTTAGTCTTCTCTCCGAACAATTGCCTGGAAGTACTCAAAAAAATGGGCTAATTTTCAACAGACTGGCTGGATCTCCAGACAGAGAGGAAAAGCTAGCGTTTGGCAGAGTTGTGAAAGGAACATTTTAGACATCTTAGCCATTTGTTTTTTGGGGGAGCCAGAAAATTAATCTGGAATAAATATAACTCATTATTATTATTATTAAAACCCCTAACCTCTGGCTCCTGGGGCTGGCAACAGGAAGCATGTTGGTTTCTGTAGCAATGCAAATGAAATTTATTAAATGAGACATTCCAAGATTAGGGCCCTGTGTTTAGTGTTCTCACGAATGCCTATTTTTTAAAAGTACTCTGAAGTTTGTAGGCTGCCACTCTTTTGCAGACCCTGGACAGCCAGCCATCTGCTTAGCCCTGAGAGCAGCCTGTACATTGAGATCACACAGAGGCAGACTCTCCACCCGGCTGGGACCCATTCCTTCCATGCGATTTCCCCCCCAACAGCCCGGCCCAAATCCTTCAAAGGCTGAGGCTGTGTGTGCTACCTCAACTGCATCTCCTAGACAGCTAGCTAGCAGAGGGGCCAGCCAGAACACGCACTGCCTACATTTAGAAAAATAAATAAAGGAATAAATCATGTCTCTCTTCTTCCCTTCTTTTTGATTATAGTCTATTAATTACAATTAATATATGTTCCTTTTAAAAAATCGGGCAATATATACATGAGTAAGTAGTAAAAGAAATTTTACCTTGTTCCATTCCAGAGCTTTTCTATACACATAAAAACAGTTAGACTTACACATATAATATGTACAGCTGTCCTAGAGGAGTGGCCAACACAGCAGTGCTAAATAAATATTGTTCACCAACTTGCTTTTAAAAATATATTTAGTTGCTTGACTCAGTTATGTTCTAAAAGTTGAAAGAAAAAAATCTAGTGTTCCTGGTACTTAATTAAAAAAATATTTTGAATAAAAAAGTACATTTTTTAATATTATATCTTCATATTTGATAACAAAGTCTAGCTAACTAAAGAATAATAGGAAGAAAATCATATTCCATAAGAATTTTGAGGGAAAGGCTTGCTCTATTAACATCTATCTTCTGTTGCCCTTTTGATCCTCAATTTTCTAATTGTGACGTGTTTGGGAGTTTGTTTTTTCCTCTCTACAGAATTTTATAAATGTCCTGCTGCTGTGTCTTGATATGGATAGTTTTTTACTCATTGTACTGAAACTTTTATCCTTTGAGTTCTAGGACATTGTCCTGTGCTATTTCTTTGACAACATTCTGCCCTCACTTTTCTCTGCTTTCCTTTCTGAACTCCTGTAAGTTGGATGCTGAATTGTCTGAAATTTCTCTCCCATGTCCCATCTCTCTTGTTCTCTTTAGTTTTGCTTCTGAAAGAGTTCTTCCACACTGTCTCCTGCCCTATGCATTGAAATGTCCATTGGGCTATCATATTTTTAATTTTCTACAGCTCTTTCTTATGCTCTGCTTGCTCTTTTAAAAATACAATCCTGTTGTGCCTGACCAGGCGGTGGTGCGATGGATAGAGCATCAGACTGGGACACAGAGGACCAGGTTCAAAGCCCTGAGGTCGCTGCCTTGAGCACAGGCTCATCCGGTTTGAGCAGGGACTCACCAGCCTGAATGCCAGGTCGCTGGCTTGGGCATGGGATCATAGACATAACCCCATGGTTGTTGGCTTGAGCAAAAGGTCACTGGCTCTGCTGGAGCCCCCTGGGCAAGGCACATATGATAAAGCAGTCAATGAACAACTAAGGAGCCCCAATAAAGAATGGATGCTTCTCATCTCTCTCCCTCCTGTCTCTCTGTCTCTCTTTCTGGCTCTCTGTCACACATACACATAAAACCATCCTGTTCTTATTTCATGTAATCGATTTCATTTCATTTCTCTGAGAATGTTAATTGACTTTTTTAGTTCTCTTCTCTATTTATATCGGCGTCTATTTAATTTCTTTCTTTTATTTTTTAAAATCTATTCTTCTAATACCGATTTTAAATTTTAGGCAGCAGCTGTTTCTTGGAACAGCTGTAGAACTTCTCTCTTTATCATACACACACACACACACAGCAAAAGAAAGTATTCTATCACTTAGAAACTTGAAGTCCTAGGTTAGAACCTGGCCAACAAAAAGGAGACACAAATGACAACCACCCTGAATAAGTAATATGGCAGAAAGGCATTTTATTCAAAGTATAGGTTCTAGTTTATAGTCATCTACAGAAGCTTTTCATCCTGTAAAGCTAAAGAATACCAACTCTAAACGTAAAATGTTCTACTTAAAAGATTTTCCCATCCTTTCCAATCTGGCTATGGCTCCAAAGCAAGAGAGACACAATAGCTATTAAGAGGCAGGAAATCCTTCTAGCTAACCAACTTGTACATACTGTTCCTTATGGTCAAAATCTTGACCACACTGTGGTAACTCTTTTTTACTTTATATCCTTATTACTAAGACTGTCAATTATGCTCATAGTCATTTGAGCAAAGGAACTTTTAGGATGCCAGAAGACTACTCTACGGTGCTATTTAACCTTTCCCAGCAGATTCACTGAAATGGGGAGTATGGGAAAACGTTTTACCTAACCTTGCAAAGACATTTCCGAGTAAATATTTGAAGTACATAATTACGTCCAAGTTTTTAAAATGTATGAAATTCACAAATGTTAAGCCAAATGCCCACCTTAATTATATAATCACATTTAAAGTAAAATAATGCCATTAGGTCAGATAAACTGAGGCAGTTCAAATAGTACTTATCGATTACATTAAACCTATTTCCAATAGCAAAATTTTTTTTTACAATAAGGACAGCATTTCGTTTTAGAAATGGCTGCTGCTATATTATGGACTGAAATTTAAAACCTAGATTACTTATTCTGTGGAGTAAGAAGAATGAGAAAATACAATGTAGAGAAAGAGCAAAGGTTTGGAATCAGTCAGACCAGAGGCGCACCACTTACTGTATTGTAACCTTGGGTGAATTGCTCAACATTGCTGAGTACTTTTCCATTTTGTTTTCTATAAAATGGGAATAACAGTGCCTACTTTGTGGAGTAACTGTGTGAAATGAGATAATACCTGGACAAATCTAACACTGCACCTTCTCAACAAATTATACACATTGTTCTTTGGCCTTAGCTCCTTTTACCCAGCCCTCTATGTTCCCCTCCCCACTTTAAAGAGAAGATGAAAGGACTAGAAGGGAGATTAGTATAAATTACCATTAAAGTCAACATACTCTGAGATTCTAAGATTCAAGAGTACCCAAGAACATAAGTTGCTTTCACTCTTACTATACAAAGAGCTTTTAAAAAAAATGCATGAAGTATAGGCACTGTAAATATGGTTAAAATTTTGGTTTGACATAAAAAAAACTTAACCAAGTATCCTGAATATGTTAACATCTATGCTTTACAGTAATCATACACTAAATTATATATATGAGCAAAGGCCAGGAGCAAAGCTATAAAATGAGATAGATGGATTCATATTGGTAGAAAAAAACATGGTTAAAGTATCTAAACACACACACACAGTGTGTGAATGATAAAGGTGGTATACAATGCTGCTCTCACACTTTTCCACTCACACATTATAATAACAGTATTTGTTTTTTATTTGCCTATACTAGTACATCATAACTGAACATACACACAAATTTCCTTGGAAAAGGAAACCATGTTTCTCATAATTATCTGTGATTCCAATAGACTGGCTAGCAGTCGAGTCTGTATGGAAAAAGTTTAAAGTCACTCTAATAGTTTTCTAAAAAGTCTCCAAATTTTCCAGAAATCATGGAGCCTACAAAAATGATTGCTGTAAAGACTAAATAAAAATAACAAATTAAAGGAACAGTTACTGATAGTTTTCATATGTAAATTCTGGCATTCCAACTTATTTTTAATTAATTCCATTAAACTGGTGTTTCATAGGTCAGAGGATTTTATGACTACACACCAAAAATGTTGTTTATAAAGCCATGTTTTACAGGGAACGACCCAGAAGTTTTTTCTAATACATTTTTCCCCTTTGTCCAATTCAAACTGTTATTGCTTCATTTATTTTCTTCCTTTAAGTCTAATTTTGGTATTTTTATTCACTTCCACTTCCTTTCCTTGCCCTTCAACAAGGGGTAGGCCATCATAAACTCTATTCCATTCTTTTTGGAATTTATGTGGCACCAAATTACTTTAATCTGCAAGTACACTAAGGGAGAAAAGGAAAAATAAAAACAAACCAGGTGGTAGAAGATAAATATCCTTACATACACACTAAGCTGAACTTCCCACACTTCCCACAAAAACCCATAAATAGGGTGGCCAAAGCTTATTTATAGTAAGGACAAAGGGTAACAGGATAAAAATAAAAATACAGCCAAAGAAGCCTCTTAGTCTCCTCTGGCCTAATTTAAATGGGGTTACTCAAGTTCATAGACTGGTAATGGATGATGTTGCAAAACAAGGATGAACCAAAGAGTCATCACTAAAATATTACTTTACTCGAAGAATGGATATAGCATATGTTTTGCCCTAAAAGGCATGACTCACATGGAGCACACGATTCCTATTCCTTTCTTCCCTGACATTTGGGCAAAACCAAAAGGAGTGGGGGAGGCACACATCTCGAGTCCCACACCCCTTCAATGGTGGTTTCAATTCTGCTATTAATCAGATATGTGACTTAGGACACCTAACGTCTGAGTCTCAGTTTTCTCATCTGTTAAATGGAGCTAATTATACCTAACCTAACTACCTCACATGGTTACCATTAGGATTAAATGAGATTTCATCTGTTGATTCTACCTGCCATCTCTCAATTCTATTCACTTCTTTC
The DNA here is from genome assembly GCF_036850995.1 of Saccopteryx leptura. NCBI lineage: Eukaryota > Metazoa > Chordata > Mammalia > Chiroptera > Emballonuridae > Saccopteryx > Saccopteryx leptura. The sequence goes on along the minus strand of NC_089505.1, from coordinate 274,057,984 downwards.
AGTCTTCTTGTCACTATTCTAATTCAGATTACCAACATGGTTTTCCTAGACTAGATGGCTGGTTTACAATATCAGACTATGTAGGTGAAAGCCCATTCATGAAGAAAATGAGAAAAACCAGAGCAATGTAGTAAATTTTGCATAAAGACAATACATTCCATTTGAATATTTAAAATTTATTAGAGATTCTCCTGTGTGTGTGGTGTTGTGAGGATGTATGGTGAACTGTCCTTTTTTTTATGAACTAATTCTGACAGGGGAATGGTTTTCATGTCTTATTCAAGCCAGCTGATCTTCAGCATTTATTTCCAATCTAGCTACAGTGTGTGTGTTCTCTAAACAGCAGCCCAAATGATCAAACTCAAATCAAATCCTGTTATACCTGTGCTTAAAATACTTTCCTTTCTACCACATCCCCAAGTTGGCTGAGGAGGTCCCCACCTCATCTCATGCTACCCCTCTCCTGCGCTCTGCACAGCAATCATGTTTTATGATGGCTCACTGTCACCTCCAGACTTTTGCTCAGGAGCAATCACCCCCTACATCACCTCTTCTTTCTCCCCTAAACACTGCATCTCCCTCTGTGCACTCTTTGTCTTTCTTGTTCTGGGTGCCTTCCTTAATCCCCCCAAGTCCAGACCATATGTATCCCCAGTGTGCTCTTACAGCAACTCTTATTTCCTTCATTGTAGAACTTCATTCATACATTGATGGAAAAACATTTACTGGGTTTCTGCTATCTGTCAGACACTGTTCTAGGTGCTGGAGATAGAGCAGTGAGTGAGACAAAGACCCACACTGCAGATTGCTAACATTTTAGTGAGAGAAAATGAACTAGAGATTAAAATAAAAAATAATAGAGAAATAAAACATCTGGTGATTGCTTATCATTGTATCCCATGAATCTAGTACAATGCCTGGCTCTTAGTTGGTGCTAAAATAATATTTGTGGGTTTTTTTACTTTTTAAAATTTATTGATTTTAGAAAGAGGGAGAGAGAAACATCAATTTGTTGTTCTACTTATTTATGCATCCATTGGTTGATTCTCTGTACATACCCTGACAAGCAATCAAACCTGCAACCTTGGCGTGTTGGAACAATACCTTAACCAATTGAACTACCTGGCCAGGCACTATTTATTGAATGAATAAATCCAAGAATGTCAAAAAGCACTATACAAATGTGAAGGATTGATTTCAATGTGCATGGGTTCATACTGGCTTATTAAAATCTCTTCTCAGTGTCTGGCCAACACTTTCAAAAGCCTTAAAAGCATGCTGTGTCAGTCATACCAGGGAATTCACCACTCTAAGACTTGGTTTTATACCTGGAAGAAGTAGTAATTTTATCAGTAATTTTCAGATCAAATGAGTTAAGCACTGAACTCTCGAAAGTCCCAACTTGGCATAGTATGCATCTTCCTCAAACTCAAAACACAAAATTAAAAGAAAGCCAGTCCCTTATAAGGTTCGGACACCAGGACACTAGCTTCATGCTATATCTAAAAGGTTAATACTGGAAAAGTCAATAACTACCATGAATAAGGACTTTGTCAAATCACTGTCAAGTCATAATCCCACCTGAGTTATCACCTGCTGAAGTGAATTAAAGTCAAGAAAGTAAACATTTAATGAATATTCACTTGCCTTTGGTTCAATGACGGTCTTAGAAATAAGCTTTCCTTTAATTAAAAATAAAAGTAACCCAGAAAGCTGAACTGAGATCTGAGGAGACTCAGCATGGGTCAGCCAGTCGGTACAAGGAAGTGTTGGCAGCGCCCAGTCGAAACTGCTCCAGGGTGTGACTGTAACACCATTCTGTTCATGAACAGATTTGGAAAATAGATTTTCTGGACAGAACTGGGCCTAATATCTCCACTACCAAGCTGACAAGCCAAAAATTAAACCTGGTACAAAGGTACCCAGTGGTTCTGAAAATAGCTTGCTGTCTTTATAGGCTGCAAATACATCAAGCCCCTGGGCCTGTGACATGCACTGACAAACATGTATTAAGCATTATGCTAAGTGCTCTGGAGGACACTAGCACACATAAGATAGAATTCTAAGCCTCAAGGAATTTAAAATCAAGTTTAAAAAACAAGACTTATATTAATGGAAAAGCAAAAACAAAACACCAACCATGACGGAAGGACTGGCAATATAAGAGCAAAGAAGTCGTATAACCTTGCTCTGGAGGCCAAAGCAGAGGGCACAGCCCACTAGGATGCTCAGCGAGGGCTAGTTTCACAAGAGCGGAGGCAACAGGAGGCTGACAGATCTGGAAAAGCAGAAGAAGAGAGGTCCTAAACTAGTCCAGGTAAATCTCGGCTTTGAAGGGCCTCTAGGATTAACCTTCCCCAGGGGCATGGGGAGGTTGAAGGAGGAGGAAGAATGTGTGCAGAGAAGGGGATGGTGTGAGGAGAGGACACGTGGCACGGGTGTGTAAGGCCTACTGGGTGGGGACAATGGAGAAGGCTGTAGGGAAAGGCATCTCTATTAGAAAGGAGATTGGACGTGAAAGGCCCTGAATGCTAAGCTAATAAATTTAAAACTTATTTCTCAGATACTGGAAAGCTACTTAAAGTTTCGGCAAATAAGTAACATGATGAGTTATGTTTGGGTCTAACCTAAACATTTTCACATAAGTCTAGGCCCGTGGTCAGCAAACTGCGGCTCGCGAGCCACATACGGCTCTTTGGCCCCTTGAGTGTGGCTCTTCCACAAAATACCACGTGCGGGCGCTACCTGGATAAGGAATGTACCCACCTATATAGTTTAAGTTTAAAAAATTTGGTTCAGAAGAAATTTCAATCATTGTACTGCTGCCTGACCTGGTGGTGGCACAGTGGATAGAGCGTTGGACTGGGATGAGGAAGGACCCAGGTTCGAGACCCCAAGGTCGCCAGCTTCAGTGCGGGCTCATCTGGTTTGAGCGAGGCCCACCAGCTTGAGCCCAAGGTCGCTGGCTCCAGCAAGGGGTTGCTCGGTCTGCTGAAGGCCCGCAGTCAAGGCACATGTGAGAAAGCAATCAATGAACAACTAAGGTGTTGCAACGTGCAATGAAAAACTAATGATTGATGCTTCTCATCTCTCTCTGTTCCTGTCTGTCTGTCCCTGTCTATCCCTCTCTCTGACTCACTCTCTGTCTCTGTAAAAAATATATAAATAAATAAAAAGTTAAAAAAAAAAATCATTGTACTGCTGATATTTGATCTGTTGACTAGTGAGTTTGCTGACCACTGGTCTAGGCTGCCTGCTCACACAAAAGAATTAAAAAGGGAATTTTCCTAAACAATGTTTCAAAAAGTTTAAGAGTCAGCATATTGTTCTAGATATTTAAATAAAATCCTATCACTAAGTTTTATATCATTCAGTAAATCACATATACTTGAGTAAATGCAAGCATGAAAAGTCCATTTGAAGCAGCACTAAAAAGTGACTTCTGAAAGGCAAACCCAGTCCTAACTCCACCTCCTCCCTCACTGCACCCTCCCCCCAAACCTGACTAGGGCCTTTATTTTGCTTTAAGTATTACAGATTTCCTTATGTACCTGGAAGGAAGAGCTGTTAGTCATCAATATGGATGGTGTGTGTTAATAGGGTCTTTGTTCAGGAAATTTAATTACAGGTTTCAGCCTTGGATGAATGTAAAATAAAAATATTGGAGGGACTTTCTCTCTGCTAATCTGCCAGCTAAGCAGTACCACGGATTTTCTTTCCAAAACTGAGTGCATCCCTTGGAGAAGCAGTTTCTTCCCTGGTATCTGGGGCATGGCTGACCTGAGTTTACTCCTTCTTGCTTCTCTGGCTGGTCCAGGGCTATCTCGAACCACTCAACCTTCAATTAAGGTTCTGCAATCAAAAGCCTCAAGATGCTCAAATGTTATTTTGGCGGTCTCACAGCTTTTGGAGGCTTCTGCCTCAACAAAGGCCACGTGACTGCACTCCCTCGCACTGGCTCCAGGCAACCCCAGGGCTTTCCCACCTTTGACCCCCAAAAGCTGTGCAGAGGGAGCATAGAGTGTAAAGCGAAGCTTTAATCTTCCTTAAAGTTCACGAAATAGTTTTACTCTGGCAAGTGACTAATTGGGAAAGGCTGCTTAAGCAAAGGCATTTGGAGTTGCATTTTATACTTTGTTGATTATCATATAGATGTGAGCATTTATAAACTATAAACAATGAACCAAATAAATAGCAATAATACCAGTTAAAGACACTGGATTCTGAAAGTTTTCTGAGTGAAAAAGCAAAGAGAAAACTCTGGTTAATAAAAGACCTGCTTTCTAAACCTTAGAACATGTTCAGGCACTCTTCCACAGAAAAATCTAAGATGCATGTTAGCATCACAGAAAGGAAAGTTGCTGACAAAAAAAAAAGTCAGTAAAATCAATATGAAAAGTAGAAACTAGTTTCCCCAACTAATAGGGGGAACAATTCGAAGTGCCTGAAAATTTCTAAATTAGTTCCTCCAAAAACACTATGAAGTGATTGTAAAATTTTGAGTTTAAAAAAAAGCAGGGGTAGTTTTTTTTAATTTCAAAGTAAAACAAGTTAACAACTTCTCCAATACATTCAAACATTTGGATTCCTAGAGAAAAGCAATATGTAAATATAATGTACAGGAATTATTAGGGCATCAGTTAGTTGAAAGATGAAAAAAACTAAACTCAATAGATTATTTTGGAAACAAGACCAACAGACTTTGACTTCGCTTGCTTACTGTCATTCTTTTGTTCACTGAGCCTTACGCTGTTAGAAGTTTGGTGTTTGGCACTGTGCAGGATACAAAGAGGAATTTGGCTTTCAGTCCCCTTCAGTTCTAGGGAGAAAATCCAAATCCAAATCCTAAAACACACAACAACAAAAGGCCATCTTTTTTTCAAACCTGCCTGAAACATTAAAAGGCATTTCCATTTCAAAATGCAAAGGTAACTATTCCCACACAGAGCCGATTATTTGGATAAAGACATGTGGTAAACATTTCCTAGGGAAGGAGCAAAGGAGAAAAGGTCAAAGGTAAGAATCAACTGAGAAGAGCTGCAACATCTCAGCAATTTACAAATTTAAAGGACAGCAACAGTTTGGAGGATGGAGATACACACACCACCTCCATTCATAATAAACTAAGCTTTAAGAGAGAATCTTTTCTTTCTGCGGGGTGAATACCACAACATCTGTTCTCTTGTCATAACAGCAACTAAGTTAATTTAAGAAAATATTCTCTCTCTCTTTTTAATGCTGTTGGTGCATAATTACATTTCTCCTGAGCCTTGGTTTCCTTAAGACCTATTTATTCTGCACATCTGCTCTCCCCATACCCGATTACACAAAGGTATCATAAATAGCAAACCAACAGGTATAAAGAGACCAGCCCTCAAAACAGATCAAAGCAAACAGCCCATGGAGTCCTTTGGAAATCTTGGCTGGCAGCTCTTGTAAATAAAAGTGCTTCTAAAGCAGAAAGCATTCAACTACCGTATTTATATAGGGCGTGATTGACAGGTCAGTTATTAACTTCATAAAAACACAGGCAATGTTAACTAGCAAGAATGTTTGTTCTAGCTGTTCTATCTGAAGGAAAATGAAATCCAAGATAGAATGGCTTGCTCTCTGTTTCTTTTAAGTATTTATTTTAGAACCGTGCAGTATAAAAGAATGTTTTTTCAAGTCAGTGAACTTAAGCTATTTTGCTTACTGTTCTGGAATTTAAGTATGTTGTTATAATTCTTTAGAAAACAAATGTTACATTTACTAAAGGCAAATTCCAATGGTGCACCATGACCCTTTCAAACCTTCGAAAAATTTTTATTCTTTTGAATTACTAAAATTTAAAGAAATTACATTAATCAATGTTTCGTCTAGTGACTAAAGTACATCAAATTGGAGAATCCAAGAATAGCGAGGTTCCTTCCCACTGCTCTGGAAGAAGGCATGTGTTCCTTGAATGTCTTATGGTAGCAAGTCTAAAATTTGCCAAAAGAAGATAAGAATAAACTGGTCTGCTTTTTATTAATATAATTTTGAGGGCTTTTCTTCACTAGTAATACATTCTATTTTGTGTGATCATTTACATAAACATTACAATGTAGTACATATTATTTTTAAAATTGTATCAGAGAACATCTGAGGTTTTTTTTCTTCCTGCCATGTTGTCAGTTCAGCTCAAATAAACTCTTATAAAAATTCAATAAAAAAATTGCATCAAAAAATAACATCAGTTGTACGCAGATAAATGGTCAGGAAATCCTTAAAATGCATGCAAATGTTTTCATCCTTGAGGCCTAACATGGTTAGCACCTACCACCATCCCAGGGGAGAGGAACAGAAATGTCAGCCTATGTTTCTGCAACTTGAAGAGCAACTTCCATAATAGCACCTTTAAGCAACTATATAGAAAAGAAATAAAAAAATCTTGCATTTGGCCAGTCTCTAATCTTAGTATTCTTTAAAATGATTTTTTTTTTAAGTAACAGGAAAGAAGTAAAAAGAAAAGTTAGAAAAAAAATATTTTTTCTTTTTTGAATCAAGTAGCTGATACTTTTAAGACTGAAATTATATAAAGTTGGCATTTTCCAGCCAAATAAATGCTTATGAACTGGACCATATGTCTACGTGCATGTTTATTCATACTTATTTAATACCTTCAGGCCTGAGTTTTCCCTATAAACATAAGCTTTGTTAATTGCTTCTTGAATTAAATTAAAATGGTTATTTGTTAATCAAAATGTTTCCCTCATAGCAAAGGCTGTCATCCTATGAGCTGAATACTAAACACAGGAGCAAACCAAAAATCCCCAGAAAATTCATCCTTACTTATCAGTACATTCATGTCCCACAACCCTGCTTCCTCCAGTGTTCCTTCAAGCAGTGGTCTTTCAGAACACAGAATTCTTGTGAAATAAATCCTCTGCCTTAGAACATGTCCTGGCCTCCTCCTCCTCCACCCCTCCCCCCTCCCTGCAGGATTATATTTTCAAACTAGAATATTTGTTTTGACAGACTTCTGCTTGCTTAATTCTCTGGCAAAGAATTTCTTGTGCACCCCAAGCCAGTGATGAACATTTTGCCAGAAATATGCAACTTTTGGCACAACAAGAATAGGGAAGGGAGAAAGAAAAAACCCTGTCAGCAGAGACTTCCAGAACTGAAGATAAAAGCAGGCACACTGAATGAACAGAATCCTTCCCCTGAACATATTATAATTTCCTCTTGTTTTCCCTGCTTCTCACTATCACCAGGAAAACCTTCATTTGGCAGTTTCACATACCTTCTCCACACTATATAAAGCAATGGGAAACTATTCCCTAAATCTTGGTTTCTAATTAAAGAACTACTTATCCAAATGAAAAATGTAGGTTAGCTAATCCTACTCAGAGAGTAAATCTCCAAAACAATTTCTTAATAATAGTTTATCAGGAAAATTAAAATCCATTGAACTTGTTTAATCCAGTGGAATACTTCTCTTTCATTATTCTCCAGTTACACTTAAGGACCTAACACTCCAAAACTTAGCAATGCAAGATGGCTCTACCTCCCCCCACTGAGCGCAGAGGGGTTGGGCAGTATATCACGCAGCTCTCCTCAGAGAGTTTAGGGTGTGGTGAACTGCCTCTTTCTACAGCTAACCAGATTCTTGGGAGAAGGAGTAGCCCACAAAGTAGAATTCCTGCACGGGTGGGGTCAGCACTTTCCAACAAAACAAAATAAAATACTCATGGATCTTGAAAGAGGAGCAAGGGGAGCAAACAAGCTTGTACTAAAGAATATCAGATTATTCAAATATTCAGTCCTTGCCAAGAGATCCTCTGCCTCCCTGTCACTTAAACATTGATGCCCTCAGAAGTCTGTCCTCACCTCTCTGAGTTACCCCATTCACTCTCCTGGCATAGAACATCACCTATAAGCAGATGACTCCTTTGTCCAGCCCAGAACTTGCTCCTGTGCTCCAGACCCGGTATACGGAACTGCTTAATGGTATGGTCCATTGGATGACCCTCAGGCATTTCAAAACTCAGGTACAAAACTAAACTTGGGATCTCTCTTTCACTCCAATCTTTTTCCTCCCAAAACTTCACCTCCATAAATGGTGCCATTAGCCTCAGACACTGTCCTAAGCCCCAAATCTGCCATCCCACATCTTTCCTCTTCCTTGGTCCCCTCATTCTTCATCAAGTCCTGTCAAGTCTTAATATCTCGAATTAATATTCCCCCTCCATCCTCCTTGCCCACCCTATTTCTGACCTGAACTCACTTCTCACCACTTAAACCATCCACAGTTTCCCAAGGTGTGTTCTTTAAAACATAATTCTTTTATAAGACACACCATAAAAAAGGATTTCGTGATTCAATATTTTAAATGAGTACACTGTGACCTGAGAGTCACAGTACATATCAGCATATTAAAGTCTTCAGGACATCCTGGATTGAAGAAACATGTTCACACCAACCTTTCAGCACCATCTGTCCTCCTGGCTCCCTTTTCCGCTATTGTTTTTCTTCACTTGGCTACCTCTACTCGGTCTTCAAGCTCAGCCCTGGCCTCTTACAGGAAGTCTCCTTTGATAGCAGGTACTCAAACCTGCTCCGGGCTTCCAGTTCTCCCCTTGCATGTCTCTATAAAGAACGTTCAATACTGATGCTGTGTAGTTTGACCCATGTCTACACCACTTGACTGTGAGCCCCATGAAGGCTGACTTTGACTTACTTATCTCCCAACACCCAGCACAATATCTGGCACATAGCAGTGGGTTTATAAACACTGCCAAGTAAATGAATGTAGTTGAATGTATTGCTCTTTATTCTGTGTCAGGATTCTTCTAGTCTCCTTGCATGTATTAACTCACTTAATCTGCCCCCAGACCTTATGAAGTAAATGCTAGCATTTTCCCCATTTGATATGAAGCAACTGAGGCAGAAAGAATGGACATTTCATTACTCTTCCAATATAATCTTATATTCTTATCTCCAGCAGGGTAAACATGAGTTATATTGCTCTACTTCTTAGGAACGAGGATGTGACTGACAATCTGTTTGGCAAGACTTTTAGAAATACTGTATATTATAAAACAAAACGCTTTAGTGTGATGGAGAAATAACTGAATTAGAAGTTATATATGAATTTGAACACCAGCTCTGCTTCACAGTAGATATAAGATATATAACAAATTAATAATCTAAATTCTAAGTGTGCTATTTAGAATGAGGACAATAATACTTATCTGAGTATTCCTACTAGAATTACATGAGGTAGGCATATGAAAATCCTTTGCAGTATTTATGTTGGAAAGTTGGGTATCCTGATGCTACTACTATCATGAACAATAAAATGGAATGATGCTGGACTCCCCACATAGCAAATACTTAAAATTAATTACTGTACTTCTCTATTTTTAGTTCCCTTGTGGATAAACTGGTCCAAATAATTAGAAAAAAAAATCAAATCTACATAGAGATTTCTACTGAAAGTTAAAATCTTCCTATTAATTTGAACCGGTTAAACTCCATCTGAGGCTCACAGTATAAACTAGGAAATAAGAAAAATCATGAGTATTAATAAAAAAGCTTGACAAAAGTCTTAAAAATTTCAACCAAGCCCCATACAAGTGTTAAATTATCTATACTGTAAAGATTATCTACACTCTCCTGTCACTAATGGAATCTTATATAATGTAGCCAGTGCTCTCAGGCCTACAAACTATGAACAGCTCAGTAGATAAATCTCAATAAGCCTCCACATCAAACAGACTGGAAGAAATCAAAAGACCGCTGAGCTAAGCCAGACCAGGCTGATATTTTGGTTTATTGGTTAACTGTTATGCTTGGAAAGGCATAAAGCTTAATTGCGAGGCTTGAGGTGTATGTCAAAAATGCCTGACTTAAGTAGAAATTCTGATCATAGCATCTGTCACTAGTTAAAATACATGGAGATCTTTATCCAGGATATTTTTTTGTTGTTTATATTTTCAATAAATGAAAATATCCCAGTCACATGATGACTAAATATGAATCATTGTTTTAGCTTTTGAGACAGTTTGGAAATCCCAGGTGTAAATTAGGGAGTAACACTGTTGTTAATACAAGTCATGTGAAAGTTAAAAAGGGGGAAATCTGGTTTAGTTTATGATTTCTTGTGGTATTAACCAAAGGATTCTCACAAATACTAATGAATACAACACTTTGAAATACTATATGGAAAAGTAAAATTCGGTGTTATTTAGACATTTTTACCATTTTCTCCTGAATAACTAACTCCATTTGGCTAAAAAAAAGCAACAAAACTAATTAAGCATTTTATAAAGGCCCTACAATAAAGTAATTTCTGAGTAAAATCCAGTAAAGATTTAAGTAAAAAAAAAAAGAAAAATGAGGTCCTCGTCTGCTTTGCCCTCAGTTTCACCGCTACCAAAGCTACTGAACGGTACTCCTTCAGCGAGTATTTACCAGGGCTTTCTTTAGGACACAAAACACACTTAAACACAATCCTTTCCCTTAAGAACTCGGAATTCAATTGAGATTACATAACTAACTCACAAGAAGCAATACCAGTACAAGCAAGAAACAGTACATATCACCTGGGATATATCAGGAAGAGTCTTAAGGAAGGAGAGAATGAGTGCTTGGAGGACCAGTTTATCCATTCAGTTACCTTTAAAACAATTCTCACTAACAGAGCTTCTTATATACCAACTTTTACTGTACCAGTCCCTTTATAGGCATTAGCACATTTACTCCTAACAACTCAGATCTTATCCCCAATTTATGATGCTAAGATAAAGAAACTGAGGAGGCTCAAGGAACAAAATAATATGTCCAAAGTCAGAGCCAAAAGTAAAATCTTAGACCTGCTTAATGGAAAATGCTTTTTCTTAGCAACATCAAATATCGCATCTTTGCCACCTATGTAAGACAGACCGTATACAAGGCACTGGGCTAAGAAGGGGGTATCAGACAGAAGCTCTGCTCTTCAGGAAGACGCAGACAGGTCAGGGAAGACTTCCTAGAGGAGAAAAGATTAAGGCTGAAAATCAAAGCATTGGAAAAAATCAGCATATTGTAAGTAGAAGAGATGGGCCAGGCATTTCAGGAGCAGAAAAAGCATGAACAAAAGCAACAAAAAGAAAAATAGGCCCTAGCCCGGTGGCTCAATGGATAAAATGTCATCCTAGCGCTCTGAGGTCACAGGTTTGATCCTTGGCCAGGGCACTCATGAGAAGCAATCAGTGAGTATGCAACTAAATGGAACAAGTTGATGCTTCTCTTTCTTTCTCTCTCCCTCTCTCTCTCTCTCTCTCTCTCTCTCTCTCTTTCTCTTTTTCTCTCTCTCACTCTCCCCCCCTCCTTACTCTCTTTGTCTCAAATCAATAGAAAAAAGAAAAAGAAAAAAAAGAAAGAAAACAACATTGAAAAGAACAGTAGGGAGACTAGCTTGATTACAGTATATGTATTTGCTGGTAGTTAATAGGAGTTTAGTAAATATTTGTGGGTTTGAATAATAGGAGATAAGATTGAAAAGGGGCGGTCCAAATTATATAAGGCCTTGAAAGCTAAGCTGAAGAAAATACAATTAACCAACAAATAATGTGGGCAAATATTCAGCCTCACTAGTAATAAAAGCAATATAAATTGAAACAACATGGCAATGTTTCCCCACACAGTCTCTTAAACTTACATTAAAAAACAATAATACCCAATTTGTAAATTGATATCTTCATATTTAAAAGAAATATGGCTACCAATTTCATGGAATGTTTATATTCTTTAACACAGTATTTCCATTTCTGATCATTTACCCCAAAGAAATAATCCAAAAATCATGGGCAATGCTAAAATGCATGAGGATATTCCCTGTCCCTTTTTTTATAATGTAAAAAAATTAGATGGAACATAAATGCCCAATGGTATGTGGCTGGTTAAAACAAAAAGGAAAAGATTTAAGAAAAAAGGCAAAGGCCAATTAAAGGGGTATGGACTTTAGACCATAGGCAACAGAAAGCTAATGAAAATTCCCGAGCAGAAAGGCAACATGAGGAAACTTTTTCAAGATGATCAATTTATCAAGAAATTTGACAATACAGCTTGATTTGTGGTGGTGCAGTGGATAAAGCATTGACCTGGAATGTTGAGGTCACTGGTTTGACCCCAGGCTTGCCCAATCAAAGCACATATGAGAAGCATCTACTACAAGATGATGCTGCTTCTCCCCATCCCATTTTTACCTCTCTCTCTCCTTTCTCTAAAATCAATAAAATCTTTAAGAAAATATGATAATACATAAATAGAATCCAAACACTAGTTATACCTTGTTACCAAGAAATTACATGTAGGAAAACATATCTGCCAAGAAATAACCCTACATATTAGAATACTTTGTAAGTAAAGTTATTCACCATATCATTATTAATAATTTTTAAAAATCTAGGAGGAAAACTAAATATTTAATAGTAAGAGAATTACTAAGTAAACTATGATAAGTCCTTTATAAGGAATGTTACTTTAAAATACTAGAGTAATATTACACATAAAGCCTTGAAGAATCATTAAATTTCAATTTTATGTGTGTGTGGCTGAGAGCAGGAGCAGGTAGAGATTTCTGGAGAAAGAAACCTCCACATAAGATGTTATGAGTTCCTTGGAGTCCCATTGTCATGGGTGAGCCAGCCAGTCTGGAGTGCACGGAAGCACACTTCTGAAGGCAGTCAGAGCTAAAGACAGGACAGTTAAGGCACGCAAATGAGCAAGCAATCAATGAACAACCAAAGTGCCACAACTATGAGTTGATGCTTCTCATCTCTCTCCCTTCCTGTCTGTCCCTTTCCCTCTTTCTCTCCTCGCTAAAAAAAAAAAAAAAAAAAAAAAAGACAATCAGATATTTAAGAATACTCTGTCCATCTGTGGAAAGCCACTATTTATAAATAATCATATGGTAACTGAAATGTGATTTTCCAAAGACAAATATCATAAATGGTGGGACTATGGGTAGCCTAGAGTAATCTATTTATTTCCCCATTGAAACATTATACATTTATAATGAGAAAAAATTTGAAACCTATGCTATTACAATATTAGTAACTAATCAAAACAAGAGAATATCATTGAAAGAAATTTTCTTTTTTTTTCCTAAAATGAAGCTTCAGGAAAAGCTGGCTTAATATAAGCATAGAGGAGACAGAAAAATTGAATAGGTGAGTTCTGGGGAAAACTGGGCACTCACCAACTCACCATCTTTAGAGGCCAGTGATAACTTTTTAGTACAAAGAATTTTATTTCCAAATACAGGTGGAGGGATACTGCACTGATGGTTATCAGTCAGGATCTGATTCACTTAAACAATATAGATAGAACATAAGAAGGCAGAAAGGTAAAGAAACGGTCAGGTGAGGTTTTCTGGCCTAAGTAGAAGAACAGTGGGATAAGGAGAAAGAAGTTTAAAAATGATGTGTGGGCCCTGGCCAGTTGGTTCAGTGGAGCATAGGCCCAGCGTGTGGAAATCCCAGGTTCGATTCCCAGTTAGGGCACAAAGGAGAAGCAACCATCTGCTTCTTCACCCCTCTCCCTTCTCTCTCCTTCTCCCTCCTCGACCCCCCCCTTTAACTCTCTCTCTTCTCCTCCTACAGCCATGGCTTGAATGGTTCGAGCAAGTTGGCCCCTGGAGCTGAGGATGATTCCATGGCCTCACCTCAAGTGCTAAAATAGCTCAGTTGCTAAACAAAGGAGTGGTGGCCCCAGATGGGCAGAGCATCACCCGGTAAGGGGCTGACTAGGTAGAACCCAGCTGGGGCACTTGCAGGAATCTGTCTCTCTGCCTCCCCACCTTTCACTTCATCATCATCATAATAATAATAATTATTATTATTATTATTATAAAGTAAAGAGGATGTGTGGTTGAGGAGCATGACAAAAGCTCTGCTGGAGGTGCACACGTACAATAGCGTGAAGTAGGGGAATGGGAGCAGCAGCTTGCAGGCTTTCCCCAGGAAGCAGAAAGGAGTAAGCCGGGCACTTAGAGCGGTCCACCTTACATTACAGTTGAGTTCAAGTCTTAACTCTTCTCCTTGACTGCTTTTCATATATTTAGACCATATTTTATAAATGTCTGTACTTCCCTCAGTGTTCAAAACCTCAAAGCAAGTAAGCATATTTATTGAATGAACGATGAAGGGGAAAAAATGTTGGATCACCAAAACAAGGCCGCTGATTATTAAAAACAGAACCAGTGGCCTATGAAGGCATTGATTGCAAGGGATCAAGTGAATTAAGGGGAGGAAGTGTGTTATTGACTATTTATACCAAGGGTCAGGAACCTTTTTGGCCACATATTTTAAAATGTAATTCCATGAGAGCCATACAATGACCCGTGTACTTTACACATTATCCAATAAAAATTTGGTGTTGTCCCGGAGGACAGCTGTGATTGGCTCTGGCCATCCGCAACCATGAACATGAGCGGTAGGAAATGAATGGATTGTAATACATGAAAATGTTTTATATTTTTAACGTTATTATTTTTTTTATTAAAGATTTGTCTGTGAGCCAGATGCAACCATCAAAAGAGCCACATCTGGCTTGTGAGCCATAGGTTCCCGACCCCTGATTTATACGCATCTAAGTCAGTCGTTCATAAAATGAGTGACCATAAATGCAAGAAAGACAAAGGTGTACTAACAGCAATGGATGGCTGTAGAATTGTGATTATAGAGTAGAAAATTCTAGACCTCAGAGATTTTAGCAGCTATATCAGAATTACTGATCCTTTTCAAATATAGCTAGTCTGACTCATCTTCGGTCCAGACCAGCTGGTTTGCCCTGACCCAGACAGCCCCATGTTCTACTTCAACAAAGGCAACTTGTACAGAACAGAATGGTAACAGTTTGGAGGAGATAAAAGATAGAAACTTGGCAGATAAAAAAAAAAAGAAAAGAAAAAAAAGGAGAGAGATTAATTTGAGTTCAGAGGCCAAAAATCACATCAAAATATTATGCTCAATTTGAATGGAATAGGGATTTTGGGTTTATAAATCAAAATAATTATGTACCCGTTCCAATAAATTTAGAAAGATCATTTGACTCCACACCATTTGGCCTTACAATAATAAAAATCAATTTTATAATATAAGTGTGATTCAGTTTATAGTAAAAAACCATGGGAATATTCTGTTAGCTTGTCATATTAGTTATAAACTACAGAGATATTTCATATTGTACAGTACCAGTTTCTGACTTAGAAACTGATATCTTATTCACAATCTCCACAGTGTGTCTGTAAAGTCATGGTGCACTTTTGACCGGTCACAGGAAAGCAACAAAAGACGATAGAAATGTGAAATCTGCACCAAATAAAAGGAAAACTCTCCCAGTTTCATACCTATTCAGTGCAGTTCGATGTGGACTCACGCACAGATTTTTTAGGGCTCCTTAGGTAGCTATCCTGTATAGCCTCTACAGACTCGTCACTGACTGATGGCCTACCAGAACGGGGTTCTCCACCAAACTGCCGGTTTCCTTCAACTGCTTATCCCACCGAGTAATGTTATTCCTATGTGGTGGCGCTTTGTTATAAACGCACCAATATTCACGTTGCACTTTGGTCACGGATTCGAATGTAGCGAGCCACAGAACACACTGAACTTTCCTCTGTACCTTCCACATCTTGACTGGCATGGCCGTGGGCTGCTCCGCTCTATACACAGTGTTACGTCATCATCTGCGCATGCATACATGCTGCCACATCATCCCACAGAAACTGGGAGGGTTTTCCTTTTATTTGGTACAGATTTCACATTTCTATCGTCTTTTAATGCTCTACAAACCTTTTTTTTTTACTTTGATTCTGAATGAAATTTTTACAATGCAAACTTGCTTACAAGAATAAATTATATAAACTAAATATTCAGACACTTGTATGCCTTCATATTTTTTTAAAATTATATGAAGGAACTGTAAAAAAAAAGAAAAAAATATTTTCTATTAGGTTAAAATACTATACATATTACTTATCTTCCTTTTAAACTATTATTCTTAATAAAAACATTTTCAAAGTTTTTGAGATAGCCTGGAAGATATATCAGCAGAAATCATTTGTCATCTAATAAAAATTCATTCCCCTATCCCACCCTTTCCTTTCACAGAATTTGACTGTGGCTGGGTTTTCACCCTCTTGGAGGATGCTTCAGGGGGCAGGCTGGCACCAATTCCAGACCCAACTGAAGAATCCTGATTAGTCTAAGAGAATTATGGTAGGTCCATTTCCGTCATCAGGGATAAGTTGGGGCATGCTAAGATGCTCACCCTGGCCAAAAAGTTGTGAAGTAAAGTTTTTATGACGCGGGATTGAAAGCATGGGAACATATACAAGAGGTGTTGTTACTCTTAAAAAGAAATGGGATGCACAAGGCCACTGGATATTATGCTTAGACTCTGTTGTATCTAGATGTGATGGCTGGAACTGCAGCCATTTGATAAAAATGAGGCAAGCTTGTTTGGGGCCAATGCCACCACATCAAGGAGGGCACAGTAGAAAAGTGAAAAGAACCTGGTCTTTGATGATGCTATCAACTTAAAATGAATCAACCCCCTGTAAAACTTCTTGGTTAAATGTTAGATAATTACCATCTTTATTGTTTAAATTTTGATTTGGGTTTCCAGTTACTTGCAGCCAAATTCATTCTAACTACTACAAGTCTGAATTATTAGTTTAGATACTAACAGAGTCATTATTTAGGAGATGAGGGACAACAACAAAGTATGCTACTTAATTAATTAGTAAGTCATACAGTTCAACAGTGAGGAACTCAGCCATACTAGTAGATTGTAAAGCTTTACCTATTATACTTAAAAGCTGATTACTACTTCATTCCCCTCTCCCTATCTGCCCTCCTGATACACATATACATTGCAGTCCAGTGGGTTTGGTACTGACCTTACTGATCAATTCATCAACAGTATTATATGCCATATTTCCTCTATATCGATGATCAATGCTTTGGGAATGTGGACATTATTTTTTTCTAACAAAATGGAAGAAGACTCAAATGTAGAATATTAAGTTTATTTTCCCAAAGAGGCATTTTAAATATCCTAGATTTTTAAAAGTTTAAAATAAAATTTTCATTGATCCATATTTATTGACTATCTACTATATGCTAGTATACTACTGTACATTTTCTCTGACAACTTGGAATAATTTATAGTATATTTAACTGCAAGTAGAACCAAGCCTCTCTGTTGCTGCCAATATATATGGGGATGAATATTTTCCCTCCTCACACATGGTGCTGCTCCCAATGCTCAGAAACATGCTTCTCACGTGCCTTCATCAGTATCCCCCAAGCTACAACTGATGGAATACAAGATGGTAATAGATATTCTTTAAAAGAAGCAGAGTTTCCATGGCCAAATAATTTGGGGAAATACTGCATGTTATTGAGCATATATCGTACTTTTGAAGATTCATAGAACAACACTAGAGCATATTCAATGTTTTCAGAAGTCCTTTGATAAAGAACTTTTCAAATCTAGTATTTCTGAAACTCAGTTGGCCCTACAATCTATTTCTCACTAAATATCTCATAATATTGAGGGAACTAGTAATCTTGAAAACATAAGTCATATTTTCTTTTAATACAGCCATGAGTCAATTTAGAAGTTAACAAAAGAGAATAAATGCTGAAATAATTGCACGAAGCTGGAACCTTGCTATAACAATCTACAGAGGACAAGTTATTCACAAGTAAGTCTCTTCTAGAGTCTTGCATCCTATTCTCCAATCTCACCAGCCAGGGACACAGAATGCAATTACGTCTTAGATGATTCCTAAAACAATGTTCTTTCTTCTTTTCTTTTCTTTTCTTTTTTCTTTCTTCTTTCTTTCTTTCTTTCTTTCTTTCTTTCTTTCTTTCTTTCTTTCTTTCTTTCTTTCTTTCTTTCTTTTTCTTTCTTTCTTTCTCTCTCTCCCCCCTTTCTTTCTCTCTTTCTTTCTTTCTTTCTTTCCTTTCTTTCTTTCTCTCTCTCTCTCTCTTTCCCCTTCCTTCCTTCCTTCCTTCCTTCCTTCCTTCCTTCCTTCCTTCCTTCCTTCCTTCCTTCCTTCCTTCCTTCCTTCCTTCCTTCCTTCCTTCCTTCCTTCCTTCCTTCTTTTTTACAGAGACAGAGAGAGAGTCAGAGAGAAGGATAGACAGGGACAGACAGACAGGAACGGAGAGAGATGAGAACCATCAATCATTAGTTTTTCATTGTGCATTGCAACACCTTAGTTGTTCATTGATTGCTTTCTCATATGTGCCTTGACTGTGGGCCTCCAGCAGACCGAGCAACCCCTTGCTGGAGCCAGCGACCTTGGGTTCAAGCTCGTGGGCTCTTGCTCAAACCAGATGAGCCTGCGCTCAAGCTGGAGACCTTGGGGTCTCGAACCTGGGTCCTCGGCATCCCAATCCGACGCTCTATCCACTGCACCATCGCCTGGTCAGGCCTAAAACAATGTTTTTATCATGGAGAACTCCAATACAAAAACTTCTAAACTATTCTTAATGTCATGTAAAATCCAAACGAGCCTCCTTGGTATGTCTGTTTTATGCACTGATATAGCCTCAGAACCTACGATATTTCTGCACTTACCACCAAAATTGAATGGATAAATGTTTTCATAGTGTGCTCTGTCCTAGCCTGGTTTATTGTCTTTCTCATATATACACAATGTGTGTTCCAATCTCTGTATCTTTATTCATATACACCCTCCTCTCTACCTATCCAAATTCTGACCATCCTTTCAAGTCCAGATTAAGTCCTGATTCCTGCATGGAACCTGACCTCATCCTCCCCTGACCCCCTATTCCCTGAGTTTTTTTTCCATTTATTTATTTATTTATTTATTTATTTATTTGTATTTTTCTGAAGCTGGAGAGACAGTCAGACAGACTCCCGCATGCGCCCGACCAGGATCCACCCGGCACGCCCACCAGGAGCGCCACTTGCTCTGCCCACCAGGGGGCGATGCTCTGCCCCTCCGGGGCGTTGCTTTGCCGCGACCAGAGCCACTCTAGCGCCTGGGGCAGAGACCAAGGAGCCATCCCCAGCGCCCGGGCCATCTTTGTTCCAATGGAGCCTCGGCTGCGGGAGGGGAAGAGAGAGACAGAGAGGAAGGAGAGGGGGAGGGGTGGAGAAGCAGATGGGCGCTTCTCCTGTGTGCCCTGGCTGGGAATCGAACCTGGGACCTCTGCACGCCAGGCCGACGCTCTACCACTGAGCCAACCGGCCAGGGCAGTACTAGAAAGTTTGATGCTCATTTTTTCCTAAACTAGTTTCTGCGTTGGTCTAGCTCTCAATAATTGATAAACTCCTTCAAACCCAAGACTATGTCCTAACTACTTTTGTACATATTAAAGTGCTAAGGTACATAAGTATTCAATGAAAATATCTTAATGATTAAATTTTATGAAAAAGTTTGGTGTATAGCAATGGTTGGAAATTCCTGTCATTTCTAAACTATATATTACTAAAATCATAGTTATAAGGACCAAGTTCTGAATAAAGAAGAAATATTGTCCAAGTTCCTTTGGATTTAACTCTTTCCTTTGGATTTAACCTCTTTGACTTCATTTTCTCATCTGGAAAGTAGCTCTGTGGTATTTCTCTACCGGTATTGAATGAGCAACAAATACTGCTTGTAAAGCCCCTGATAAACAAAGTCTCATAGTCCTGGAAGCAACCCTGACATCTTAAATTATGTAATCCTGGTATTACATTATATTAGTCTGGTTCATATAAAATGTAAGCTACAAAAATACCAAAGCTGAGAAAAAATATTTACTCATGCTTTTACTAAGATGCAGAAAGAGGATACATGCATTGCCAAAATTCCATAGAACATGCTCAAACTAAAGCAACAATGCCTTAGTTATTAAAGAAGGCAATGGCCTGAAGCAGTACTTAGAAACAAAGAATACTTGGTCCATTCAAGAGTCAATATTTAAGGACACAATGACTAATGCCCACTTCAAGTTCATGAACATACTTTTTTAAGAGCTTCTTTTTGGTTAAAATTTTCATTTGTGGTTTTCCTACCTACCATCCATGAAACTAAGAATGAACAAAACCTTGAAACATGAAACTCTCCAGTAGGCCAGTGTCAGTAGAGACTTAATTCATACATTAAACTTCTTAACAAGGTTACACAAGACTGTGCCTTACTTTTTAGTCTCCAAAATTCCCAATGATCTATCTGCCTAAAAACTAGATTCCACCAACTATGGAAAATGCATGAACGTCACATCCAGACCACATCAAAACACTGGGCCCCTTAATTTCAAATTATTTGAATACAAACTAGTAGTATTGTTGCTGATAGAAACTACATTTATAAATAATCAGCTAATTTAAAAAATGTTCCAGTTGAGCTTGCTATGAGCTAAAAGTAACCATTAAATTTATTTTTAGCACTAGCTATGTGACCTTGAACAATCATTCAACTTTTCGGCACCTCAATTTTCACATCTGCAAAATGAGAATGGGACTAGATGGCTTCTTAGGTCTTTTCAAACATAAAACTAGTAACAGTCATGGTTATTATCATTTTTATTAAAAATACGAATGAAAAAATACAAGCACAGACTCGGAAAAACATTAGGTTGACTTTAGAAGACAGCATAGCTTAGGCAAGGGTTATTGCAGAACTCCAAAATCCTCTCCCCATAGCACCAAACTATCCTCAAATACAAAAATTTTATAGAGGTAAATGTCTTACTGGCCATGCCGCTATCTATTGGGGTAATTTCATTCATCCTCTGCATGCCAACCAAAAAACTAACATTTCTACTTTCCTGGCTGTACAGTAAGACATTAGAAAGCTAGTGACCTGTTCTTCTCACACTTTTTCTTTGTTCGCATGAAAACAGAGTGTGAAGTTCATGGAAGAAGACAACATTTTTAGGACAAAAGGTACATAGAACATTCTAAGGACAAAAAGCACCATCCACAGAAAGGGTCCTGAAGTCACTTCAAAACAAACTTCTCCATTGCCCCCCCTCTTCCATCTTTCCTCCTAAAATTAACCTGTCACGTGGGAGATGGGAGATTCCTAATCCACATGGAGACTTTAGGTGAATTGGCTCATTTCCCACAGAGCTTGACAATGTAAAATCTAAGCCACATTCTAAAAAGGCAAGTCTCTGCTCATGAGGGGGCTGACTGCTGTGTGCAAATGATGCAGATGCTCTGCACATGGAACTGGGTTTATGTTCTAGCTCTGCCACTTCCTGGGTGCACGGCCTTGGGCAAATAACAAATCTCACTAATCTAGGCTTACCCCTCTGTAAAATTAGGATGACGACACCCTTCACAGGGCTGTGATTAAGGCTAAATTAAGACACCTATAACAAGTCTGTCATGTGCCAAGCACACAAATAGGCACTAAGGATAGGCTACCCCCTTCACAATTACTCCCTTTCTTCTGCACAGTGGGACAGAGCCTCCAGCACAGCGGATAACTGCCATGTCCTTCATTAGACTGCCAGGTTCCCTAGGGCTGAGAACATGTCTGATTCATCCTTGGATCCCAGTGCCCAGCAGAGAGCTTGGCCCAAAGTGAAAACTAAATAAATGCTTGCTAAATGGAGAAAATGAGAATCCTTTAGTTCTGAGGATGTTAAGATTATCCTGGCCACAGTCAAGAAAATACTGATTTTCAGTTTGGCCCAAATAGGCGCTTGCTACAAACTACTATTAGTTGTACTAATTAGTTGAACTAATAGTAGTTCAAAGCAAAGAAGTGTCTCTGAACTCTAATAATTACATTCTCTAAAATATAAAAACCCAATTGCCCTATAGCTCTCTATTTTAGTTTTGAGAATCTAATTCTTTCCTAAACAATGAAGTGGGTAACCACAGAAATTTGTGGAATCTCTCTTCCTAGAAAACATGAAGAACAGGAGAGAAGTCAGTCTGTCTGGAAACTGCTTCAAAATCTGTCTGTAAGCAGGCATTGGACTAGATCAGATGCCCCTCAGAAGATCCTTCCAGATCTAAACCATTAATAGATTAAGAGAAATAACTAAAATAACTCTCTGTCCTTTACACCCAGGAAAATAAAATAAATACAATCTAACATCTCCTAAAATAGTCAGTAGAAATAATTATATTTACACCTAGTGATGCTTTTACAAATATCCCATGCTATTAATTTGAAAGAATAAGATAGAACAGTATAGAATAGAGATTGTATTTACCAACACAGAAAATTATTCTTCTGTTTCTCGTTTTTATCCTAAATGTTTCCACGCATCCCCCAAACCTCTCAAGCTTTATAAAAACACTAGTTCCTCCCTGATACTCACTCAACTCTCCTGATAGTGAATTTCTAACACATCCGTTACTCACATCACATTGTGCAGGTATTATATGTTGTCTTCTGTTTGTATCTGGTTTACAAATAAGTTTTGTTTCTCTAACTGAAACATAAGTTCCCTGACAAAGTTCCAAGTTGTTGTTGTTTTTTGGGGGGGGGTTGTTTTGTTTTTAATTAAGAGGAGGAGAGGTAGAGAGACAGACTCCCCCATGCGCCCTGACCAGGATCCATCCAGCAAGACCACTAGGAGGTGATGCTCTGCCGATCTGGGATGGTTGCTCCGTTGCAACCAGAGACATTTTTTACACCTAAGGTGGAGGCTATGGAGCCATTCTCAGCACCCAAGGCCAACTCACTTGAGCCAATTGAGCCATGGAAGCGGGAGGAGAAGAGATAGTGATCAAGAGAGAGGGGGAGGGGTAGAGAAGCAGATGGTTGCTTCTCCTGTGTGCCCTGACCGGGAATTGAACCCCAAACATCCACATGCCAGGCTGACACTCTACCGCTGAGCCAACTGGCCAGGACCAAGTTCCAAGTTTTATATTTCTCATGTATTCCTATATTGTGTCAATACTGAATTCATGACAAATGCTTACAAATTGGCTGATTGGCTTAAAATAAAGAGAGAAGGCAAAAGCTATAGAACACTGTATGCACTGAGCACCTGCATGAAGCTTTGTCAAAGTCTAAAATAAAGCTTTCCAGACTTCTGTATATTGATATTTGTCATTAACCTGGGACTAGAATAGTTGAAGGTTAATACCACAGCGGCCAAAGAGAAAGACCTAGAGTTAAAGATCACATTGATTCAGCTCCAGCCCTGTAAGGAATGAAGAACTGGCAAGGTGAGCCCACTCACAATAGAGGGTGGCTATTGTGGAAAGCCCAGCAGCCTCCCCAGATCACAGGGCTGTGCAAGTTCAGATGCTACACAGGGTCAGTTATTCATTGTACAGGACAAGGGGTGGTAATAAAGAGAAAAGAATGGAGCTTTATATTATCAACAAGACAGGTAATAGCAAATGTTGGAGAGGCTGTGGAGAAAAAGGAACCCTCATTCACTGTTGGTGGGAATGTAAAGTAGTACAACCATTATGGAAGAAAGTATGGTGGTTCCTCAAAAAACTGAAAATAGAACTACCTTATGACCCAGCAATCCCTCTACTGTGTATATACACCCAAGACTCAAAAACATTGGTACGTAAAGACACATGCAGCCCCATGTTTTTTTTTGTTGTTGTTTTTGTTTTTTTTGTATTTTTTCTGAAGCTGGAAACGGGGAGAGACAGTCAGACAGACTCCCGCATGCGCCCGACCGGGATCCACCCGGCACGCCCACCAGGGGCGACGCTCTGCCCACCAGGGGGCGATGCTCTGCCCCTCCGGGGCGTCGCTCTGCCATGACCAGAGCCACTCTAGCGCCTGGGGCAGAGGCCAAGGAGCCATCCCCAGCGCCCGGGCCATCTTTGCTCCAATGGAGCCTTGGCTGCGGGAGGGGAAGAGAGAGACAGAGAGGAAGGGGGGGGGGTGGAGAAGCAAATGGGCACTTCTCCTATGTGCCCTGGCCGGGAATCGAACCCGGGTCCCCCACACACCAGGCCGACGCTCTACCGCTGAGCCAACCGGCCAGGGCCATGCAGCCCCATGTTCATTGCAGCATTGTTCACAGTGGCCAGGACATGGAAACAACCAAAAAGTCCTTCAATAGAAGATTGGATAAAGAAGATGTGGCACATATACACTATGGAATACTACTCAGCCATAAGAAATGATGACATCGGATCATTTACAACAAAATGGTGGGATCTTGATAACATTATACGGAGTGAAATAAGTAAATCAGAGAAAAACAAGAACTACATGATTCCATACATTGGTGGGACATAAAAACGAGACTAAGAGACATGGACAAGAGTGTGGTGGTTAGCGGGGGGTGGGAGGGGGAGTGCGGGAGGGGAGGAGGGAAAGGGGAAGGGAGAGGGGCACAAAGAAAACTAGATAGAGGGTGACAGAGGACAATCTGACTTTGGGTGATGGGTATGCAATATAATTGAATGACAAGATAACCTGGACATGTTTTCTTTGAATATATGTACCCTGATTTATTATATGTCACCCTATTAACATTAATAAAAATTTATTTATAAAAAGAAAAAAAGAAAAGAAAAAAAAATGGAGCTTTAGAAAATTAAAACACACCTGTAAAACTTAGGTCTTCTCACTCTTCATAAGCTGAAGAACACATCAAGAACAAGACTCATGAGCTCTAGAGCTCAGTCACTATGCATGCACTCTACATAGTTAAAGGTGGGAATGCAGAACCCCTGCTCTTTTCTTTATATATGAAAAAGGAACTCCTTGACCCTACTATGAGATAGCTACTGTTATAGGCACAGGAATACAGCAGTTCAAGAAAATCACAAGGCTAGTAACAATTATGTAAAGCCCTGGCTGAGTATTTTACAGAAATAAGAGACATCAAGGACAGTCCGAATCTCTTAGAGGGGAAAAACCAAAGCCCAGAGAGGTTAACTAACTTGTCTCAGTTGATTATGCCAGACAATATGCTAGGCACCAGGTATACAGAAATGAGTAAGATACTGACCCTGTCCTCAAAAGGCAGTGCAACTGTAAGACAATAAAATTAATACAATAATAGAAGTGGTAACACAGAATAAAAGCAAATCCTATCTTTAATTGCATAGGACTTCCAATATTTTAAAAGAAAATGAACTGTTTATAATTTGTTTTATCCTCATCATAGTCCTATGAGTACAGACACAGGTCTTATTATTCCTGCTATATAGATGGAGAAATTGAAGTACAAAGTGGATGAGGGAGTCTATTAAGGTCATCTCCAGTGGCAGCAAAATGCCTAGAAACCAAGTCTGTTTAATCCTAGACATATTTTTCCCACTAGATAGGAA
Organism: Saccopteryx leptura; assembly: GCF_036850995.1. NCBI lineage: Eukaryota > Metazoa > Chordata > Mammalia > Chiroptera > Emballonuridae > Saccopteryx > Saccopteryx leptura. The sequence continues at coordinate 274,032,727 of NC_089505.1, read as the reverse complement.
AGGCAGATGTTCTTTTTATGTCCAGCCTCCTTCTGACCAAGAGCACACATTTGCAAGATTGTGTGCAGGACAATCTGTGCCTGGGGAAGTCAACTTAACTGTCTGTGAGGTCTCATCAGCTGAGTTTAGTCATTCGATGGTTGAGTAACCAACCCACAGGACATCATTATTACTAGCATTCTTAAAGTGCCCATTATATATACACAGAAAAGATGGGAAAGCTTCTGCCCCTTGGGGAGTTAATACTGTAGGACACAGGCATATAAACATTTCAACAAAAAGTGACATAATTAAACAAACTACAACTAGAAGAGCCATTACAAATAATAGCAAATTTAAGACACTAAAGGTTTTGCAGAGCACATCTAGTGGGCGTTGCCAAGAAACATACTCCTTAAGGGTTAAACAGAGAACAGAAGCCTTGTATATACAGTGTGTCCGTAAAGTCATGGTGTGCTTTTGACTGGTCACAGGAAAGCAAAAGACGATAGAAATGTGAAATCTGCACCAAATAAAAGGAAAACTCTCACAGTTTCATACCTATTCAGTGCAGTTCGATGTGGGCTCACGCACAGATTTTTTAGGGCTCCTTAGGCAGCTATCTCGTATAGCCTCTACAGACTCGTCACTGACTGATGGCCTACCAGAACGGGGTTTCTCCACCAAACTGCCGGTTTCCTTCAACTGCTTATCCCACCCAGTAATGTTATTCCTATGTGGTGGCACTTGTTATAAATGCGCCGATATACACGTTGCACTTTGGTCACGAATTCGAATTTAGTGAGCCACAGGACTCACTGAACTTTCCTCTGTACCGTCCACATCTCGACTGGCATGGCCGTGGGCTGCTCCGCTGTATACACATCATCCTACAGAAACTGGGAGGGTTTTCCTTTTATTTGGTACAGATTTCACATTTCTATTGTCTTTTGTTGCTTTCCTGTGACCGGTCAAGAGTACACCATGGCTTTATGGACACACTGTATAATGATATAAACCAATTATTAGATTATTGAGTTCAAATATGAACTCTTACCAAAAATGTTCAACACATTAAAAAAAAAATTAACTTCTAGGACCTGACTGGGTGGCTCAGTGGATAGTGTCAACCTAGTACACCAGAGGTCATGAGTTCGACCCCGTCAGGGCGTGTATGAGAAGCAATCAATGTTTACACAACTAAATGGAACTAAGTGAAACGAGTTGATGCTTCTCTCTCTCAATCAATGGGAAAAAAATTATAAAAAATAATTTAGTTAATTCTATTTCACTCTTTCTAGGAAAATCATCTATTTTGTAACCTTTCGTATTCAAGAGGAATGAACTTTTATAACAGACGTTCCCATCAGCAGGCCTTGAGCAGAAAGATTAGAACAGTGTGGTTTCACTGTGCTCCCCTCCCCCTCCATCAGCTGCAACCTAAATGAAATGAATCTGATAACTTTGTCTCGTACATTGTCAAATTTATTTGCAAAACCAAGGATCCCTCACTTCATAAAAGGTAAAAGGGAAAAAAGCATTTTTTCATTTTCAAGTTCTGTTTTAAACATTAATTTCACTTGTTTGATAACCTCATATCATATTTTACTTGTCATTATTTAGAGAGATCTTATACTATGATCAAACTATTTTAAACTTTTTGACATTTTGTAGAATTTTTTTTTTTTTTTTTTTTTTTTTTTTAATTTTTCTGAAGCTGGAAACAGGGAGAGACAGTCAGACAGACTCCCGCATGCGCCCGACCGGGATCCACCCGGCACGCCCACCAGGGGCGACGCTCTGCCCACCAGGGGGCGATGCTCTGCCCATCCTGGGCGTCGCCATGTTGCGACCAGAGCCACTCTAGCGCCTGGGGCAGAGGCCACAGAGCCATCCCCAGCGCCCGGGCCATCTTTGCTCCAATGGAGCCTTGGCTGCGGGAGGGGAAGAGAGAGACAGAGAGGAAAGCGCGGCGGAGGGGTGGAGAAGCAAATGGGCGCTTCTCCTGTGTGCCCTGGCCGGGAATCGAACCCGGGTACTCCGCACGCTAGGCCGACGCTCTACCACTGAGCCAACCGGCCAGGGCTGACATTTTGTAGAATTATTAACAAAATAAAACTAAGGAGAAAAAAATATTAGTGATTTTAAACTACTGACAGAAAGAATTTCTTTAGGAACCAGCTAAATAGTAAAAATTATAATCATCTTTTCAAAGGAATAAGTTATCATTATTTTAAAAATTCAACTAGGTTAAAAAAAATCTCTCTGGTATTTCCTGAATATACTCAGGGGATTCATACTAATAGCCAGTTGCCTTCCTTTTAAAATATATATTGAATTTTATAGGGTGATAAGTAGCAATTTAAATGACAATTCAAAACTACCAGTAGGTTTCATTAGAATAACCAATAGTGCATTATAAAAATTTTTTATGATATTTTCTAATTCCTAAGATTTAGTTCCATCACAAGAAAATACATTTTAATAAACAAAAGCTTAAAACCTACATTAAGAGTGTGTTAATAAACTTTTTTAGGTAGGAGAAGAAGACTAGGTCCTGATTTATCTCTAGAAAAAACCACTGGGCCAAATCCTGAGTGAAGAAAGTAATTAAACATGCACCAACAGTGACCTCTAGTGTTAACAACTGCAAGTCACTAGACTACCATAACACTTTCCTAAGGGCTAAAGCAGGGGTCCCCAAACTACGGCCCACGGGCCCCTGAGGCCATTTATCCGGCCCCCACCGCACTTCCAGGAGGGGCACCTCTTTCATTTGTGGTCAGTGAGAGGAGCATAGTTCCCATTGAAATACTGGTCAGTTTGTTGATTTAAATTTACTTGTTCTTTATTTTAAATATTGTATTTGTTCCCGTTTTGTTTTTTTACTTTAAAATAAGGTATGTGCAGTGTGCAGAGGGATTTGTTCATATAGTCCGGCCCTCCAACGGTCTGAGGGACAGTGAACTGGCCCCCAGTGTAAAAAGTTTGGGGACCCCTGGGCTAAAGAAACAACTATTCAAAGCTTCTCCTTTCTAAAAACCAACAAACAGAATTTATGCACTGTATCTAAAAATTATGCATAATCAAAGTATTGCAGTAGATTTCCTTCCCGACATTAAAAATACCTTAAACAGCCAACTAAATGGGAGATATTTTCAAACAACAGCTCAGATAAGGGCCTAATATCTAAAATATACAAAAAACTCACAAAACTCAAACAAAACTCAACAAAACTCACAACTCACAAAATTCACAGAACTCAACAACAAACAAGCAAACGATCCAATAAAAAAATGGGAAAAGGACATGAACAGACACTTTTCCCAAGAAGAAAAACAAATGACCAATAGATATAAGAAAAGATGCTCATCTTCACTAGCTCTAAGAGAAATGCAAATCAAAACTACAATGAGATACCTCACACCTGTTAGATTAGCTTGTATCAACAAGACAGGTAATAACAAGTGTTGGAGAGGCTGTGGAAAAAAAAAAAGGAACCCTCATCCACTGTTGTTGGTGGGAATGTAAATTAGTACAACCATTATGGAAGAAAGTATGATGGTTCCTCAAAAAATTAAGAATAAAACTATCATATGACCCAGCAATCCCTCTACTGGGTATACACCCCCAAAACTCAAAAACATTGGTACGTAAAGACACATGCAGCCCCATGTTCATTGCAGCATTGTTCTCAGTGGCCAAGACATGGAAACAACCAAAAAGCCCTTTAATAGATGATTGGATAAAGAAGATGTGGTACATATATACTATGGAATACTACTCAGCCATAAGAAATGATGACATAGGATCATTTACGACAACATGGATGGACCTTGATAACATTAAACTTAGTGAAAAAAGTAAATCAGAAAAAACTAAGAACTGTATGATTCCATACATAGGTGGGACACAAAACTGAGACTCATGGACATGGACAAGAGTGTAGTGGTTACCAGGGGGAGGGGAAGGGAGGAGAGAGGGGGGGTGGGGTGAGGGGAGGGGCATAAAGAAAACTAAATAAAAGGTGATGGAGGACAAAAAAAATTATAAAAATCATCTCAAATTGTTATAGCAAAATAAAATTACTTTTTCATGTATAAACAAACAAACAAACAAAAAAACCTTAAGAAAAAAAAATCTTAGAGAGCAAACAACATGAAAGACCTAAAAGTGAAAAGCATTGTTTACACTGTGTGGCCCACATTGGAACACTCCCTTTGGTTACAGAGTTTAATGCACAGGTAATCTGGGACATGTTATTGATGACTGTATTATAAACATTTAAACTTATAAAATCAAGATAGTGCACAAGGTAGTACCTGATGACACATTAAGAAAAAGCAATTTAGGACATTTCAGGAATGCCTGAAGATGCAAAGAAAACACTTTAGCTGTTGCACTAAGAAGTAAGCCCTACATTTCAGCCCTTGCTATACCTCGCTATGTTTTCACTGCTTTGAAAGATCTACTTATTAAACAGTAGATATTTTTGCCCAAGGACTTAGAATTTGGCATCATATGTTAATTTACTATAGTATTTTTACAGTTTTATGCTCTACATGAATCTATAAAATAAGCAAAATATCAAAAGTTATTTTTGGCCAGGAGAGCGTTCTGTAAAAAGTAGCATTAGATTGAGCTTACGTATTATTTTTTAAAAGTTCATCTTTTCCCCTTTTAACTCCAAATATTCTTGTGATCAAGGTGCTGAAGAGAAGTGTAGATGAATTTCTCACCTAATGTAAAAATAAATATACAATAAGGGTTAAAAAAATATTCATGGCATGAAACCAACATTTACAATATTCAAACTAGATATTCAAAATCATTACCCAATTTGGCTAGGATGGGGCTAAAGAAAATATGGTTTGTGATCATAAAAATGAGACAATTTTCAAAAACTTTACAATAATTGACTACATGACTTCTTCTTAACCCTTTGAGTAGTGCGAACGTTCATGTACGTCCTCGTGACTCCTGACTATTCAGAGTACAATCAATTTATTTTAAAAATGTGTAAGGCAACATTAAAAAAAGGCAAATGTATGTTCTTCTTGTTTCCATAAATTAGTTATCAAACAAACATGATTTTAAGTTAATAAAACTGTAACTGGAACAAATTTCACTTTTTGAAAAAAAACTCACTCCTGGGGGTCAGGGAACATGAAAAAAACTCACTACTCAAAGGGTTAAACTGAACTCTACAATCCAACTACATGCACATAGCATACCTCTTTCCTTTACTAATAATATAATTATCAATTGTTCTCATTACCTCTTTGTATTTGTATCATCAAATAACATTTCTTTAAAGAAAGAACAAATTCAGTATTCCATATTCTGATGAGTAATATTCTAGTCGAGAGCTTAGATCTTTCCATTTATTTTCTGCAATCGAGAAAATATATCTAAGGCCTAACTGAAAAAAATCCACATTATTAATATAGCCAAGATAATATTTAATATCCAAAATGTTGTTCATTAATACCACTGTCAGTAACCAAATAAAGTAATTTTAACCCTAAAATTATCTGAGACAGCTAGTTAATAAAAATAAAAGAACTCTCATTAAAAAACATGAATTTCTTGGCCCTGGCCAGTTGGCTCATTGGTAGAGCGTCGGCCTGGTGTGCAGGAGTCCCGGGTTGGATTCTCAGCCAGGGCACACAGGAGAAGCACCCATCTACTTCTCCACCCCTCCCCTTCTCCTTCCTCTCTGTCTCTCTCTTCCCCTCCCACAGCCAAGGCTCCACTGGAGCAAAGTTGGCCCGGGCACTGAGGATGGCTCCATGGCCTCTGCCTCAGGCGCTAGAATGGCTCTGGTTGCAACAGAGCAACGCCCCAGATGGGTGGAGCATTGCCCCCTGGTGGGCATGCCAGGTGGATCCTGGTCGGGCGCATGCAGGAGTCTGACTGCCTCCCCGTTTCCAACTTCAGAAAAATACGAAAAACAAACAAACAAGAAAAACAACCCCCCCATGAATTTCTTTACAATCATAATAATAAAGCATATCTATTTCCAAAATAATGTATCAAAATGCTTTGCTATATTGTAAAAATATCTTGAGTGATTGGGCTTCCTTAATTACCTTACCAAATCAAATTGAGACGTACAAATATGTAGTGACTTCACTACAGTGTGTCTATACCAGCACCACAGAGGATATCCAGAGATAGAAACCACACACTTACTGGCAGCACAGAGCTTATATTCTAATTAGATAGGTGCTACTATCATATGGCATGTTTCAATAGCAATATAAGAAGGTAATCGAAACTAATAACGTTAAAATTAAAAAAATAGCTTCTGAAACCACTGCAGTACAGGTCCCAAACTCAAATGCTCGCAAGGACCAGTGAGTGCCAAGAGTCGCAGAGGACTGGGTCAAATGAAGTCACTGTTCAGCTTCAGCTGAGCCGTTGCCATGAGGGAATGTTAGCTCAGTGTTGCCAGATTTTCTTCTTTTTCAAGAAAAGCCAGAAACCCCAATTTTTATGTGAAATCTCACTATTTTGTAATGTTGGCAACAAATTAAATGGAAAAAAACCCATCATGGAAGCCAAATAAAACACAGTTGCAAGCTAGACTTTACCGATTAGCCACCAGTTTACAATCTCTCCTCTAGAAGCCCAGGGCTGAATCAACTCATGCCTGGTAACTCTAAAAGTGGACTACACATTCACTGAAACAATTCATGCCAAAATTACATGAAACCCTAAAACTGGGTGAATTCACTTCTATCCACTCAACAGTTAACATTAATAAAGCCCCTACTATGTGCCCTGCCTAATAGACCCAAACAACACACCAATCTGTCCTATTAGTCTAACAACATCACCTTTGACCTAGCTCAGGTCTTATCTCTTCCTAGTCTACTGATTTAGTTCCCAAAGACTCTTGAGTTTAAGATGAATTGGTCATCTAGGACGCTGTCTCCTCTCAAGAATCACACAAAAAGATAAAAGGAAAAGTAGAAACACAAACTCCATCTTGTCCTAAAGAAACTTTTTGACAAAGGCCACCAGATGCAGTAGTGTTAAATCAGGGGTGCCCAGAGACGAAAGACAATGCCTGCTGAGGCATACCTTATCACTGCCAAGTGCTGTTTTACAGAGTGAATGGGTACTCCCAAAAAGAAAACTCTCTTGGTTTTTTTGTTTGTTTGTTTTTGAATTTTTCCAAAGTTAGAAGCAGTGAGGCAGTCAGACAGACTCCTGCATGTGCCTGACTGGGATCCACCCAGCAAGCCCACCAGGGGGTGATGCTCTTCACATCTGGGCATTGCTTCCTTGCGGCTGGAGCCATTCTAGCACCTGAGGCGGAGGTCATGGAGCTATCCTCAGCGCCTGGGCTAACTTTGTTCCAATGGAGCCTTGGCTAAGGGAGGGGAAGAGAGAGATAGAGAGAAAGGAGAGGGGGAAGGGTGGAGAAGCAGATGGGTGCTTCTTCTGTGTGCCCTGGCCAGGAATCGAACCCGGGATTTCCACATGCTGGCTGACACTCTACCACTGAGCCAACCGGCCAGGGCTGAAAACTCTCTTGTTTTTGATTCATTAGGCTGGAGGAAGGAGGCACATAATGTCATTCAGTAATATTAACATGGATCTGTGGGGTTCTGGCATTATCAGCCTAAATCATTTATTACCAAGTTCCCTCATTAGCAATCAGTGATCATCATTACCTGTTCCATCCAGTACAGGATTCTGATGCATATTGAGTTAATTTTTGAATATGGTGTAAGATAGGAAGGAAATTCATCCTTTTGCATGTAGATGTCCAGTTGTCCCAGTACCATTTGTTCAAAGACTATTCTTTGCCCCACTGAATTGCCTTGGTACCTTTTAAACTAAACATTAAGATTTTTTGTTGTTGGTTTTGTTTTTTTTATTAAGTGAGAGGCGGGGTGGTAGAGACAGACTCCTGCATGTACACTGAATGGGATCCACCCAGCAAGTTCCCTACAGGGTGATACTCTGCCCATCTGAAGCCACTACTCTGTTGCTTGGCAACTGAGCTATTTCAAGCACAGGCAAGGCCATGGAGCCATCCTCAGCATCCAGGGCCAACTTGCTCAAACCATTGGCTGTGGGAAGAAAAGAGAGAGAGAGAGAGAAGGGGGAGGGGTAAAGAAGTAGATGATCACTTCTCCTGTGTGCCCTGACTGGGAATCAAACCCGGGACTTCCACACGCCAGGCCGATGCTCTTTCACTGATCCAACCATCCAAGGCCAGATATTAGGTTTTATTTATGGACACAATTCTATTCCACTGATTTATAGATACCTATCTTATTGTTATGCCAGCACCACACTGTCTGATTACTGTTTTCTGTCATCAGTTTTAAAAGTTTTGATATGTGAGTCCCCCATCTCTGTTATTTTTCAAGACCGTTTGGTTATTCTGAGTCCAAATTAACTGCAGCAATAATCAATCCTTATGACATGGAAAACCAGAAAACCTTCCTGTTTCCTTACCTCCTTTTCCAGCAAGCCGCAATGATAGCTACATAATTGACAACTGCTACCAAAATTTTTCCCTTCTATTCATTGATACATATACTTTTTTCTCCTTTCTAACATGAAAAGGTTTCCATATAGACTTTTAAGACATAGAATAGTAGATGGAAAAAAATTAGGTTTCACAAAACAGTGTGTGTGTGTGCATGCATGTATATATTGATATGTGTGTATGTATATACAGTATACATTTTCATTTTTTTTTTTATCTATTCATTTTAGAGAGGATAGAGAAAGGAAGAGAGAGATACAGAGGGAAGGTGGGGAGGAGCTGGAAGCATCAACTCCCATATGTGCCTTATGTGACCAGGCAAGCCCAGGGTTTTGAACCGGCGACCTCAGCATTTCCAGGTCGACGCTTTATCCACTGCGCCACCACAGGTCAGGCCTACAGTATACATTTTCTTATATAGGTATACCTTTTTTCTTTTTTGTATTTTTCTGAAGTGAGAAGTGGGGAGGTGGAGAGACAGACTCCCACATGCACCTGACAGGGATCCACCCAGCATGCCCACTAGGGGGTGATGCTCTGCCCATCTGGGGTGTTGCTCCGTTGCAACCAGAGCCATTCTAGCACCTGAGGCAGAGCCACAGAGCCATCCTCAGTGCCTGGGGCTAACTTTGCTCCAATGGAGCCCTGGTTGCAGGAGGGGAAGAGAGAGACAGAGAGGAAGGAGAGGGGGAGGGGTGGAGAAGCAGATGGGCACTTCTATGTGCCCTGGCCGGGAATTAAACCCAGGACTTCCACACGCCAGGCCGACACTCTACCACTGAGCCAACTGACCAGTGCGGTATCGCTTTTCTTATATAACATAAATGTCCCTTGACAAATATTTAAAAATATGGAGAGCCTCCCCTATGCAGTCACACTTTCAATAGCACACACATAACCTATGTATGAATTAGGAAAGAAGTTCTCTTCTTGTGAGTGAATAAAGTTTCATGCCAAGGCATGCAGCCTAAAAGGTAGAAGGTGGCTGGGTTTCAGGACCACACAGCCCTCTCAGCCCGGTACCTTGTGGCAACTTCACAACTACCACAGAGCCTGGAGATGGTAGTGCCTAAAGAGGCACAGAGTACATGTGGTGGTGCTACCGGGAAGATCTGAAAGGCTTTTTCCTCTGAAACCCACTGCAAACTGTGCAGCAGACTGGCCCAAGGGAAGCAAACTAAAGACAGACCAGATAGAAGTAAAAACTTAGTGCAAGTCTTAGAAGGAGTTTCTGGCCAAGCTGGAAAGATGAGCCACCTGTCATGCAATGAGGATACAGGGAAAGCAGCTCAGGTGTTCTGCCGTCACTGAACACAGAGAAGGGAATGCCCAGAAATGTCTCAGTTTCCAAACACTGTCCAGAAAAATCTATTTCCATATATGCATACCTATAAATTACTTTGTTATCTAAGTTTTTAACTAAACTAGCTTCATCTCCAAAATATATGTCAAAGATTTTTGGTTGTCACCATCTTTACTAATATTTCTTTGTTCTGAGCCACCATCACCTCTTGGCAGAATTGTTACAATAGCTTCCTGATTGTTATTCCTCCTTCCCTCTTGCCACCTAACTACTGAGTCTCAACTTTTAACCACATCAATCAGATTCCATTACTCCCCTACCATGTGTAGGGTTCTTCAACAGTAGTGGGAGCCATTGTTTCAAACTCCAGGTCTGTGCCAACCACGCCCATGCAGGCGGTGGCTCATCCAGCCATGCCCAGACACAGATGAGATGCTGCAGCACAGGGAATGGGATCTGGCTTCTCTAGCAGCTGACCAAGGGTTGTGCCAACATCTGCCTAAGTTGGGTTAATGCTCCAAGGGATGAACTTTGACCAATAAGAGACAAGAGATGGGACTGTTCCAAGAAGCCATAAGTTTTACATGGCCTGGCTAGAAAATATATCACCTGACTATATGACCAGCTCAGTTTTCCTGCAAGTTTCAGGATTACTTGGCAAAGTCTTTCCTCTTTCCTTGCCTTGCTTCCCTTTTTCCTTCATTCTTGCTGCTTTGGGTTTGTATCACTCAATAAAACCTCAGCACCTAGGTTATATCTCTAGCTCTCTAAGGAACAGATCCAAAACCCTATGAGGTAGGTAAAATGCACCTTCTCTGTATTCCTGTAATACCCAAAACTTTCCCCTGTAGAAACACAGATTCTAGAGTCAGATGAATAATAGTTGTGTGCCTTTTGACAATGTTATTTTAATACCTCTCTGAGCCTAGTTTTTCTTATCTGTAAAATAGGAATTCTAATAGACTCCACCTTGCTGGGTTGTTCTGAGCATTAACTGAGATAATCAATGTGCATGCTGTCAGATATATGGAAAACAATTAATAAGATGGCCATTATTATTATGTCTTATTTATCCCTCTATTTCTAGTGCTTAATATATCATCTGCAATATTGTGGGTGTGTTTAAAGCCTAAAATGTTTGCAACTAAATATTTTCCTGTATTTTAAAAATGCCTAATAGGTGGTAAAGACCAAGAGATTTGTATAGTCTCAATAAAAAAAGATTGAGGAATCTGCAAAAACAAATTAAATATACACATGAATGCTTCCTAGAAAATGTTCCTTTACTACAAAATGAAATTCATTTTACTTGTGTTTTTTCCCTCTCTTAAATGAGCAGAAAAAAACAGTTGTCAGAAGTATAGATGTAGCCCTGGCCGGTTGGCTCAGCGGTAGAGCGTCAGCCCGGCGTGTGGAAGTCTTGAGTTTGATTCCCTGTCAGGGCACACAGGAGAAGCGCCCATCTGCTTCTCCACCCTTCCTCCTCTCCTTCCTCTCTTTCTCTCTTTTACCCTTCCACAGCCAAGGCTCCATTGGAGCAAAGTTGGCCTGGGCCCTGCAGATGGCTCCATGGCCTTCGCCTCAGGCACTAGAATGGCTCTGGCTGCAACAGAGCAACTCCCTAGATGGGCAGAGTATCACCTTCTGGTGGGCATGCCGGGTGGATCCCGATCTGGTGCATGCGGGAGTCTGACTGCCTCCCTACTTCTAATTTCAGAAAAAAAATAATAAAATAAAAAAGAAGTATAGATGTAGTCACCTTAAGCATAAGATGTATTCCTGAGAAAACGTGTACAAATCAGATTTCTGTAAATCAAACTATATTTCACGTGCATTCAGAAAAAAATCTCCTTAAATGACTTTACCAGAGAATGCTGTGGTAAACAGCTCTGTAAAATGAAGACTTTTTCACATTCATTGATTATGCTGATTTACAATTTTGGTATATCTTAGGTTTTTATAAGGTAGGAAACATAACAATCATATATTAAATAAACATGTGGATATATTAAAGAAATATATGGATCATTGTAGCTATGATGTTCATTTTCTCTAGTAAAGCAAACAAACTGAATAGAAATAAGAAGATTCTTTTATAACCAGTGCTATAAAAGTATAAGCAAACACTTACATATATATTTATGCAGCCTTTTGTGGACACATATGTGCATATGGGTGCTATACACATGTAAAACCCACATAGGAAAAAGGAATATGGCGGACCAGTGATGGTGCAGTGGATATAGTGACCACCTAGGACACTGAGGTCCCAGGTTCAGACTATGAGGTTGCTGACTTGAGGGCTTGAGCCCAAAGGTCACTGGCTCTGGCTTGAGCCCCCGGTCAAGGTACATATGAGGGGCAATCAATAAACAACTAAGGTGCCACAACTTCGAGTTGATGCTTCTCATCTCTCCCCCCACCCCTCAAAATGGGAAGAAAATGCATTAGAATGTTAATAATGATTATATCTGTATGAGAGTTCATAGGTGACTTTTATTTTTTTATGCTTTATTTTCAAAATATCTCTAGTGCAGGTGTGCTAGTTTTTAAAAGGCCTCAAAAAAGGCCCTCGCCGGTTGGCTCAGCGGTAGAGCGTCGGCCTAGCGTGCGGAGGACCCGGGTTCGATTCCCGGCCAGGGCACACAGGAGAAGCACCCATTTGCTTCTCCACCCCTCCGCGCGCTTTCCTCTCTGTCTCTCTCTTCCCCTCCCGCAGCCAAGGCTCCATTGGAGCAAAGATGGCCCGGGCGTTGGGGATGGCTCCTTGGCCTCTGCCCCAGGCGCTAGAGTGGCTCTGGTCGCAATATGGCGACACCCAGGATGGGCAGAGCATCGCCCCCTGGTGGGCAGAGCGTGGCCCCTGGTGGGCGTGCCGGGTGGATCCCGGTCGGGCGCATGCGGGAGTCTGTCTGACTGTCTCTCCCTGTTTCTAGCTTCAGAAAAAAAAAAAAAAAAGCCTCAAAAAAACTTTTTAAATAAATGGAACATTCTTTTCTGATACTTTCAGTTTTGCTAAAGAGTTGGAAAAGTCGCCAGGTTTCACTCTCTGAAAACCCTTTCACAGAGAACATTTCTTTGTTCATCTTGCACTAATGGCTTGAAAAAAAAACCAATAGTGATATTTCTGGCAATATGTTTTATGATCTCTGTTGTTCCTGACGGTCAAGCCACATTCCTAACTATGACTCAACTGACGGTACACAGGTATTGCTCCCCTTCCTGTAAAGGCATAAGGTAAATGCTATGTCCTCAGGCTAGTTAGGCAATGTTCCTAGACAGGATTTCAGATGACTGTCTTTCTTACAGGAAGATGCACAGTTTTCCAGGCAAGAGGTGGCAACCTTGAGGATTCTGCTTTACATTGGGCATCTGTGCCTTTGGCTACACTGTAGTATACTGACTCTCATTTAGAGGCTTATCATAGAGTTACAATAGAATTTGTGTAGCTAATTGGAAAGCTTGCCTTTCTAGAAAATTCTTTGTTCTGCAGGTAATGGGTTAAGGTCTAGTTTCTTTTCTCTTCTCCCTTGGCCAGTCTTTTTTTAAAGCCACACTGTCAAACACCTACAACCTATAAGCTTGTCTCCTTTATTTTAAAAGGCATAATGATATAGGATAACAATAAAATCATGGTGTTTCTCTTGAGAATCATGTGAAAACATGTAAAAAATTACATTCTTAAATCCAACAATAAAACTAGGTATTGTCTACTATCTTAAGTGTTCTGAAATCAAAAAGTTTCTGGATGGTGATCATATTGCAAATGATTATAATAATATTAATGAGATTCACTATTTAACCTCACCCATATTAATGCTTTTAACGTTTATTTTTTCCTCTTTTGAAGGAGGACATTGATAGCAATCACTCAACACTGATACCAAGAACCTACAGCATCCAAAAGAAAGACACATTAAGACACTAAGAGCCATTTTGCTTCCAGTTCAACATCACTAATTACCAGAAAAATGAAAGTCAAAACCAGAATGAGATACCACTTCAGACCCATTAGAATTGATATCAAAAAAACAAAACAGAAAATAATAAGTGTTGACAAGAATGTAAAGAAAATGGAACTTCTGTGTATTGTTGATGAGAGTACAAAATGGTGTGCCACTGTGCAAGAGTCAAACATTCCTTAAAAAGTTAAACACAGCATTACCATGTGATATACACAAAATAATTGAAAGCAGGACTCCAACAGATATATGTACACCAATGTTCACTGAAGCATTATTCTATTCACAATAGCCAAAAAGAAACAACATAAATGCCTACCAACAGATGAATAAATAAAATGTCATACACACATACAATGGAATATTATTTAGCCTTAAAAAGGAATGAAATTATGATACATGCTACAATATATTGAATAGCTCAACCTCAAAAACTCTATGCTAAGTGAAATAATCAACACAAAAGGACAAATATTGTATGATTCCATTCATTTGAGGAGGTACCCAGAATAGGGAAACTTGTAGAGACAGACAGTAGAACAAGGTTAGCAGGTGCTAGAGAAAAGGAAAGGTAGAGACTTAGTGTTTAATGGGTACGGCGCTTTGGTTTGGGATGATGAAAAAGCTCTCAAGTTGGACAGTGTGATGACTGCACAACACTGTAGATGACTTAATGCCACTGAATTATATACTTAAAAATAGCTAAGATGGCAAATCTTAAAAAAGAGATAACTTACAGTTTAAACAAAAATAATAACAATATAGCATAGGTTTACAACAGACATAAGAGCAAAATGTAGAACAAGACAAAGATTGGGAGGAGAAAAATAAAAGTATGTATTGTTAGGTTCTTATGCTTTAAGTGAAGTGGTATAATATCCCTTGAAGGTAGACTGTCATATTAAGATATAAACTGTAAACCCCTAAAGCAGGGGTCCCCAAACTACGACCCATGGGCCACATGCGGCCCCCTGAGGCCACTTATCCGGCCCCTGCCATACTTCCAGAAGGGGCACCTCTTTCATTGGTGGTCAGTGAGAGGAGCACAATGACCATTTCATTAGCCAAAAGCAGGCCCATAGTTCCCATTGAAATACTGGTCAGTTTGTTGATTTAAATTTACTTGTTCTTTATTTTAAATATTGTATTTGTTCCGTTTTGTTTTTTTACTTTAAAATAAGATATGTGCAGTGTGCATAGGAATTTGTTCATAGTTGTTTTTTATAGTCTGGCCCTCCAACGGTCTGAGGGACAGTGAACTGGCCCCCTGTGTAAAAAGTTTGGGAACCCCTGCCCTAAAGCAATCACTGAAATAAGAAAACAAAGTAATAAGCTAATAAGCCAACAAAGACATAGAATACAATCATAAAATACCAAGAGTGAAAATATAGCTTGACTCATTCTTTAAAGAAATTTCTTGTTAAAATGCAGTACATTTTTTTTTATCACTCAGTAGCAGGTTAACTTATTAAAATTGACTCAGAAGTATAATTAAGTCAATGAAAATAAATGACAAAAGCACTTACTGCCCAAACTGGTGATGTAAAGCCCAGAATTGCAGCCTTAGCTCCATCAGCAACATAAGGAATAATATTTTCTCCCAGACGTGTATCTCTGTACAAGGCTCTAAGAATATTTAAAGCATGAACCTAGAATAAAAAGTTCAAAATTAGCTGTGGGTTAAAGACTGTTGTAATTCTAAATATGCACATACCTAATAGCATAACCTCAAAACAAAACAATTATCAAATTACAAGAAGATACAGACAGGCCCTGGCCAGTTGGCTCAGCGGTAGAGCATTGGCCTGGCGTGCGGGGGACCCGGGTTCGATTCCCGGTCAGGGCACATAGGAGAAGCGCCCATTTGCTTCTCCACCCCTGCCCCCTCCTTCCTCTCTGTCTCTCTCTTCCCCTCCCGCAGCCGAGGCTCCATTGGAGCAAAGATGGCCCGGGCGCTGGGGATGGCTCCTTGGCCTCTGCCCCAGGCGCTAGAGTGGCTCTGGTCTCGGCAGAGCGACCCCCCGGAGGGGCAGAGCATCGCCCCCTGGTGGGCAGAGCGTCACCCCTGGTGGGCGTGCCGGGTGGATCCCGGTCGGGAGCATGCGGGAGTCTGTCTGACTGTCTCTCCCCATTTCCAGCTTCAGAAAAATACAAAAAAAAAAAAAAAAAAAAAAAAGAAGAAGATAAGAAGATACAGACAAGCCACAAATGAAATAGCAAATTTTAATAACACACCACATAATTGATAATTCAATTTTTAAAAAGTTAGTATCTTTGAACAATATAATAAAAATGCTGATCCAACAGATATATGTATTGATAGAATCCTATCCCTAAAAGAAACAATACACTTTTTCATGAAACATTCATTTTTTTAAAAATGACCTCAAACCTAGTCACAAATATAGTCTCAATAAATACCAAACAATTAATTTCTTACAGATTACGCTCTGATCACAGTGGAAGAAAGTTTGAAATCTATTTTGTTAAAATACTTTTAAAACTGACATACTTTTAAATAGTGGCCAAAGAAAAAACTTTGAAATATTTAGAACTGGACAATAATAAAAGTCCTATACATCAACACCTGTGGAATGCACATTAAGTAGAATTTTTTTAAAATTACTAAATACTTGTATTAAAAACAAAAGACTAAAAATAAGTGTCCAATTAAGACCACAGATAAAGAACAATAAATTCAAAATACAGAAAGTTAAAAAAGCAAAAAATTTGAAAAGAGCAATGATATAACTAAGAGCATTAACAAAACCAAAAGCTGAAGCTATTTCTTTGAAATAGAAATAAACTTCTAACAAGACAAATCAAGAAGAGAAGAAAATAAGCAATATCAAAAATACCAAAGAGGATGTGGTTATAGACATATCAGATAATAAAACAAAAATAATACTATAAATAATAATTTTAATCAATTGAAAAAAATCAAGACAAAATTAATAATTTCCTAGAAAAAAAGAATTGTAAAGCTAGATAGATATCTCTATTATAAAGAAAATCATCAGTTAAAAAACCTACCCACAGATAAAAACAAACAGAAAACAAAACAAAACCCAACAAAATAACTACAACCATGTAAAATATATGTACATTATTTTATGAAGAAATTCTACCAAATAGTCAAAGAATAGATAATCCCACTCTTACAGAACTGTTAGAAAAGACTCCCAAACTTATTTTATCAGTCTACTACAACCTGGGTATAATTTTCTGTATGCAAAGACTGAATTATATTAAAAAGTTAATATAATTCATATATAAAATATTTTCAAATTTTAGAAAGAAATTTATCTCAAAAGTTGTTTGAAAGCATTCAATAAAATTCAATTTCTTTAATGAGATAGATACAAAACAGATTAAAACCCAGGAAATATCAAAAGAACTTTTCCAAACAAAATTGTACTACAAGTTCCATAGTGAAGAATGTGATAACAAAACTGTTTTAAAGATTAAGAATTAGAAAGGTAAAACAAATTAGCATTTTTTACTGAGGATATGATTATCTACAAAGAAAATTCAAGAGAATTTACAGACAAGTCATTAGTTGTATTACAGCAAGTCACCATTTCACACCAAGACGGTATAAGAGGAAACATTATTTGGAAATTAAACTTGGCTCTTACTAATCTTAAAAAAAGTTGATAAAAAAAAAACTATGAAAAGATGTGCCAGTTGGCTCAGTGGCAGTGTATCAGCCTGGCATGTAGATGTCCCAGGTTCAATTCCCAATTAGGGTACACAGGAGAAACAACTATTTGCTTTTCCACCCTTCCTCTCCTTCTTTCTCTTTCTCTCTCTTCTCCTGCAGCCATGGATTGATTGGTTCAAGTGCATTGGCCCTGGGCGCTGAGGATTGCTCTGTGGAGCCTCTGTCTCAGGTGCTAAGAGTAACCTGGTGGCGAGTATGGCCCCAGATGGGCAGAGCATTGGCTATTTGACAGGGGTTGCTGGGTGGATCCTAGTTGGGGCACATCCGGAAGTCTGTCTCCCTATCTCCCTTCCTCTCGCTTGGAAAAAGAAGAAAAGAAAAGGAAAAAAAAAAGATGTGTAGATGATACCATTCATGTAAAAAAAAGGTCATAAGGGATGAAAAAAGCGTAAGAATCATTTGAATTAGTGATTATAGCACAGGAGGAATAAAGGGGAATGGGATGGGGAGGAATCAACAGTGTATACAATTCTATCTTAATGTTTCACTTCTTAAACTTGGAATTGGTTTCATGGATGTTCATACAGGGGACATTTTTATAAACTGAAATATTTCACAGATACATAATAAAAATAATAAAGAACTGAACCATGGAAGGAAAGAAGAAAAGCAAATTACCAACTAACACCTAGAAGACCAGTAAGAGACAAATTTAAATATTTTACTAATTTAATAAAAATGATCACTATAATACCATTAATGAACTTGAAGTAGAGTCAGGCAATAATTATCCAGTACTCTTTAAAACCAAACTCCATTATTTTTGGATCTTCTTACATAAAATAGTACTTTTTTTAAGTGATAGTCTAGGAAAATAGAAGCAATTATATTTTTTCACATTTTATTGGAAAATATTTTTAAATGATCTTCTGTGAAAAGTGATTAATATAACCATATGTACTTGTTGCACATTTCAGTACATTCAGGCCTCCAAGAGTTGAATAGACTATCCTATAATGAAGCATTTACTGAAAAGCCTAGACAAGAAGTATTTAACGGGCATTTACTCTGGTGGGCTCAGGAGGGCTGGGGTGGAGCCATGAGGAGTACTTAATCCAACTTCCTACACTCACATACACATAATTAACCCAATTTTAGCAGTGACTGAAAGGGACTAAATAATAACTAAAATTAAAATCTGAATATAGCAAAAGTCAAACACTACATTTTAGGTTAATAGTCAACCGCTCAATTACAAAATGTAGATCAACTTGAAGAAGCACACAGGACATTTTAAAGAGATAACACATTCACTTTTAAATTTTGAGAGGCAATAGTACCATATTTTTCACTCCATAAGACACACTTTTTTCCCCCAAAAGTGGAGAGGAAAATGCCCGTGTGTTTTATGGAGCAAAAAATATGGTATTTTATTAAATATTTTAACACATCATTTGATTCAGATTATCTTTTTCTTATTTCCTCCTTAAAACCCTAGGTGTGTCTTATGGTCAGTTGTGTCTTATGAAGCGAAAAATATGATATTTCAAAATATTTAAGTTGGATGTTTTCACCAGAGTTTAAAAGTAGTTCATTTTGACCAGTATATATATCAATTAAAGCAACAGTTTATTTTGTAGACAGGAAGGACCCCAGCAGTGGTGGGATTCAAATAATTTAACAACTGATTCTCTGCCATAATGACCTTTTTAAGTATAAAAAAAGATCTTCTGAAAGGTAGTTTACTGTTTCATGCATTTAATACTTAAATAAGAACAATAAAAGAGGTACACAAAGCTAGATTGTTATAAGAAAGAGTATTAAAATATTAATAAAAAATTCTTAAATAATACCTGACAAAAACAATACGTGTTGTCACCCCCTGGCTGTTTGGCACTTTTTCTCTTTACATTATATGTTTGTTTACTCAAGTAACAAATGCAAGGAAATTAAAATGTAGTATTTCATGAAAGATATAGTAAGTTTTATGAAATTAATATATAAATATTACAAGCATAGTTCGTCAAAGTTTTTTCACCTATGGATGGAATGAACATTACTACGGGTGCTTAGAATATGCTGTTGTACAGATGGAAGTTAAAAAAGAGTAAGGAATGTGAATTCGTGATCTCCACATTGGGCAGTTGCCCTGGCACCCACCTTAGAGAGAACCCTGGTTACAAGTGCCATTTTATCAACCAGTTGACCAAATTCAACAAAAAATTAGGTATAGGTTCTGCTGAATCGGTGCGAACCAGCTGAATCCCACCACCGCACCCCAGTGAAATAAAACCAAAAAGAAAGAAATCTAAATAAGCCTTAAATGTCTGTCCTATCTTCAAGAGTTCTATATTATTAGTGGATAGTTTTTTGTTTTTTTCTTTGTAAGTACAGCAAAGATTTAAAACCACTGCTTTCCTAGCAGGGTTTGTGTATTTCTATTATTACCTGGGAGACTGTACTCTGTGAGTCATCAGTAGGCCCAGCCAAAGAGATTAACTCTTTCATTGTTATTTTCAACAAATCCATTTTGCCTTTCTTAGGTTCAGATGCCAACAATGCCTATGGAAAAACAAGGCAAAAATTAACAAGGTTCTTAATTTGCAACTTCCCAGAATCAATCCCAAATGCAAAATCCCCTTTATAAAAACAGGTGGTATCAAGTACATTCATTAAGCCATGTTGCCTTGAGCAAGAAATTTAACCTTTTCCTCCGGCAGATTCATCTGTAAATTAGGTAAAGGTGATATTGGGGAACCTCTAAGGGCACTTCTAGTTAGCTTGTTAATCATATAATTCTAAGAGGTTGAGAATGGCTTTTGTTGACAACTCTTTTAGGAACCATAATTAGGTGGCAGGTTTCAGATAAAATAAGCAAGTCAGTTTTAGTAACAAATTTATGCAACAACAACAAAAATACTCTTTATTTAATAAACAAAAAATACCTCAGGATGAAATTTATTTTAAGAATTTGTAAACTCCCCAGAGACTGATCAGTTAATTCTCACAGAATGGTCTCTTATCTGGAGGGCTATTAAATGGTAGCACTGGAAAATCCATGGGACAAAAGAGAATATTACAAACTCAAAAGGGGTCCCATACTTAAATTTTCAGGAGATGTTCATTTACTTTGTGTCTAACATTTTCCAGTGTTCAACAAACACAAAAATAGTATATCAAACCATTTGAGACAATAAAAAGGAATGAAGTACTGATACATGCTACAACATGGATAAACCTTGAAAACATTAAGCTCAGTGGAAGAAGTCAGACACAAAGATCACATGTTAGGCAAATCTATAGACAGACAATAGATCAGAGGTTGTGTAGAGCTGAGAGTAACAGCAGTATTTCATAGGTAACTACTGCTATATAATATTATACAATTTATCCATTCTCCTGTTGGAGAATATACTTGAGTATGCCAAGGCTGTGAGTTCAATCCCCGGTCAGGGCACATAAAAATCAACCAACAAATGCCTAAATAAGTGATAAAACAAATCAATGTCTCTCTCTCTCTTTCAAATCAATAAATTTAAATGAATAGAATAGAATAGAATAGAATAGAATAGAATAGAATAGAATAGAATAGAATAGAATAGAATAGACAGACTATAACAGGACCTATTTCACAGGGCTATAGAAAGAGTAAATGAGATAATATATGTGTAATAAGTACTTACAAATGTTAGCTATTATTAGGATTATTTTATATATGGACATGTTATGGAAGGATTAAAAAGAAACTATTAGCCCTGGTTGCCTACAGAGTTTTAGGGTCTTGAAATAAGTTTGAGAGGAAGGCTATTTTCTTTTAATTCAAGAAAAGGCAACATGTGCACTTCCTGGAAGTGAGCAATGAATGTGCCACAGGGATGTCTGTCTACTTAATAAACAGGCAGAAATCTATACCACCCTCTGTTCATTATAAGGCTGACCTCTTAGAGGGTTTGTTCCAAGAACAGATCTGTCACAGGAACATACTGTCCACACATTAAAACAAAGCTATAAATGCTATGGTATTGAAAAGACAGAAATGTCTCTTATGCAATGCTCCCTCAACATGTCAAGGGTGTTAGAATGCGCTATTATCAGAAGACAAAGAAATAACTATGGTCCTGTAGACCGTACCTGTATGTAGAAAGGAATTCCAGCGCTGCGCCTTGTAGCACAGAGTTTAGATGAAGGATCACTGCATTTAATTTCCTCTAAAACATTCCATAACCACTGTTCTGGTAGCTTTTGCAGACTCACATTAGGGCATCTAAAAGGCATACATAAAGCAAACATTTGCAATTACCAGGTACCAAAAGTTTAAAGTTCAAACTATTAATACACATTGCCACTGTTAGAAAAGAATACACATCCTCACATTTGGAGGGAGAAAAACTAAAAAAATGTCTCATTTTCTACTTTTGCCTACTTTCCTCTTTTTTCTGGGTCTTAGGATTTGAAGCTATTAGAGATTCTATTCTTACAAAAGCACATAAAGCATGTGTCTTGTCTACAAATAAGCTTTAATACCTAGGCTTGCACCCACGCTCAAAATGGTCAAAAAGAGGGTTAATCAAGCCCTCACATATGTTCTATACTACTGCAAACTCCAGAGTGCCAAAAAGACATGACTTTATAGTTCATGATAATTTATGTCTCAGATTTATAGAGATTATATATATTCAAAGAAAACACATTTTAAAGTACATTTTAGTAATTGTTTTCATCTATCTCAAAATGTGGACTATCACAAATGAAAATTTCAACCAGATCCTCTAGAGAATTAATAAAGCAAGTTATCTAGGAAAAAGCATAGACATTTTCAGGTTATTTGGACATTAGGTTTTATTCTAGGGTGCTTAAAACCATTTATTTATTAATTTTTCTAAAATTGTAAACTCAGGACCTACCAGATTATATGGCATTATCCCAAGAAATACCGTATTCAGTGGTAGATAGACAACAATTTTTAGGAGGATCATAATTGGATTTAACTAAAATTAATAGATATGATATATGCTATAGTAGTCCCTCTTTACCTGAAGGGGAGACATTCCCAAGACCCTGGGTGGATGCCTGAAACCACAATAAAACTAAACCCTATATATACCATGTTTTTTCCTAGACATACATATCTATGATAAAGTTTAATTTACAAATTAGACACAGGGATTAAAACAGTAACCAATAATAAAATAGAACAATTATAACAATGCACTCTAATAAAAGTTATGTGACTGTGGTGCCTCTCTCTCAAAACAAGGTATTGTACACACAGCGAGGATGGTCTGGACAAAGGGATGATTCATGTCCTGATGGCTAGAGATTTCATCACGCTACTCAGAAGAGTGCACAATTTGAAACTTATGAACTGCTTATTTCTGGAATTTCCATTTAATATTTTCAGACAGAGGCTGACCACTGGTAACTAAAACCCGGAAAGTGAAACCTCAGATAAGGGAGAACTAATGTACTCTTTTGTAAATTGAACACATTCTGCTGAAAGGTAACTGATTTCTAATTTGTAGTGAGAATTAGATCTCTTAGAAACAATGTGGGAGGTTTTTTTTTGCTTATTCTACTTTGGTTTAAGATAAACAACTTCAGTTTCTGATTAAACATCCAAGTAGCAACTCAAATATAGTTGTTTGTGCCTTGCATAGAACAAAATAAATATAAATAATCCTCCACTAAAGGAGACATTTAAAAAAGTTTGCTGTGGGGCTCCCCCAAAATATTATTTCAGCCATAAATGTTACAATCAAATCTCCCTACTCCCAGCAGGCTCTGTAATTTTAAATGTTTCCTTTTAGCATGGCTTAAAATCTATCACCTCACCCTGCTTCTTCCCACTAAACCCCCTCAGCAGTCCAAAGCAGCCATCCACAATCTGAACCACAAAATTAAAAGAAGTTCTAAAGTATAACAACCAAATGCAATGTGTGAGCCTTGTTTAGATTTCAACTTGAAGAAAACAAATGTAAAAATTATCTTTTCAAATAATAAAGAAAATGTATATATGTACTGCATATTACATAACAACAAGGAATTATTTATAAGAAGTGCCAATGGCACTGTGGACACAGAAAACTGTCATTTTTTAGAAATGCATATTGAAATATATAGAAATAAAAATAAAAAATCAAAGATATACTTTATTCAGCAAACTGCAATGAAACAGATAGGTGAAACTTGAGTGCAGGAAACTTCAGTAACTTAAAACTGTGTTATATAGGTCAAGGCAGTTCAATTATGTTATCCTACTTTTATGTATATGTAGATATGTGTTAGAAATTTTTGTTTTATATATGTTCATATATTTATGTTTAAAATGTTTGAAAATTTCATAATAAAAATAATCTATCCCATATCTTATTTATAGGGATTGAAGTTAATTCCCATCATTGGATTTATATCTTTTAAAATTTAAGATAAATGCTTCAGTTGCATGAAATAATTTCTCTAGTTTATTACTAACATTGCCAGCTTGGTATAATCCTCACACAGTTAGTTAGTTGCCCAATCAAAACCTGAAATCCAAATTCCTCAGAGCAGCTAAATGCTAATGAAACAGTTGTGGATTGCTGCCTCCTTTTGCTCATTGTTCATTGTCTCTCAAATATATTCGGGTTAATTTACCCCACAATGGCTGAGCAGGGAAAAGACAAATAAAGAGAATTCAAGCAAAAGTTATCTTTTTCTGATCTACCCATTCAAAAAAGAAGTTGGAGACACAGGGGTGGAGTAAGTAAAAACTACTTACTCTATGATTATGGATGGATTTCAGTTACTTGTATTTTCTTCCCTACCAGAGAGGACCATTGGCAGTGGAGAGCTGGTTTATAGATAAGGCTGCAGTCTGAGGTCAAGTCTCCTGTAGGAATTCACTATGTAAGGGCAGAAAGTAAAGGCAAGAGATGGAGGGGGGGGGGGGTATTTTTCTATTTCCTTATGTTCCTATCAAGTGTACTGAGATACCAGTACAGCAAATCCTAGTTCAGCCACGCTCCTCAGTGTGTCAGTGAGCTGACGTGCAGAGGTTCTAAGCAAAACCAATGAATTTGAGAAGGCAGTCTGGGATCAGGATAAGCCATCTCACTATGCATCACCCTTCCTTCCCTGAACTTATGATGGCTCTTGACTATCAACAAATCATGATCTAATTCATTTTCCATCTTGATCAAGTTTTCCGGCTTGAAAGATAGCCTATGACCTGGCCCCAACCCTCCTACTTGAATCTTACCTTAAAAGTTTTTCCAAATTTTTGTACAATCTTCTGTTCCAGCAAAGTTATTCGCTTTGCTGGCCCCCATGCTCTCTCTCTTTCTCTCTCTCTCTCTCTCTCTCTCTCTCTCCATATTCCCAACTAACCAGTTGGTTATGGCCTCAACACTTAGCCCTTTTACACAAATTGGTGAAGCTTCACCAAATATTGCATCTCACAAGGACCTTTCCTTTCTTGAAGCTTCTGATGTACTCAGAACAAGTACTATGCACAAGGTGAACAAGGGGTCAGCACAGTGCCATGGAAGAGGCGGAATCTGTGCTGGACTTGGAAGGATGTATTGGGAGAATGGCGGAAAGCCCACATATGTGGGGTTAAGGAAGTAGGAAATGATGACCGAGGAAATAACATATAAAGGCCCTAGAGGCAATGCCCTAATTTAGATTCTGGGTTATTATAACTATAAACAGTTAAGTAGGCCTATTTATCCCCTTGAGTGTTGCATAAAAAGACTAAATGCTCCTTGTTAAATTGGGGAATTTGAAAACAAAGGCCAGAAGAATGTTCAACAAGGTCAAGGCTGGCAAAGTGCCCTCATTAGAGCCCTCTCTGCCCACTGCCAAGGATCTAGGAACCTCAGGAACTCTGGGAAACGCTCAGGAACTGACTCCTACCATCCAGTCCAGACCTTGTTGTGTTCCACAGCTTCCCCGGGTCAGATCAGCTTTCCTGCAGAACACCTCCATTGTCTGGTTTCCAATCTGGACTCTGCAGTTGGACCTTGTTTCTCCGGATTCCCTTGCTTCCCAGCTCTGTCTCTTTCAGTCCAGTCCTGCCCTTGCCACACCCCAGACTTGGTCTAATAATAGAATTCCCACCCTTTTTTACTAAAATGAAACATGTAATATTTTAAACAAAATCCATTTACCAGTTTTGTTTAAATCAGAATACTGAAAATATATTTGTCTACCACTGGAAGAAAATTAAAATGTTTATTACATATTAAATACAACACTAGGTTTTTCATACTTAATCTTACCCTGCAACAAATAAATCAGTGATAAGGTTTTATTTCCCTCAACTGACAGACAGGATAATACATCACAGTGATAAAGAGGACAGGCTATTATTTAACTTAGGATCCTTGAACTGCCACCTAATAACTGTGTGATCCAAGACAAGTTACAAAATCTCTCCCTATCTCACTTTCCTTTACTATAAAATGAAAACTGTCGGGAGGATTATTTGAGTTTATTCTTATAAAGTGTTTAATAAGTTCTTAATAGTTGTTTTCTAAGATTAGTATCTGTTATTATGAAAAAAGCAAGTATTAAAGAGTTTCACTTGAAGTTCTGATAAAGATGGAAAAGATGGTTTACATTTTGACAAGACACATCATGCTCTCTCCACAACACATACTAATAATAACCAAAATATACAAATAGAACCCCAAAACCAACTGAGCTAAAAAACAGATAATTATCTGGGTAAAATGGAATAGAAATGCGAAGCAGCAGATGTGCCGACACCAGAGACCTGCAGGGTTACAGGTCTAGAAACGGCAGTGGTGGCCTAGAGGTCAGTTCTGATGACCTCAGTAACTCACCTTACTCCTGGAAAAGGGTGAATTTCAGCAGCCTCCTCTCCCTTGAAAGGAGGTTGAAGAGGAGCTACTGCCAGAGCTGCCTGGGGCTAACGCAGGAGGCAGAGCCAAAGACCCAGGGAGGCTCTGAACCAGGCTGACTACCAACTTGATGACCAGACCTGTGACATCCCCAGTGTCACTGTAAATGGGAGACCCAAAATGCCACTATCTAATCCAGTTCCTTGATAGAGGAATGAGCCCAGAAGGATAAATAAATAAGCCAAAAGGCTCCTAATTGTAGCCAGCAAACCAAAATTCAAAACAGAAATAGGTTTTATATTAAGAAAGACAATCTAATAAATCAATAATTAGAAAATAAATTCAGTCCACATGGAACTTGATTTTACAAAGCAGGCTGTCAAAGACCTTAAAATAACTTTAGAATACTCAAGAGATAAATGAAGGCATAACTCCTATATTAAAAGAGCAAGAAATTATGAAAAATAAGCAGTACTGAAGAACAGGCACATATGAAAATAAGAGAAGTGATGAATTCTAGAGAAGTTTAATAACTTAGAAGACAGTTTTCTGGGAAATGCACCCAAACTAGTACACAAAATGATAAAAATACATATGTGTGTGTACGTATGTGTATATATGTCTGCCTCTCAGAGACCTGCATAAAAAGAAATTCTAAAGAAAATACTTCAGGAAAGTTAAGAAAATCTAGAGCAGTCTCAATGTGGTATGTACTAGACAACTTGAACTTAACATGCCCCAAACAAAACTCCTGGTCTTTCTCCAAAATTTTACTCTATCTACAGCAGGGGTCCCCAAACTACGGCCTGCGGGCCACATGCGGCCCCCTGAGGCCATTTATCTGGCCCCCACCGCACTTCCAGAAGGGGCACCTCTTTCATTGGTGGTCAGTGAGAGGAGCATAGTTCCCACTGAAATACTGGTCAGTTTGTTGATTTAAATTTACTTGTTCTTTATTTTAAATGTTATATTTGTTCCCGTTTTGTTTTTTTACTTTAAAATAAGATATGTGCAGTGTGCATAGGGATTTGTTCATAGTTTTTTTTATAGTTCGGCCCTCCAATGGTCTGAGGGACAGTGAACTGGCCCCCTGTGTAAAAAGTTTGGGGACCCCTGATCTACAGTCTTTCCTATCCTAGTCTATGAATAGCACATTTTAGGCAAAAAATTTTGGAGTCATTCTTTCTCTCGAATAGCAAACCTGTCAATATATCCTGTCTGTTATACCTTCAAATTATATCCAGAAACAGATCAAGTCATCACCATCTCTTTCTTGAATTACCATAATATTGTAACCTCCTAACTGGTCTTTCTGCTTTTACTATTCTCAACAAAGAAGTCAAAGTAATCCTTCGAAAAGGCAATATTATACTCTGTTTGTTCACAAACCCTCCAATGGCTCCCCATTTTACTTAGAGTAAAAGCCAAAGTCCGTACTGTATCTTATACTATCTAGTCCTCATTGTCTCTCTGATCTTATCTTCTACAATTCTTGCTTACTCTACTAAGGTCACAAATAGTTTACTTGCTATTCCATAAATACCCTCAGCCCATGCCTCTCAACTTTTGCACCTGACCTCTCTGCCTGGAATGCTCTTCTTCCAAATAGACTACTGTTGATTATACTATTCACTATACTTATGAATATGTTCAAATCTTTCACACTAATTTTTAAAATCAAGTTTAAAAAAAAGAGGGAGACAGAAGTTAATTTATCCAAGGCTATATAGCTAATAAACTAATAAGTGACAGAAGGAAAATTAAAATGTAGATTGACAGTAAAGTCCATGCTTAATAAAAAGGCATTACTCCAAGGTGCCTGCCCTAAATGCTCAGTTACACATTTGACTTGATCTTGCTCATGATACAGATACGATCAACTTTCTATTATTTCCATCAGTGGATTTCATTCACTCATTTGGAAGAAAAGATCTATTAAAGTACTTAATAGTTGTCTGGCACTACATTGTGGCCTAGGAAGAGAGCAGTAGAATAAAAATTCTAAATCATACATAATTCAGAAAGCATGTTTTTGTGGTTTTTAAATGTATTACTAAGAATTCAGTGTTTTTAAGAAAGAAACCTTCTTAATCATGTTTTATTTAGGTAACATTTCAGATTGATTTCAATTCCTGAATATTTACCATCAGAACGGGGTTAAAGTAATTTTTATACAAACTGGGTGATCTGGATGAAAAGCTAGCTAGAGAATTAAAATATCCTACAGAATCCTGGCTGGGTAGTTCAGCTGGTTAAAGCATGTCCCAATATACCAAAGCTGCGAGTTCAATCCCTGGTCTAGGCACATACAAGAATGAACCAATGAATGCACAACTAAGTAGAACAATAAATAGATGCTTCTCTCTCTCTCTCTCTCACTCACTTCCTCTCTCTCTAAAATCAATAAATAAAAGTTAAAAAAATATATCCTAAAGAAAATTCACTCAGCAAATAATTTACTTATAACTGATTTTAGGTGAACTGTGTCTCATTCATTCTGGAGGTATTCCAACTCCCAGACAACTGGGGACATTTATTACTGGTAATAAACTGTTTTCTTATGTTTACCAAATGATCACCACTGGCCTAAAGAAATTATTTCACCTGCAAACAAAAAGCAACTAATATATTTTAAACATGAAGTACATTTAAAGCCAAGATATGAAACAAAATATCTAGAAAATTACAAGACTCAATTGCCAGGAAACTAGTTATATATAATTTCAACTGAGTAGAGTTTAAGCCTCTGCTGATATCTTCATTTCCCAAATAATCATTAATTTACCACACTGTTATCACTAACAGCTTTTAGCATGAGAAGAAAGAAGATCTTTTCTCTCTCGCATAAACAGACTTTAATTTTATCAGGTTCAAGGGCAATTCCAAAAGAAAATTTGTTCAAACAAATAAGTTGTTTGGCTGAGAAAAATAAATATCAATAAAAACAAAGCTATTTATATACTGATTGTTAATAAACTTTTACCTTCCTATGGCTCCTTATTTCTCTTCCCTTGATTTTCGTTTGCTTATCATTAAATTTAATTCTAAATGCAAAAAAAATGAGTTTTGTGACAAAATCAGAATGTGCCCCTAACCTTGATGTAAAGTAGTAAATGATGTATGTTTACTCAAGCTCAAGATCATCAATCATCACCATCACCATATGAACGAAAACAGCTATTAACAATTTCAAAAATAACAAACTCTTAGCCCAGCTATTCAGAATAATACAGTTAGTACTAAAATACTGGATCTCACACATCAGATTGTATTCCCCCATGTATAAGATGCTCCCATGTATAAGACACACCTTAATTTGGGGGCCTGAAATTTGGGGAAAAAAATGTATTACATAAAGTTATTGAACTCAAGTTTTATTCATCATAAAATTCATACAACTCATTACTGTCAAAACTCCCATCCAGCCCTGGCCGGTTGGCTCAGAGGTAGAGCGTCGGCCTAGCATGCGGAGGACCCAGGTTCGATTCCCGGCCAGGGCACACAGGAGAAGCGCCCATTTGCTTCTCCACCCCTCCGCCGCGCTTTCCTCTCTGTCTCTCTCTTCCCCTCCCGCAGCCAAGGCTCCATTGGAGCAAAGATGGCCCGGGCGCTGGGGATGGCTCTGTGGCCTCTGCCTCAGGCGCTAGAGTGGCTCTGGTCGCAACATGGCGACGCCCAGGATGGGCAGAGCATCGCCCCCTGGTGGGCAGAGCGTCGCCCCTGGTGGGCGTGCCGGGTGGATCCCGGTCGGGCGCATGCGGGAGTCTGTCTGACTATCTCTCCCTGTTTCCAGCTTCAGAAAAATGAAAACAAACAAACAAACAAACAAAAAAAAACCTCCCATCCATTAGCTTATCCTCATCTGTGTCTGGTGACAAATCACTGTCTTCAACAATGAGCGCAAAAACAAGCACAAAAAAGTGGGAAATGCAAGTAAAAAAAAAACTACAACCACTATATAAGATGCACTCTGTTTTTAGACCTCAAATTTTTCTAAAAAGGTGCATCTTATACATGGGAAAATACGGTAAATGATACAGAAGCAACCAAGGCAGGAATAGTACTGGTCTAATGTACAATACAAAGACATAAGAGTTTTATTCCTTCATACAGATGAAAAGAGAGGAAACTAAAAAACATGCACCTAACTGCATGTAAAAATTTTTAAAGGAGCGTCACTTTCAGGGAAAGTAAAAAAAGATAATATGGTCATTTTAAAATCACTTCCAAACCCCTATCATATCAATGTTCTTATGAGGAATTCCAATTTCCCTACTCTCCCAAGTCCAAAGTTTTGTGAAGCAAAGCTTTAAGTGCTATACCAGAAAACACTAGTCAGACTATTGACTTTCAACTGGAGTAAGGAGGCGGGGGGCTATACCCCTATACCTGGAGCAGAATACTCTTTAGGTTTGGAAGAAAAATTGTCCACAATGTAAAAAGAGGCTACATGCTTTAAATACTCCATGGACTACATCTACTAATGGCACTGAACAGAGTGATCTAAGGTTCCACGTACAGTTAGGAAAAGAGTCAGGATGAGGATAAAAACAGCTTGGAGAGACAAAGTATACTATCTGAGAACAGAAACCTTATACGTACTTACTTATTATACACATTCATATAGCTTCTCAACTGTCCTATCCAGCCCATTTCCCCTCTACTATGCAACTCTGTAACACACACATATGTACTAAGCCTTTAAAAAAGAAAAAAAGATTTCCAGGGAGCACAAAATCCAAAGTCCTTATTCTGTTTCACAAAGCTCTACATAATTGGACAACCTCATTCAACTTCATCTTATACCATTCTATTCTTTAACTACACCAAGGGCTTTTGCATTAGCTGAACCTATTGGTTGGACAGCCCTTCCCTCCAAAAGTTACTTCTTATTGTCATTCAAGCCTTGGCTAACTTTAGTGTAAGAGGAAAGAGAGATTTTTTCCTTATGACTAAACTTTATCACATCAAAATACATATTGCTGTCTGATAGTTTCCTAGTATTATCTTTTTTTAAAAAAATTATTGCCCTGGTGGGATAGCTCAGTTGGGTCAAGCATCATCGTTAAGTGCAGAGGTTATCAGTTCAATCTCCAGTCAGGGCACATACAGGACCAGATTGATGTTCCTGTCTCTCTATCTCTATCTCTATCTCCCTTCCTTTCTCGCTAAAATCGATAAAGAAAAAATTTTTTTTAAATTATTGATTGATTTTAGAGAAAGATAAAGGGAAACAGAAAGAGAAAAAAAATCGATTTGCTGCTGCTCCTATCCATGCACTCACTGGCTGATTCCTACATGTGCCCTCACTGGGGATCCACCCACAACCCCAGCACATTGGGACGATGCTCCAACCAACTGAGCCACCCAGTCACCCAGCTAGATTCCTATTATTTTCTAGATGTCTTTTAACATATAAACTCCAAGATCTCAAGGACACACTCTGTTTTATCTACTTCTCTACTCCCAGTACCTACAACAGGGCCCAATAGGTTGAATAAATTAATGACCTATATGGGTATTTTTCAACTGCAGGTCTGTGGATTGATCAACCAGTAATTTCATGCCAATCCATAACAGAGTTAACCACCCTGATGTTGTATGAAGATTACAGACCCAATGATCTTAGTTGAGTTTATGCTTAGGGTGATTTCTCCCTTAGCAGTCCCCAAAGTAACTCTCCTGTTTTCATTGGTCCCAGAGTATAAAAAGGTTGAAAACCATTGATCTATATAACTTACCAACTCCAATAAGCATGCCATTAAAACACACACACACACACGCACACACAGCATGGGAGGCTTCCAGTCAAGATGGTGGCATAGGTAAACGCAGTACTCACATCCTACCACAACCACATAAAAAATACAATAAACTACAGAACAACCATCACTTAGATTAGAACCTCCTAAAATCTAGTTGAACAGATGTCCTACAACCAAGGATATAAAGAAGAAGCCACACTAAGACTGTTAGGAGGGGCAGAGAGCAGAACGAGCTAGTGCCACAACCATGTCTGATGGATAAAAATTGGGAGGGACATCTCAGCTGGGTCTCTCTGAGGAGTGAGGGGTTACAGTCCCATACCAGGCCCCCCAGTCCAGGGTTCCAGTACTTGAAAGAGAAATCTCATAATTTCTGGCTGTAAAAAACCAGCAGCGACTGTGGCTGGGTGAGACAGAGGCTGCTAGAGTCCCAGGCAGTTCACATTAAACAGCCCACTCAGGGACTTACTTGGACTCACTCCCTCTGAGCTCCAGTGCTGGGGCAGGAGTTTGAAAGAGACCAGAAACGTGGGGAGGAACTGAGGTGTCTAGCATTGAGGAAAAAGCTGGAAGGCAGCTTTCTCCAACAGTGCTGGCAGAGGCCACTGTTCCTTTCCTGAGCCCTTCCCTGATAAAAACTGCAGGTGGGTGCCATATTTGAGTCTCCATCAATCTGCCTATCACTGTTTGTCCTACCCTTGTGATTCCCTGAGACCCCTGCCTCACCAGCTTGTTCACCCACCTAAGCTGTTTCCAGTGGCTTTTGCATAAAAATAGCCTGTCCTGGCTCAGGTTTCAGACTTTCCTAAAATCTCTCGAACATGCAGCATCAGGCCTCAGCATGCCGTTTATCTCTCACTAAGTGGCCCCAGATCTCATACTAGCAGCAGCTGACCTTAGTTCACAGCTGGCCTCTCCTGGGCACCTTCAATCCCAGCACAAGTAGCAACCATCTGTAGACTGCTTTGTATCTCATGTCAGGTGGCTCTGGGCAGGACACAGGTGGTGACTAACCTTGGCCTACACCTCCTGGGAGGCTCCAGAGCCAGCACACCTGTAAGATAGGTTTAGACCATGTTAAAGCACCACCTAACCATGCCCACAAGCAACATACTGAATGGGTGGACTCATCAGGCACCAGAGCCCCACTAAAATAAGTCCTGCTCCATGGGATCAGCCCCTGAACAGCTGGTCTTTCATGGTGGTCACAGCCAGTCCTTGTAGACAATTGACCTGAAGGGTAAGTCCCTCCCATTGATGTGCCAATAGCAATCAAAGTTCAACTACAGATCTGTAGGCGGCAAGATGGCAATGGAGTAGGTGAACGTTCCAACTTCTACCTCCCAGAACCAAAGTAGATTACAACTTAATTTTAAGAACAATCATCTGGAAAAACCAACTTTGGGATAAACCAAGAGGAATCTAAAACCAAAGATCACCAAAGAAGCCACACTGAGACTGGTAGGAAAAGTGGAAATGCGGAGAGGGCTGCCCAGCTCCCCGGAGTAAGTGGCAGCCTGGAAGGACTCGCCGGACTGGCGGGAAGGTTGTTTCCCAGAGAGGGGAGGGTCTTGGGCCCCAGGACCGAAGCCCCAGCCTGCAGCCCCAGAGCCTAGAAAAGGCGTACAGCCAGTATTTAGCTGTGAAATAAGCCAGGATACTGTTTGTGAGAAAGGGACAGATTTCTCAGACCCTGAATTCTTCTTAAAGGGACCACACAGAAAACCTCTTTCACAACCACTCACCTGGGACTCCAGGGGATGGGGAGAGATGAGAGGACCAGAGTAGCAGGAAAAGAGTGTAATCTAGGAGGCACAGGGAGAAACACTTTGAAGGACAACCACTCTAACCCCTGGGCTGAGTCACTACCCAAATCTAACGTGAATATTTTTCCTGGAACCAGCAATACCAGCAAAGAGAAGCAGGTCACCAGCCAAACAGAAGCTCTCCTGCCGCAGTCAGAGCAAAGAATCGCTTAGAAGCAGGGAGCCATCAGGGATACAGTATTGAGTGCTGAGGTCTGAGTTACAACACAACCCCCACACTGCTGAGTGCTCGCTGGAGGGTGTCAGCGGCAGGAGGCGGGAGCACAGTCCCGTTGGCAGGGGTGGAAGCCAGGGGCTGGCCAAGGCTGCTGCTCAGGCGTGAGTGTAGTCCTGCCCGAGGGGAAGGAGGCTGGGGGGCTGGCCGCAGCTGTGGATGGAGCACACAAAAGCAGTCCAACCCACAGCTGCAGGCCGGGCATGTGAGACCGGTCCCGCCTGCAGGGGCAAGGCAGAAGCCGGGGAACTGGCCGAGTTTGCAGCTCCGGTGTGTGAGCACAGTCCCACCCATGGGGGCAGGGCAGAGACTGGGGGCTGACCAAGGTTTGCAGCCTGGATGCAAGAGATCAGTCCCGCGCGCGGAGGCTGGGAACCGGCCAGGGCTTGCAGCCCAAATGCATGAATGCAGTCACACCCATGGGGGGTGGGGTACAGGCTGGGGGCCGGCCAGGGCTTGCAGCCCAGGCATGTGAGTGCAGTCCCACCCACAGGGGAGGGGCGGAGGCTGAGTGCCAGCCAAGGCTTGCAGCCAGGGCACGCAAATACAGTCCTGCCTGCGGAGGTGAGGCAGAAGCTATAGCAACCGCATGGGCAGTCCAGAGTTGCCTGTGTACAAAAATCCGAGGCAGTGGCAGAGGGGGTGGCAGGCCTGCAGACAGACCATATCCATTAGACTCCTGTGGCCACACCCTTCTTATACACAGACAAAATGGGAAAGCAGAGAAATGCAACCCAAATGAATCAACAAGAGAAATCCCCAGAAAACGATCTGAATGAGATGGTAATAACCAAACTACCGGATGAAGAGTTTAAAATAATGATTGTTAGGATACTCAAAGATCTTAGAGCAACAATGGATGGACATAATGAGCACCTAAATAAAGAGATAGCAAGTATCAACAAGGACATTGAAATAATAAAAAAGAACCAGTAAGAAATGACAAATACAATATCAGAAATGAAGAACACACTAGAAGGAATTAAAAGCAGGAAGATGAAGCTGAGGATCTAGTCAGCGATTTAGAGGAGAAGATAAACAAAGGCACAGAAGCAGAGCAGCAAAAAGAAAAGAGGCTCAAAAAGTCTGAGGAAACACTAAGAGAGCTCTGTGACAACATGAAGAGAAACAACACCCACATGATAGGGGTTCCTGAAGGAGAAGAGAAAGATCATGGTATAGGGAATCTAATTGAAGGAAACATAACTGAAAACTTCCCTAAATTAATGAAGGAAAAAGTCACACAAGTTCAAGAAGCACAGAAAGTCCCATTAAAGATGAACTCAAAGAGGCCCACACTAAAACACATCATAATTATTGTAAAATACAAAAATTAAGACATAAAGAAAGAATATAAAAAGCTGTAAGAGAAAAGCAGTCAATTACCTAGAGAGGAGCCTCCATAAAGATGATATCTGACTTCTCAACAGAAACATTAGAGGCCAGAAGAGAATGGCAAGAAATATTCAAAGTAATGCAAAACAAGAGCCTACAACTAAGACTTCTCAATCCAGCAAGGCTATCATTTAAAATTAAAGGAGAAATAAAAAGCTTCCCAGACAAAAAAACCTCAAGGAATTCATTACAACCAAACCAATGCTACAAGAAATGTTAAGGGGCCTGTTGTAAACAGATCAAAGGAGGAAAAGAATCTTGCAAAAGAGGAATACAGCTTTAAAGAATAAAATGGCAACAAACAACTACATATCAATAATAACCTTAAATGTAAATGGATTAAATGATCCAATCAAAAGACATAAGGTAGCTGCATGGATAAGAAAACCGGACCCATACATATGCTGTCTACAAGAGACACACCTTAAAACAAAAGATGCACATAGACTAAAGGTAAAAGGATGGAAAAGAATATTTCATGCAAATGGAAATGAAAAAAAAGCTGGAGTAGCAATACTTATAACAGACATAATAGACTTTAAAACAAAGGCTATAGTAAGAGATAAAGGCCCTGGCTGGTTGGCTCAGTGGTAGAGTGTCGGCCTGGCGTGCGGGAGTCCCGGGTTCAATTCCTGGCCAGGGCACACAGGAGAAGCGCCCATCTGCTTCTCCACCCCTCCCCCTCTCCTTCCTCTCTGTCTCTCTCTTCCCCTCCCACAGCCAAGGCTCCATTGGAGCAAAGTTGGCCCGGGCACTGAGGATGGCTCTGTGGCCTCTGCCTCAGGCACTAGAATGGCTCTGGTTGCAGCAGAGTGACGCCCCAGATGGGCAGAGCATTGTCCCCTGGTGGGCATGCTGGGTGGATCCCGGTCGGGCGCATGCGGGAGTCTGTCTAACTGCCTCCCCGTTTCCAACTTCAGAAAAATACAAAAAAAAAAAAAAAGAAAGAAAGAGGTCACTATATAATGATAAAGGGAGCAATCCAACAGAAAGATATAACCGTTATAAATATCTACATGCCTAACATAGGAGCACCTAAATATATAAAGTAGACTTTGATGGACAAAATAGGCAAGATCAACAGCAATACTGTAATAGTAAGGAATTTCAATACCCCACTAACATCAAAAGATAGACCCTCAAGAAAGAAAATTAACAAAGAAACAGCAGACTTAAAGGACACATTAGATCAGCTGGATTTAATACATATCGTCAGAACCGTTCACCCTAAAGCAGCAGAATATACATTCTTCTCAAGTGCTCATTGTACATTCTCTAGGATAGACCAAATGTTAGGATACCAAATGAGTCTCAATAAATTTAAGAAGATTGAAATCATATCAAGCATCTTCTCAGATCACAATGGCATGAAACTAGAAATCAACTACAATAGAAAAACTGAAAAACTCTCAAACACTTGGAAAGTAAATAGCATGTTATTAAATAATGAATGGGTTAACAATGAGATCAAGGAAAAAATAAAAAATTTCCTTGAAACAAATGAAAACAAACATATAACAACTCAAAATTAATGGGACACAGCAAAAGCAGTCCTGACAGGGAAGTTCATAGCACTACAGGCATACCTTAAGAAGCTAGAAAAAGCTCAAATAAACAATTTAATCCTGGAGCTAAAAGAACTAGAAGAAGAACAGCAAGTAAGATCTAGAGGAAATAGAAGGGAGGAAATAATAAAGATAAGAGCGGAAATAAATGACATAGAGGCTAAAAAAAAATACAGAGGATCAATAAAACAGAGAGCTGGTTCTTTGAAAAGGTAAACAAGATAGATGAACCTTTAACCAGACTCACCAAGAAAAAAAGTGAGGACTCAAATAAATAAAATTATAAATGAGAGAGGAGAAGTAACAACTGACACAGCAGAAATACAAAGGATTATAAGAAAATACTAAGAAGAACTGTATGCCATAAAATTAGACAACCTAGGCAAAATTGACAAATTCCTTGAAACATATGATCTTTCAAAAATCAATATAGAAGAATCAGAAAACCTAAACATTAATTTCATCAAATGAGATTGAAACAGTTATCAAAAAACTCCCAACAAACAAAAGTCCTGGGCCAGATGGCTTCATAGGCGAATTTTACCAAATATTCAAAGAAGAACTAACTCCTGTCCTTCTCAAGCTATTTCAAAAAAATTCAAGAGGAGGGAAGACTTCCAAACTCCTCTTATGAGGCAAGCATAATACTGATTCCAAAACCAGGCAAAGACATAACTAAGAAAGAAAATTATAAACCAATATCCCTGATGAACTTAGGTGCTAAAATTCCCAACAAAATATTAGCAAACCAAATCTAGCAATACATGAAAAAAAATCATACATCATGATCAGGTGGAATTCATTCTGAGGAGACTAGACTAGTAAAATATTCATAAATCAATCAATGTGATTCAACACATAAACAAAAGAAAGGATGAAAATCACATGATAATATCAATAGATGCAGAAAAAGCATTTGGTAAAATCTAGCACCCATTTATGATCAAAACTCTCAGCAGCCTGACCTGGTGGTGGCGCAGTGGATAGACTGGGATGCGGAAGGAC
The DNA here is from genome assembly GCF_036850995.1 of Saccopteryx leptura. Lineage (NCBI taxonomy): Eukaryota > Metazoa > Chordata > Mammalia > Chiroptera > Emballonuridae > Saccopteryx > Saccopteryx leptura. Next base: position 273,994,694 of record NC_089505.1, on the reverse strand, counting down.
CCAGGTTCAAGACCCCAAGGTCGCCAGCTTGAGTGCGGGCTCATCTGGTTTGAGCGAGGCTCACCAGTTTGGACCCAAGGTCGCTGGCTCCAGCAAGGGGTTGCTCGGTCTGCTGAAGGCCCGCGGTCAAGGCACATATGAGAAAGCAATCAATGAACAACTAAGGTGTTGCAATGCGCAATGAAAAACTAATGATCGATGCTTCTCATCTCTCTCCGTTCCTGTCTGTCTGTCCCTGTCTATCCCTCTCTCTGACTCACTCTCTGTCTCTGTAAAAAATAAAAAAATAAAATAAAAAAACTCTCAGCAAAGTGGGGATACAGGGATCATACCTCAACATGATGAAGGATATCTATGACAAACCCAAGCCAACATCATAATCAATGGGCAAAAATTAAAAGCAATCCCCTTAAGATCAGGAACAAGGCAGGGGTGCTCCCTTCACCACTCTTATTCAACATAGCCCTGGAAGTCCTAGCCACAACAATCAGACAAGAAGAAGATATAAAAGGCATCCAAATTGGAAAAAAAGAAGTAAAACTATCATTATTTGCTGAAGATATGATACACAGAAAACCCTAAAGTCTCAGTCAAAAAACTACTAGACCTGATAAATAAATTCAGCAAGGATATAAAATTAATATTCAGAAATCAGTGGCATTTTTATACACCAAAATGAACTGTCAGAAAGAGATATTAAGAAAACAATCCCCTTCACTATTACAACAAAAAAATAAAGTACGTAGGAGTAAATTTAACCAAAGAGGTTAAAGACTTGTTCTTCAGAAAATTATAAAACATTGATAAAGGAAATCAAGGAAGATACAAACAAGTGGAAGCATATACTGTGTTCATAGATAGGAAGAATAAACATCATTAAAATGTCTATATTACCCAAAGCAATCTATAAATTCAATGCAATTCCTATTAAAATAACAATGGCATACTTCAAAGATATAGAACAAATATTCCAAAAAGTTATATGGGACGAAAAAAGAACACAAAAAGCCTCAGCAATCCTGAAAATAAGAATAAAGTGGATGGTATCACACTTCCTGATATCAAGTTATACTACAAGGCCATTGTACTCAAAACAGCCTGGTACTGGCATAAGAACAGGCATATAGATCAATGGGACAGAACAGAGAACACAGAAATAAACCCACACCTATATGGACTATTGATATTTGACAAAGGAGGTAAGAGCATACAATGGAGTAAAGACAGTCTCTTTAACAAATGGTGCTGGGAAAATTGGACAGGTACTTGCAAAAACTAAAACTGGATCACCAACTTACACCATTCTCAAAATAAACTCAAAATGGATAAAAGATTTTAATGTAAGTCGTGAAACCATAAACATCTTGGAAGAAAATATAGGCAATAAACTCTCTTATATCTCTCGTAGCAATATTTTTGCTGATTTATCTCCACAGGCAAGTGAAATAAGGGACAGGATGAACAAATGGAACTATATGAAACTAAAAAGCTTTTGCACAGCAAAAGACACCATTAACAAAATAAAAAGACAACCCACACAATGGGAGAATATATTCTCCAATATGTCTGATAAGGGGTTAATAACCAAAATTTATAAAGAACTTGTAAAACTTAACACCAAGAAGGTAAACAATCCAATAAAAAAATGGGCAAAAGAAATGAATAGATACTTCTCCAAAGAGGACATACAGATGGTCACTAGGCATATGAAAAAATGTTCAACATCACTAATCATTAGAGAAATGCGAATTAAGACCACAATGAGATACCACCTCACACCAGTCAGAATGGCGCTCATCAACAAAACAACACATAAGTGCTGGCGAGAATGTGGAGAAAAGGGAACCCTCCTGCACTGCTGGTGGGAATGCAGACTGGGTGCAGCCACTGTGGAAAACAGTATGGAGATTCCTCAAAAAATTAAAAATCAAACTGCCCATTGACCCAGCTATCCCACTTTTAGGAATATATCCTATGAATACCAAATCACTGATTCAAAAGAAGAAGTGTACTCCCATGTCTATTGCAGCATTGTTTACAATAGCCAAGATCTGGAAAACTGCCCAAGCGTCCATCAGTGGACAAGTGGATTAAAAAGCTGTGGTACATATACACAATGGAATACTATGCGGCTGTGAGGAAAAAGAAAATCTTACCTTTTGCAACAACATGGATGGACCTGGAAACTATCATGCTAAGTGAAATAATCCAGGCAGAGAAAGAAAAATATCATATGACCTCACTCATTTGAGGAATCCAATGAACAATGTGAACTGAGGAATGGAACAGAGGCAGAGGTGGGATCAAAGGGACCAGAGGGAAAGTGGTCAGAGGGAAAGTGGAAGATAAGATGGGATTAGAGAAGGGAACAAGATTGGTGAAATTATATATGCATAACACAGCATTATAGAGAACAGCAAATCCTGGAGGGAAAGGGGGAAGACATTGGAGGGAGGGGGTAAAGGGGGTGCTGAGAACACAGGGGTGGGGGCAGATATATTTGGTGGGACATTTGAATCTATGTAAACAATAAATTAAAATCATAAAAAAAAAAGCTCAACCACAACAGGAAGTAGGCACAGCCCACACAGGAGGGGGGTGGGTGCACCTGGAATGTCCAGTTCAAGTGAATCAGGAGGCTGTGCCACTAGACTCTACAGGACACTTTACTATATTAGGCCACTCTACCAAGCCCAGGAGATGTAGCAGCTCTACCTAATACACAGAAACAAACACAGAGAGGCTGCCAAATGGGGAGACAAAGAAACATGTCCCAAATGAAAGAACAGAAAATAACTAAATAAAATAGAGACAAGCAATCTACTAGATGCAGAATTCAAAACACTGGTTATAAGGATGCTCAATGAACTTAGGGAAGAGCAGATGAACTTATAACTTCAACAGCATAAAAAAAGCACATGGAAACCATAAAAAAGAACCAGTCAGAAATGAGGGATACACTAACTGAAATTAAGAATAATTTACAGGGAATTCACAGCAGAACAAATGAGGCCAAGAATCAAAACAGCAATTTGTAATACAAGGATACAAAATACCCAATTAGAACAGCAAAAATAAAGAAGAATTTAAAAAATAAGGATAGTGCAAGGAGCCTCTGGAACAACTTCAAGCATACCAACATTCATGTCATTGGGGTGACAAAAGGAGAAGAGAGAGAGCAAGAAATTAAAAACCTATTTTAAAAAATAACAATGGAAAACTTCCTTAATCTGGTAAGGGAAATAGATATATAAGTCCAGGAAGCACAGAAAGTCCCCAGCAAGATGGACCCAAAGAGGTTCACACTAAGACACATCATAATTAAAATGCAAAGGTTAAAGACAAAAAGAAAATCTTAAAAGCAGCGAGAGAAAAGCACTTAGTTACCTACAAGGGAGCTCCCATAATGCTGTCAGCTGACTTTCCAAAAGCAAATTTGCAGGCTAGAAGGCACTGGCAAGAAATAGTCAAAGTGATTAAAAGCAAAAATGTACAACCAAGATTACCCAGCAAAGCTATCATTTAGAATCAAAGGACATATAAAAGCATACCAGACAAGACAAAGCTAAAGGAGTTCATAAGCAACAAACCAGTATTACATAAAATGTTAAAGGGAGGAGAAAAGAATATGAAAAAAGGAGAAGGAGGATGAGAAGGAAGAAGTTGAGGAAAAGGAGGAGGAAAAAGAGAAGGAGAAGGAGGAGGAAGAAAGTGAAAGAAGAGGAGGAGGAAGGGAAGAAGGAGAGAAGGAGGAAGAGGAGGAGAGGGAGGGAAGGAAAAAGGAGGAAGAGAAAGATAAAAAATAAGAGATAAAAATATGAAAAATAAAATGGCAATAAATATGTATCTATCAACAATTAAAACAAAATTAAAATAAACAAGCTTAACAGAAACAGTCATAAATGCAGAGAACATTTTGATGGTTGCCAGAGGGGAGGGCAGTCGGTCCATTGGGTGAAAGAGGTGAAGGGATTAAGAAGTACAAATTGGCTTCTGACCAGGCAGTGGTTCAGTAGATACAGCATCAGACTGGGACGCAGAGGACCCAGGTTCAAAACCCCGAGATCAGTGGCTTGATCAAGGCTCATCCGACTTGAGCATGAATTCTCCAGCTAGAGCACGGGGTCACTGGCTTGAGTTTGGAATCATAGACATGACCCCATGGTTGCTGGCTTGAGCCCAAAGGTCGCTGGCTTGAAGCCCAAGGTCACTGGCCTGAGCCCAAGGTTGCTGGCTTGAGCAAGGGGTCACTCGTTCTGCTGTGCACCCCCCCCCCCCAGGTCAAGGCACATATGAGAAAGCAGTCAATGAACAACTAAGAAGAATAAGGAGCTACAACAAAGAATCGATGCATCTCACCTCTCTCCCTTCCTGTCTGTCCCTCTTTCTGTCTGTCTGTCTCTCTCTCTATTACACACACAAAAAAAGAAGTACAAATTGGTAGTAACAGAATAGTCATGGGGATGTAAAGTACAGTATAGGGAATATATTGTAACAACTATATATGGTGTCAGATGGGTCCAAGATTTATCAGAATGATCACTTAATAAGTTATATAATGTCTAAGTACACCTGAAACTAATATAAAATTGTATGCCAACTATAATGGAAAAATAAAAATGAGTAAAAAAAAAACAAAACACAGGTTGATAAAGAAAGAGGGTATAGTAACCAGAAAAGTATAAACAAAAGGGATTTCCAATGACAGGAAGTGCCACCATTAGAACCAGCAGGTGATTCAGCTCCTTACCTTCCTTAAACAGGTATAAACACATTCAGAATCTCTTAAAAAGATATTTTCTACTAAAATCCCCAGATAGCCTATCAGAATCAATTCTCTTAGCCTAAATGCTACCCTAAGAGATCATTTTTTCCCCAAGATTTGAGAGCAAAACCAAATACTGGGTTCAAAGTCCAGTATAGCACTCAGGTTTGTGTCAAGTGTTATTTAACTGAGGTGTGTACAGTAGTCAACATGTTGTAGAAACTATTTCAAATGACCATGTTTCTAAATGTTAACAAATACAACATTTAACCCAAGGTTATAACCTTTCCCCTTCTTTCTTAAGGCTCTTTAAAAGATCTCCTCCGGGCTCGTGGCTTCAACTATTTCCTCTGTGTGGCTGACTCTCAAATACATACCTCCAGCCAGAGTGACTAACTCTCCCTGTCTGCCTGGAACAGAGGGGTTTCTCAGAATGCTGGATCTCCAGTGTTATAAAACTGGGGGAATCCCAGGTCACAGTCTCCAACACTGATCTCTCTCTTCCAATCTCCTGACCTGTATTTCCAGTTGTCTGCTAGCTCTCTGAGCACCCTCCCACCACCACCTCAAACTCAACATGTCTAAAGAATTATCCTCCTTCTCTTGAGGTCCTTCTTCTCTTGCCTTGCTTTTTTTGTTAATGGCTTTAATTATTCTTCCCATGACCTGGGATAGACACTCAGTAATTAAAACTTTTCCTGGGTCTTTCTTTTTGCACTGCAAATTATCTAATTTATTTTTCTAATTCCCCAAATTAAAATGCTAGACTGGGAGTTCCTTTAAGAACCATGTATTATTAATAATATTTTATCTTCTATAATGCCTACCTATCACAAATTACTATATAAAACAGTAGATAATAAGTTTTTGTTGAACTGCTAATCTGAAGCAGAATGAAATTTCCAAAACATTTTTGACTCCAGCGTTGGCTCAGTCACCAACTAGATACGTGGCTGTAGACAAATCACTTGATTTCTCAGTGCCTAGAATGAAAATAAAAACTCATCATGGGGCCCTGGCCGGTTGGCTCCGTGGCAGACCGTCGGCCTGGCATGCGGGAGTCCCGGGTTTGATTCTGGCCAGGGCACACAGGAGAAGCGCCCATCTGCTTCTCCACCCCTCCCCCTCTCCTTCCTCTCTGTCTCTCTCTTCCCCTCCGGCAGCCAAGGCTCCATTGGAGCAAAGTTTGCTCGGGCGCTGAGGATGGCTTTGTGACCTCTGCCTCAGGCGCTAGAATGGCTCTGATTGCGGCAGAGCAATGCCCCAGATGGGCAGAGCATCACCCCCTGGTGGGCATGCCAGGTGGATCCTGGTCGGGCGCATGCGGGAGTCTGTCTGACTGCATCCCCGTTTTCAACTTCAGAAAAGTACCAAAAAAAAACAAAAACAAAAAAACAAAAAAAAACTCATTATGACCCCATACAAGCCTTTGCACTCGTTCAGGTCTTCCTTCACATGACTCTCCTAGGCGTAGAGCTGTGATTTTCAACCTTTTTCATCTCATGGCACACATAAACTAATTTCTAAAATTCTGCAGTACACCAAAAATACATGTTATATGTTTTGCCGAACTGACAAAGAAAAAATAGGTTTCATTTTGATTCACTCACATCAGATGGCTATTTTTATGTTGGTTATTGTCATTTTTTTATTTGACAATCTAAAAGGAAAAGAGGTCAGTGCCCCTGACTAGTCAGGTATTGCATGTTTAAAAAATTCTTGGGACACCCAGTGTGCCGTGGCACACTGGTTGAAAGTTACTGGTCTGCAGAGTTAAAGTTTCAAATACAGACCTTGACAACTGTCTCTAGATTCAGAGCAACTCTGGCCTACCGCATCATTCTCTCAGTGGTCAAACAGGGAGTTTCTAACACTGATCCAGTACACAGTAGATGTTGAAGAAACATTTTATTGCATTAGTAAATAAGGACCAACTAGCGTTGGTGCTGGCTGCTGCACATTCATTGTGCCTTCAGTTAGGCAAATAACCACAAAACTAGGTGTAAAAAGGAGGGCTGGAACTTTAAGGCTTCACAACTGTGAAGTCACTGTGCCGGTAAAAACACAATAGCCTAACCTAGAGTTCTGACTAGTCAATGAACCTTCTGTTTACACCCCAGCAAGGAACGATTACTTTATAAGGAAGTGATTTCAAAACTCCAGAGTTGCTGGTGTTTATGATAATGAAGGAAGTCAGAAGTAAAAATGGAATCACATAAGGTTCCCAAGAACAATGTGAAAAACTCTAGTTGTTTGTTTTGGTTCCTCATCACACAATCCAGGGGTCAGCAAGGAAAAGGGAAAGGTTCCTGACTAGGGCAGTGCTTGGTTCTTTGTGCCAGCTCCATGCAGTCACCAGCCAGAGCCGCGGGGAATTCCAACCAGCTTTTGTTAGTGTGTGCCTCGCCACTAAGAGAGCAGACGTCCTCTTTGTCTGAAGGCTCTTTTGTTTTATTTCGCTCCCATGTCAAATTAATACAAAATACACAGTGTCTTTAGTCTTTTGAGTACATCATAAAAACTGGAACTTTCTTATAAGGGATTCATGGTTCTTCATAAACAACTCTCACTAAATGTCATTAATCCACAAAATACTCCTAGGAGATCAGTTTACCAGTTCTAAGGGAAGTTTATTAAAAATGTATCCAACTTCCCTCAATCTTTCAAACCCCAAGTCCCCAGACTTTCCAAATCAAAAGCTAGAAAGCAGCATTGTCTAATGAGCAGGATGCTGAACTGAAAGTAGGCTTAGAAAGCTGAACACTTCATTTTCTCAGAAGACACAGCAGCCCAGAGGGATGAATGGCTCTCCTAGTGTCAAAACAGTTCGAATTTATATCTCAATAGTCTTCCTTCTACACTCCAAGGGAGATGTGGTTAAGGGTGGGGTGTGGAAGGAATCAGACCACTCTGATTCTCCTGTTCATCACAGTCAAGAAGTAGTAGAAATGTTTTAGAAGGGGGGAGGGGCTGACAGAAAAGAGGGAGGGGTTTTGTTGAGCCCCCTCTCCCACTCTGATGCTAAGTGCTATGGCCTGAGTTCTTACTAAAAGTAATAGGAATGAACAGGCCAGGCCATAGCTGGTGTCTAGGCCTTTGTGCTGTCTTAAGCAGATCACTAGAGCAAATTATTGTTCTGTAAACAGATTAGTCCAATTTCTATCCACAAAGCTATCTCATTCGTAGTGGATAAGTATTCTAAGATAAGCATAAAATCTACAGACTGAAATCAAATTACATATTCTGTATACCCAACTAATTGGTCATTAGACAATTTTGTGCCAATAAGTCAGGTTCACTGACTACAAAGTGGTTTTCCAATGGCTTCATCCAACCACCTAAGTATGATAACAAGGCTATTTTATTGTTGAGTTCTGATTAGTCATACTATTACTAATTAAGAAATGTTACCTTCATTTCCTAAAGCTCATTCAATATGCTTATTTTTTCCTAACTTAAAGATTTTCCCAATCTCCAATTATTTCATAAGCTAAATTCTCCACTCCATTCATTCTTTAGTCAAGTATTATGTTTATTATTTCAGAGTTTATGTTTATTATTTCAATTAAAATAAACAGTGACAGATGTGTAGAAAGGTTGTATACATGTGTATGCACATTTTAAAGAAAACCCTGAATCATGGAGAAATTTTAAGCCTGAAAAATGATCTGACCACATGAGATCAGTGAGAACATTACCTATCAACAAAAGCCATCTTAACCTCTCACCTCAAACACTTGAGGGTTACTGCAGGCTAAAACATCAGGGGGTATTCTTTTTTTTTTTTTTTTGTGGGCCATTAGCTTTAATCCTAGCTTGCACCTGGTGAGCAAGTAAAAACACACACTGGGCTCCAAAACCCACTCATTCAGTGCTCACAAAGCTACTGACTTATCCGAGTTTCCTAGAATCAAAGGTTTCTAGCTCACCAGTCTTACTCACTTCTGTTCCTCATCTCCTTCTCTCTGCACAAACTGGCTTCTCCTTCAGCACTCTGCCATCTTGGCAGCTTCTCCTGGCCTCCTCCATGTGGCCTTTCTCTGCTCTCATTTCTTTTTTTTTTTTTTTTTTTAGGGGGTATTTTAAAGCCTTGGCTATAGGCACAGGCAATAATGATGGCCAAATCTAAATTGAAATACCAATCAGAAGGCAATAGGGGGAAGAGCAAAATATGGTGGATTAAAAGAAGTTGTTAGAAGAATGTACCAGCTTGTTGATTCTCTTACTATTTAATATAACCATGCCTTGAGATCAAGGAGAAAAAAATTACCATAATATTAAAAACTCTGGGACTTTATTAACAAAGCTGAAGTAGAAGTTACTCACTGAAAACAAGATTCCTTTGTTATGTGACTCAGTATTACCATGAGAACTATAAACACGAACATCCAAAGTTCCAGAAAGAAGGTGATGGCTGACCTAATTATGGAGTGGGCTTAAAAGTATAAATTCAGGGGTCACAAACCAAAGACACAAGTATTTAGAATTTAAACATTAAGGTAATTTAGTTGTCCCCAAATCCTTTTCATTCAAAAGAGAAATGGAAAATTTAAGGAATTTTCTCAAAATATAAAGAATTAATATGGCTTTCCAGAGTGCATCATTTAGTTATTCTTTATTTAATTATTAATATTGCAAATAAAACTCATAGGACACTCAGAAATAAAAAAGTGTCTTGTTAAACATATTTGCCAAAGGAGATGAGAATAAAGGTTCAGACAAGATATATTCCTTCATTTAGAGTTGAATGACCTTTCCTCCACATCTCATACATTATGTCCTACATTTATTTCTTGCTTAATTGAATATTTTTCAAAGACTTGGTCTTTCATTCTCCAGTAAGGGAAATTATTTTTTAATTATTATATTTCAATTGTTTGTAAGAAATTTCCTGTTGAATTAGAACCACAGTAGCTATAATTAAGGAAAGTTCAAATACATGTTTAAACTACTCCGGTCCACCATGATTGTTGACATCTATGAGTCAGCACTAGCATTTTATGACAAAAACTGTCAAATATTAGCAGTTTGTTTTTCAAGCCAATTATGTGAAAATTATTGTAATTACTGCAATAAATATTTGTAGGTTAAACCAGTGGTCCCCAACCTTTTTTGGGCTATGGACTGGTTTAACGTCAGAAAATATTTTCACGGACTGGCCTTTAGGGTGGGATGGATAAATATATATAAATATATATATCACATGATTGAGACAAGCGTCAAGAGTGAGTCTTAGACGGATGTAACAGAGGAATCTGGTCATTTTTTAAAAATAAAACATCGTTCAGACCTAAATATAAATAAAACGGCAATTATGTAAATTATTTATTCTTTCTCTGCGGACCGGTACCAAATGGCCCACAGACCGGTACCGGTCCGCAGCCCGGGGGTTGGGGACCACTGGGTTAAACTACATTTCAATTAGCAGAGCAATTCAAATATATGAAGAGTAAGACAATATCAAGTACTTATAAATTCCCTTCTAGATTTAGAATTGTAGTCAGTAATTTAGTTACCTTAAATTAAGCTTTTAATTTATCCTTAGACAAATGAACACTAGATTCCCTGGCTTACCACCCTAGTTTAGGATTCTACTCATTTTCATTGAAAACACAGTTTAAAATACTAAGGTCACAGAGTAAACAAGCAAATATGAATTTCATCAGAAACTTGAATTTATTAGAGTTACGACTTTAATGTTCTTAACCACTTCAATCAAATGCTTAGGCAGGTATTTGTGCATAGGCATAAGCTGGTAATTACGTTTTTTAAAGAGAATATAAATATTTCATCAAATTCTAAATAGCACCATTTAAGAAAATCAAGTTCTAGAAAATTAACTCAATATACATATATTGTGTGTAAGTGTTGCTTTCAAAGTAATTTCCAGAAAAAGGAAGTATTCCTCCTTCTTATTTATTCTTAGATAATTGTTTAATAGTGAGTAGTTAATTAGTTCAACAGTGAATTGTTTAATAGACTGTTCAGTAGTAAAGTCAGTTTACATTTAAAGACATTTTGAATAATCCTATTAAAAACCAATTCAAACAATGTGGCTCATGTTTAACTCTTCAGTTATTCATTCATTAATCTCTTCAAGTGCTTTCCGCCTTAACACAGCTGTAGTTCAAGGGGTGGCCAGCAGTTGGCCTCCATTTTAGTGGATTTTCATGAAAGCCCCAATTTCTTTTGCAAATGTTTTAACTTTTTCATAACTTAAGAGCTTATAAGAAGCTTTCAAAAGGATCCAGGAAAAACACATTAACAAAAAAAACTGAACTAAAGGAAGCCACATATACTGTAAAGATGTTCTCTGCAAAACATTCTGTTCATTAAGTCAGAAATGTCTCTATAGGGATCAAAAACCACTTGGTTTGGAATCAACAGTTGAGAACTCACAACATTTGGTTAAAATCCAGTACTGACAGCCATGAGAATGGCTGAGATACCGGGCACTGGGGCTTGTCTAGTCTCCCCATCCCATTTATTTGGAGTGCCTTCATCTGTACCATACAACCACACAGTACAATTGTCTAAAGCTTCTGTCCTTGGTCGGCTGTTCTCTTTTCCTTTTACATTCTTCCCTAAAGACTGCAGTTTTATTAACTATGATGTTTATAAGTTTGTAACTCATAAATCTACATCTCTGTTTCTGTTATACCAGCCCAACTAAGGCCCTATCTCTGAGTTCTGACTTAAATATTTCCACCTAGATATGCCACCATCATCTTACACTCAATACACACAAATTTATTCATTTTTATTAAACTAATTCCCTCTTCCAGTTTCCCTGTCTTTGCTAATGTCAAACCCATCTTTATGGTCACCAAGAATGAAAGCACAGGAACAGCTGAAGACTCCCTGGTGACCTCCATCATTCACATTCAGCTGGTTCATGTAGCAGACTGCATTTATCAAAGATGGCCACTATATCTTCCATCTCACATACATTTCTACAGTGTGATCTTACTGCTTCACCATCAAATGGCAGAGTCTAATTCCTCTCCCCTTGAATCTGGACTGGCCAATACTCGCTCACTACCAAAAGAATTGTGACTGAAGCAATGATATGAGACTTTTGAGGCTGGTCAGAACAGAATACACAACTTCTGCCTGGCTTTCTTGGAATATTCTCTGTGGGGGATGTAGGCTGCCCTATGAAGAATTTCAACTACCCTAGGACTGCCATGCTGAGAGGTCACATGTGGTCCCAACTAGGCTCAGTCTTCTGGCTATCCCAACAAGGTGACATAAATGTAAACAAAGCTATCTTGGACTCTCCTGACCAGCTCATTTGCCAATTTAATGACATCAACCGAAGCCAGTAAATACCCTGAGAAGAAAAACTCACCCAGTTGAGTACTTTTTAACTCCTGACACATTAAATCATGAAATATAAAATATGTTCATAGCTTTCCTTCTAAGCATTCCATACATCATGTGCGGAGTTCTTACTTTGTGGGGCTGGATGTTAACTGAGACACCACTTCTTTACCTCCATTCCCAGAGCCACCATCACAGAGGAAACTCATCATCTAAGATCTAAGCTGTTATAACTGATTTCAGGTTCTCCTCACTACAATCTGTCATTACCATCTATCTACCTTAAAATTTCCAACCAAAAAAAACTACTTTTACACACCAACATCCCAACCAACATCGATCTCACAATGTTTCACAGTTATAGAATGTTTTACAATGCAAAAGGGTCTTCATAAATATGTATCTATTTCAGTTGATTCCCAAACCAAAAGTCAGAGAGATCTGTCAATAGAGCAAATTTTCCTCACAACAGAAATGGAGAGATCAGAGGCTAAGATTAACTTTCATACAATATCACTGCCAATAAATGAAATGGATATAACTAAGAGCTGTGTCATTATTTCTCTATTCTACAATGCCGCCCCTCCAATTATCTATTTCAAATAAAAAATATTCAATGTCTCATTCCAACCCTATTACAGCAAACCTACTTTCTAGGTACCCATAATTTGGTCTCAATCTATCCTGTTGTATGATACTGTCTAGTCAACTCCTCCACCATCACCATTACAATAAGGCTGGCTTATTTATTCACCTAACAATATGTCATGCTGATTCTAGCCTCTGACATTTGTTCACATGCTTCCTTCTTTCTCTTCATATTTTCTTAAACCTTATTCATTAGCACAATTTCCACCTCTTCTATTAAGACCTACCAGCCTATCCCTGTTGCTTTTTCTGATATTCCTACATAATTTATGCATTTCACTCTAATATTGACAATTATTCTGGATTGTTTATCTTGTTCAAACATGTGGGTCTCACTTTCCAGGTTGGTATTCAGCTAACACACACCTGTACATATAGTGATGTTAGTGCTTATAGCCAATGTCTGTTCTGACCAGTCTGCATCCGTGACATAACGTTTGTTAAATATTTTCAATTTCATCCTGCTTATTCCCAAACTAACCATACGCTCTTTAAGAACAGGAACCTTGTCTTATTAAAAAAGTATAGGCCCTGGCCAGTTGGCTCAGCGGTAGAGCGTCGGCCTGGCGTGCGGGGGACCCGGGTTCGATTCCCGGCCAGGGCACATAGGAGAAGCACCCGTTTGCTTCTCCAACCACCCCCTCCTTCCTCTCTGTCTCTCTCTTCCCCTCCCGCAGCCAGGGCTCCATTGGAGCAAAGATGGCCCGGGCGCTGGGGATGGCTCCTTGGCCTCTGCCCCAGGCGCTAGAGTGGCTCTGGTCGCGGCAGAGCGACGCCCCGGAGGGGCAGAGCATCGCCTCCTGGTGGGCAGAGCGTCGCCCCTGGTGGGCCTGCCGGGTGGATCCCGGTCAGTCGCATGCAGGAGTCTGTCTGACTGTCTCTCCCCATTTCCAGCTTCAGAAAAATACAAAAAAAAAAAAAAAAGTATTATACCCTCCAAGTCCTCCAAGCCAAGCACAGTACTAAGCACACAGCTAGTGCTCAATGTATATTTATTAATTGATTTTAAGAGAATGAAGTACATTGTGTTGTGAGAAAAAAAATATTCCTAAGTCATGTCTATACTGGAAAGAAAAAGTTGAAAAGGTAATAAAATATTTTCAAGATCAGTAGTTTAATGTCAGGAACATTTTTTTAGGTATCATTTAAAGATATTCTGTGCAGCCCATAACTGCCAAAATGTTTTATAAATATTTTTACCAGGAGTGTGAAAAGAAAAAAGTGTCAAAAATATTCAAGGAGTATCTAACAGCCCAAAATAAAATGTTTGCTGAGGCCACAAGGCTGGCAGAACTCGTCTTCATTTCAAAAAGTTTCCAGGCAATGGGAATGTTTTCCTGGAAAATACTACCATTTATTTAGAGAACACTTGCCATGAACACTTAGTCATTAACTAATTTAAGGTTTCCTCAGAAGCTCTTTAGAGGAAATCTAGTATATGAATGAATGAAATTATCAGCACCTATAAAGTAAGAAAAAAAACAACAACAAATATCATTTGGCTAAATTTATGAAATCTACCTAAATATTTTTCCAAGTAAGGGGGGAAAATCTTTTATATTTTTTGGTCTATTTACTGTTATTTTAAATTTTTCTATAAGATAAAACTATAAAAACAACCCTCCACAAAATCCTTGTGTTTCTTTGTCTGTAATACACACAATCCAAAAACCTGGAGGGCTCATTTTATTCCATATGCCAAGTAATCTTCAAACAGCAAAATAGTCATTTCATTCAAAGAAAAAAAATGGTAACTTCAGAGTTATTTTTAGCAAAATCTCTGAGTTTGCTTCAAATCACCTTTCAATGAGAGAGCAACTTGGTTTGGACTTTTCACTCAATTGTCTGCAGAATATCATACAATGAAAACACCCCCTCCAAAAAAACCCAACAATTTCTTCCAAGAGTTTGAAGCCAATTAAGTCTTATTCTTTGAAACATCAAAAGTCACAACTAAATTCTACTTCAAGCACATGATTGGTACATTTAGTCTTTTTTAAAATGTACACAAAAGGATTGTTTGTTTTGCTTTACCTGTTTAGTATTTCAGTGAGTTTCACAAAACCAGTGTAAGCCAGTTCAAATGCTCCTCTGTGTCTGGACTGTAAAAGGTGTTGTTTAAAGTGTTCTCCTATTTCTTTTACCTTTAAAACAAAATAGAAAAATAAATGTTCAATTTATGCTTACATTTACAGGTGTTTTATGTCAATAATATCACGAAGAATTCAGGGGTAGTGAGATGTCCATCCACAGCATCTATTATGTGACAGACAGTATTTTAAGCATTTTTACATCATTTAACTCTCATAATAATCCATGAAATAAGTACTATTACCTCTTTTTTATGATGGGGAAAATGAGGCTCAGAAAGGTTGAGTAACTAATAAGGTCACACACACAAAAGTCACAGAATCAGTACATAACCTAGGCAGTCTTGCTCCAGAGTGGGCGATCTTGAACTGTTATATCAGAACTGCCTCCCTATGCCAGCCTTACAAACGCCACTCTGTTCTTTGTTAGCACATATTATTCAACACCAACAGCAAATCATGCAAGGTGACAATCCTCACACACCTATTATGGTTAAAATATATATAATGAAATTTACCATTTTAACTATCTTTTGGGTTTTTTTTAAAGATTATATTTATTGATTTTAGAAAGAGGAGAGAGAGAAATAAAGGCAGGAGTAGGGGGAGTGGAAGCATCAACTCATAGTTGCTTTTGGTATGTGCCTTGCCTGGGCAAGCCCAGGGTTTCTAACCAAGAACCTCAACATTCCGGGCTGATGCTCTATCCATTGCATCGCTATAAGCCAGGCCATTTTAACCATCTTTAAGGGTACAGTTCAGTGGCATTCAGTATATTCACACTGTCAAGCAATCATCACCATTATCCACCTATAGAACATTTGCATCGTCCTAAAATGAAACTCCAACCCATTAAATAACTCCCAATAAATGCCTTTTAGAGATATATAAATGTGAATGGCAAGATTTAGCGTCAAGAACCTTCTGAAAATTGACAGGCATCACTTGAATCATGGAATTTTCCAAAATACTACCCAATAGCTTTCCTATATGTTACCTTTCTGCATGCAAACTTAGACAAATAACAAATATGACGATTCATTCATTCATCTATTTATTTATTAGGTAAGAGGCAGAGAGGCAGAAAGACAGACTCCCACACATGCCCCAACTGGGATCCACCCCGCAAGTTCCCTACCTGGCAATGGTCTGCCCATCTGGGGCCATTGCTCTGTTGCTCAGAAACCGAGCTAATTTAGAGCCTGAGGCGAGGCCATTGAACCACCCTCAGCACCTGCCTGGGCCAACTTTCTCAAACAGTTTGAGCAATGGCTGCAGGAGAAGAAGAGAAAGAGAGAGAAGGGGGAAGGGAAGGGGTAGAGGAGCAAATGATCACTTCTCCTGTGTGCCCTGACTGAGAATTGAACCTAGGACTTCCACACACTGGGCCAATGCTCTACCACTGGGCAAACCAGCCAGGGTGACAATTTATTTTAAAGAAGACATGACTAACAATTAGTTGTTGAAGAGGTTATGTACAAAGTTAACTCTTAAAATGGTTGGACTGACTGTACTTTTATAACATGAAGATATAGGTCTCCCCAGCAGACCACATTATGGTGAAAAGACAAGCTGATTCAAAATGTCTTGGACATGCTTACCTAAAAACACCTTTTGCCTCATCAGCAACTATATAATTAGTGTTCAGAATGCATTAGAGATGATACAGTATAAGAAGCATTTAAATATGTGACATTAGCAAGTGTCTCTGTTTCCTCATCTATAAACTGGGGATAACAGAACTTGCCTTATAGGCTATAAATTAAAATGAGTTAATAAATAAAAAAGCTTAGAACAGGCCCATAATTTGTAATCCAACTCAGTTCAAAATGAGCTCTGTCTGGGTTTCCAAACAGAGGAAAAATAAAGACATAGTCCATACTCAAAATATATTAGAGTATAGAGACACAATGAGAGATACATTAGGAAAATAAAAATCAAATATAAAACCAACAAAGAACCAAAAAGGCAGCATATAATAGAATTTTTAAAATTCTAACACTTTAATATCCCAAAGGGTGACATATCATGTTCTTCAGCTAAAGTTTTTAGGTAAAGATCTGATGAGGCCCTGGCCGGCTGGCTCAGACATCAGCCTGGTGTGTGGAAGTCCAAGTTCGATTCCCAGTCAGGGCACACAGGAGAGGTGCTGATCTGCTTCTCCACCCCACCCCCTCTTGCTTCTCTCTCTCTCTCTCTCTCTTCTCCTCCCCTCCTGCAGCCAAGGCTTGATTAGAGCAAGTTGGACCCAGGTGCTGAGGATGGTTCCAAGGCCTCTGCCTCAGGTGCTAAAAAATGACTCCAGTTGCAACAGAGCAATAGCCCCAGATGGGCAGAGCATCGCCCTCTAGTGGGCTTGCTGGGTGGATTCTGGTGGGGTACATACCGGAGTCTGTCTCTCTGCCTCCCCTCCTCTCATTAAAAATTTTAAAAAAGGCCCTGGCCGGTTGGCTCAGCGGTAGAGCGTCGGCCTGGCGTGCGGGGGACCCAGGTTCGATTCCCGGCCAGGGCACATAGGAGAAGCACCCATTTGCTTCTCCACCCCTCCCCTCCTTCTTCTCTGTCTCTCTCTTCCCCTCCCGCAGCCAAGGCTCCATTGGAGCAAAGATGGCCCGGGCGCTGGGGATAGCTCCTTGGCCTCTGCCCCAGGCGCTAGAGTGGCTCTGGTCGCGGCAGAGCGATGTCCGGAGGGGCAGAGCATCGCCCCCTGGTGGGCAGAGCGTCGCCCCTGGTGGGCAGAGCGTTGCCCCTGCTGGGTGTGCCGGGTGGATCCCGGTCAGGCGCATGCGGGAGTCTGCCTGACTGTCTCTCCCCATTTCCAGCTTCAGAAAAATACAAAAAAAAAAAATAAATAAATAAATAAAGATCTAATGATACTCTTGATTTTTCAAAGGCCATATACTGTAAGTTGTCAAAAGCAATCATCAGACTTATCATTTTAATCTTTAATATGGTCATCTCATAACATACTTTGAACAGAATTGTTGAGCCTTAAATATGAATTTAACTGACAAGATAGATCCAAAGATAAATAATCCTAAAAAAGATACCAGAAAAACACCAGTTGGCTAACTTGTTATAACCATCATTTCTATTATTATAGAAATAAAAGATCTCTAAAAAGTGGTTTAAGCCACAGAAAATAAAAACATGAAGTCACAGAAAAGAGTTTTTTCTAATTTCCTTAAATTTTTTAAAAATATTATAGATAGCAAAATATCCTTCAGGAAAACATAAATTTTACTGGTAAAGTGCTTCTCTGTGGACTCAACAACAGTGCACAATCTAGTTCTTAAACAAAGATTATATTTTCATTGTCTCCTTTATCCTAGCTCCCATCAAAGGGGCCTAAACCAAAAAGCATACAATAAAATCAAAGCCCTCAGAAGTTTAACCAGTGGAAGGTCTTCAAAAGTGGACCTCAACTCTACGTAGTCCTGGCCTCAGGGAAAAAAAATGAGATTCTAGGGCAGTGGTTCTCAACCTGTGGGTCGCGACCCCGACGGGGGTCGAACAACCAAAACACAGGGGTCGCCTAAAGCCATCGGCCCACAGGTTGAGAACCGCTGTTCTAGGGTCACAAGTGAAGGGCAGAAAGTTTTTTCTCACTTCATTTTGTACTTAACTTCCCAACAAACCTAACTAGGAATACTCAGGCTTATGAAGAGAGTGTAAAATTTCTGTTTCTCAAACAGTAAGTACTCCCTCAGCACCTGCCACATGTTTAGCAGATCAGTGCTAGGATAGTTAGAAAAGGAAAAACAAGAGGTCTGTCCTCAAGGTGCTTTCAGTCCAGAGAAAACCAACAAGCTGGGTGGTACCCATGAAGCTCAACAGCTCCAAGAAATGAAAGATCCTTCTGTATTGGAATAAATTATTAGAAGAAGTTTCACGTCTAGATGTCAAACAGGATATAGCTGGTAGACCAGAACGGAAGAGGATAACAAACATGGAAAGAAGTTGGGCGGCTAGAATGAATGAATAAATACTTATTAAGTACCTGCCACCTGCCAGACAATTTACTGGGTCTTTTTTTTTTTTTTTTTTTTTTTTTCCATTTTTCTGAAGCTGGAAACAGGGAGAGACAGTCAGACAGACTCCCGCATGCGCCCGACCGGGATCCACCCGGCACGCCCACCATGGGGCGGCGCTCTGCCCACCAGGGGGCGATGCTCTGCCCATCCTGGGCGTCGCCATATTGCGACCAGAGCCACTCTAGCGCCTGGGGCAGAGGCCGAGGAGCCATCCCCAGCGCCCGGGCCATCTTTGCTCCAATGGAGCCTTGGCTGCGGGAGGGGAAGAGAGAGACAGAGAGGAAAGCGCGGCGGAGGGGTGGAGAAGCAAATGGGCGCTTCTCCTATGTGCCCTGGCCGGAAATCGAACCCGGGTCCTCCGCACGCTAGGCCGACGCTCTACCGCTGAGCCAACCGGCCAGGGCTTACTGGGTCTTTTTATATGAATAAATACAGAATACATAGGATAGGGTTAGCAAATCTAGCTAAATGACCTCAAAGTTTTGTGCTAGAAAACAGAGAAAGGTAGGAATGTGCCTCATTACAACATGTAGAACTCAGCAGAGAAGTGTGGTCTAAGGACCATTCTCACACCCTTCCACTGGATAATCAGACTACAGGGAACAGTTCTGATGCAAACAACTTACAAAAATTAATAACGATAGTCAAAATAGGAAACAGAATCTTAAAATTTAATTTTAAAAATGAAAATGTCCTCTGAAACACCAACTCAATTGTCTTTTTATTAGATGCGACTAAGGTTCTTTATACAGTTTATAAAACGCTTTCTTTTAAAATAGGTGACATCTTTACAGAACTTTTTCTTTTTTCTTTTTAAGTGAGAGGAGGGGAGATAGAGAAATAGACTCCCACATGTGCCCCAACCGGGATCCACCCGGCAACCCCTATCTTGGCCGTTGCTCAAATCAACCAAGCTATCCTCAGTGCCCAGGGCCAACGCTAGACCAACTGATACCCTGGCTGTGGGAGAGGAAGAGGGAGAGAAGCAGATGGTTGCTTCTCATGTGTGCTCTGACCAGGGATCAAACTCGATGTCCGCACCCCAGGCCAATGCTCTATCCACTGTGCAAACTGGCCAGGGCCACAAAATATTTTCTTAATAAATAACATAGCTCTCAGGATTTTTAAAGGGAATTAAGGTTAAAAAGGGGGGGGGGCACTGATTTCTATTCTCAAAATTAAATTCTAGTCATTGTTCTCTTACAAAATAACAATAAAGATAATAGTTTTATGGACTCAGACATCTTCTTACTAGAATGTTTATTCTTTGCTTTCTAGCACATTCTTAACTGTGTGCCATTTTAACTATTGTACTTTAGCCAGATTTTCTGTCTTGTATTTTTTATATTATATTTCTAGGCCTTTGAGGTCGGAGAACCACATATATTTCTTTTTATTCTCATGATACCCTTGGAGTACGACAGTCAATAAATAGGTGACTAAATGATGTGCTTTCCTTCATGCCACAGCTTAAAAACAGTAACCTGCGTTCAGTACAATTCAATGAATACTTGGTCATAATTAAAAAAAATTCTTGGCAAAGTAAAAGACACTGTCTTTCAGACTCATGAACGGTAATAAACACACATTCCATTTTGTAGTCCATCTCAGAAAATCTAAAGCAGCAACAAAAGATCTGAGGGAACAGATAAACCCACTTGGTCATGAGCATCATGAGAATAACAACAGAATCTAAATTTGGTTACAAAACACCCCCTTCCGTATAGCTGGTAATTATTTTTATTCATGTGATTTTTGTGACAGTAATTACTATATAGGGGAAAGAAGCCTGAAAATCTACCCCAAAACTTCTTTTTTGGGATTATTAGGGGAACTACATATGAATTGATACACCAGGTAGGGAAGTTGTTTAAAACAAATTAGCAGGCACTGGGTATCTGATATCCCATGGAAAGAAGACCAACAAAATATATCAAGCAAAAGCTCTACATCATCCAGCTTAAAAACTAGACACACACCAGTCAGGAAATTGTGAGATAAGGTTGCGTGCACCACTCACTCTTTAAGGGTCTCGACTTACATCCCTCAAAGCTGGTTTTATCTCTGCCTCTTGTACAGGGACATTATGAAAGAACCTTTCATTACGTGATTACCTCGCAGGAGGAAAGTCAGACATGCCTCTGAATGGACACATTTTCCTCTTGGTGAAACTGCAGAGGACACACTGCTTCACAAGTGATTTAGAGAAATGAATCATTTGCTAAAAAGTTCAGTAGCAAGTGGCCTTACTGTCCTGTTGCTTGCAAAAATTTGGTTGAGTATGGGAAGTAGGGAAAATTAAATTTAAAGAAAAATTAAATGAGCAGTGTGGAACAAAGACAGCACTGTGCAGTGTCAGAACACAGGCTGGAAAGGAGGAGAATTGGGTCCCTGTCCCAGAGCTGCCACAAACCAGCTTTGTGATCTTGGGCAAACCAGGTAACATCCAAGGGCTTCAGTTTCCTCTTGTACAAGGGAGCTGGATAATATCATCTCTGTGATCCTTCCAGCTCTAATAGTTTGTGAATACAGCACTGAAGACTCAGAATTATAAATGAGCACCAGTTCTCAAAGAGCAACACAAATCTCCAAATTGTAATCTCACTACCTGCTGGCCTATTAGAAACTATATTTATGGACGTGGTATTTAAGTGATCACCCCTTTAACAAAGGACCGTAAGGATGAGTTTAAAGGAACTGGGCTATAAAAGAAATCCCATGTCAACTACAGTTGAGACATCAAATTATAAGAGAATTTCACTAGTTTTTCAAGAATGAAGGGAGCCCTGGCCAAGGCTCAGTGGGTAGAGTGCCATCTGGTGTGCCAAGGCCGGGAGTTTGATCCCCGGTCAGGGCACATACGAGGAATAACCAATAAGTGTACAACTAAGTGGAGCAAAAAGTTGATGCTTCTCTCTCTCTTTCTCTCTCTCTCTCTTCCTCCTCCCACCTCTCAAATCAATGGGGGTGAAAAAGAATGAAGGGAAAATAGAGATTAAGAGAAGCATAACGGTGAACACTGCTATTTTAGGATGTAGGAAACAGCCTCCTTCATCCATTGATAGAGAAAAGCAGATCACAATTATTACTGGTCTTGGGAATAAGAAATTCAAATTCTACATCCTCCTCCACAAAGGGTAGCATTCTACCTACGAGTTGCTTCACTGCCTCTGCTCTGTTCTGCAGGTCTGTTACAGGCACCCTCACCTAAGGTATTGACTTTTAAATTCTAAGTTTTGCCACTAGATGCACAAAAAATCTAGTGTTGCCAGGACAACTATGCCTTGAAAGGAAGGTGGACCTTAGGCTTGGCCCAGACACTCCAATGTAAATTACATTCTTCTCTGTCATATATATATATATATTTTTTGTTGTTGTTGTTGTTGTTTTACTTTTTAATTTTTTGTATTTTTCTGAAGTTAGAAGTGGGGAGGCAGCCAGAAAGATTCCTGCATGTGCTCAACCAGGATCCACTCGGCATGCCCACCAGGAGGTGATGCTCTGCCCATTTGGAGTGTTGCTCCGTTGTAGCCAGAGCCATTCTAGCGCCTGAGGTGGAGGCCATGGAGCCGTCCTCAGCACCCGGGCCAACTTTGCTCCAATGGAGCCTTGGCTATGGGAGGGGAAGAGAGAGATAGAGAGGAAAGACGGGGGGGGGGGGGGGGGTGGAGAAGCAGATGGGCGCTTCTCCTGTGTGCCCTGGCCAGGAATCAAACCCGGGACTTCTGCATGCTGGGCCAACACTCTACCACTGAGCCAACCGGCCAGGGCCCCATTTATATTTTTTAACTCTTAAAATGTTTTAAGTACATGGGAATATTTTTAATTTAAAGGAATTTCATGTAGCAAAATTTTATGTTTAAAAGCACAACTCTAGTAATATGAGTAACACTAATTTCTTTTTTTTTTTTTAACCTTTGGATTTATTTATTCATTCATTCATTCATTTTAGGGAGGAGAGACAGAGAAAGATAGAGAGAGAGAGAGAGAAGGGGGGGAGGAGCAGGAAACATCAACTCCCGTATGTGCCTTGACGAGGCAAGCCCAGGGTTTCAAACCGGCAACCTCAGCATTCCAGGTCAATGCTTTATCCACTGCAACACCACAGGTAAGGCAACACTAATTTCTTGATGACTTTTATTTTTCATTGACTAAATGCTCTTAAACTGAGGCATTTCTTTAAAGTCAGCATGATCAAGAATAAAAGTTTTCCAGAGAAAGCGAGGTTTGCAATGTCGGAACAGTGCAGTGACAAACACTCTTGACCATTCAGTTGTTAATTTCTTCTCAAACCTATATATGTGAGGTCACCATGTGAACAGCAGTATAGAAAAATGACTAAACCTCATTAGACCAGAAACTTATACTTGACAGAAAAACTGAATGCTATTTTTTATTCAAAACAGACATTAAAAGAGTTCTTAAGCTTATAAGAGCCTTTCTTTGTTATTGTTGCTGTTATTCTTTTACAAACATCTTTCATTTTACATTAACTCACAATATTAACATGGTTATCCCACATAAAAGGTGTAAAAGCAACATAATTTCCATAGTAAGCTTCAGGTCTTTCTCAGTTGTACTAAAAACAAAATATGTTTCCCTTATTTAAAAAAATAAAAATCCAACAAACCCATAAAAATAAATATTTTAACTTGTACTTGAAAAGTTGAGAAGTCAAGGGACTCTAGCATATGTTTACTGCTTAGTAAAAATGGTGAACATCAGTGAAGCAATCATTAATCATAGCTGGATTCCTCAGCAAAGATGTTGGCATTGGCACTACAGCCAGTCACCAGCAATGACTGCAAGTCACTCTAAGACACTAACGCCTATTTGATTTGGAAAAGAATAAGGAACATAATGATGCTGGCAATGTACTGTTCCCTCTGCCATTCTCCATCTCAAGGCCTTGCAACATCATCATAAACCCAGCTGTTAGCCAGATGCAAGCACATGAGCCTCAGAGAGTGTGAGAATAATAATATTAGCATTATTTCCCTGCAACGCGTCACATGGTTATTATAGATATAATCAGCATTAGCATACTACAATGTTTGTTTTGTTCTTAAATGTTGCAACACCCTATGGGAAAAATTATCTTTATTTGAAAAAGGTTAAAAAATGAAAGTACATGTTATATATCTTTGCTGGAAAATGGTGGGAAATGGATTTGTTGAAACCATATGGGGAGGAAGAGGGAATCAATTAAAAACAGAAATCTAATAAATCTAAAATATTTCCAAATGAAATGCTTATGGTAAGCTAATTTCTTGTAAACACTGCACTTGAGTCACTTGAACAGTCCCAGATGGTGAACTAACTTTGTGGTTTTAAAATAAAAAGTCAGCCAACAAACCAAAGTGACTATGACTTTATTATCAATGTAGTGGGAAACAAGAGATCCATAATCAACCAATACAGTACTGTTGTTTTCTTGCAAAAGTTGAAAGGTTTATAGAGTTTTACTCAAGAATTTCATTTAAATTCAAATTTTAAATCTTATGTGTTACTGAAAATTAAAATGATAATATTGAAGTTAAAAGTGAGGTAAAAACCTAGTTATTTATATAACTTAGAAAAATAAAAATGTTTCTAAAAATGCCCTAGCTTTGAACTGTGTTGCAAGGTGTAATTCATAAACTACCATCAACTTTTTTCAGTGGACACATGTATGATTTTATTCAATAAATATTCAGAAATATTCTCTCTCTTTCTTTTTTTTTGTAAGTGGAGTTATAAATAAAGGCTTGTGATCTGTGCTTTGAGCAGAAATTACACCAGGTGAAACAAACATTCGCCCTACCTGCTCCACCGTCAGTAGTCCATCAGGAGTCTCTGGCACAGGCTGCATGGGCAGAAGCTGGCACAGCGTGCCCAAGAGCAAAGCAACTTCCTTCATACTTCTCCAGCAGCACACCAGCACCATCTGAGCAGTTACGTCACATGTTTTTCCTTCTTTACCTTAAAAAAAAAAATCAGAACCTATTGCAACATTTGATTGCTCACATCCCAGGTTTCTTAGAACAAGCTTATTCATAATTTCCCCAAGAACAATCTGCTTAAACCAAATTTGTCATAAATTATATTTACTCAGTAGAAAATAACTAACATTTGTGGAGCATGTCCTATGAGTAGAAATCATGCTAAGTGTTTTTTTAACATACTACATTCAAAATAAATTTTAAAATAAAACACATTGCTGTTTCAAAGCTTAAGTCTAACCTTTGGAAATTAAAGAAATAAACTATCTCTGCCACTTAGTCATCCATAAAATATGACTATAACATATATACTTAATTATTTATTTTGGTGAGGGTGGCTGTTATATCAGTAAAAGAGTAGGATAGGACTATTTAAATCAAATGAAAATATAAATTTGCTTTCAAAATATATTTAAATTCCATGGCAAATAAGCATTAATTATCCTTACTCTCTTTTTCTAGTTTTAGAAATACTTTAGTACTAATATTAAAAATATCAAACATATTAATAAACTTAAAAGCTAAGTAAACAAAATAATACTCATAATGTAATCCCACCTGTGTTTTTTTTTTCTTTTAAATTTTATTTATTTATTTTTAAATTGAATTTTATTGGGATGACACTAGCTAATATAATTATACAAGTTTCAAGTGCCCAATCCTACAACACATCTCTGTACATTGTACTGTGTGTTCACCCCCAAGTCAAGCCTTCATCCATCATCACTTATCCCCTTACACTGTCCTCCACCTCCCCCCGCACAATCACCACACTGTTGTTTATGTCCAAGAGTTTTATTTGTCCTTTTCTGCTCTATCCCTCCACCTCCCTCATCCCCCTGCCCCCAACAGCTGTCAGCCTGCTCTCTATGTATGAGTCTGTTTCTATATTGCGTGTTAGTTCATTTTGTTCATTAGATTCCACATAGGAGTGAAATCATATAGTTAGTACTTGTCTTATTGGCTTATTTCACTTAGCACAATGATCTCCAGGTTCATCTATGTTATCACAAAAGGTAAGATTTCCTTCTTTTTATGGCCGTGTAGTCTCCATTGTAAATGTACAACTTTTTTATCCACTCATCTACTGGTAAGCACTGGGACTGTTTCCAGATCTTGGCTATTGCAAATAATGCTGTATATATTCTTTCAAATTAGTGTTTCAGGTACATTAGGATGTATTCCCAGAAGAGGGATCGCTGGGTCAAAAGGCAGTTTTATTTTTATTTTTTGAGATAACTCTATACCGCTTTCCACAATGGCTATACAAATCTTTTCTTTCCCACTAATAGCGCAAGAGGGTTTCCTTTTCTCCACCCACACCCTCGCCAGCACTTGTTTGTTGATTTATTGATGATAGCCATTCTGACAGTTGTGAGGTGATATCTCACTGTGGTTTTATTTTGTACTCTCTGATTATTAGTGATGTTGAGCATCTTTTCATATGTTTATTGGCCATTTGTATGTCCTTTTAAGAAATGTGTCTATTCAAGTTCTTTGCCCATTTTTTAATTGGATTGTTTGGGGTTTTTTGGTATTGAGTTTTATAAGTTCTTAATAAATTTTGGATATTAATCCTTTATCAGATATATCAGTGAATATGTTCTCCCATTCAGTGGGATGTCTTTTCATTTTGTTTATGGTTTCCTTAGCTGTGAAAAAGCTTTTTAGTTTGATGTAGTCATCCCATTTGTTTGTTTTTTCTCTTGTTTTCCTTGCTCAAGATATATTTTAAAAAATATTGCTATGAGAAGTGTCTGAGATTTTACTGCCTATGTTTTCTTTTAGGATTTTTATAGTTGTCTAATATTTAAGTCTTTAATCTATTTTGAGCTTATCCATATTATCCAAGGCAATCTATAGATTCAATGCAATTCCTCTCAAGATACCAATGGTATATGGTATACTGTACAGAACTAGAACAAATATCTCAAAAATGTACGTGGATGACAAAAGAACCCAAATTGCCATAGCAATCTTGAGAAAGAAGAACAAAGTTGGAGGAATCATGCTTCTTGATATCAAACTATATTACAAGGCCTTAAGTAATCAAAACAACATGGTACTGGCATAAAAACAGGTGTATAGATCAACAGAAGCGAATAAAGAGACCAAAAAACAAGTCATGCCTATATGGTCAATTAATATTTGACAAAGAAGGCAAGAACATACAATGGGGTAAAGACAGTCTATTCAATAAATGGTGTTGGGAAAATCGGACAGATACATGTAAAGAATAAAACTAGACCACCTTTTCACAACATACACAAAAATAAACTAACTTGTGTTTTTAAAAGCCCACTAAACTGAAAGGATAAATGTATATACACATAGACACATGGAACAGGTCTAAAAGGATATACACTCAAAGGAAAGAAGTGAGATTAGAGGGGAGATAAAAGAGGGCTTTGATTTGTTTTTAAATCACATTGGGCCCTAGCTGGTTGGCTCAGAGGTAGAGTGTCAGCTGGGTGTGTGAAAGTCCTGGGTTCGATTCCCAGTCAGGGCACATAGTAGAAGCGACCATCTGCTTCTCCACCCCTCCCCTTCTCCCTTCTCTCTCTCTCTCTATTCCCCTCCTGCAGCCATGGCTCAAATGGTTCAAGAGATTTGGCTCTAGACACTGAGGATGGCTCCATGGCCTTGACTCAGGTGCTAAAATAGCTCAGTTGCTGAACAACAGAGCAACATCCCCAGATGGGCAGAGCATTGCCTAGTAGGGGTTTGCCAGGTAGATCCTAGTTGGGGCACATGCAGGAGTCTGTCTCACTACTTCCTCGCCTCTCACTTAATAAAAATAAAAGTAAAAAAAAATAAAATTTACCTCTGTAGTGTTTGAAGCTAATATAATAAGCATATATTTATGTTATTTTGTATAATTAAAAAAACACAGAATTTTTTACAAGACAATATCCCCATCTAGTGGAGAATGCAGAATGTGTAATAAATTTCTAAGACATTATTGCTTCTGATGACTTTTCGTAGCATTATAGAAAATTATATAATAATAACTAATGAGAAAATAAGTAGTAAGAACTTGAATCCCGGAGGTCTGGTACAACAGAGCAGCTCACATTTTATTGAGTAATAAGGTTTGTTTCCTTCAAAAAGCTGCTTCACCATAAAGGCTGCTTGAGTATAAAGACTCGCACAACAGACAACAATGAACCATACTGGGAGAAACCGATTACTGCCCAAACCCAAGTTCACCATGCAGCACAGCGCTTACACCACCTGGTTATCAAGACAGGTTTTGTCAGTCAAAGGCTTTTTGTTGTAGTACCTTACATACTGCACTAAGGCACACTTTTAAACTGGTAAAAGTTTTATAAACTCATTTCCCAAATAAATCATTTATAAGCTCAAAAAAAGACTTCACAAATATTCTGTACACACATGCAGCCTCTCATTTACTATATGAAAAGGGTATTTTATACAATTTCTTTTCATTGTCATTTAAATACTGACTGATTACAATACTGATTCTATAACATGCTACCTTTGATTTCTGCAGAAGAATCACTATTTGGCACACTGGCATTCAAGTCCTCCAAGTCAAAGCTATCACACTCTTTCAATATCTTGGCTTGATTGAAGTAATCATTAGTATCTCGTGGCTGAATCTCATTCAGAATCATCTGTAAGCGGCTTGCTGACTCTGAGAGAGAGAGATGACAATACATAAAACCCTAGTTCCACACCACATGCCCATTTTCCTTGAAGGTATTTGCCCTCAAAAATTTTGTAATTTTCAATACTTGATAATCAGCTCTATTAGAAGACTCAAAGGATAGATAATGTGAATACTTTATCCATAAAGACTTTCATACACTGACTGCTCTTTTAAAACCGTGATGGCGAACCTTTTTCTAAAAACCCGCTCACTTTTGCAGTGCTGGTCAACCTGGTCCCTCTTGCCCACTAGTGGGCACTCCAGCTTTGATGGTGGGCCAATCACGGTGCCATTTGGTTGCTCAGCTATCGCCCACCATGAAAGTTGGAATGCCCACTAGTGGGCAGGAGGGACCAGGTTGACCAGCACTGCAAAAGTGGGCTGTTTTTATAAAAAAGTTCACCATCACGGTTTTAAAACATGGCAATCATATTAAATAGGTTAAAGCAAGGATAAAAAACACAATAGAAACTGTCCATAGGGCACAGTTATGCAAAAGAAGAGCAATAAACTTCTATAAATTTGGCGTCAAGAAGTTGTTTCCCTATCTAACATAAGTTATCAAGGTTTAAAAGTAGAAAGTTGGCCCTGGCCGGTTGGCTCAGTGGTAGAGCGTCAGCCTGGCGTGCGGAAGTCCCAGGTTCGATTCCCAGCCAGGGCACACAGGAGAAGCGCCCATCTGCTTCTCCACCCCTCCCCCTCTCCTTCCTCTGTCTCTCTCTTCCCCTCCTGCAGCCAAGGCTCCATTGGAGCAAAAGATGGCCCGGGAGCTGGGGATGGCTCCTTGGCCTCTGCCCCAGGCGCTAGAGTGGCTCTGGTCACGACAGAGCGACGCCCCAGATGGGCAGAGCATCGCCCCTGATGGGCGTGCCGGGTGGATCCCAGTCCGCGCATGCGGGAGTCTGTCTGACTGCCTCCCTGTTTCCAGCTTCAGAAAAATACAAAAAAAAAAAAAAAAAGTAGAAAGTTAAAAAATATATAAAAGAAACTCCACCACCAACAAAAATATTATTTTATAGGCTAAGAATATCATAAAGGCTCCATATTTGATTTTAAATGCATTATGTAATATACTACTTTCTAAGTATGATATACAGTCCTAGTATTATATTAAACTTCATTTTTATTCCCTAAGTACTCACTGGATCAGGAAATGTAAATCTCATGAAAGCAGAACTTTGTTCACTGCTGAGGAGCCGGTGCCTAAACAAAAACTGGCTCATGGCAGAGGTTCAGTAACATGGACGGAAGGAATGAATGGATGACTAGGTAATAAAAAACTAGCCAGTATGAGTTTTAAAGAAAATAACAACAGATAATCATATGAAACCAATGAACAAATGAAATAATTGGTATTTACTGTATACCTATTAGATACGCTTACATTTTAGGTATTATGAGAAATACAAAGACACAACCTGCTATCATGATAATTCAACCAATATCTTATGTTGTTTTGTGGTACCATGAAATTTTGCCAAAAACACACAAATTTTGACGGCCATGAAAAGACTTTAAAAATAAAAAAGGATGATCAGAGTAAGAGTTTAAGAACCCTACCATTTATTTTTATGGCTTACTAGGGAGACTGTTTCAAAGAATTCAGAATGCACGGCAGACAATGTGTGTGTGTGGGGGGAATATCAGAAAAAATGGAGAGAACCAGAGAAAAAAAGAAAAGGCAAAATTAAGGAAAGATCAGTGTGCCATAGATAAGTTTTTGAGATTAACAGATATTTTTAAATGGTAATAAGCATAATTTTTACATACTCTGCAGGCCCTACCCACAATGGATGACAAATATTCAAGGTTTCTCAACTAGAATATACAAGGTGGAGCAAAAGTAAGTTTACAGTTGTGAGTGCATGAACCCTGAGTTTATTCTTATATTATTTTCCATAGGAACTGAAACCTCCTTTTGCCCCACCCCTGTACCAGTACTTGCCTGCTCCAAATATTAGCTATAAGACTGGGTGTCCTTTCTTCCTATGTAGTGAATAGGAAAACTAAAGCATCCAATTTTGATATTTAGACTATCAGCCAAAATAAATGAATATAACTTAGTATCATGAACCATCACTAATTTATGCAGGATGTGGCGTGTTTATGATATACTCAGTGTGTTTTTAATACAAGGCTCTCATTTGCACTCCAAAGTGCACTCAAACTTTATTTCAAGACCAAACATAAATTTACTCCATGACTTTATAGGTGTTAACAGCCAATCCCTCTGGCCCGTGAAAGCACAGGTATATTATTATATACCACCTAGGGCAGGCATCCCCAAACTACAGTCCCCTGAGGCCATTTATCCGCCCCCCCTCCGCACTTCCGGAAGGGGCACCTCTTTCATTGGTGGTCAGTGAGAGGAGCACTGTATGTGGTGGCCCTCCAATGGTCTGAGGGACAGTGAACTGGCCCCCTGTGTAAAAAGTTTGGGGACCCCTGACCTAGAGTATCCCAGACACTGAGTTTAGTTCTCATCCTTTCAGGAACTGTTCACTCATTGGTTTTCATCATAACAAATATTTACTGTGTACCTATTTCTGCCAGGTACTGTGCTAAGTACAAGGGGAAAAAAACACAGACAAGTCCCTGTTAAACTTCACAGCCCCATAAAGAAATGCTGTGTGGGAAGTGGAGAGCAGTAAGAGACAGGCGGGCAGGAGGCAGGAGCAAACTATTACAAGAGCTGGTCTGAGGTCACTGATATATTTTAACTAAGAGGGGCAGCACGGGGCAGGGAACAAGGGTCAAGTACAGATTCTGTATGACATGATGAATTACATGACTGAAAAAGATTACTTTGGGTACAGCAAGGAGATAAGAGTAGATGTGGGGAAACTAGGTGAAAAGCCCCTAAGTAGTACAAACAAGAGAAGATAAAAGCCTGGAGTAAGAAGATGCAGATAAAAAGAAGAGATTTGAAAGATATTTAAGGATAACACTGCAGGAATGTAGAGACAGGCTAAATATTGTATGTATAAGGAGCCCACGATGTCAAAGCAGTCTAGGCTCCTGACTTGCATGAATAGTCTGTTGGCAGGGCCATTTGCAAAGACACAGGGGTTGGGAGGAAGAAGACCAATTAAAGTTCATGTCATCTGGGGGCATTATGAGTATCTCCTCCTATTCTTTTCTTTTTTTAAATTAAATGGTCTTTGCCCATTTCAGATTCCTAAATCAGTTGCTTTCTCTGACTGAACCCCATCAATTGCTACCTCTCTAATTTATCCTGCCTGTTCTGATCCCACCCATTACCCAATAGTTTCTGAAATGACAAAATTATAAAAACCCAATTTACCCCAGAGGAAAAAGTGCTTTACTCACCCCACCTGGTTACTTTATTTATTGAGGTTATTTTAGAAAACATAAAAATATTATTAAAAAGGTAGAAATATGGCCCTGGCTGGTTTGCTCAGTGGACAGAGCATTGGCCCAGCATATGCATATTCGGGTTTGACTCCCAGTCAGGGAACACAAGAGAAGTGACCATCTGCTTCTCTCCCCCCTCTCTTTCCCCATTTCCTCCTTCTTCCCCTCCCGCAGACAGTGGCTCGACTGGTTCAGGCATCGGCCCCTGGCACTGAGGATAGTTTGGTAGGTCCGAGGGTCAGGCTCACATGTTAAAACTAGCTCAGTTGATTTAAGCATTGGCTCCAGACATGGGGTGCCAGGTGTATCCTGGTTGGGGCACATGCAGGAGTCTGTTTCACTATCTCCCCTCCTCTCACTTAAAAAATAAAATAAAATGAAAAGGCAGGAATATCACTAATGATAATTACTTTTCTCCCTTATTTAGCATGTATAACTCGCTAAAGAAATGATTAGGGAAAAGATTTAAAAGCAAAGAAAAATATATGAATTGGAGCTTCCTTTGTCTGCTGACCTGAATCAGTGTCCATTGGGATGAGGCCTTCTGGAGAAGAGCTCTGAATGACAGGAGACACCACAGCAGAGAGCCTGTAGGACATCAGAAGGAGCTGCTCCACCACGGGTCTCCATCCAGTCACCAACTGCAGGCTGCTGCAACAAGGAGGATACGGAAATTAATACCACAAGCAAAAACCCAATTCTGTAAATAGAAATCAACATAGATAAAAGGAGTTGAAAAAATTTGGGTTTTAAAATATGCAATCTATGAAATATTTCAGAAA
This sequence comes from Saccopteryx leptura, assembly GCF_036850995.1. NCBI lineage: Eukaryota > Metazoa > Chordata > Mammalia > Chiroptera > Emballonuridae > Saccopteryx > Saccopteryx leptura. The sequence goes on along the minus strand of NC_089505.1, from coordinate 273,962,023 downwards.
TAAAAATATGTGTGTATGTAAACATTTTAAATCTAATTTTTAATTAATTGTAAGGTCATATATTCCTTTCCCAGGACACATTTCAACAGGAGTTTAAAGCCCAGAAAAGAGTGTTCAGGAGAGAAGCGTGGATATACTTACTTTAGCGATAACTTCTGCAAAGCCCTTGTTATACAGTGGACTCGCCCGTACATTGGAAATGATGCTGCTGCCTGAAGCAGAGACTTCTCAGCCTGGGATACTTCTTCCTCAAGATTTCCCAACAAGCATTTGATAACTAGAAAAAGCAAACAAACAACAACAAAAAAGTAATGCAATTTAAAAATGCACTTATATAAACCTGTGAACAGCAAAATAGTTCCCATGAAAATACCCAACTCAACTGATCCTTAATACTAGAGGTTTTGAATTAAAAAATATATATATCTTTCAAGGTTATCCAGTCCGTCACCATTTCCAATGAAGGTAGAACTGAGTATCTTTCCCTAACTTCCTGGGTCCGTGCACAGCATTCACTCTGAATCACTCCTCCTAGAATCCTCTGTCTGGGGTATTAGAACCTAGGCCCATGTGCCATGTGCTGTTTGGACAGTAGATTTAAAAAAAAAAGACTTATACCATATAATTTATATATTTAAACTGTACAAGTCAGTGGTTTTTAGTATATTCACAGATGTGTGCAACCATCACCACAATCAATTTTAGAACATTTTCACCCTCCCCCATCAAGAAAGCCTCACCGTTAGCAGTCATTCCACCCCCTGCACCTCTCACTTTTCCCAGCCTTAGGCAACCGCTGGTCTGCTTCCTGTCTCTACAGATTGGCCTATTCTGGACATACTGTGTAAATGAAACTATATAATGTGTGGCTTCTTTCACTTTTCATGTTTTCAAAGTTCATCCATGTTGTAGCATGTACCAAGATTTCATTCGTTCTTACAGATGAATAATAAGTGGTCCATTGTATGGATATACCCATTTTGTTTATCCACGAATCAATTCATAGACATGTGGGCTGTTTCCATTTTTTAACTGTTATGATTAATGCTGCTAGAAACATTCGTGTATAAGTTTTTGTCTTGACATAGTTTTCATTTCTCTTAAGTATATGTACATTATGAACTGAATATTTGTAAAAAAAAAAAAAGCCCCACCAAATTTATGTTGAAGCCCTAACTCCCAATATGGTAATATTTGGAAGTGGGGCCTTTGGAAGTAATTAGATTTCAATGAGGTCATGAGGGTGGGACCCTTCCTGATGGGATCAGTGTTCTTATAAGAGGAAGAGAGACCAGAGTTTGCTTTCCCTCCTCCATGTAAGCACAAAACAAGAAGGCTCCTTATCTGCGAGCCAGGAAGAAGGTCCCCACCAGCAATGGAAGCGGCTTTAGTACATTAATCTTGAACTTTCCAGCTTCCAGAATTGAAAAAAAAATAAATGTCTATTTAAACTATGTGGTAACTCTGTATCTAATCTTTTGAAGAACTGCCAGATTATTTTCAGAAGTGGCTGCATCATTTCCATTCCCACCAGCAGTTATCAGGGATCCACTTTCTCCATATCCTCATCAACACTTACTACTCTCAATTTTTAAAACAATCATAGTTAGCCAATCGGGTGTGAGGTGCTTCCTCACAGATTTTGATCTGTATTTCCCTAATGGCTAATGATGTCGAGCATCTTTTCAGGCACTTATTGTTCATATTTATCTTTTCTGCTTATTCAGATTCTTTGTCTGTTCTTAAATCTGGTTATATATCCTGTTATTAGTGAGCTGTGAAAGCTCTTGATACATTTCGCATACAAATCTCTTATCAGATAAAGGATTTGTGAATACTTTCCCCCTCTGCACATTTTCTTTTCACTTTCTTGATAATGCCCTTGATATAACAAAAATTTGATAAAGTTCAATTTATCTAATTTTTCTCTGTTGTTTATGTTTTGGGTGTCATATCTAACAAACCACTATCTACCTCAAGATCATAAAAATTTACACCCATGTTTTCTTTTAAGAGTTTTATCTTTTTAGTGCTTACATTTAGGTCTCTGATCCATTTTTAAGTTAATTTTTGTATATGGTATGAGGTAGTGGGTCCAATTTCATTCTTTTACATGAGAATATCCAGTTATTCCAGCACAGTAAATATTTTCACTCACCACTCAGAAAAAGGGAATTATATTCTAAATTTTAAAACCATATATAACTAGTAAATTATTAATTTTAGGCATATATCAAGATCTCCTAAAAATCAACAAGAAAAAGACAACACAACCCCACAGAAAACTGAACAAAGGATACGAGCAAGCATTTCACCAAAGGGGAAAGTGAACAGCTTACAGACACATAAAAAGATGCTCATATATATTAGCAATCAGAAAAAGGCAAAATTAAACCACAATAAAATACCATTTTATATTCTGCAATTTATTATTATTTTTTTTTGACAGAGAGTCAGAGAGGGACAGATAGGGACAGACAGACAGGAAAGGAGAGATAAGAGAGGCATCAATTCTTTGTTGCGGCACCTTAGTTGTTCAGTGATTGCTTTCTCATATGTTCCTTATGGGGGGAGGGGCTCCAGCATAGCAAGTGACCCCCCTTGCTCAAGCCAGCAACCTTGGGCTTCAAGCCAGTGACCTCTGGGCTCAAGCCAGTGACCTCTGGGCTCAAGCTAGCGACCATGGGGTTATGTCTATGATCCCACACTCAAGCCAGAAACTCAGTGCTCAAGCCAGATGAGCCTGTGCTCAAGCCAGCAACCTCAGTGTTTCAAACCTGGGTGCTCTGCATCCCAGTCCAACACTCTATCCACTGTACTACCACCTGGTCAGGCATATTCTGCAAATTTTTAAAATCTAGCAATAGCCAGATACGGTGATGAGACTATTCACACTGTCATTATTTCTTCAGAAAAAAGAAATCCATTAACAAGAGAACAAAGTAATAAACTTGTAATATATAGTACTATTTATATAAAAAGTCAAAATCATATAAAGGTTAATAATATATTGTTTAATGATATATACACAAGTGGTGAAACCTTTGGAAAGACCAGATGAAAGATTAATATAAAGCACAGAACTATTGTATAATCGTATGGTGGAGAGAGGAGCCAGAACAAAGGAGAGCCTTCAAAGATATGGCCGCTGTTGTATTTCTCTTTTATTACATGTTTATTTATTTTAATTGATTTTAAAGAGAGGAGGGGAGAGAGCAAGAGAGAGATAAGAACATCAATCTGTTCCTGCATGTGCTCAGACCGGGGATCAAACCAGCAATCTCTGTGCTTAGGGACAATGCTCTAATCCAGTGGTAGTCAACCTGGTCCCTACCGCCCACTAGTGGGCGTTCCAGCTTTCATGGTGGGTGGTAGCGGAGCAACCAAAGTATAAATAAAAAGATAGATTTAACTATAGTAAGTTGTTTTATAAAAATTTATTCTGCCAAACAGCAAAAATCCGACATAAAGTACTTGGTAAGTAATTATTATTATATGCTTTAACTTGCTGTAACTCTGCTTTATAAATTTTATAAAGTAAAGTTACTTCCCTACTTTATAAATCACCATTACTGTGGAACCGGTGGGCAGTTAGAAAATTTTATAACTAACAGAGATACAAAAGTGGGCAGTAGGTATAAAAAGGTTGACTACCCCTGCTCTAATCAATTGAGCTAACCAGCCAGGGCTGCTATTATATTTCTTAATCTGGGAGTTATCATCTAGCTTGGGAACAAAACTTGTTAAATTTTTATATTCTTACTATCAAAATTCTATATATATTTAAAAATTCTTTGAATACTTGAAACATTTCATAAAGTTTTATAACTTTGAAGAAAATAATTTTTAGCTCTTTCCATATCAGACCTCTCTCTTTTTATTTCATTTATTTATTTTTTTTTAAATATTTTTTTTAAATTTTATTTATTCATTTTTTTAGAGAGGAGAGAGAGAGGGAGAGAGAAACAGGGAGGAAGGAGCTGGAAGCATCAACTCCCATATGTGCCTTGACCAGGCAAGCCCAGGGTTTCGAACCGGCAACCTCAGCATTTCCAGGTCGACGCTTTATCCACTGCGCCACCACAGGTCACCTCTCTCTTTTTAAATAAAAATATTGCCCTGGCCGTTTGGCTCAGTGGTAGAGCGTCAGCCTGGCATGCAGGAGTCCCGGGTTCAATTTCCGGCCAGGGCACACAGGAGAAGCGCCCATCTGCTTCTCCACCCCTCCCCCTCTCCTTCCTCTCTGTCTCTCTCTTCCCCTCCGGCAGCCAAGGCTCCACTGGAGCAAAGTTTGCCCGGGCGCTGAGAATGGCTCTGTGGCCTCTGCCTCAGGCGCTAGAATGGCTCTGATTGCGGCAGAGCGACGCTCCAAGATGGGCAGAGCATCGCCCCCTGGTGGGCATGCGGGTGGATCCCGGTCGGGCGCATGCGGGAGTCTGTCTGACTGCCTTCCCGTTTCCAACTACGGAAAAATACAAAAAAAAAAAAAATTGATCTGTTCTTATTTCCAAAACAAATCCAAAATGAAAATTTACTAGCATAAAATTAAGTTCATAAATCCCCAACAAATATTTGTTGACAGTCACTAGAATAAACCAACTCAGACCCTGGATGTTAGAACTGGCTGTGTGGAGAGGGACAAGCAGGATCTGACGGCTGGTTAAAACATAAACCCCGACAGACAGCAGAACCCTCTGCTCTACACAGAAATAACAAAGATGACCTGGCTATAGTCCTGGCCAGATTTCTGCAGAAAAACAGTACATCTTTAGTAGAGAAAGAGTTCAATACGAGTTTTATTAATGTACATTTATGTATTTATTTAACATGAACATCTGTTTAAAAAGTATAGCTGAGTAAACTATTTATCATAAGAGAAACCCATGATATTCTTATATGCTGGTAAACTACTATGCTGGTAAAGTATTAGATAAAAAACCCCACAAAGAATTGTTTAACCATTAGATATTCTAACCAAATGAATAGAAAACCAAACAAGATATTGGTTTTGATAAATAGGAGCAAAAGGTCATTTACTCAATACGAACCCATTAACGTGTTACTTTCCACCACAGCAGCAGACTTATTATCTCCATGTCCACATGCAATGTGCTGAGTTTTTAAGTCGGTGGACAGAGATGATGGCAGAGCGTCCTGACAGATTAAGAAGTTCAGCAGGTAGGAAGCTGTTACACAGTCATATGGTTTGGTGCTGGTGCTAAGCGCCAGGGCTGCCTGGAATAAGCCTCGCAGTTTCTCTGAATCCTAGAACAAAGCATAGACTCAGTAACTAAAACATTTCTTTCTTTCTTTTTTTTTTTTTTTTGGTGACAGAGACAAAGAGAAAGACAGAGAGAGGGACAGATAGGGAGAGACAGACAGGAAGAGAGAGAAATAAGAAGCATCAATTCTTAGTTGTGGCTCCTTAGTCTCCTTAGTTATTCATTGATTGCTTTCTCATATGTGCCCTGACCGGGATGCTACAGCAGAGCAAGTGACCCCTTGCTCAAGCCAGTGACCTTGAACTCAAGCCCTAGACCTTGGGCTTCAAGCTAGCAACCTTGAGCTCAAGCTAGCAATTTTGGGTTTCAAGCCAGAGACCTTGGGGTTTCAAACCTGGGTCCTCTGCGTCTCAGTACGACGCTCTATCCACTGTGCCACAATCATGGTCAGGCTAAAACATTTGTTTACTTTGAAGGAATAAGACATCTTTAAAAAGAGCCTGCCAAATATCTGTAACTCAGTAAGAACATTACCTACCAGTAATATTACTTCCCTCTCTCTCTGAATATAGGTTAGAGTTTTTACTATAGTTAGTAACAGTTATTATTAATCACTCCTAGTGACGAGGGTCTTGAAAATATTATCAGTTAGGCCCTGGCAGGGTAGCTTAGTTAGTTTGAGTGGCTTCCCTATATGACAAGGTTATAGGTTTGATCCCCAGTTAGGACACATTCAAGAATCAACCAATGATCCCTGGCTGCAGATCTTGGTTGGCTGGAGCATTGTCTCAGTATGCAGAGGTTGTGGTTCAATCCCCATCAGGGCACACACAGGAACAGATTGCTGTTTCTGCCTTTCTCTCCCTCCTCCTCTCTCTAAAGTCAATAAATAAAATTTTAAAAAATCAACCAATGAATGCATAAATAAGTGGAACAGCAGATAGATGTTTCTTTCTCTCTCCTGCCCCCCTTACTTTCTAAAATCAATAAATAAATTTTTTGCAAACTGCTTAAAAATAGAAAATTATATCAGTTGGGAAATTCAACATTGATAACGCTTTTTTTTTTTTTTTTAAGTACCTCTTTCTTCAGCAAAAGTTTACTTTTTCCTGCAGGAATTCTGCAATGACTATAGCCAGGTCATCTCCATTACTTCTACATAGACCACAGTTCTTTTGCACATCCAGGGTTGTTCTACCTGGGCAGCATACTCCTGCTCTCCTCCCTTCTCCCTTCCCATAGAGCTAGTTCAAAGGAGGAAAATACGAATGCATACAAAAATACAAATCCACCAGGCTGTTCCTGGCAAAACTCCATGTACATGCATGGAGAATAATCAGATAAGTCTCAGAAATTCTGCATCAGAGCTCCCATACCTACATCTCATATACAAATCTACTCACAAAGGCCACCTAAGAAAGTCAGAACAAAGGACAATTCACTAAAATACATATGGAAAGGCAGCAGGCTGAGGACAGAAGACATGCATCCTAGTCCCAACTCCATGGTTGACAAGGTTCACATGATGAAACTCAGGGTTTCATTGCTCAATAATATTAATTTGACCAGGATTATTCCAGAAATGTCTAATAAAAGGAAAAAATCATTATAAACTTAATTTAGAATTTCGTTATAGGTACACCCATAATTTAATGTCATATGCTCTAATTCAACTATCAGTTTATTTCAATTTAAACTCTTTGCTTTTTGATATGTTCTATTTTTCATGACCTAAAAACCTAAAAGTAGGCAAAAGCTTAACTCTAATAGCATTTAAAAGAGCCAATTAAGCAAATAAGCCATTTTTGTAATTGACAGTTAAGTCCCTGAATTCCTTAACTAACCAATTAGTAAGAAACCCAGTATATATTTGTTCTACCATCTGAGGTCAATCAAACTGTGATATAAAGGCTGTGGACGTGTAGTTCCACAAGAAAGAAGGTCTACAGACTTATATACAAGTCTTTAAGGAGCCTAGGATAGCATTCAAAAATGTTTGAAAGTCAACTATTTTATTTTTATTTTATTTTTTTAACTTTATTCAGTTTTTTAGAGAGAGAGAGAGAGAGAGAGAGAGAACGGAGAGGAGCAGGAAGCATCAACTCTCATATGTGCCTTGGCCACGCAAGCCCAGGGTTTTGAACCAGCGACCCCAGCGTTCCCAGGTCAACACTTTATCCACTGCGCCAACACAGGTCAGGCAAAAAAAGTCAACTATTTTAAAAATTACACTGGGGAACAAAATTTTTGTTGCATCTGCAAAAACACTTGTTCTTACCTAATTCGAGTGTACTGATCTCAAATCTGACATTAGTTTTTCTCTGTAAGCTACAGTTCTTTTGCAATCCAAGATTTTAGGTTTTCATCTTATCGTAAAATTTTCAACATTTACTTTAAAATAATAAAGTAGAATGTCTTCTTGGGCATCATCTTTGTGAAAATACAATTTATATAATGCAGTAAATACACTAATATACTAAAAGATATGATTGCATCAGAATTTGTCTATAATTTCAAAAAAGAACATATTAAAACATCTTAATCATAAAATCTGCACAAAACTTATTTAAATTCTATTCAGGCAAAAATTTGCATTTGTAGCTCTTGCATTTGTGTACTTGTTGAGGACAATCTCGTTTGATGCTCCAGCAGTAGTCTGCTCATCACTAACAGCTCCAAGATTTTCGGGAAACTTATCAAGGTGACTGTTCAGGAAGTAAATCTTAACGCTCATGTTACATCCAATGTCGCGGAAAGCCAACAGCATCCTTTGAACTAGAAGTTCATAGTTTACTTCTTTTTTGTTGCCAAGGAAGTTCTTTGTAACTGCCACAAAAGACTGCCATGCTGCTTTCTCCTCCTTATTCATCTTCCTGGCATATTCTTTATCACATATGAGGGTTTAAGTTTGATGTCTATCAAATGCACCTGCTTTTATCTTCTCTAAAAACAAAGCAGGAAAAGCAGAAATAATATGTTGAAAGCACTCACTTTCTCTATTCAAAGCCTGAACAAACTGCTTCATTAAGCCAAGTTTGATGTGAAGTGGAGGAAAAATGATCCTGTCTCGATTAACTACAGGTTCATTCACAGTATTTTGCATCCCTACTTCCAGAGCTTCACATTTCGGCCACTCCTTCTGTGTCCAGTGTTTCTCCCGAGCTTGGCTGTCCCACAAACATAGAAAGCAAGGATACTTCATGAAACCTCTCTGTTGTCCTAGCAGAAAATTTATTATTTTTTTTTTTTTTGTATTTTTCTGAAGCTGGAAACGGGGAGGCAGTCAGACAGACTCCCACATGCACCCGACTGGGATCCACCCGGCATGCCTACTAGGGGGCAATGCTCTGCCCATCTGGGGCATTGCTCTGTTGCAACCAGAGCCTTTCTAGCACCTGAGGCAGAGGCCATAGAGCCATCCTCAGCACCCGGGCCAACTTGCTCCAATAGAGCCTTGGCTGCAGGAGGGGAAGAGAGAGACACAGAGGAAGGAGAGGGGGAGGGGTGGAGAAGCAGATGGGTGCTTCTCCTGTATGCCCTGGCCGGGAATCGAACCTGGGACTCATGCACGCCAGGCTGACACTCTACCACTGAGCCAACCGGCCAGGGCAGAAAATTTACCATTTTAAGATCCACAAAAATGATCCAGTTATGCTCCTCATACTTCAGAAAGTTGAGGACAATTTTTATGTCATTCTTACTAAGTCATTCAATTCAGGTTGGCTAAACTGCTGAGGGGTTAATGACTGCTTGGCATCAGAAGAAGACCCTCAGATTCTACAACCATTTCCTCATGCATCTTATCAAAATACACTTGATCAGCATGTTCACTTTCTTCGTCCTTAGAAGAAATAAAACCATTGAAAACTGGGAGTGTCTTAGAGTGTTGGATAGGTCGTATTGCTGAAGGAACATTAGGATATGCAATCATATACCATTTTTTCTTGCCGATGCCCTTTGTATGGATCAGACAGAAATAACAGTCACTGCTGTGGTCCTTAGGTTCACGCCAAACCATGGAAATACCAAAAGGCATTCCTTTGCATTTTCCTTTTGTCCAGTCACAAAGCATCTTCTCACAATTATTACACACAATATAAGAAGCCCAATTCTTGTCTTGATTGCCAAGGGGAATTTGAAAATAGGCAATATATGCACGTGTCACAAATGATGAAATATTGCGCCTATAACATTGAAGTCTGTAAGAGCCACATATATCACAGAAGATGTCAAGACTATTCTTACATTTACGCCTACTCAAAGAAGCCATGATTCGATCTTAAAACAAAATAAGAGAGTGTTTTTATCAGATAATAATTTTATACATTTAAAAACAATTACAATTATGTAAAAGTGATGTTTGTAAAACATTAATTGCCTTGTGGTTATGTTCAATCCAAGAGTCATTGCCCTTTAACTCCAATTTAAAAACCAATGCATGCCATTAACTGTAACAAAAAGAAATTAAAATTGCATAAAAAACTAGAGCATGCACCAAAAAACAGATTTCAGATTTAGAATCAGCGATGCAGAAATATATAGAAACAGTTCTAAAACCTCATGCAACAGAAAATGAAAAAAAAAATTGTTCTCCAGTGTTAATTATATTTTAATATAAGGTATACCCAAAGAAAAACTTTGGAAATATGTAATTAATAAGTTAAAATCTTGAATGCCTATTCCTAAGATCATTTTACTAATATGCAAGACATACCAAATAATAGAACCAACAAAATCCTACAGCAAGCCATATGTGCTAAGTTTCCTGAATTCTACAGTTACTGTCTATATACCAAGCACACATTTAGTAAATTAGAGATACAGAGGCCCCCTAAGAACCCTTCATAATTCATGTAAGGACCAAGTCTTTCATATAAGTGCTATAATGTACCTTCCCCACTCTAGATATTCTCAAAATATTTGCCAGGAATGAGGCATACTTATATATATGCCTCATATATATATGAGGCTACAGTATGATGAAAGATAACAGCAAAGTAGAGGGTTATGTGGGAGAGGAGAAAGGAAATAGAGTAAGAGAAAGTATCTTCTTTAAAAACTCTAAATGGTACACAAGTTAGAAGCTGAAACACCAAAGCAGCTTCGCTCACCAGGGCACCTGAAAGACCAAAGGGATAGGTGAACACTGGAGAGCAACTCCAATATGGATCCAAGATAGAGGAAGATGCTCTGAGACCTTGCAATGCCATCTAGAAGCCATGGGAACAGACTCCTTATGCTCTCTGACAGGTACTCCTACAGAAGCCCACTGCATCTACAACTGCCATGCCCTAGATGCAGCCTAAGAGCTGGAGCTCAGACCAAGGCTCAGCTGCAGCCCTTACAGGCACCCTTGGCCTTTATACAGCTCTAACAGAAAACCACAGCAAAGCTCTAGAGCCAGTAACCCGATCCCACAGCTACTGGTAACCTTCTAGCCCCAGAACAAGCCTGAAGGGCAAAGCAGAATCCTGAGCCAGGGAACTCTCTGCAGACCCATCCCCATGCTGTGCCCTCACTCCCAAGCCCATCTTTGGTTCCTATCCCAAGGTGGGAAGTGCAGAGTATCAGGAAGAGAGTGGGGGCGGGGACGGAGTAGACCACCTGCCCGGGAGAGAACTGTTGTTAACTTCACGTACTCTGGGTACAGTCTCAGTTTAGCTATTGCTCATTGGAAGATCAGAAACTTGTTTTCTACCTCAGCTTTCCAGCCTACTAAGCAGGGGGATTATCTCAAAATTTTTTACTTAAATTACTGTAAGTGATGTGTTTTGATTAAATATTAACATGTCCAAGGAAACTGGAGAGACAACAGTTAACTGAAATCTACCAATAATCTCATACACAATAAAACCTACTGCCTCCTACACCTCCCTTTTTATCAAAACAATTAAAAAAAAAACCAAGCTCACTGATTCGGACTTTGTTCCCTTTTACACGATTCCCCCTTTCCCACCTCCTCTATCCCACCATCCCACAATCCCTCTATCCCACCACCCCTCAAAAACATAGGTATTATAACTGAAACAGCCCGAAGATGTAAGAATTCAGATGCAGAGTCTGTACAATCCATTAATTTCTTTATCTATTGTTTTATTTTTTTTACTAAGTGAGAGGTAGAAGGTAGGGAGGCAGAGAGAGATTCCTGCATGCTCCCTGACCGGGATCTACCCGGCAAGCCCTGTAACAGGGCGATGCTCTGCTGACCTGGGGCTGCTTCTCTGTTGCTCAACAACCAGGCTATTTCAGCGCCTGAAGCAAGGCCATGGAGCCTCAGTGCCCAGGGCCAGCTCCAATCAGCCATGGCTGCAGGAGGGGAAGAGAGATACAGAGAGAGTGAGAGAGAGAGAGAAGGGTGGAGAAGCAGACAGTTGCTTCTTCTGTGTGCCCTGACTGGGAATTGAACCCAGAACTTCCACACACCAGGCCTCCACTCTTACCACTGAGCCAGGCCTTATCTGTTGCTTTAAAAAGAAAGTTTTCATGCATATATATTTACATAGGAAAAGTCCAAATACCTGAACCTGTGCAACTGTTTTTGGTAACTTCATCAGAAGTTCAAAGGCTAAATTTTTCACTGTTTCAAAAGTGCTGGTAAAACATTCCATTAATGTTTGGAAACGACCAACATCAATATCCTGACTCAGCTGATACACTGTTTGGACTTGACCTAAAAAAAACAAAACACAAAAATAAAAAAACATTTAAAAATGAATAAAAAGAAAAAAACATTTTGAAAAAGTTATTTAACCTAATGTATAGAAAATTTGTACAAAAATTCACACTTCATACTTTATCCATAATAGCATAAAAGAATACATTTTCTATTAATATAAATGATAAAACAATAAGTATTACAACTTACCAAATAGGGAGTAAATGTTGTTTAAAATTTTAAAACCATTTCATTCTCTTTCAAAAGTTACATATTATGTACCAGATGACTAAGTTATTTTTTGAACAAATAAAAACCAATAAATTAAGAAATAAGTATTTTTAAAAGTCTTCATAAGCCCGACCAGGCAGTGGCGCACTGGATAGAGTATCAGACTGGGACACAGAAGAACCAGGTTCGAAACCCCGAGATGGCCGACTTGAGCGCGGGCTCATCTGGTTTGAGCACACAGATCACCAGCTTGAACCCAAGGTCGCTGACTTTAGCAAGGGGTCACTTGCTCTGCTGTAGCCCCCAACCCCAATCAAGGCACATATGTGAAGCAATCAATGAATAACTAGGTGCCGCAACAAAGAATTGATGCTTCTCATCTCTTTCCCTTCCTATCTGTCCCTATCTGTCCCCCTCTCTCTCTCTGTCTCAGTCACACACACACACACACAAAATCTTCAGTGAACTTCTTGACCTAGAACCCAAAGTCCTATCATGTCTTAGTTGAACTAACACTGAATAATCAATAAGACATAGCCTAATAGAATTACCGGGCATCAAAGATAAAGAAGAAATCTTTTGGCCATTCAGGCAAAAAGCTCAATTTATCTACAAAGTGGAAAAAAATTAGTCCAGCTTCACTCTATGCCACAGCAGAATACAATACTAAAAGACAATGAAGCAATGCTTACAAATCCTCACGGAAAGATGATGTGACAAAAATTATGCATTAAATTCCCTGAGGTCACTGGCTTGAGCACAGGGATGCTGGCTTGAGTGTGGGATCAGACATGATCCCATGGTTGCAGGCTTAAGCCCAAGGTTGCTCGCTTGAGTAAGGGGTACTGGCTCAGCTGTAGTCTCCCAGTCAAGACACATATGAAAAAGCAATCAATGAACAACTAAGGTGCCACACCATGAGTTGATACTTCCCATCTCTCTCCCTTCCTGTCTGTCTCTCTCTCTCACACAAAACAAACAAAAAAACTACATTTCCTCAACTCTTCTCAAAGAAAGACAAATTTCAGGCAACCAAGAAATGAACAGAAAAACTATTATAAAAAAATACTAGTCACTGAATTCATTTAACTCTAAGATCAAGACTCAACACTATGGCAAAAAATGGGTTTCCTAGCAGAATGTGAAGAACATTTAACAGCATTTAACAAATTAACCTCTGAAAATAATCCTATGCTTAATTTGAGGAAAGTTGTTCAATATAAATCAGTGAGTTTTTACTTTAATCTTAACTCACAAGTTAACAAAACTCTGTGCCATTTTCTGGAGCATTTTCTCAATCCATTGTGTTTTGATTCCTGGAAATTGTTAATAGTTTGGCTCAAATAAACTCATAAAAATTCTTAAAGGTTTGGATGTTCCTTATATTGATAATATATATATATTTTTTTTTTTTTTTCTTGTGACAGAGACAGAGAGAGGAACAGATAGGGACAGACAGACAGGAAGGGAGACGAGAAGCATCAATTCTTTGTTGCATCAATTCTTTGTTGCAGCACCTTAGTTGTTTATTGATTGCTTTCTCATATGTACCTCGACCAGGGGGCTACAGCAGAGTGAGTGACTCCTTGCTCAAGCCAGACACCTTGTGCTTGAGCCAGCAACCTTGGGCTTCACACCAGTGATCTCTGGGCTCAAGCCAGCAATGTCTGGCCTCAAGCCAGCAACCAAAGGGTCATGTCTATGATCCCACACATCAAGCCAGCGATGCTGTGCTCAAGCCGGACACCTCAGCGTTTTGAACCTGGGTCCTCTGTTTCCCAGTTCGACACTCCATCCACTGTGTCACCACCTGGTCAGGCAAATTGACAATATATTTTAAATGCAGCTAGATATGGTTTGCTAGTACTTGGTTAAGAATTTTTGCAGTGAGGTCCTGGCTTGGTAGCTCAATTGTTTGGAGCATCATCTTGATACATCAAGGTTATGGGTTTGATCCCTGGTCAGGGAACATACAAGAAACAACCAATGAATGCATAAATAAGTGGAACAACAAATCAATGTTTCTCTAAAATCAATACATTTTTTAGCCTAACCAAATGATGGCGCAGTGGATAAAGCATTGGTCTGGAACACTGAGGACCCGGGTTTAAAACCCCAAGGTTGCTGGCTTGAACATGGGCTCATCTTGCTTGAGTGTAGGCTCGCCAGCTTAAGTGCAGGGTAGCTGGCTTGAGCGTGAGATCATAGACACAACACCATGGTCATCGGCTTGAAACCCAAGGTTGCTAGCTTGAGCTTGAGGTCACTGGCTTGAGCAAGGGGTCATTGGCTTGGCTGTAGCCCCTCGGTCAAGGCACATATGAGAAAGCAATCCATGAACAACTAAGGTGCTGCAATAAAGAATTGATGCTTCTCATCTCTCCCTTCCTGTCTGTTCCCCTACCTCTCTCTCTCTCTCTTTAAAAAAAATAAATTCTACATCTATATTCTTAAGGGAGATTGGCCTATAGTTTTCTTTTCTTGTAGAATCTGTCTGGCTGATACTACTGGCCTCATAAAAAGTTCCCTGTTCTTCAATTTTTTGGAAGAGTTTGAGATGGATTGATGTTAATTCTTTTAAAATCTATGGTAGGATTCACCAGTGAAGCCACTCCTGGATTTTGCTGAGAGGCTTTTGATTATTGACTCTCTTTACTTGCTATCAGTCTGTTTCAATTTTCTATTTTTTCTTGAGTCAGTAATTTTATGTTTCTAGGAATCTGTCCATTTCATCTAGGTTATTTAATTTATTGGAAATACAGTTCATAGCACTGTCTTATAGTCCTTTTTATTTCTGTAAGGTCAGTAGAAATATCCTTACTTTCATTTCTGATTTTAGTTACTTACGCCTTCTTTCTTTTTTCTTAGTATAGCCAAAACTTTGTCAACTTTGTTAATCTTTACAAAACAAACAAAAAACTTTTGGTTTTGTTAAGTCTCTGTATTGTTTTTCTGTACCCCGTTTTGCTTATCTCCATTCTAGTCTTTCGTATTTCCTTCCTTCTGCTAGCTTTAAGTAAGGTTTGCTCTTCTTTTTTCTAATTCCTTGAGGTATAAAGTTAGATTACTGCTTTGAGACCTTTTTTCTTGTTTAATGCAGGCATGCATAGCTATAAATCTCCCGATGAGCTCTGCTTTAATTCATCCCATAAATTTCGGTATGTTGTGTTTTTGTTTTCAATCCTTTCAAAGTATTTTCTAATTCCTCTTGTGATTTCTTCTTTACCCACTGGTTGTTTAAGAGCTCTGCTCAAATCTGAAGCCTTCTCTGAGACTACTGTATGAAACAGCACTGCCACCCTCCTGGGCCGTCTATATTGCCCTCCCTTTCTCTTCTTGAACTACTTTTTCATAGTACTTATCCCCCTCTGAAATGCCATGTGTTACTTGGGAATTTACTATCTGACTCCCTTCACTAAAATATAAGCTCAAACCTGGAAAGCACTTTGTTTTGTATGCTGCGTATCCTTGGCTGCTTGACATATAATAAGCATGGTACTACATAAATATTTGCTGAATCAACCCCTTTAATCCAATTGTGGAATCAAGTTTTTGACCATAGATACTGTGATCCTTTATTCTGAGTAAGAAAGATGCATGTGGCTTATTCTTCTTGAACCAGGACATATTTGAAGAAAGGCAGAAACCATCTGACTAATCCCAACTCACAGAACTATAAAGTAATATAAAGACTGACATTAAAGTACTTGAGATAAAGATCAAGAATAACTTACATTCCCATCCTGTATTTCATGGCCATGCTTTTTTAGCCTCCTTTAATGGGTGTAGTATGGTGTGCACCATTTGCATTTCCCCCAAGTTGTTTAATTAACATAAATACTGTGAAGTCAGTCACTGACCAATTATATGTGATTCATTCATTAGGAAGATGACTCAGGTTTTTCACTTTTAATGTACATCTAAATAGATTAAACTACTCTCTCAGTTGAAAAATTACTAGTATAATTCAGCCTAGCATTACTTTCCCTACTCTTAGGTGCAACTCTAACTACTACCTTACATGTACATTTGTTAATTGGATAAGCAATTGTTCTTAGATAAAACTTAATTTAAAAGTTCAGTTGTAGTACCACTGAAATTCTCTAAACTGATGGATGCTCCTATACACATTTTCTGTGGCTGCTTTAACAAATTACCACAAACTTGGTAGCTCACAGTCCTGAAAGCCAGAAGTCCAAAATCAAGGTGTTATTAGGACAACGCTCACTGCAGAGGCTCAAAGAGAGAACCTGTCCCTAGTCTCTGTCAGCTTCTGGGGGCTGCCAGGATTCCATGGCTTGTAGCCATATTATTTCAATACGTAGAGACTGGCACATTGACTCTTCTGTTTCACATCTCCCTTTGTCTTTCTATAATAACAATACTTGTGATGGCATTTAGGCCCATCCAGAAAATCCAAGATTATCTCATTTTAAGATTCTTAAGTTGGCCCTGGCCAGTTGGCTCTGGCCAGTTGGTTCAGTGGTAGAGCATTGGCCCAGCGTGTGGATGTCCTGAATTCGATTCTTGATCA
Organism: Saccopteryx leptura; assembly: GCF_036850995.1. NCBI lineage: Eukaryota > Metazoa > Chordata > Mammalia > Chiroptera > Emballonuridae > Saccopteryx > Saccopteryx leptura. The sequence continues at coordinate 273,945,381 of NC_089505.1, read as the reverse complement.
GGGCACACAAGAAAAGTGCCCATCTGCTTCTCGACTCCCCTCCTCACTTCTCTCTTCCCCTCCTGCAGCCATGGCTCAATCAGAGCGAGCTGGCTCCAGGTGCTAAGGATGACTCCATGGCCTCTGCCTCAGGCACTAAGAAGAGCTTGGTCAATCGCCCCTAGTGGGCTTGCCGGGTAGACCCAGTTGGGACGCATGCAGGAGTCTGTCTCTGTCTCCCGTCTCCTCACTGAATAATAAAAAAAGAATCCTTAACTTAATCACATCTGCAAAGAATCTTTCTCCAAGTAAGGTTCACATTCATGGGTACTAAGAGTTTGATGTAGATATCTTTTGGAGGTCATTTTTCAGCTCCCACACCTACTTTCATCAGGTGATCAAATTTTTCATCATGAATAATCGGACAAGCCAACATTATGTACCTCCTATTGATGCCCTGATAAAAACATCCTATCACCTATGCAGTATTCCTACCAAAAGTGCACAACCTGAATGAAATCATGAGGAAATTGTAAGACTGATATACAACTTCCAAAACATTAACATCAAAAAATAAGACACTTTCCAGGTTAAAGGAGGCTAAAAGAGATATTACAAAGAAATGCAATGTATGATCTTGGACTAGTTCCTGGATTATAGAGAAAAAAATGTTTTTTAAAAAATGCCACTTGGCCCTGGCCAGTAGGCTCAGGGGATAGAGCGTTGGCCCTGCATGTGGATATCCTGGGTTCAATCCCTAGTCACGGAACACATGAGAAGCAACCATCTGTTTTTCTTCCCCTCCCTCTCTCCCTTCTCTCTCTCTTCCCCCTTACAGCCAGTGGCTCAGTTGCTCTGAGCGTCGGCCCAGGTGCTGAGGATAGCTTAGTTGATTTGAGCATCAGCCTCAAATGAGGGTTGCAAGGTAGATCTCAGTCAAGGTGCATGCGGGAGTCTGTCTCTCTATCTCCCCTCCTTCCACTTAAAAAAATAAAAATTAAAAAATAAACATTAAAAGGCCACTTATTGCAACAACTGGCAAAATCTGAATATAAATTGTATATTAGGCAATAGCATATGTCAACATTAAGTTTCCTGAATTTGATCATTATGTTATGGTTACAATATTAATAAAAGAGAGATAAAGCAAATATGGTAGGTTTTTCCGTAACATCATTTCTTTCAACATCTTTTCGTTAAAACATTGATGAAGGGAAAGAAAATCAATTCCTGGCAAGGGCCACTTTCTGTGTGAGGTCTGCAAGTTCTCCCCATGTCTGCACGGGTTTTCTATGGGTAGTCCAGCTTCCTCCCACCTCCCAAAGGTTAACTGGTGTGTCTAAACTGTCCCAGCCTGAGTAAGTGTGGGTGTGTGTGTGTGAGTACGACCTGCAAAGGAAGGGTGTCCTGTCCAGGGTGGGTTCCTACTTTGTGCCCTGAGCTGCTAGGATGGACTCAGGACATCCGAGACCCTGGTTGGAGTAAATGGGTTGGAAAAGAATTATATCACTGGTTTTTATTAATCTTTCTTAAATATATGCATATCTAACATTTACTTCAATGTTTCATATTTGAAGTGTTTTAGGTTTTTATCTAGAGGCTTGGTGCTCTTTTTGTGACCAAAGTACACTGCAGAAACTTGACTCTTGTTTAGATCAGTTAACCTGTGGTAACATTGGTTTCGTTACACGTCGTTTCACTTAAAGTTACCGTTTCCAAGAACCTACTGACGCCATTAAGTGAGTACTTACTGTATGGCGAAATATATACAAGTGACAAATCTAGGCAAAGGGTACACGGTCGTGCATTGAACTATTCTTGAACTTTGCTCTTGGTTTGAAACTTTTTCATATAAAAACTTGAAAAACATGGTTTCCTTCAAATGAAGCACATCTATATTAATATCAAATAACTCTATTCCCAGCTACAAAAATTATACTTTGCCAAAGATTTAAAGAAACAAACAAAAAAATCCAACTATAATGTCAAGTTCCTTCCAAAAAAGCAGCTGAACAGGGTATTTTTCTGTTTGACCACAGACAAAAAAGGCTGAGCACCAACAAAAACTCCACATTGAAACACACATAAACTCATACACGAGGATAAAAAGAACCATGTCTTGTCAAAAAGGATAAAAAGAAAAAAACTCCAAGGGAAGTTACATGTTCGGCCTCTCTGAGTATCCCGCAGAAGAAGAAACAAAGGCCATCGTCAATCAGAATGCTTGGAAATGATATCCTCCTCTAGTCTTTCTGAAACCAGATCGAGACTTATGAAACAAACAGCATGCAAAGGGAAACCACATTTTAACCACACAGACTCACTGAGGAATGTTATACACAAGAGAAACTATCTTTTTTTTTAATTTTTAAAACTTAAAGAACAGATTGGGCACTATATTAGAACAACAACTTAGAAATTAGGTCACAGTAAGAAAAGCAGCTCTTCTCATAAGAAGCACAGTCTGTGAAAACTGTAGTTTTGGATTGGCAAATAACTATAGTTTCTCTTCCTCATGTTCCTTATTGACAAATTTAATTATATCCACTTAAGAATTATATAGTGAGCCCTGGCCGGCTGGCTCAGTGGTAGAGCGTCGGCCTGGCGTGCATAAGTCCCGGGTTCGATTCCCGGCCAGGGCACACAGGAGAAGCACCCATCTGCTTCTCCACCCCTCCCCTTCTCCTTCCTCTCTGTCTCTCTCTTCCCCTCCTGCAGCGAGGCTCCAATGGAGCAAAGATGGCCCGGGCGCTGGGGATGGCTCCTTGGCCTCTGCCCCAGGCACTAGAGTGGCTCTGGTCGCAAAGGAACGATGCCCCAGAGGGGCAGAGTGTCACCCCCTGGTGGGCGTGCCGGGTGGATCCCGGTCGGGCACATGCGGGAGTCTGTCTGACTGTCTCTCTCCGTTTCCAGCTTCAGAAAAATACAAAAAAAAAAAAAAAAAGAATTATATAGTGAGAATAAAACCTCCCATAAGAACCTAGAAAAACAACACAAGTCAAAAGTCAAGTAAAACACAATGCTGAAAAAGTATGTGTTTTGTAAGAAAAAAAATACTTTCCTGAGCATTATTGAAAACTTACCTTCTGGGACAGGAAAAACTTCAGCTATTGAGTTTAAAATGGTTAAAGCTGAAAATCTAGTTGGGTAAGAAGAGCCAGGAAACAATGCTTCAAAAAGACTGTTGCAAATGGATGACATGAAATTCTAAAAATAAATTACAAAAAGCAAAATGGAGTTAGCTCACAATAGGTTATCTTAAAAGTATCACCTTTCCCCTGGCAACCACCACTCTTGTCCATGTCCCCGAGTCTCATTTTTATGTCCTACCTATATATGGAATCATATAGTTCTTAGTATTTTCTGATTTAATTATTTCACTCAGTATAATGTTATCAAGGTCCATCCATGTTGTTGTAAATGATCCTATGTCATTATTTCTTATGGCTGAGTAGTATTCCATAGTATATATGTATCACATCTTTATCCAATCATCTATTGAAGGGCTTTTTGGTTGTTTCCATGTCTTGGCCACTGTGAACAATGCTGCCGTGAACATGGGGCTGCATGTATCTTTACATACCAGTGTTTTGTTGGAGTTTTGTGGGTATATACCCAGTAGAGGGACTGCTAGGTCATATGGTAGTTCTACGTTTAATTTTTTGAGGAACCACCATACTTTCTTCCATAGTGGTTATACTACTTTACATTCCCACCAACAGTGAATGAGGGTTCCTTTTTCTCCACAGCCTCTCCAACACTTGTTATTACCTATCTTGTTGATAATAGCTAATCTAACAGGTGTGAGGTGGTATCTCATTGTAGTTTTGATTTGCATTTCTCTAATAGCTAATGAAGATGAGCATCTTTTCATATATCTGTTGGCCAATTGTATTTCTTCCTGGGAGAAGTGTCTGTTCATGTTCTCTTCCCATTTTTTTATTGGATTGTTTGCTTGTTTGTTGTTGAGTTTTATGAGTTCTTTGTATATTTTGGATATTAGACTCTTATCTGTGCTGTTGTTTGAAAATATCATCTCCCATTTAGTTGGCTGTTTGTTTTGTTGTCAGTTTCTTTTGCTGTGCAAAAGCTTCTTAGTCTGACGTAGTCCCATTCATTTATTTTTGCCTTCACTTCCCTTGCCTTTGGAGTCAAATTCATAAAGTGCTCTTTATGTACTTTGGGTGATGGGTATACAACATAATCAAATGTCAAAATGACCTGGAGATGTTTTCTCTGAATCTATGTACCCTAATTAATCAATGTCACTCTGTTAAAATTAATTGTCTAAATAAAAAAGAAATGTTAATTTAAAAAATAAATAAAATTTTAAAATAAAAATAAATAAATAAAAGTATCACCTTTTTTTTTTTTTTTTTTTTTTTCATTTTTCTGAAGCTGGAAACAGGGAGAGACAGTCAGACAGACTCCCGCATGCGCCCGACCGGGATCCACCCGGCACGCCCACCAGGGGCGGTGCTCTGCCCCCCAGGGGGCGATGCTCTGCCCATCCTGGGCGTCGCCATATTGGGACCAGAGCCACTCTAGCGCCTGAGGCAGAGGCCACAGAGCCAACCCCAGCGCCCAGGCCATCTTTGCTCCAATGGAGCCTCGGCTGCGGGAGGGGAAGAGAGAGACAGAGAGGAAAGCGCGGCAGAGGGGTGGAGAAGCAAATGGGCGCTTCTCCTATGTGCCCTGGCCGGGAATCGAACCCGGGTCCTCCGCACGCTAGGCCGACGCTCTACCGCTGAGCCAACCGGCCAGGGCAAAAGTATCACCTTTAAGAGTGGTTTTGTTTTCCCCTTTAACTAAGGGAGAAAAAATTTTAAAAAACAATACTAGATGTTTACTTCCCTTGACAATTCTGATTTTCACCCTTGACTATGAGCTACCATGACTTTAATGAACTCCAGTTTTGTAGAGTCTACGAGTACAATTCCTATTGTACCTCACACAAGAAAAAAACACATATTTTTAGTAAAAACAAATCCATTCTTCCCTGACTTATGCTAAAACTGTATGAATATTGACTTCTTCATGAGAGGCATTTAAGCATCAAAGGGATGAATATATTTTAAGCCTTCAAGTGACCAGAGAAATATCTAATATCTACTATCTGATAAATTTGATAAGTGTAATATTTGATAAATTGGGGTATAATGACATAATTCATTCATTAAAAAATCCAACTATTCAGTTGTCTTCTGTCTGCCCCTTTGAGATAGATTCCTGTTCTACCATTCTGTTTATAGAAATGATAAAAAACAAAAATTTTTAGTAAAATGCAATTTTTAAACAAAAAGCAAAGTGGGAAATACTTTATCCAGAATAAAATCTCCTCCCTCTAATTAAAATAATATTTTTTTTCTGTGTAAGATCTAAGAGAAAAGTTATAAGGAAAAGTTGTGATTCTAAAGCATCTCGTGAACTGCATACCCCAATGACACATATTTGTAACTGAGCAGATGAAAGCTGCTCTAATCTCTACTGACTCTAGACAGGATCCCTGCATTCACTTCTTTGGTCAAGGACATACAGCTTTGGGGATTTATCTTGTAGGCCCTTACAGGTGCTAAATAAGAGTTTATTAGTTCTATTGGATTTCAAAGTAATAGGGTAGTTGCTGAAAATATCCTAGTTAAACTAGTTTTAATTATAAATGAGTAGCATAATATTCACATTAAAGGACAACAAGCTCAACCTTTAAGAATAATCTTATAATTGTAAGACTTCCAAATACCTTGGCCTAGCATTCAAAACTATTTGATTTACTAACTCATTTCCCATCACTCACCCTCTCTGTTCCCCTCAGTATCTTATGTCATTCATATCAGTGGATTCACCATTCCCCAAATTCTTTCTACACTTTCTTACCTCCAGACCTTCACTTAAGCTGGTACTAAGAGAAAAACACTAATCAGATTTTAGAGTCAAGAGCAAATCCAGATCTACTACTTACAAGCTGAGAAATGTTAGGCAGTTACTCAGCTTTTCTAAGCTTCAGTTTTCTCACCTTTACATGGGAATAATAATGCCTATTTCACAGCCTTGCTAATAAAGATTAAATGAGAACATTGATATAAAGCATTTTGTAAATTTGAAAGTATTATAGCTATTGATAACAATTATTTAGGTATGAAACAATCTCCTCCACTAGACCAGACAACATCTTTTCCAACTAACAGCCTCCTCTTTTTCCCCAGCACTGAGTCTGTTGACAGGCTCTGAACCTATACCACACATTGCATGACATCCACTGTTACGATGAGGTTGACAATATACCGCCCAAGTTGCAACCTCCAAGGCCACATGTGACTACAGTACGAAGAAAATACAAGAACCACGAGATTGATTCAGATTAACTCTAAAGACTAGCTTTCAAAAAATATATACCCATAAGTGCAAACTAAGAAAACATGCATACATGAAAATTCATAATGTCAATCCACAAAATAGCTTTTGTGTTTCTCAGTAACTAATCTAGACAAATGTCACTTTACCCCTTGCAAAAAGAAGCAAAAGAAATGTTTCCTTAGATCACCTAGAAATGATCTCAGAAAAATTAAATCCATTCCACACACACAGCAAGTGCTCAATACATACTCTAAACACTTTCAATGATTCCCAGCAAGGCTTTTTAGAGTGATTTACAGTTTACAAAGAGCTTTTTCATTTAATCCTCAAAACAAACCTTTTTACAGAGGTTACTAATCCCACATAGAGTTGAAGAGACCCATAAAGTAAACCAACTAATCAATGGCAGAATTAGGACTAAACCTATATGCTTAAAGTTTAGGTTTAAGTACATCTTTCTAATCTTCCTTAATGGCATTTTACAAAGATGAAGCTGATTTCAGTCTTTCTATAGAAATATTCTTCTTTAGATAATTTTTATCTTTTAATGCAAAATTGAAAACTAAGGCCCATCCACAATGTTAAAATAAGTGATGAGTATTTTACGGCTCCAATGCATCATTACTCTTGTTTCCCTAAATGAAAAAAAAAAAAGTTGAACCCTGTCCTCTATCTGGGTCTTAGAAGATAAAAAAAAAAAAAAAGAAGATAATAAGTGTCTACTTCTGAGACGCTAGACATGGAGTAAGAAACCAGTGATGAGGCCCTGGCCGATTGGCTCAGTGGTAGAGCATCAGCCTGGCGTGCAGGAGTCCCAGGTTCGATTCCCAGCCAGGGCACACAGGAGAAGCGCCCATCTGCTTCTCCACCCCTCCCCCTCTCCTTCCTCTCTGTCTCCCTCTTCCCCTCCCACAGCCAAGGCTCCATTGGAGCAAAGTTGGCCTGGGCGCTGAGGATGGCTCCATGGCCTCTGCCTCAGGTGCTAGAATGGCTCTGGTTACAACAGAGCAACGCCCCAGATGGGCAGAGCATCGCCTTCTGGTGGGCATGCCGGGTGGATCCCAGTCAAGCGCATGCAGGAGTCTGTCTGACTGCCTCCCTGTTTCCAGCTTCGGAAAAATACAAAAAAAAAAAAAAGAAACCAGTGGTGAAAAGCTCATTCCGTTCTGATGGACAGAAATGAAAGGTTGTCAAGCCCTGCTCCAGACTGGGGTTGCTCTATCTGGGATCCCATCCATCCCATTAACACCATATCCTAAAAGCCTGCTCTACTCTTCAAGCTCACTCCAAAATGGAATAGACAGAAACTTCCACAGCTGGACCACAGATCAGGAGTCACTACCATCAGCCACTGAGCATCATGTTAGTATAAAGGAACCAGACCCAGACAGCAGTCTTCTACCCTGGGGAGGGGAAGGGGAGTTCAGGGCCAGCAATTACCCATTTGTTAAAGAACTAAATTCATCTGGCCCACAAGAGCTGTAAACATTGAGGGTAACTCATTCATGTTGTTCCATAAGAGAAGTACAAAAGCACCAGTAGGAATAGGTAAAACACAGCTTGAAGGAAAGAAAGCACAGGAACACTACTTACCAAGAGATTCCATTTATTTCCCTTTAATGCATATTCATAATTGTTTTGAGTTTCTTAAGAATCTATAGGTCTAGCCTGACCACGTGGTGGTACAGTGGATAGAACATCAGCCTAGGACACAGACGACCCAGGTTCAAAACCCTGAGGTTGCCGGCTTGAGTGCAGGCTCATCCACCTTGAGCATGCACTCACCAGCTTGAGCATGGGCTCATCTGGCTTGAGCGTGGGTTCATCTGGCTTGAGCATGGGCTCATCTGGCTTGAGCATGGGCTCATCTGGCTTGAGCGTGGGTTCATCTGGCTTGAGCACAGGGTCACTGGCTTGAGCAGGGGATCACTGACATGATCTCATGGTCACTAGCTTGAGCCCAAGGTTGCTGGCTTACTGGTTCAGGTGGAGCCCCCTAGTCAAGGTACATACGAGAAAACAATCAATGAACAACTAAGGTGCTGCAATGAAGAACTGATGCTTCTCATCTCTCTCTCCCTTCAGGTCTGTCTGTCCCTACCTGTCCCTCTCTCTGTCACTCTCTGTCTCTCTCACTAAAAACAAACAAACAAACAAAAAAAGAATCTGTAGGTCTAGAAATATACCACCTACCTTATACTGCTGTAAAGAAACAGAAGGGTGCTGTTCGGTTAATTCATTTCCTGATTCACATTTGGATTTATTTTGCTGCAGTTTATAAAGTACCTGAGAACTTTCCTGTATCCTACAAAACAACTTTTGAGAAAAAGAAAAAGGAAGCATATGTGAGCCAGGTTAACCTTAAACGTCAGCATATAAGACAAAGGAAGAACTTGCTAAATTCTTTACGCTAAAACTTCAGGCAAATAGAGTACTGGTTTTTAAACTCTTAATATTTACATGGCATCTCATTTTCCACAGAAAAGTTGCATTTACATTTTTAAAACCAAAAACAATATATTACTGCAAATCAGAATAAACATCATTAAACTGGAGTTTTATTTCCTTTAGGTTAGCATGAACCTAAAGATGATATAGTCACTCCTATACCCTACCAATTCTTGATCCCTAAATGTGTTATGTGATTAATTCAAGTTGAATTTTCAATAATGACTATTTCATGAGGCACTTCAAGAAACTATAAAGTACAAGGGCATCCTTCTTCCTATTAACAAAGTTTTCTTAAAATAACGTACACCCTGAAAACCCTAGATTTTTTTTTCCTGAGCTCCAGTTTGATTTATTACACCCAATGAAAGAACTTTTCACTCTGGACTTTAATCATAAATGTAAACTGTTCCATGGAATCTCAGAAGGGTCATGAGGCGATGTGGTACTCCAAGCCCGTGACCATTATTCTTACACCCTCCCAGGATCTGGGCTCTTCTGGGAATTGATTTCCAGAGCAAAGTCCACCACTTCCCCGTACTTTCTGATGAGAAAGTCTACCTTTTTAAGAAGAGAGCAGATCTGCTGCCGCATCCCCGGGGACTGACTATTAAGATTGTATGTGATGAAGAACTGAATCCACTGCATTTCTTCTGTGGAGACGATTTCTGTGCTTCGATTACTTTCGCAAAGCAAGCCTAATGTATCTATCCGTACCTAAAACACATCAAGCAATAAAACGTTAATCTTCAATGAAAGAAGCAAAGCCTAAACCACTTGACGTGTGTATTTACATAGGCTACCACAGGAAAAAACAAACAGTAAACCTCAGTTTACCCTTATGTTCTTCAGAAAGATTCTTTATCCCAAAGACTCTATGGTTATGACCTATAAAATTTTATTAAATGTGTAAATTGGATATTTATTAAAGTAAACAATCTTAAAGGTTCTTATTCCAATGGTAATGTCCCCCTTCACTCTTTTTGACTCTCATTTCTCAGTGACCACTTCACCCAGGACCTCACGACCTCACTCTTTGATTACTGTCAGGCACATACATCTACCTGGTCTCCTGATTTCTTTTTGCTCCCATTCTGTACATTCATCTCTGTTTACATTAATTTCACTTCCTTGCTGAAGGCTCTGGTCTCATTACCAACGGAATGAAAACTGAAGCCTTCAGCCTAAAACTGTAGGCTTCCATAAAAGGGACAAAACACTCCACTCCTGCCAAACAATGTTCTTAATCACCCTCCATCCTTGTTTGTCATTCTGTGGGCTGCTCCAAGGCTTCTTCTCCCCTAATCACATTCATCACTTCCCTAATCAGCCACCAATGCTCTAATCAGTCTCTTCTCCTGAGCCTCCCAAGTCCTTATGCATAAACACACTCTGTATCTGAACATCTAAGAGTCTCTAGTTGTTTTATGCAAGTTTTCTTATTCCTTCAACTAAACACTATATAGCCTGAGTATACTGAGAAGGTCTTTACTTTTCATTCTCTATTTATCTTCCTTATGGACCCCTTCACACAGTGACGGGCATAACATAGGGGCCTCTGTCTTCGACCGCTAAATAAATAAGTCTACTGCATGCATGAATTCCTAGTCATTCTGTTTACTTACTTGGCAGTGCTGATGAATTAAGCCTTGCTTTATTTTTGCACCAGACACGAGGTTCCTCCAGGTATCAGTCGCAGACTGAAGATGGCCGTGAGCTCTAGCTGTCCGCAGACATGCCATCAAAGCTCCTAGAGCCCCTCTACTATCATAAGACCCTGAGGATAGGAAAAAATCGCTCGTTTCAAAAGTACAATAACCAAGATCAATATTGTTCTATGTAATAACTACCACATTTTCATGTTTATAATTAACATTTCAAAAAATAAAAATCACATTCTAAACTAAATTCTAGCATGAGTTGAAGTTTCTATTATAAAAGAATCATCACTCAAAAGATTTGATAGTTTTGAGTCAATAATTTCAAGTAGGCGTAATCTTCTATTGTTAACTTAAAAAAATCCGAATTTGGGGGTAATATTTTTACTTTTTCTTTGACAGTTAGAAAACAAATCTAGAAGTGAATCAGAAAAATAATCAGGTAGAGAACTATTTAAAACAATAAAAAGAACTAAAATGACCTTCAACCAAAAAACAGGAAAAACATTTCAGTGTTTTATTTCTCTAAAAATAAACATTGAGGCCCTGGCCAGGTAGCTCTGTTGGTTAGAGTCGTCCCGATAAACCAAAGTTGCAGGTTCCATCCCTGTTCAGGGCACATACAAGACTCAACCAACGAATGCATAAATAATTAGAACAAATCAATATTTCTCTCTCTCTCTCTCTCCACCTCCATTCCTTTTTCTCTAAAATCAATCACTAAAAAAATTTTCTTAATATAAATATGAACACCAGACCTCCCTACATATTTTGGAGTTATTGCTCCTCCCTAGTAAAGATAAAAGGAGGCTCACAAAGAACATGACATCAGTCATCACTAAGGGGACAAACAGCTCTGGCCCACAGGGCACCTTGATATAAAAATAATCCTGCCTTACTTCAGAACACATTCATTAATCCTGAACTTCAGATGGCTTCTCAAAAAGGCAAGAACAATTATTAAAATTATAATGACTTATTTTTCTGTATAGGAATCAGACTTTTCAGCTATCTCAGTTACTTTGAAGTACTGAATGTTTTAAATTATTTTAGTTGCAAATATCCTCCCCCATTGATTAGAGAGAGAGAGAGACAGAGAGGGAGGAAGGGGGCAGGGAGAAGGGGCAGAGAGAGAAGCATGGACTAGTTGTTCAACTTAGTTGCTCCATTTAGTTGTACCCTCATTGGTTGCTTGTCATATGTGCCCTGACTAGGGATTAAAACTTGGACCTTGGTGTACCAGGGACAATGTTCTATCCACTGAGCCACTTGGCCAGGACCAGCTGCAAATATTCTTCTTCTTCCTCTTTTATTTATTTTTTTTTTTTTTTGTATTTCTCCGAAGTTAGAAGCAGGGAGGCAGTGAGACAGACTCCACATGCACCTGACCAGGATCCACTCAGCATGCCCACCAGGGGGCGATACTCTGCCCATCCGGGCTGTTGCTCTGTTGAGGCTAGAGTCATTCTAGCACCTGAGGCGAAGGCCATGGAGCTGTCCTCAGCGCCCAGGCCAACTTTGCTCCAACGGAGCCTCGGCTGTGGGAGGGGAAAAGAAAGATAGAGAGGAAGGAGAGGGGGAGGGGTGGAGAAGCAGATGGGCACTTCTCCTGTGTGCCCTGGCCGGGAATTGAATCCAGGACTTCCACATGCCAGGCTGATGCTCTACCACTGAGCCAACCGGCCAGGGTCTGCAAATATTCTTAAAATGTGATGTAGAGTAGCATTTTCCTGCTCTGTTAAACAGAATATAATAATTTTAAGATTTGCATGATGAGTCAGAATCATAATTTTACATATTAATTACTGAATTGTGTTTTAATCCAGTGACTCCTTTGGGGTTACTGAGTTTCCATGGAGTGTTTACTTCTATTTTAAATTATTACAGACAGCTGTTTTTTGCGGTCATGCCTCTAAATATTGTCTCTTTCCCAGAGGCAAACACTCGCCACTGCCAATTTACCTGTTTAATCTTGCCAAAACAGTTTTTAATTACTGTTTTGATCACTTCAATAAGCAAATCGTGTAAAACACAAATTTATACTCCAGCCTGACAATCAAATAACAAATAAGAACTTGGTAAAATAAATTAAAAGCTAATACCATAGTTCCCCCAATCCAAAAATATTAAATGAGAAATTTAACAAATAAGTAAATAACAAGTTTTAAACTGCACAGTCTCCTGAGTAGCATGATGAAATCTCACTTCATCCCGCTCTGTCCTGCCTGGGACATGAATCATCCCTTGTCCAGCATATCCACACCATATACGCTATCTGTCTGTGGTCACTCAGTGGACAACTCAGTTATGACTGCTGCGATATCCCAGTGCTTGTGTTCAAGTAACCTTTATTTTACTTAATAATGGCCCTAAAGTAAAGAATACTGATGCTGGCAATTCAGGTGTGCCAAAGAGAAGCCATAAAGTACTTTATTTAAGTGAAAAAGTAAAAGGTCTTGACTTAATAAAAAAAAATTTATATGCTGAGGTTACTAAGATCTATAGTAAAAAGAACTCTTCTGTCCATGAAATTGCCTAGTTTACAGTTTAAACTTTATCATATGTATGTATGCATAGGAAAAAGCATAGTATATATAGGGTTTAGTACTATCCATAGCTTCAGGCATCCACTGGGGGTCTTCAAATGTAATCCCCTACAGTGAAGGAGGGACTACTATAAAATAAACCTCATAATCATAACTAGAATCATGCCTTAGCTTGTAGAAATAACTTCAGCCAAAACACTCTATTTAGCTGTGTATAGTAACATTGGTTTTGATCTAAAATCTCTATTGTTAATAGCCTCCTTTACTATTTAAATGATAACATTTAAATTTGTATGTAGTCAACACCTGCCAGAGTAACTACACTTAAGAATCCTAACTAGTGCCTGACCAGGTGGTGGCGCAGTGGATAGAGCGTCGGAGTGGGACACAGAGGACCCAGGTTCAAAACCCTGAGGTTGCTGGCTTGAGCAAGGGGTCACTCGGTCTGCTGTAGCCCCCATCAAGGCACATATGAGAAAGCAATCAATGAACAACTAAGTTGCCTCAAGGAAGAATTGATGCTTCTCATCTTTCTCCCTTCCTATCTGTCCCTAACTGTCCCTCTCTCTGTCTCTGTCACATTAAAAAAAAAAAAAAAGAATCCTAACTAGGGACCCTGACCAGGTTGTTCAACGGACAGAGCATTGTCCCAGCACACCAAGGTCGTGGGTTTGATCCCCAGTCAGGGCACGTATGAGAAGCAACCAATGAGTGCACAACTAAGTGGAATGAATTGATGCTTCTCTCTCTCTCTCTCTCTCTTCTCCTCGCTCCCTCCCTCCCCGCCCCACTCAAATCAATGGGAGGAAAAAAAGAATCCTAACTAGAAATTACTAAAACAAAAATTCATTTTCTTACCAGTTTTAGCATCAGTGGAAGTCTGAAGAATCTTGACCATGTAGCTTAAGCTTTCAGGGTTGCAATTCAATAATTTTGGCAAGTAATAATCAATCACATAAGATTTTTGATCCAGATTTCCTTCACACAGTATATAAAGGAGAGGAGAAACCCAAGTCTCATGCCACTCATCAATCCAAGCACTGTTAACAGCCTGGGATTTCAAATGACTCTTATGATTTTTAAACATGGTTTCTAAGAGGTCACTTGCATAAGGTACCAGTGACTGGTCCCCCATCACATCTAAGATTTGCAATGGAATAGTTTTAGCTAATGCCAAAATATGTTCAACTCCTACGCAATCTACTAAAGAACCAAGGCCTATGTATTTTCCTTTAATATGCCATTCCAATTGCAGAAGACTCTCAGTCAGTTCAGATATGAAACGATCAGCAGCCAAATCTGATTTTTCTAACTCTGACTCTTTGACAGTGAGCAGGTGCATTTGGAGAATGTTTCTGAATATAATTTTGGTTTGGTGTCTCAAAGCATCCAGTGGATGTTCCCAGTGGGTGTAGACATATTCCAAAAGTCTCCTAACTATGCTTGAATTTCCATTCACACTGTCCTTTAGGCTTGGGGAACTTGATTCAAGAACATACATGACTGAATTAGTCCAAGATGCCAAAGTTCTAGACAGAAACATTTCCAGAGTTGATTCCTTGATCCTAAAGAAAAATGAGCCATATTATTATAAAGTGACTAGTAAAAGAAATTTCATTTTATAATTATTTAAACTCTAAATATATAAAATAGAAAGAATGATCAGAAAATTGAATCATAATATTTACAACAGAAATTATAAACAAGGCCAAAACAGACTTCAAATTTGTATATAAATCTATTCATCTTGTAAAATACAATCCAAAAAAGACACAAGGAATCTTTTGGGGTGATAGGAAATGTTCATTATTTTGATTGTGATGACTGTTTCACGGTATTTTAAAACATATTAAAGGGCTAGCCCTGGCCGGTTGGCTCAGCGGTAGAGCGTCGGCCTAGCGTGCGGAGGACCCAGGTTCGATTCCCGGCCAGGGCACACAGGAGAAGCGCCCATTTGCTTCTCCACCCCTCCGCCGCGCCTTCCTCTCTGTCTCTCTCTTCCTCTCCCACAGCCAAGGCTCCATTGGAGCAAAAATGGCCCAGGCGCTGGGGTTGGCTCTGTGGCCTCTGCCTCAGGCGCTAGAGTGGCTCTGGTCGCAACATGGCGACGCCCAGGATGGGCAGAGCATCGCCCCCTGGTGGGCAGAGCGTTGCCCCATGGTGGGCGTGCCGGGTGGATCCCGGTCAGGCGCATGCGGGAGTCTGTCTGACTGTCTCTCCCTGTTTCCAGCTTCAGAAAAATGCAAAAAAAAAAAAAAAAACATATCAAAGGGCTAAAGGTGGGGGAAGTTAGTTGGAACATGGTTTCTTTGGGGGGTAATGAAATATTCTAAAATGGATTGCAGTGATAGTTGCACCATCCTGTTCCTGTAACAAAAAAAAAACAAACCTGTAAATTATATCTCAATTAATCTAAATCCATCGTAAAATACATATTTATTATACAATACATTTTTAAATAAAATATGTATTTCCGATGGCTTTAGGCAACCCCTGTGTTTTGGTCGTTCGACCCCCGCCAGGGTCGCGACCCACAGGTTGAGAACCACTGTCTTAGGTTAAAGCACAGACTTTTCTACAACATTCATTTCACCCAGTCAACAAATTAGATTTCTTATCCTATCGATTAGACATGTGAGGACCACAGTGAATATGATGGAGTTGTTCATAAACTATAAAGCACTATACATATAAAAACTTTTATAGCTTTTTAAAAATGTGAGCATCAGAGAAGGAACAGTAAAATTAATTTTAGAAATGTTCACTACAGCAGTGGTCCCAAACCCCTGGGCCGCGGACTGGTACCGGTCCGTGGGCCATTTGGTACCGGTCCGCAGAGAAAGAATAAATAACTTACATTATTTCCGCTTTATTTATATTTAAGTCTGAACAATGTTTTATTTTTTTTAAATGACCAGATTCCCTCTGTTACATCCGTCTAAGACTCACTCTTGATGCTTGTCTCGGTCATGTGATACATTTATCCGTCCCACCCTAAAGGCCAGTCCGTGAAAATATTTTCTGACATTAAACCGGTCCGTGGCCCAAAAAAGGTTGGGGACCACTGCACTACAGGTTAACCTGCACCAATAATTTCTATAACCTTCTCCCATCACCCCATTTTTTTCTTGTTTCACTTCCATACCTACTTCACTCCCTTTTAATTTAGGGTCATCCTGATCATGTTTCACTGAATTACTAAGTACACTGGCTCAGTTGCCATCTTTTAAATGTCTGACAAGCAAAACAAAATATGAGACAGCGGCATCAAAACTCACTGTGAACTCAAGGTGAACAAAACATGCACCGTATCCAGGAGCAGGGCCTCCCCACTCAGGCCCATCCTCCCATTCTGCCAGTCCAACATGGTGAGTGTGCCCTGACACAGGAATAAGAGCGCTGACTCGGAGACGTCGGCACAACAAAGGCTCCTGCAGGAGTTCAGAAACCACTCCGGGATGTTCGCACAGTCCACCGAACGGAGAAGCAAACTACTAACCTGAAAAACAGAGCAGAGCTAATACATACAAGGCCTCTGAAACTTTTCAGACATATTTCAAAATAGAAATCCCAAATCCTCTTTCCCCAAAACATCCTATGAAAAAATAAATGAATCTAAAGTGAAAAAGCCACAAGTGTTAAAATTATTACAATAATAGAAAAAGAAATCTCAGTACATGAGGCATTTTGCTGGTTTGAATGTATGTACTGATAGAGCCCAACACACCGCCACCTGCTGGTAGATGAGCTTAACTAATGATTTTAAGAAGTGGTTTAGAAAAAAAATTTTTAATTTTATCCAATAATTACTTCGTGTGATTTCAGAGAATGGTGCCATCTATTTTGTAGAAAGTCAGGCAAAGAGCTAAAAGAAGTTTCTAGATAATACAGCAAAGAATAAAACTGTTCGTAGTAATACAAGGCTCGTGGCCCAAATCACCAAATTATGTTTTCCAAATAATCAAATTCACTGAACAATTGATTCCAATATGCTTCCTATCTAAAATATATTTGTGTTCTTCTTAATAAAAAACATTTATTAAAAAGTTACTGCTATATTGTCTGTACATTAATCTCTGCATAATTTAATATTACAAATATTTTATGATACTGAGACAACAGAATAACAGCATGAGAAAAAACTAGAATTTACATAAAAAATTGTTGCTAGTGATTATCTTTGTGAGATGGATTTATAAGTAACTGTTGTGTTCTTTCTGCTTTATCTGAATTTTTGGAACTGTCTCTCATATATCAGAGAAAACGTCATCAGAAAGATTTTGACTATGCAAAACAATTTAATTCACTTCTTTAAAAATAGTTTAGAGCCCTGGCCGGTTGGCTCAGCGGTAGAGCGTCGGCCTAGCGTGCGGAGGACCCAGGTTCGATTCCCGGCCAGGGCACACAGAAGAAGCGCCCATTTGCTTCTCCACCCCTCCGCCACGCTTTCCTCTCTGTCTCTCTCTTCCCCTCCTGCAGCCAAGGCTCCATTGGAGCAAAGATGGCCCGGGCGCTGGGGATGGCTCTGTGGCCTCTGCCTCAGGCGCTAGAGTGGCTCTGGTCGCAACATGGCGACACCCAGGATAGGCAGAGCATCGCCCCCTGGTGGGCAGAGCGTCGCCCCTGGTGGGCGTGCCGGGTGGATCCCGGTCGGGCGCATGCGGGAGTCTGTCTGACTGTCTCTACCCGTTTCCAGCTTCAGAAAAATGAAAAAAAAAAAAAAAAAGTTTAAAAACGTGTCAAATTATCAGTAAAGTACAATTCTAAGAAAGAGATGCACTCACCAAATCAGGAATCTTTTCAGGTGGATGAAACATAGCCTTAATAAAAAGAATAACAGCTAATCCAGATGTGCTCTGAATTGTCTGTAAGAGGTCATCTATTTGGCAAAAAAAAAAAAAAGGAGACAGAGGTATTAAATAATGATGGCTGCTCTGGTACAGTGGAAAGAACAAGTGCTGCAGGGTGAGGCAGTTCGGGTGTAAAATCTGGCTTGACTGCTTCCTAGGTGAATAAGCCTTGGGCAAGTTACTTCACCTCCCAGGGACTCAACTTTCTCTTCTGTGAAATGGGAAGAATAACTCCTATCTGACACAATTGTTATAAGGTATAAATGAATAATGAACACAAAGTCTTTTATGAACAACATATAAACGTTCAATAAATGTGATTTCTTCCTCTCCCCTCCAACATCTTCTCTTCCTCTCCACCTACAGCCTCCCAACACATCTGCCAGCAGCAGCATCTGTGTCCTCCCCTCCACTGATGCCTGTGCATGCCTGTATTCCACATGACTTTACCTCTTCTTAGTGATTTCAGGGCTTGTGTGGAGCCTGCATTAGTGTTCATTACAAACTTTGCTGTCATTGGCACTGTACCCAAAGAATCTTGACTTGCTATCTTATTTTTGTTTTCTCTCTAACAGCCTCTGGTTTGTCAGAAAGTATACTAAATAATATGGTGAATTATTTAATTTGTTGAAAGAATAATACCTACTATAAGTTACCTACTAATTATCCATTCTGTCCTTTATCCATATTAATAGAACTATGGCTTTGATTAAGTTATCCATGTGCCCAGTCAAAGGCAAGACAACTGCTTCCTCACTCTTCCTTGCAATTTAAGGTGGCCATATGAGGGTTCAGGCCAATGAGATGTAAGCACATATTTCTTGGGTACTTTTGATTTACCTAATTAAAAATAAAGATGCAACTAGCCCTCCTTCCTGACTTAGAGACATGTTGTCTTGAGCTATTGCAGTCATACGGCAACAAAGAGGCAACAAGCGTATGGGTGAAAGCCAACAAACACACTGGATATGGCCCAGCAGAAAGGCAGATGTGTGGGTCCTAGACTGCCTACAGTATTCTGGATCACTTGCTCTGAACTTCTCATTTTGTGGGAAGGAGGAGAGGCATATTTGCTTAAGTACTTGAAGTTCAGTTTTCTGTTGCTTGCAGCTAAACACTCTGATACATGAAGCTTTTAAATCCTGGGGAAAACAGTATTGAGTAGGTGTAATCAAATTTTCAGAAAAGAGGCTGCCTGATACTAAATCACGTCTTCTCGGCACTTCACCATTTAGTCATTTTCCTTAGATTTAACAAATTTCTCTTTTAAAAGCAAATATCCTCAGAAAAGATGTCTGTGAATTATCTCTTAATAAGAGTAACTTGAGCCCTGGCCGGTTGGCTCAGTGGTAGAGCATCGGCCTGGCGTGCAGGAGTCCCAGGTTCGATTCCAGCCAGGGCACACAGGAGAAGCGCCCATCTGCTTCTCCACCCCTCCCCCTCTCCTTCCTCTCTGTCTCTCTCTTCCCCTCCTGCAGCGGAGGCTCCATTGGAGCAAAGATGGCCCAGGCGCTGAGGATGGCTCTGTGGCCTCTGCCTCAGGCGCTAGAATGGCTCTGGATGCAACAGAACGATGCCCCGGAGGGGCAGAGCATCGCCCCCTGGTGGGCATGCCAGGTAGATCCCGTTCGGGTGCATGCGGGAGTCTGTCTGACTGCCTGCCCGTTTCCAGCTTTGGAAAAATGCAAAAAAAAAAAATAATAAAAATAAGAGTAACTTTACTTTCCTTCTAACACCTATCCAAGACCCTATGCAAAAAAGAAATACTAATAGGACAATCTGACTAGGACTTCCACTAGTCACCAGGGTTAAAAACATATAAACAATGAGTTTACTATTTGTTTGCCATCAGCCTAGCAAAACCAGAGTTAGTTACTACTCTTTACAAATAAGAGTTGTGAGCGATCCTATTAGTGTTGTTAATATTCATACTCACATTAACATACAGAATGGGAGATAAAGGATGACAAGGTAATATAACTTTTTATGTGGATACTTGTGTTAAGTATCACTTTTTTGTTGATCTTATTGTAATATAAAATACAGGTAACATAAAACAGAGATATAAAAAACCACCCAAAACAAATGTATAGCTTAATGAATTATTAAAAGGCAAATACCCTTGTACCCACCATCCACGGGAAGAAACCGAAATCGGCCTCCAGCCCCAAGGGCTCAACCACGTGCCTCAGCCCAGTCACAAGCCCCTTTCTCTCACCCTGAGTAAGCATTACCCTTCCATAGGAATGACATCCTTAGATTTTAAAAATTAGCTTTAATAAGGCCCTGGTCGGTTGGCTCAGTGGTAGAGTGTCAGCCTGGCGTGCAGGAGTCCCGAGTTCGATTCCTGGCCAGGGCACACAGGAGAGGCGCCCTTCTGCTTCTCCACCCCTCCCCTTCTCCTTCCTCTCTGTCTCTCTCTTCCCCTCCCGCAGCCAAGGCTCCATTGGAGCAAGGTTGGCCCGGGTGCTGAGGATGGCTCCATGGCCTCTGTCTCGGGTGCTAGAATGGCTCTGGTTGCAACAGAGCAACGCCCCAGATGGGCAGAGCATTGCCCCCTGGTGGGCATGCCGGGTGGATCCCAGTCGGGCGCATGCGGGAGTCTGTCTGACTGCCTCCCTGTTTCCAGCTTCAGAAAAAAAAAAAAAGAAAAAAAGAAAAAAAAATGGCTTTAATAATCAAATGTGCAGCCCTAAACTCTATAGCTCAGTCTTTTGCACTTTTAAAAAATGTGATATCTAAGTATCTTTTCATCTACATGTGCACTCTCTGACCCTTTTTATTACCATTTCCTGTGAAAGAACCCTGGCTTTCAGACCTGCTGGCTGAGGTTCCCATAATCCGATATCATTTGTTTACTCCTGGTACAGTTCAACATGTTCCCCCATCCTCTATAATGCCTGTGAGTTGGCAGGTGACCTAGAGACACAACCAGCTCAAGTTCGATCCCTTTGGGAAGAATATCGGGGGTAAAAGCAAGACCATGGGGCACGTGTTTTCTGGTTGTGTTTCTTTAATGTTAGCAGCCACTGATGCTTATGCATCAATTCATTGGGGGTTACAAAATGGTGATATTCTAATTCTATCATTTTATTTTAATTTATTAGTTAGAATACTTTCATAAAGACATGTCTTCTCATTATTTGGTATAGTTCATATGGATAGAAGCAACATATGAGCTATAAGGAGGCATAATGACCAGCCCCACAATGACTACTGTCATTATTTGAAGATAATACCTACTGCTAAGGAGAAAAGTACTAGGGGGTCCTCGGGTTACGACACAGTTCCATTCCTACAAACAGTGACGTAACCGAATTTTGGTGTAAGCCGAAACACTTCCTAGCCTAAGCCACTTACGTTTTTCTAACACAGTTGTAAAATCAAAATCTAGAACATAAAAACACAACTAAGCCACAGAAAAAGGAAAAGGACATAAAATCTACTGTATGGTACACTGTATTGAGTGTCCTTCCTCTGCGTGCAACCAAACCAGTTCGCCCACATAAGTATGACACTAACAAGGTAAGCTGAAACAGTCATATCTCAATTTCTGTAAGTTTTTACAGGAGTGAGCTTTGTAAACTTGAAACGTTGTTTGTCAAGACTGTTGTAACCAGAGGACCCCCTGTATATACCACCCTTTCCCTATCTTCTTTCTAAATTTGGAAATTTCTTCTCAAGAATTTTCTTTTGCTATTTAAAGTCTGTGGCCTTTCAACACTAAGATTGTCAGGTTTTCTTCTTTGTATATAATACAATATATATACACATACTTAGAAAAGTGCATCGACCTTATCCCTTACTAAATTGGTATATGTGAAAGAAAAAGCATTAAAACCTTGTAATCCCAGACCTTTCCCCACTTCAAGGGGCTGAGGGAGAAGTTCTATATCTCTGTTAAGTATCATATATTTCATACCATTATTCGCAAAAACTCAGTGGCAACTATAATCTTCATTCGTATGTTTTTACACTTACCATCATTTAAAAACTTGGTAAAAATGCTCAGCAATTCACACATACTCTGCCATGTGGGAGAACTGGAAATCTTCAAATGAATTCTCTGGAGACCTTGTGCTTTCTGAACTAACATTACTGAAACTCTAATGCCTACTAATAAGTCATTCATCAGCTGCGTTTGAACAATATGATTTCCCGCAAATTTTCTACAACAAAGAAAAGGCATTATTACAAAAGAGAAGTCAAATAAAAATGTCTCCATTTCTATTCCTTTTCAAAATAACACATTCCTCAATCAAAGGGCCAAAATCAATTTTAGATTACAGCAGATATTTATGCCTTTCTCTTCCATTCCCATGAACATTCCAATTATGCAGACATGTATTAGAAACTTTCAATAATCTTAACTTACCTCAACATATCCCTCCTTCTCAGCCAATGACTAACCTAACGTCTCTTTTTTAGAGTAAAAAATAACAAATTAAAACTGGAATAACACAATTTATGAACATGAATGCTTCCTCAACCTTGCTATACTTTCTTTATCTGGCTCCTAAGATGCCAGGCTCTCCCGCACTTTCTCCTACTCACAGTTTCTCCTCCTTAGACACCTTGGCTAGTTCACCTTGTTCTGGCCTCTTCATGTGAGAACTCTCCATGACTCAGACCTTAGTCCTCATCTTTTGTCCACTGAATTCATTCCCTTGATGCTGATCTCATCGGGCTCATTAGCTTTAAATTACAAGCGACATGCTGACAATTCCCCATTTTTAAAAAAAAATTTATTGATTGATTTTAGGATTGGGGAGAGAGGGTAGAGAGAGGGAGAGAGACAGGAAGGAACATTGATCTGTTTCTGTATGTGCCCTGACTGAGAATCGAACTGGCAATTTTTGCATCAGGACAACACTCTAATCAACCGAGCTATCCGGCCAAGGCAACAATTCTTAAATTTTTATCTCCAGCACAGACCTCTCTAATTTCAGACTTGAAGATGAAGCTTCCTCCTCAATATCTTCACTTGGATGTCTAACAGACATTTCCAACTGCATGAACTTATCTTCAATTCCAGATGTGCACCACTTGCTGGGATCTGCATCTTACAAAAACTCTATAATCATCCTTGACTCCTTTCGTCCTCATTCCATCCTGGTGGCTCTACCTTCCTTCAAAGAGAAATTCTGGCTACAGAATCAGACCACATCTACTGCCAGTCCAGGCTGAGCCACTTTCAGCTCTTCCTTGGATTATGACAACAGCTTCCTGACTGGTCCCAGCTCCTAACCTGCCCCTCTCAGCCTATTATCAACAGAGCAGAACACTGAGTGATAATATGAAAACATAGGTCAGGGAAAACAACGCAAGGGTTCCTCAAAAAGCTAAACACAGAATTACCATGTGATCCTGCATTTTTCTCCTAGGTATATGACTAAAAGAATTGAAAATAGAGAGTCAAACGATCCTTGCCTACCAATGTTTATGGCATCATTATTCACATTAGCCAAAAGGTAGAAATAACCCAAATAGCCATCAACAGATAGATGGATAAACAAATGGAATATTATTCAGCCATAAAAAGGAATAAAATTCTGATAGATGTCACAAAATAGAATAATCTGTAAAATATTATCATTGAAATAAGCCAGATGCAAAAGAACAGATATTGTATTCCACTTATTTGGAGAATCTACAATGCACAATCTCAAAGAGTCAGAGTAGAATGAATACAGGTTATCATGGGTCGTGGGAAGGGATAAAAAGACAATGAATTTTCTTTTGGACATACTGAATTTAGACATATGTAAAGTATCTAAGCTAAGATGTCCAGGAGGTAACTGACTACATAAATCTACCACTTAGAGAACAGAGCTAAGCTGGAGTAATAAATCTGGAAATCCTAAATACAGAGACGATAGCTGACACCAAAGAAGTGGCTATTAAGTAGTCAAAACAAAGAGACTAAAAAGGACAGAACCCACATCTAAGAGATGCCCGGAGGAAGAAAGCCTGAAAGGCGACACAGGAGCTCCTTCTGGGGGAGGCAAAAGGGGACCTGGCTTAAAGATGGCCTTCAGGTGGAACCTCTACTCTCCCACAGAACCCCCTAAACCAACACCCAAGGGATTTGAACATAAAAAGACATAAATATACAGCCCTGGCCGGTTGGCTCAGTGGTAGAGCATCAGCCTGGCATGTAGGAGTCCTGGGTTCGATTCCCGGCCAGGGCACACAGGAGAAGCACCCATCTGCTTCTCCACCCTTCCCCCTCTCCTTCCTCTCTGTCTCTCTCTTCCCCTTCCACAGCCAAGGCTCCATTGGAGCAGAGTTGGCCTGGGCGCTGAGGATGGCTCCATGGCCTCTACCTCAGGCGCTAGAATGGCTCTGGTTGTGGCAGAGCAATGCCCCAGATGGGCAGAGCATCGTCCCCTGGTGGGCATGCTGGGTGGATCCCAGTCAGGTGCATGCGGGAGTCTGTCTGACTGCCTCCCCATTTCCAGCTCCGGAAAAATACAAAAAAAATAAGTAAATAAAAAGACATAAATACAGAAGAACAACACATAGGCAATAAGACAGCATTAAAATTGTAGCTACAAAGCAGATGGAGAAGTGATAACTGACTTAGCAAAATAAAGAAAGGTGACTATGAAGTCAGAGAACAAACCCAGAAGCAACCTGCAGGCCTAAAAGGCTAAGAAATTGTAGGCACGAGGAACTCCCTGTTGTGGAGGTAAACATAGGGCTGAAAACAGGAAGACTGGCAACAAGTCTGTTGAAAAGGAATGAAATGTCTGGATCATACCTCCAGGCCAGAAAACAACTGGTTTACCTCTAGCAATGGTAGAACAGCAGCTGTCTACACAGGAAGACAGCACACACAGATAAGGCGGCAATACCATACTGCAAATAGGAGAATTAGGTAAATATATGCAAAGCAAATGCCAAATGCCAAGACTTCAGCTTTCAGACCCAGCAATCAGAACATTAATGGTTTGGAAGATTCTTTCATAGTGAATCCACTACCCATGCAAAAGAACTAAAGATGCTGTCATCAGGGATTCTCCAAAGAAAGAGCACCATTAGACTAACCCACAATAAAACCTGCAGTCGACCATACCCACATTCACAGAGATTCAAATGAACTCTCAGTGCCCCATTCTTAAATATGAGTGCTTGGTCTAGGATCACCAGACTTGTAAGGAAAGTTTCTAGCAACAAATATAGTGACCAAAAGCAGCAAACAGAAAAAAAGCAACTTGGCCCTGGCCAGTTGGCTCAGTGGTAGAGCGTTGGCCTGGCATGTGGATGTCCCAGGTTCAATTCCCAGTCAGAGTACACAGGAGAAGCGCCCATCTGTTTCTCTATGCTTCCCCCTCTCAATTTTCTCTTTTTCTTCCCCTCCTACAGCCATGGCTCGACTGGAGAAGTTGAAGATGGCTCCATGGTCTCTGCCTTAGGAGCTAAGAAGAGCTCATTTGCTGAGCAATGGAGCAATACCCCAGATGAGCAAAACATTACCTCCTAGTGGGCTGGATCCCAGTCAGGGTGCATGCAGGAGTCTGTCTCTCTGCCTCCCCTCCTCGGAAGGAAGGAAGGAAGGAAGGAAGGAAGGAAGGAAGGAAGGAAGGAAGGAAGGAAGGAAGGAAAGGATTAAAACAACTTGGAAGAAATAGAGGCTATGTAAATATAAAAAACTTTTTAAAATAGTGTCATTACTATCTTTAGAGAAATAACAGAGACTACTTCATCTACAAAATAAGAATAAGCTGCTATGAAAAAGAAACATTCAGGTGGAAAAAAGCACTCTTCCCTTTCTCATTTATTCTCATAACTTATTATGAGATTTTAAAAAATTAAATATCAAACCTCTAAAATATCAACTTAAAAAATTAGGTCTGGCCCTGGCCGATTGGCTTAGCAGTACAGTGTCAGCCCAGTGTGTGGATGTCTTGGGTTCAATTCCCGGCCAGGGCACACAGAAGCGCCCATCTGTTTCTCCATCCTTCCCCCCCTCCTTCCTCTCTGTCTCTCTCTTCCCATCCCTCAGCCAAGGCTCCATTGGAGCAAAGTTGGCCCAGGCACTGGGGATGGCTCCATGGCCTCTACCTCAGGTGCTAGAATGGCTCCAGACTCAACAGAGCAATGCCCCAAAAGGGCAGAGCATCGCCCCCCGGTGGGCATGCCAGGTGGATCCTGGTCGGGCACATGTAGGAGTCTTTTCTCTCTGCCTCCCTGCTTCTCACTTCAGAAAAATACAAAAAAAAAAAGAAAGAAAGAAAGAAAAGAAAAGAAAAATTAGGTCCACCATTAACAAAGAGAGATAGAAAGGAGCATATCATAGAATGTTTTTAAAATTTCCTTTGTACAAAGACAATGTGCAACTGCAAGGGTATATGAGCATGCAAATGTAATACTTGCCTATTTTCCTCCGAGATTTCAATTAAACTCTTCTGTAGAAAATGAAGCACTGAAACAAAGAATATAATGATAAACCAAAAATTTAAAACTGTGCACTTTAAGTCCAGCACAAGAAAATATTTTAAATTGCTGTACCTAAAATGATATCACATTACAGTAGAAATTTAAAAGGAAGGAACACAATGTACCTTAGTTATCTGCAGTACTCTACCTACTGCTAACTAACTTAAAAAAAACAGTTCCAAAATGATTCAGACAAGCTGTCACCTCTCAGAATAAAATAAAATAACAGGACTCACCATTTTCAAGGAGATTATTAACACTTGTTATACCTGTAGGAGAAAAAATGAACACTGATAATAAGTTTCAGGACCAAAATTAACATCATTTAAAACCAATGACATCCCTGGCTGGCTGGCTCAGTGGTATAGCGTTGGCCTGGTGTGCGGATTCCTGGGTTTAATTCCTGGTCAGGGCACAGAGGAGAAGCGACTATCTGCTTCTCTACCCCTTCCCCTTTTCTCTCTCTCTCTCTCTCTCTCTCTCTCTTTCTCTCTCTCTCTCCTCCTCCTGCAGCCACGGCTCAATTGGTTCTAGTGAGTTGGTCCTGGGCACTGAGGATGGCTCCCTGGCCTCTACCTCAGGTACTAAAAAGAGCTCAGTTGCTCAGCAACAGAGCAACAGCCCCAGAGGGGCAGAGCACCACCCCATACAGGGCTGGCCAGGTGGCTCCCGATCAGGGAGCAGGCGAGAGACTGCCTCTCTGCCTCCTTTCCTCTCACTTAATTTAAAAACAAAAAACAAAAAAACCCAATGATGTAATAAAAGGCATTAACGAGGAAAAGTACTAGAAAAGAGCTGGCTTACCCAAGTTAAAGTTCTCCATACAGGAAGATATATTATCAATTACTTTCCTGTAAGAGTATAGATCAGTGGTATTCAATTCTTCCTTAAGACGAGATGTAAAACTTTGTATGGCCTCAGTGAGATAAAATTCAGGTAGGCAATTTAGTGAGCTAGAAAAAAAAGCAAGTATTGGAAATCTTGACAACTCTATAGTACAAGGATATGTGAAGAGGGTAGGGAATCATTACAAATGAAGGAACATTGAACAAGACCTTCAAAATACCACCAGAAAATAAATTAGACTATCCTCAACAGAGTGTCCAGAGTGATATTACCAAAACACCATGTTATTCCTCTGCCTAAAATCATCCAATAATGTCCCTTCCAATCAAAGTAATAGCCAAAGTGCTTACAATGACTTACAAGATCCTGTCAATCTGGCCCAACCACCGCCACTCATCCTGATCCTTGTATACTAACTCTAGCTACATGGCTTTCCTTTGTTCTAACAACATGCCGAAACCTTTGCTCTTGCTATTTCCTCCACCTGGAATACTCTTCTCTCAAATATACCCAATAATCATTCCCTTGCCTCTTCTGAATCAATTTCAAATATCACCCTATCAATATCAATTGAGCCAAAATATCTAAAGTGACCACTATGTTTTAAACTGTAATCCTCACCCAATCCTTAGGTCTCCCTTTCTTTCCCCCTTCTCTGTTCTATTTTTCTCCATAGCACTTACACCATCTCATCTTATATATTTTGCTTCTTTATTTTGTGTATGTTCTATCTCTCTCTTAGAATGTAACCTCCATTCTAGACTGTTTTACTCACTGTTCCACCAATATCTAGAAGAATATTTGACACATATTAGGTGGTCAGTAAAAATATATTGAATGGATAAATTAAATTTAAATCAATTTTACATCAATTAATCTAAATCAAAACCAGTAGGCATTTTTTAAAAATCTGACTAAACAGTTCTAAAGTTTTTCTAGAAGAAAAAGAAATCAAAACTGGAAGTATTTGGAAAAAGAAGAGCCATTAGAGGGATGACTTGCTCTATCATATAATTAAACCACATTAAGAAACCATAATGAGTAAGTGTGGTGTTTGTGCATAAACAAATAGTCCCAAGTCTAAATCCAAACCAGGAAAATAATTTTTAATATTGATTACTTTTGATCAAATTGAACATTTATAATACCCACGTCCCTTTTTCTCCTTACCTTGCCAAGACTTTCTTCAAGGGATTCTTTATATTCAAAGAAAGATAGCTGCCTGCTAAAATATCCAAGCAACTTCTAATAGTGGGATCACATAAGCCATTTTTATCTGCCCTCTCTAGTAAAGGCACAATCTACAATCCAAAAAAATTCATAGTCATAGTAATTTTTTATTATCAAGCATAACAAAGTAACATGGATTCCAATACTCTTAATTCTCATTTATAATGTGAAATATTTTCCACACTGCACTGTTAAGGATACTGATTTAAACACCTGTTTCAGTATTTATTATTTTTTTAACACATGCCCTCAACTCCCACTTTATCCTCCAGACCCACCTTCATTGAGAATTACAGACCTATCAGTGGCTTAAGGTACAGGAATTCTGTAGCGCTATTGAAAAAACGATTATATTGGGCCCTGGGCGGTTGGCTCAGTGGATAGAGTGTCAGCCCAGCATATGAACATCCAGGGTTCAATTCCTAGTCAGGGCACATAGGAGAAGCAACCATCTGCTTCTCTCCCCGCCCCCTCCCCCTTCTCTCCTTCTTCTCCTCTTGCAGCTAGCGGCTTTTGATTGGTTTGATCATTGGCCCCAGGAGCTGAGAATAGTTCGGTTGATTCAGCATGGGCCCCAAACTGGGGTTGCTGGGTGGATCCCAGTCAGGATGCATGTGGGAATCTCTCTCTCTCACTTAAAAAAAAAATTATCTCCACAAAAGTATGTACAGTTATCTCATTATCCTATCTACGTACTTATAGCTCCAATGATGGTAGATGCCTGAATATGGCTTCTATTGCTACTTTGAATAAAAAGATATTATACAATAAACAGAAAGAAAAACCTATTCTTTAATGATATATTGATATTAAATAATTGGGAGCCAAAAATTATCAATTAATTTGAAAAGTCCATAACAG
Source organism: Saccopteryx leptura (assembly GCF_036850995.1). Taxonomy (NCBI): domain Eukaryota; kingdom Metazoa; phylum Chordata; class Mammalia; order Chiroptera; family Emballonuridae; genus Saccopteryx; species Saccopteryx leptura. Next base: position 273,916,167 of record NC_089505.1, on the reverse strand, counting down.
CAATAAAGCTTCAAGATGAATTCATGAATATCAATTCAGCCTTACCTGTTTAACATAACGGATTTGTGACACTCCATCTGTGAGTTGTACACAATGCAGCAGCAAAGAAGCTAGATTCTTCCCTTCCACATCAGCCAAAGCTATATAACATATACATACAAAAATTTCTTCAGTGATTTAACAAAGCATCCTATAAATTCTATAAACTTTAAGTATTTATAAACTCAAAATACCAGGAAGAACTTAAGTCTGAAGTAGAATTTTTTAAAAAACCCATTTTGTATCCAAAACTGAATATAAGGAGCATTGAAAATTAAATAGCAAGAGTTTGAACACTGGGTGATATATGAAGTTCCAGAGACAAAAATACTTTATTTGTAGCCTAGAAAAGGAATAAACAAAGTCTGAAATCACTTACCTCTCAAAGTTTCAAGGTCCTGATGACAAATGGCCAATGTAGTAACTTGTCTTTCTCTCTTCTTCTTTACAACCATTTTAAATAGAATAACAGTTACTGCAAGAAAAGAAGAATTTAAGGAATTCTGTGACGCATGGTTCTCGAACCCTCGTACAGTAGACATTTTGGGCCAGATAATTCTTTGCTGTGGGTTCTTGTACTGTACACAGTATGTAGAATGGCAAACACATCCCTGGCCTCTACCCACTAGATGCTAGTAGCATCTTCCTCCCACCCAGTTCTGAAAACAACAACAACAAAATCTCCAGACAGGGCATAATGTCCCCTAGGGAATAAAGTAGCTAATAGCTTAAGGTCCATTGGTCTAAGGATTTCTGCTTTGAAAAAGAAAATTAATTTTTTTAAGCTCAAGAAGACTTTATTATTGCCTAAAGTTACCTTTACCTGATGCCAATCTTCATATTTTAAAATACAGCAAACCTTCGATTTGGTAATAACAAAAGAAACCAGCATGGTTTTTCCAGAAATAAAGTGTGTCTAACTATCCTCAGTAACTTCTTAGACTGACAGATCAGAAGGTGACATAACACACTGTACCCTGATTTCTGCATAGTATTTGATAAAGAAAACTTTTACAGACTAACCTTGTGAGTTTGCTTTTAGTTAACAAACTGAGTTTGTTTTAGGTAACAGGGTTCGTAATGAACTGAACAAATGTACTAAAAAAATACACACTAATAGTACCATGCCATCTAAAGAGAAGTCACTGGGGAAATGCCACACAGGGCTCCATTCTTGAGTTGGCATTTTTAGCAGTGTATATGATGCAGACATTAGAGGACTAACAGTAAATTTATATGTTAATTTATAAAAGACACAATGTTGGGAGGACATGTTGGATGGTGGAATGAGGATTAAAAATCTGCCCAATGAACTAGAATAAACTTACCAAGATGAAATAGAAATAAATGTAATATGCTGCACTTAGATCGGAAACACATAATATATAGTAGAAATACAGGATGAGGGAGCAAGGGGAGATGAAATGTGATTTGAAACAGTTCAATGTGGCCAACAGCACATGACTACTGAAAAGCACATTAGAAGTCAGACAGATGAAGGGAGTGCATGATCCCTTTCATCTTACAGGTCAGGTGACATGTGGAGCATTAGGTGCAGTGATGGTGGCCATATCTTAAGAATCTGTAACAAGTGATGCAAGGCCTGGCCGTTTGGTGGTAGAGCGTCGGCCTGACGTGTGGATGTCCTGGATTCAATTCCCAGTCAGGGCACAAAGGAGAAGGGATCATCTGCTCCTCCACCCCTTCCCTTTCTCTTTGTCTCTCTCTCTCTTCCCCTTCCACAGCCATGGCTCAAGTGGTTCAAGCAAAGTTGATGTCAAGCGCTGAGGAAGGCTCCATGGCCTCTGCCTCAGGTGCTAAAAAATGGCTCCGTTCTTGGGCAATGGAGCAATGGCCCCAGATGAGGCAGAGTACCGGTAGCTAGTGGGCTTGCCAGGTGGATCCCAGTTGGGGCACATGCGGGAGCCTGTCTCTCTGCCTCCCCTCCTCTCATTAAAATAAAATAAATAAGTAAATAAAAAATTTATAAACAAATGATGGAGGCTTTGAGGACCAACCAAATTTCTGAAGGGCCAAGAAAGCACCTCCTTCAGAGAACAGCTTAGTTAACCAAAGCTGGCTTGCAGAAAAGAGGTCAGGACAGTGCCTTAAATGATGGTTGGACTGGTTAGAGCAGGGGTCCCCAAACTACGGCCCGCGGGCCGCATGCAGCCCCCTGAGGCCATTTATCCGGCCCCCACCGCACTTCTGGAAGGGGCACCTCTTTCATTGGTGGTCAGTGAGAGAAGCATAGTCCCCATTGAAATACTGGTCAGTTTGTTGATTTAAATTTACTTGTTCTTTATTTTAAATATTGTATTTGTTCCCGTTTTGTTTTTTTACTTTAAAATAAGATATGTGCAGTGTGCATAGGGATTTGTTCATAGTTTTTTTTATAGTCCGGCCCTCCAATGGTCTGAGTGACAGTGAACTGGCCCTCTGTGTAAAAAGTTTGGGGACCCCTGGGTTAGAGGGAAAGAAGAGTACATGTCTTTGATCTTGTTATAAGGTTAGGAAAAAGTACAAGCTTCTGGGAGGCAGATTCCAGCTCAATGCAAAGGAAGAACTCCATGTTCCAACTATGAAATGGGTTGCCTTTTAAACAGAGAATTCCCAATACCAGAAATATTCAAAAACAGGTTGAATGAAACCTTTACATTTGGACTCTTGCAATAGCCTCCTAATTGGTCTCCTCACTTCGATCTTTGCTTCTGAAGAGTCCATTCTCTTCACAATCATCCGAGCAAATAAAACTCTAATCAAATCTAATTACTCTTGCCCTGGCTGGATAGCTTGGTTAGAGCATCGTCCTTAAGCACAGAGATGGCCAGTTCGATCGCCGGTCATAGCATATACAGGAACAGATCCATGTTCCTGTCTCTCTCCCCTTTTCTCACTCTAAAATCAATAAAAATAAACATTTATAAAACCTAATTACTCTCTTGGGCTGTCCAAGGGCTTCCAATTACACTTAGAAAAAAATCCAAACTTGAGACTTTGGTCTTCAAGGCTCAACATAATCTGGCTCTGACTTCCCCTGCACTTCATCTCAAATTAATCTTCCCTTCACCACTTCAAGGTCTCAGCTCTTCCTGATGCTCTCATTTCCATCTAAAGGGTTTTGCATGTTCTGACACCTCTGCCTGTTAATGCTCATACCACCAGACTTTTTCAAGGCTGATCTTTACATCTCTTCTAGAATAATCCCTCTTAAGAAGCATTCAGTGACCACTCTGTCTACAATGCCACCATTCCTACTCACATACACATCATTTCCATTATTTTTTTTTAATTGATTGTAAAGAGAGAGGAAGGGAAAGAAACAGAAAGACTGAAACCGGTCTGTTTCTGTATGTGCTCTGACTGAGGATCAAACTTGCAACCTTTGCGTATCCAGACAGTGCTCAAATGAACCAAGCTATCTGGCCAGGGCCCATTACTTTTTCTTCATAGCATTTACAACCACCTCAAATTACACTGACTTTTTTATTTGTATATTGGCTGCATTCCCTACTCCTAAACCCCATGAAGGCAGCAAGTTCGATCTGGTTTGTCCACTGTTTTAATGGTCAATTCCTAAAATAGTACCTGGTGCCTATTAGGTGCTCAGTAAATATTAGATGAATAAGCATGAATTAACAAATATTTGTCAGAGATGTTAAAGAAGGAATATATGCCTTTAACAGCGAAAAGGTGGACTACTGAGTTTCTAAGGTATATTCTATATATACGCGTGACAAGCTAATCCTGACACTTGATAACTATGGTCCATTTGCAAAATAAGATATCAATATAGCAATGGCATGTGAAAAACCACTTAACAGAAAATAGCAATAAAAAATGGACACAGCTAGAAAGGCATCCGTAGGGAAAGAATTTGAAAAGTGACATTATTATATCTAAGAGAATAATCGTGAATCACGTCTTAGGGAAGTGACCATTGTACAACGTTCAGAAGGGACAGACAGGTAACTGGGAAGACAATTCTCTGGTGAATGGTGAGCAAGTTTGCAGCAGGATTTGATCTTAGAAACTTTGAGGCTTCACACAAAAAAAGTGCGGTGCTTATACGTGCTCAATGGATGCCTAAACGTTTGTCCTGACGGACTAGGCTTCCCCAATAGGCACCATATGGCACTGCTTAAGAGTCAGAAGATGCTCCGCAAATTACGTCTACTCCTTCGGGGTTCTCCTGGCTGCTTCCCTTTTCAACGCTACTTCACTCCCACCTGCACCTTTCTGCACATTCTCTAAGGAATTTTCGAACCATGTGGGGTCCGTGGAATGACAGGTGGGAAAAAATGGTTAAAATGCTGTCTCCAGGGAGACTCTAAGCGACCGGAAATCAGTGTCAAAACACCAAATTCTCGCGATGCTAAAGGACAGGAATTGGTACGTATCACCTAGCGGCCCCTAACAAAGTGGCAGAGCCCAGCAATGGAGAGTGACGCGCAACCCCAGGGCAGACCGTCTGCGAGCCAAACCTCGTGACCATGGGGGTCTGAGAAGAGTCGCAGCGGTCTAGATGAGTTCCGGAAAGCTGATATAGTTCTACGGTGTCTCGGTGGCTGGCAACGTGGTCTTCTAGCGACTACCGGGCCGCAGTGTAGGGAGGGAAGCAAGAGGACCTCTGGGAGGAGTCATCGCGAGAATTTAGCTAATGCGCTCCTCCAATGAGGAGTCGGTAAAGGTCCTGATGTCACCCAGTAACGTGTGTTCGAGAGTGGGCTTTCTTAGACGCGGACTTTAAAGAGAGCGCGGTACCTTTCCTCTGCCGCTGGGACTAACACAGCACTGTGGAATCCTGTGTACTCCATCCACTTACGGCAGTTTACTATAGCCTCCACCCCACCCCACCCCGAGTGGGTGGGAAACGCCTTTTCTTCCACGCAGACACTCCATCCTTCTCCCATTCGGCTTGCCCAGAGCAGGGCTGGGGCGGTGGGGGTGGGGGTAGGGGGTGAGGGTACTGCCTCCGGGTCTCGGGAACGAGGAGCCTAACAATTTGAAAGCTTGCAAGAGGGGTAGGAGGTGGGGAGGGCTATGAATCGAAGCCACAAAAATAATTTTGAAAAAAATGAGAAGTACCAAAGTGCATTGATTCATTTAGCAAACAGATAATGAGCGCTGTTTTTGGAACGCTGCCAGACACTATCCTTGAAAGTTACCCACTATTTAGGATATATGTATCACACAGGTCATGCATATGTCAGACGGTGCAGACCTTTAAAAATAAATAAAATAACTTGATGCCGACCACTACCCTAGGAGCTGGAATGGGGAAAAGAGCCTTTATTCAAGGGCAATTAATCAATTAATTTGGCAAAGTGAGGAACATTAACGTTTCCCAAACCTTTAGTCACATTGATGATCTTAGGTTTTTATCATTACTTTTTCTGGATTTTATTCCATTGTTTGATATACCACATTCCTGTACGCATTCTACTCTTTGGGAGATTTGGGTTGTTTCCAGTGTTTGCTCTATTAGCGGTGCTGTAAACTTTCTTGTGCGTGTCAACTGATGAGTGTGTACAGAACTTTCTCTACAGCACTGTTTTTGTAGTATCTTTGATCAGGACTGATAGTAAGAAATACATTGTACCTTGAACCAAGTACATACAAATATTTGCATATATAAAACTTTTTTTTGGGGGGGGGGGAGGCAGCAAAATTATGCTCCAGAAACTGGTTCTGTCTTTGTCAGGAAATAACTTAGTATAGGTTTGCTATGGGAATTATAATAATTTCCCAAGCCAGTAGCATACAAAATAATATCTCTTAATAAGTCAACTAAAAAGAACATACTCCAAATAAATGACAGATTAATCGCACTATTGATTTCAGGCAAGGGGAGATGAAGGGAAGAAGTCCGAATTTAATAGGCGGTGTAACTTCTTATACATGGCAGCACTCCAGGAAAGAAGGTAACCAACCAAGAGCTGCCCTCGAGTTCCCAGGGCAGGATGGCTGCATGTGGTAGGCTAAATCCAGGCTCTCTAAGGGTGTCTGTGTGGTGAACCTAGGACCTGTGAGTACATCCTTATTTGGTAACAGGCACATCACTGATGTGATTGAATTAAGGATTTTGAAATGATATTATCCTGAAGTACCCAGGTGGCCCCCAACACAAAGAGGAGGGATTTGGAATTTAAGCTGCAGTCCTTGTTTTGGGGTGGATCACTGGCTACCTGGCAAAGTCTGCCCATTTAACCAGATTTGAACAGAAGAAGAATGGCCACTTTACCACAGGAGAAGTGGGTGAAGTGGTAGGTTCTGTGTGTGACAAGATCACTGAGGCTCCTCTCCTTGACACAGTGCCAGGTGCAGTTGTATGTCTTGTCAGACTTCTTCCCTGGTCGGGCTGCCGTGCCCATCACTAAGTTGTATTTCTCTAGCATCTGAGTAGCAAGCTGTCTGCACATCCTCGACACATCCACATTTTTTATCACGGTCACACATGCTTCTGATGAATCAGGGGCCAGACAACAGCTATGGTCTCCTGGGATGAGGCGAGTGCAGCTCAGACCAGGAGGGACCTGCCTCTGCTACCTTAGCCCAGGCGCTTCTAAACCTGGACTAAACTATCTTGCTTCTCTTCCTACGGTGGGACACTGCTGTGGGAATGGGTGAAATAAGGCAGTGAAGTGACCATCCCATAACTGAAAAATTTGTCCCAACTCAGTACTTACTCCTGCTCTCTTAGCACAAACAGGCAAGAAGGACAGGGGTAGAGGATTCTTGGAAGAAATAAACCCTACTGTCTGCTCCCTAGCATGCAGGAAACCTTTGTGCTGTTCCCAAGAGGAGGAACAAACTTCAGAGCGCCTTAGACTGGAGTGCATGTGTATCAGGATGTTCTCCTTAGAGTCCATCGTTTACACTAGCCCCTCAGGCAAAGGTCCTGCACCTACATGGCTGCACCCCTGCCCCCCACACCCAGAGCTAGCCAGGACTAGGGAGGAACTCCATGGTCCCTCCTCCCATACCCAGTGATTTTCATTTATTCCTCGCAACAGACCTGTGAAGCATACAGAATTGTGATTCTCATTTTGCTGATGAAACATGTTCAGATGGAACAAATGGCCAGTGTGCAGTGGTCCTGCTGCTTGGTCCAGGCCTCTTTCTATTATATTCCAAACTCTCCGTTTTATATGCAGATGAGACAAGTGTGTGTTGATATTTTCCTACAAAATGAAACAATGTCATAATTACCAGAACTTATGAACTAATGGTACTAAATGAGTTTAATGTTAAGTTCTGTAGTAGGTGACCTAGGGTGAGAGAGTGACTTTCCAAGTGTCACCTCTGCCATCTGGTAGTCAAGTGACAATATAACTAAAACAACTAGGTACCGATACTGTCATCATATAAAAGTTACGTATGACCCCAAGGCAGGAATGATTTGAGTGTGGGCTCTGACTTTTAGGGCCTGTAATGACAAAATAAAATGTCTAATATACAAATAAAGGTTAGGTTTTTTTCACAGTTATTTCTGCTGAGGGTGAGGAACCTCATAGTTTGAAATGAAAGAGTCCCTTTATCCATTTATTCAACAAATATTTATTAAACGTTGTCTTAAGTTGGTTCCCCAGGAAACAGATTCTCGGGAATCTGAGGGAGGGTTAGTGGGGAGTCCTCTTGAGAACAACCCTTGTAAGGACTTAAGGGAAACAACTGGTCAGAAAGAGTAGAGCTGGGATGAATTTGCACTGAGGCCTTAGCCAATCCTACTGAGAGCTTGGGAATTGGTTTGGCAAGGGACAGAGCCTCTGTCCTACATCAACCAGTTTTTGGATCGGACAGTGAGCAGCTGACACAGCGTTTGGGGGAATGAGTGCCTTGGTCCTAAAGGGGGGATCCAGGCAACACATCGCAGCATTCATTACAGACCCTTGCTGTGTCCTGGGCCCTGGGCCATGGTCTAAGGCTACAATGTTGGACAAAACAACATTTCTTCCTTCAGACTTACCCAAGGGTGCAGAATTAAGGAATCAACAAACCAACCAATGATTTAAAAACAACAAGAAATGGAAAGTTATTTTATAGCTAGGAAGGATATTTTGTAACTTTAAACAACAAAGAAAAGTCCATGCCTTTTAATATGGCAATAAATTGAAAATATTTAGGATGAAAAGTGAATTCACTCTCTGCTGTTATAAAATTGAAGAAGAAAAAAATCCATCCAGAAACAGTTCTAGAGAAACTTGCTTATGAAATGAAACCAGAGCAGTGGGAGATGCCTCGGTGTTCATCTGTAATGGACTGTGGATGCCTCCAGCTCTACCCAAGAATAGGTTATGGGGCTTTCCGTCTATCCAGGGGCCTACAGGTATTCTCAGCTATTGGAATGAAGGGCTACCTGTAGGCAGGGAAATGCTTGCCACTGCTCTTCAGTTGTTTTCCCCAGACATAGCACATGGTGCAGTCAGCAAGAACAGCTCCTTGGTGCCTGGTTGGATGGAGCGGGGTAGTCTTGATGCTGATTCTGCTCCCGTCCGTGTGGAGCTCCCAACCCAAACCCATTGTCCCAGCCTTTCCTTCCTCTACATGCGTTTGTCTCTCCTCTTTCTCCCCCCATGGAACCTTTATTTCATCTCAGAGAGAAGTACTTGGACTCGCCTGTTATCCCACCCTGCTACTGATAACATGACAAGGAACTCTACACCTTGAGCCTTTAGGGCTCATATTTGAAATGCACAAAACTTTCTCTGCCACAAACTTCAGAAAATCATGTGAAACTTTAAAAGCCCAAAATTGCCTTCGTTGTCCCTGGTTTAGTTGCAGTGTTCATTCTCTGAGGCAGGAGAGATAGAATTGTACTAGAGGTTTGGGTGGGACATAGGACCACAAACAGAGATACCTGTTGACAGTTCTAAAATTTCTTGAGCTTCAGATGCTGGCCTTCAAACGAACATCTCCATTGGGATGTCCTGCTTCAAACATCTATCTCTTTTTGCCTTGCTTCTACCTAACTGGAGTTTCCCCCCTGAATTCTCTGTACCAGCTTGTAACCTGAGCAAACAAAAACAGTTGATAGTCTTTCTTTCCCTTAAACTCCACTTCTTCCCTGCGAACTAATCATCAAGTTCAAGATAGTTCCATATTTGCTGTCACTACCTTAATTTAAGACACTACTAACAACCTCCTTACTTGTCCCTGTAAAGCAGAGTTCCTTAACCTCAGCATTACTGACATTCTGGACCTGATAGATAATGCCTTGCAGTGGGATCTATCCTGTGCGTTGTGGAATGTTTAGCAGCATCTCCGGCCACCACCCACTAGATGTCAGTAGCACTCCTGAGTTGTGGTAATCAAAAATGTCTCCAGACCAGGACTGTGTGGAACCAAACTGGACCCGAAGCAGAAGGGAAAAATATGTGTCCTATGTACACTTCTCAAAATGCCCTCTCCTATTTTGAACCAAGTATAAAAGTTAATGGAAGTTCTACTATTACAACAAAAAGACTGAATTCACTTTGATGTAAAATTTGAAGAGGGGGGAAAAAAGACACCCATAAACCATTCCTTGTTCTTCAAAAATTATGAAGAATTAAGGCAGTGACAGGAAGCATTAAACTGAATATGGGCCCTTCTGAGCGTGGGGTCCTTCTGACTCTGGGACCCTGTTTGACTGCATGGGTCTCACACCCATGAAGCTAACCCTGAACCCCACATTACCCAATCTGCCTGATGGGAAATGTGACAGCCGTGTGGGCCTTGGGAACCTTAAGCTGATTGGAAACAACTGTCCCCATTGCACAATAACACAGAGTCTTGAAACAAACATTGTGAATTTTTGGCATTAATTTTGATTTTAAAAGATCTTTCATTAAACATTATTTTTCTTGCTTGCTGAGGATTTTAGCACCCTCTTAAGTTTTGCACTCAAGGGGAGTTCCTCGCCAATCTGAGCCCCACTCCAAATTTGGTCAAAAGTTCCCCGATGAATTAGAGCAAGCGTTCTCAGATTTTGGCCTGGAACACAATCACCCACAGGGCCTGTTAAAACAAATTGGTGGGACCCACTTCCAGAATTTCTGATTCAGTAAATCTGGGTTAGGGGCTGAAAATTTACATTTCTAAGTCCCCAGATAATGTTAAATAAAGCTGCTGGCCCAGGGCACATTTTGAACCATTGCTTTAGAACTACATTTCATGTTGTACCAGTGAGAATGATATTTCCAAAATACAAGGTACTTTTCTGCCTAAAAGTCTTCCTGTGGAATGCAATAGATATTCCTTGGCATGGCATATGTTACTCCCATAGGCCTCTCCCTCTTATGCCTCCCCACACATATGATGCTCTAGTAATATGGGTCTAGATGACTCCTAAACATCCCTAGACACTTAAATCAGCTGTCATCATCCCTAGAAACCTTTCTTAACCCTCTAGATTGAGCTGAGTGTCTTTACTTTGTCTTTACTTTGCACATTGAGTATATCTCTCTGTTAGCATTTAATTTTGTCTTGAAATGATCTGTTTTGTTAATGTCTCCATCATCAGGTAGCAGGATCTTGGAGAGCTAGGACTAGCTTAATTTTCTAGTCCTGTTATGGAAAACATGTGCTCCAATTGCATCTGATAAACTGAGTTGAACTGACCTGAATGCCATTCTGTTATACTGCAGTATAACACAGAGAACAAGAATACAAACCAGTGGCTCAGTGGACAGAGCATCAGCTGGGCGTATGGATGTCTCTGGTTTGATTCCCAGTCAGAACACACAAGAGAAGGAACCATCTGCTTCTTTTCCCCTTCTTCTCCCCTTTCTTTCCTTCTTTCTGTCCCGCAGCTAATGGCTTGATTGGTTTGAGCGTGGCCCTGGATGCTGAGCATAGCTTGGTTGGTCCCAGTGCGAGGATCTCAGGTGCTAAAAATAACTCAGTATTTAGGCATCAGCCCCAGAATGGGTTGCCAGGTGGATCCCAGTCAGGGCACATGCAGGAGTCTGCCTCACAATCTCCCCTCCTCTCACCTAAAAGAGAGAGAAAGAAAATACTACCTCAGGTGATAGCTAGAGATATAAGTGCACAGCTGAGCCTCAGTCTTGAGGTGTAAGGGTCTGCCAGACAGTTTTCAAGAATCTAATGCCTTTTTATGCAGAATTAACTCTTAATGTGTTATTGATGACCTCTAGATCCTATTGAGAGCAACATTCATGTAAGCTGTGAAAGAAAACAGCTAGAAAAGAAAAATGTGAAGCTTTAGTTAGAAACAGTGAGAAAGGTTGTCAGAAAGAAAGCAACAGTAGAACAGAATGGTCTAGAATTGCACAGGTAGGAAAAGAACACAAGAAAAAGATTCTTAAATTTAGAGAAAAAGTGTATTTTTCCCACTAAAAGGTAATTTTTTATAATGTTAAAATTCTCCAATAATATCTATTATATTGGAAATGTTTCAAGAAAGCAGTTGACTTCATTGCTTTAAAATAGGTTTGAAGAATCATTTTATAATAGAAAAGCATAACACTAAACTTCAAAGTACAGAGCTACCATATGAATCAGTTTAAGTAAAATTTGTTTGGATAGTTGGCTTCTGATGTCATGGAAAAGATGAAATTCACAATCCCTCAAAGGGGAGAGTGAGCTGCAATCTGCCATGGAAAATGTTAGATGTCTTTTAGGACAAAGAAACCAAAATTCTGACCTAAAAGTGTTACCCATCAAACTTAAAGAGAGGAAGCTACATGGCAGTGCTCCAAATCCCAATATGTCTGAGAAGAAAATGTCCTTGTAGTAAGTTTCCAAGACACTGATTTCCATCATACATCTTTGATGTTTTCCACAACTTTTAAAATATACATGTTCTTGCTAGGGAAATGTGAATGTAACTTACCTTATTTGAAATTGTGACTGTATGTTCCTGGAGTAAATACAGAAGTCCTACTTCAAGGAAAGACTTGCTACCCAGCCTACTTGGGATTCAGTGACCAGATAGCTTCCAGCTATTACTCTCATCAGGGATTCCCCAAAGTTTTGCCACACCCTTCCACCTAACCAGTGATAAACTGATGGCATTCTTGGTATATTTCAGGTCACTGTGGGACAACTCTGTCTGGGCTTGTATGTGCTCTAAGACTCCCCATGGCATTTCCTAAGGCTTTGGGGAGGCAACATCATAGTCCAACTTACATCCTACCTTTCAAACAAGTTGGTCCCTAATAAATATCATGCATGCCAAGCTCTATCTCAGTTTCTGCTTTCACAGAATGAATTGGAGACAAATGTTAATGAGTTAAAGTCACATTTATGTTTCTTTCTTTCTTTCTTTCTTTCTTTCTTTTTTTTTGTATTTTTCTGAAGTGAGAAACAGGGAGACAGAGAGACAGACTCCCGCATGTGCCCAACCAGGATCCACCCAGCATGCCCACCAGCGGGCGATGATCTGCCCATCTGAGCTGTTGCTCTGTTGCAACCGGAGCCATTCTAGCACCTGAGGCAGAGGCCATGGAGCTGTCCTCAGCGTCCAGGCCAACTTTGCTCCAATGGAGCCTTGGCTGCAGGAGGGAAAGAGAGAGAGAGAAAGGAGAGGGAAAAAGGGGGAGAAGCAGATGATCGCTTCTCCTGTGTGCCCTGTCCAGGAATCGAACCGGGACTTCCATATGCTGGGTGGACGCTCTACCACTGATCTAGCTGACCAGGGCTTACATTCATGTTTTTAAATCTCCTTTACTAATCAACTAAGAGCTAGAATATAAATAGATGCATAGAAGGATGGATGAGTGGATGGATGGATGAGATAGATGATAGATAGATAGATAGATAGATAGATGATATGCTTATGTGTCTATATTTATAATAATTTTTACTCTGAACTTATTTTTTTCTTGAGGTAGGTTTGGGGATTTTCCAGTCACTGTCTTCCCTTAATAATAGAATCAGAAAATTATATTCAAAAACAGAACTGATTATTCCAGTGGTAGTCAACCTGGTCCCTACCGCCCACTAGTGGGCGTTCTAGCTTTCATGATGGGTGGTAGCAGAGCAACCAAAGTATATATAAATAAAAAGATAGATTTAACTATAGTAAGTTGTTTTATAAAGATTTATTCTGCCAAACTTAGCAAAAATCTGACATAAAGTACTTGGTAAGTAATTATTATTATATGCTTTAACTCAGGGGTCGGGAATCTTTTTGGCTGAGAGAGCCGTGAACGCCACATATTTTAAAATGTAATTCCATGAGAGCCATACAATGACCCATGTACATTATGCATTATCCAATAAAAATTTGGTGTTGTCCCAGAGGACAGCTGTGATTGGCTCCAGCCACCCGCAACTATGAACATGAGCGGTAGGAAATGAATGGATTGTAATACATGAGAATGTTTTATATTTTTAACATTATTTTTTTATTAAAGATTTGTCTGTGAGCCAGATGCAGCCATCAAAAGAGCCACATCTGGCTCACAAGTCATAGGTCCCAAACCCTGCGTTAACTTGCTGTAACTCTACTTTATAAATTCTATAAATTAAAGTTACTTCCCTACTTTATAAGTCATCATTACTATGGAACTGGTGGGCGGTTAGAAAATTTTACTACTAACAGAGATACAAAAATGGGTGGTAGGTATAAAAAGATTGACTACCCCTGGATTATTCACTCATTCATTCAACAAACATTTAGTGAGTGCTTATTCTATGCCAGGCCCTCTGGGTTTCCAGTGCCAAAGGATTCAATGAGTATGAGAGAGAGTTTCTGTTCTCTAATAATTCCATCTCATGTTGAAGAAATACATTGCTAATGGCCACAAAGGAGGAAACTTTGATTATATACTGGGACAGGAAGGAAGTGATTGCTTTGCTTATGTGAGGTAAAAGAAGCCACATAGCAAAAGGTTTTTGAGGGTGTAGAGATGATTAAGTGGTAAACACGGTTGCATTCCAGCCATCCCCAGCAGAAGTAACAGCACATGCAAAGACTTGAACACATGAAACAAATCAGCACCTTTGGGGAAGGTAAGTCTTTAGGTTTGCCAACATCTTCTCTCGCTGCTCAGCCTTACTGCAGACCATTCTCTTTGCACAGAACACTCTTAACTCTTTTAATTTTTCACCTAGAACAGGGGTCGGGAACCTTTTTGGCTGAGAGAGCCATGAACGCCACATATTTTAAAATGTAATTCCGTGAAAGCCATACAATATGTTTAACACTAAATACAAGTAAATCTGTGCATTTTATGTAAGACCAACACTTTTAATGTACAATAAGTCTCTGAATTCTTTTTTTTTTTTTTTTTTTGTATTTTTCTGAAGCTGGAAACGGGAAGAGACAGTCAGACAGACTCCCGCATGCGCCCGACCAGGATCCACCCGGCACGCCCACCAGGGGCGACGCTCTGCCCACCAGGGGGCAATGCTCTGCCCCTCCGGGGCGTTGCTCTGCCGCGACCAGAGCCACTCTAGCTCCTGGGGCAGAGGCCAAGGAGCCATCCCCAGCACCCGGGCCATCTTTGCTCCAATGGAGCCTTGCTGCGGGAGGGGAAGAGAGAGACAGAGAAGAAGGAGGGGGGGTGGAGAAGCAAATGGGCACTTCTCCTATGTGCCCTGGCCGGGAATCGAACCTGGGTCCCCTGCACGCCAGGCCGATGCTCTACCGCTGAGCCAACCGGCCAGGGCCTGAATTCTTTTTAATAACGTTGTTATGCTGTTGCTAACCAATGATGAATAAAGTACTTCTTACCATTAATGTGACTTCTGGTGCTGCATGGTTTTGCTGATGGCTTTGTAGTCTGGTTGATACGTGGTGAGGTTAAGATTCATTCAGACGTTGAGACTTCCATTCATTAAACATGATTGTAGGTTGGTCTTAACGTTCTTTAGATGTGAGAAAGACTGCTCACATGCATACGTAGAGCCAAACATTGTCAATACAGCAATACTCACACGCTGTAGTGTGTGGTATATGAAGGGAAAAGCATTCCAAGTTTTGACCATCAGCTGGTCCGCGGGTTGAAGTCTTTTCATTTCTCCCCACTTGTGTTTGCTCACCAACTCTGCTTGCTGTTATGCAAATCTTTCCAAATCTTCATTCAGTGACTTGAACTTATTCACCCACATGTCTGAGGCCTTCAAGGCAGCAGCTTGAGGCTCAAAATCTCTGATGGAGACACCGGGGATGTAACTCAGGTCAGCACTGTCCATTGCACACTCGTGTGGATGGGTGGTGAACTTAAAAAGATGAATGCGCTTATGAAATTCTCCAAAGCATGCTTTGAATGACTGCAGGACGTTAGATGTGAAGCCCGCTAGCTGCTGGAGATCAAGATGTTGAGCAGGGTCACTTGCTGTGCATGCATCTTTAAACTCTCCCAGTTTTTCAAAGTGTGGTAAATGACCTGTTTCTGTATCAGCGATGAAGAGTTCCAGCTTGTTTTCAAATGCAAACATGGCTTTTTGAAAGGATAAGACTGTATTTCCAATGCCATGCATTTTCACATTGAGCTGGCTCAGATGTTCAGTCATGTCCACAGGATAGTCGAACTTCAGGAGCCACTCAGTGTTAGCTAACTCAGGATGCTTGACATTTTTCATTTCAAGAGAAATTTGGATTTTGCTCAGACAAGCCACGAAACGGCTGAGCACATTTCCTCTTGACAACCAATGCACATTACTGTGCAGAAGCAGACCAGGATAATTATTCCCAACTTTATCCAGCAGTGTTTTAAACTGGCGATCATTTAAAGCTCAGGCAACAATAAAGTTGACCGCCGGAATGACCAGCGACATCACCTCACCCAGCTGCTCACCACACATCTGAGCACAAAGTGCCTCCTGATGTAGGATGCAGTGAAAACTTAGGATGGGTCTCTTTTCATGTTCATGAAAAAGCACTACGAATCCTCTGTTTTTCCCCACCATGCACGGAGTACCATCAGTACACACTGAAATAAGTTTCTCCATCGGTAGATTTTTTTTCTTTAGTGAACTCAGTGAAAGACTTGAATAAA
This sequence comes from Saccopteryx leptura, assembly GCF_036850995.1. Taxonomy (NCBI): domain Eukaryota; kingdom Metazoa; phylum Chordata; class Mammalia; order Chiroptera; family Emballonuridae; genus Saccopteryx; species Saccopteryx leptura. The sequence continues at coordinate 273,900,178 of NC_089505.1, read as the reverse complement.
TCCTCCCCTCTTGTTGTCTCTTTCATAGGCAAAACAGCAAGTCTTTCCTCACATAGTGTGTCACTGACAGCATACCTTGCAATCACGCTGAACTGGGATAAATGTCTTAAGTCTGTTGACTTATCCAAAGTGAGAGGAAAGAATGGTGCTGCATTTATGTCCTTCACTTGGGTTGCCTCAATTTGATTTACCATCATGATGATACAATCGTGAACAGTTCTTGTCTGACAGAGGCATGTCTTTTATTCGTTTGATTATCTTGTCTTTATCCAAAAAGTCGTCAAAAAGTTCACTGGCAACATCAAGCATGAATGTTTTGGCATACTCCCCATCTGTGAATGGCTTTTCGTTTTTCACAATTGCTAAATCACCAGCAAAGCTAGCCGAATTCCAGTCACCTTGTTAGGTCCAAACATGGAGTTGCTGCTGACTAGCTTGCACTCTGCACAGTAGCTCTTGACATGCTTTCTTCCTGCTGTCTCCCCGCTGGATATTTTAATGTAAATGTAGTATAGTGTGTGTCAAAGTGCCGCTTTGTATTTGACCGTTTCATTGATGCAGTTTTATCATTGCATATTAGACACACTGCAGAACCTGCTCTCTCCACAAAAGTGAACTCCTCTGTTTATTCCTGCTAAAAAGTACGATATTACTCATCTTTTTTTCTTTTAGCCATCTTCTTCATCAAAAGGGTTTCTGCAATTAGCTAGCTGACTACTTGATTAAAAGGAGGGAAGTTTACTTCCTGACTTCACAACGACCCGTGTACGTTACGCATTATCCAATAAAAATTTGGTGTTGTCCTGGAGGACAACTGTGATTGGCTCCAGCCACCCGCAACCATGAACATGAGCGGTAGGAAATGAATGGATTGTAATACATGAGAATGTTTTATATTTTTAATGTTATTATTATTTTTATTAAAGATTTGTCTGCGAGCCAGATGCAGCCATCAAAAGACCACATCTGGCTCACAAGCCATAGGTTCCCGACCCCTGGTCTAGTACTTTTGCCCATTGCAGCATTTAATACACCATGTTTGAATTGCCAATTTACTTGTCACTTTCTCTCCGATTAGACTGTAATCTCCTTGAAGGCAGAGGTTAGTCACTGATTGTAGGTAGAGCGCAGAGCATTTACCTGGCAGCTGTGGCTGATGCTATGCTGTGAGAACACTCCAGCAATGATAAACCCTCCCTGGCACACCCCAGAGGAAGCTCACCTGCTACACGGAAATGACTCAGCACTAGCCAGGCAGCCTCCTGACCTTTTTTGGCCATTTGTCCTAATATAACATCCTATTGGCTAAACCCATGTATATAAGCTAGTTTACTTCCTAAATAAAGTGAATCTGCATCATTAAACCTGGTCCCCAGAGTCGGGTCTTTGTGTCTCCGTTGTCCTCACCTCCAGTGGGACTTGTCCACATACTGGCTCCCAAACAGGGACCCAACCGGCATCCAAAGGACAGGTGAGTGACCCTCTGCAATGGGAAACCTTCTCCCCCACTCTCAAGCCCTGCACGCCCTATTGCAGTATAGGTGAGAGGAAGTTTGTGAAGAGGATCTCTGTACTTACTGGGAGATTCTCTCTGGTCTCAATCCCTAGATTGAGGACGTGCCCCTCTGGGACCTGGATACTTGGGCCTAAGCTCTCCAACACGTTCGTTCGGCCAAGGTGCATGGGGGGCAAACCTTCCCTCTTGGCCTCACTCCTGCCTTATTGGCAATACACACCTGCTTGACTAGTGCTCCTGCTGGGGACCCTTCGCCGGTCCCTAAGGTCCTACAGGCTACTCCTCTTTCAGAGGACCCCTACCTCCATATTTGCCTCCCATGTAGAGGAAGAAAAGGCTTGGGCCACCGAGTTTGATGGACTTGCAGCTGAGTGTGCAGAAACAAAACTAGATACATTAGAAACTGTGCCATCAACTCCGCCACCCAAAGAAGCAGAAGTCGCTACTTTCACATTCCCTGCTGGGGCACAATGCCCCACCCCAGCCTCTCAGACGCCATTTTCTACCCCAGCTTTAACGCCAACACGTGTTCCTGCTGCAGAGTGTATAGGGTGAGCCTATACACTCCCATGTGTCTTTTTTCTTTCTGTCTGTCTGTCTTGTCTATTTTTCTGTATCTCTCGCTCTCTCTCTCTTCCCTGCCCCTCTCTCTGAAATGAAAATGGAAGGACGCAGCCATGGCACAGTGGCAGGGACCACACCCTCTTCTAATTCAAGGGTTATGCTTCTGTTTTTCAGCCAATTTGGATTCCAGGACCCCCCCCCCCCCAACCTGCTTGACAGGGTTTCTTGGGCACCCACTAAGTGGTTCAGTCTTCACCTGTCCAAAGCCACAGCCCTGGCCTCCTCCACACTGACTACGCCTGAGGGGAGGAGGTCCTCAGTGCTCCAGAATAAGACCTCTGTGGCTGGCGTGCATGCCCCATCACCTGGGGGGATGTGGAGGCTTTGGCAGGGCGGGCCCAGAGAGTGGCCCCTTGCGGGCCCCCAGGTCCTGGTGCTCTGTTCCTGCTTATGTGTGCTATAGTAACCACTAACTCCCAGACGCAGGCAGACCCCACGTCTGGGCTGCTGTTCCCCACCCTGGCATAATTATGCCTGTTGAAGTTAGTAGCCCACAGTTTCCATCAGTATATTCCAGTAACTGCTCCCTTAGTCTCCTTTGTGACAATAGTGGCCGGGAATCCCAACAGTGGAACGGCACTATATCGGGTAACCTCAGTGACCCAATGCTACTTCTGAATAATAACACCGTCCCCTCGGAGGGGTGGATCCTCCTTCGAAATCATACTATGGGCAACTTTGCTGAAAACGGTACTACCAACCAAGGCTCAATACTTGGCCTACAAGCCCTCCTCCGCCCTAGCTACCAACAGCTGGGCCTGCCTCACTAACCTTGCCTTCCCAGGGTCACCTCTTTGCCCGTTCCTGTAAGACAAACATCTAAGAACACTCCCGAGAGAAGGAATTCCCTGGAGAGACTGCCGCATTGCCTCTGGCCTGGATGCGCAGACCATAAACCTCGGAGTTTGGCATCGAAAGCTGAGAAACGGAATGCAACCATATGCAGTACGCAGCCTGCAGCAAGCCATCCATTCTGTGTTTGGACGCTGGGACCTTTGTGGGAAGGGGGTGTGCATGGACCTATGTCCATTTTTTACAATCAAAATGGAACTGTGTTTAACGGCACCTCGAAGGTCTCTGTAACACAATGGGAGGGAAATGTCATCCCGATCCCTAGGAGGAACCCCCTGTTTAAGACCCCCGTTCTATTTTCTAACTAGTCAAACATTACAGAAGCTTGCCTCATTGTTTAATCCAGCTAATCTATTAGCATATAGTATAATAGGTATTATAGTTGTTTTAGTTCTACTAGGGTTCCATTGCATAATGTGTAGCATTCAGAAGCTACAACAGCAACAAGCAGTCATCAAGTAAATTCAACTGGCCTTAATGAAAAGAGAAGGGGGAGATTAGGTAGAGTGGAGAGCATTTACCTGGCAGCCGTGGCTGATGCTATGCTGTGAGAACACTCCAGCAAGGATAAACCCTCCCCGGCACACCCTGAAGGGAGCTCACCTGCTATACGGAAATGACTCAGCACTAGCCAGGCAGCCTCCTGACCTTTTTTGGCCATTTGTCCTATTATAACATCCTATTGGCTGAACCCATGTATATAAGCTAGTTTACTTCCTGAATAAAGTGGATCTGTATCACTGAACCTGGTCCCCGGAGTCGGGTCTTCGCGTCTCCGTTGTCCTCACCCCTGGTGGGACTTGTCCACAACTGATCATCACCAGATCTCAGCATAGTGCCTGAAAGATAAATGGTACTGTTTGTTGAATGAATAGAGGAATGCTACTAAGTGCAATGGAGTTAGGAAGGTATATTTTATTTATTTAATAAACACTTATTCAATGCCCGTTATGTGCTAGACATTCACAGGCACTGGAAATGACAGGAATGAACAGGACAAAGAACTTCACAGAGCCTACAGTCTAGTGGTAAAGACAGTCAATAGACCAACAATTATATAGAAATATAAAGCAGGATGGGGGAGAAGAAGCTTCTTATTTCATACAGAATCGTTGGGGAAGACCTTACACATAAGGTTATATTAGAGCAAAGTCCCAAAGGGAATGAGCTATATATAATACATGGTAAATGGGATATGCAATGAAAACATCATCAGTAGTACTTCTTAAAATTATCCCACTAATATTGATTCTCTATCATGGATCATTTCTCTCAGCTACGTGGGTAATTTCCCAAAGGGTTTTTTAAGCTCTCACTTTTATTGTGGCTCTCTCTAGGTACTAAGCAAAACAGCTCAAGGTTCTTTATTTCACAATCCATGTAAAAGGGTTCTTGTAGTGGAAAGGAAATCTCTTTATTTCTAAAGCATTTTGAAATCATTGACTAACCCAAACAATACATACTATTGGTAGAAATGTTTTATCTTTTGTTGACTGGCGGGCTGGGCAAGAGCAATTAATATAGCCACCTGAACTCATTTTATTTCTGTGAGAAGCTTGCATTTCAAGGGTAAATTCAAGTCTATAACCTAGTCTACTTGGCAACTTTTAGTTTTTCTTTTTAAGTAAAATTAAATTAAATCAGGGCTATTCAAGGGAGTTTCCCAAGGTCTGTAAGGGACATGAAGAGTTCCCTAACAGGGGTCAAATAATTACAGGGTTCTCTTAAGTAAAAGAAAGAGAGTGACTGTGTTAGTGTTGCAGTGATGTGGGAAGGGCAATACAACAATATTTTATAAAGTCTAGGTGACTGGCGGAAAAGTGGTGGGAACTTTCTACAAATAGGAGAGTCTATATAGCATGGGAACCATTAAGTATAAACCTTAAAACAAAATTAGTTGACGTTTTTACATGCTTTACCATTGTTGTCACACTTTCAGACAGGGTAGATATCTTTTGTTGATTCTGTGAAATGCTGAAATAAGCAACAGGCCTCTAAAGACTTAATACTACTGTACCGCTAGTGCTAGTATTTACTCAGACATTTTATGAACAAAAAGGGAAATTTGAATTGTGAATCTAGAATTCAGGACAATATATATATAGTTTTGAATTATTTTTATTTTTTATTATTTATTCATTTCAGAGAGGAGAGAAAGAGAGAGAGAGAGAGAGAAAGAAGGGGAGGAGCAGGAAGCATCAACTCCCATATGTTGTTGTACGAGGCTTTGTGCTCACACATAACCATGTGTTTCATCTTTTAAACTTGAAATACACAATCATAGAAAGATACTCATTTTTAAGAAAGATATTGTACATAAGTATGATTTGTTTAAGAAGATAAACACTCTTTTTATTGTCAGGTGTTTTAAATCCTACATTTGTTAAACAAAAGAACTCTGAGACAGAGTTTTAAATTAATTAAAACTTAAAAAGGGCCCTGGCCGGTTGGCTCAGTGGTAGAGCCTCGGCCTGGCGTGCAGAAGTCCCGGGTTCAATTCCCGGCCAGGGCACACAGGAGAAGCGCCTATCTGCTTCTCCACCCCTCCCCCTCTCCTTCCTCTCTGTCTCTCTCTTCCCCTCCCACAGCGAGGCTCCATTGGAGCAAAGATGGCCCGGGCGCTGGGGATGGCTCCTTGGCCTCTGCCCCAGGTGCTAGAGTGGCTCTGGTCGTGGCAGAGCGACGCCCCAGAGGGGCAGAGCGTCGCCCCTGGTGGGCGTGCTGGGTGGATCCCGGTCGGGCGCATGCGGGAGTCTGTATGACTGTCTCTCCCCGTTTCCAGCTTCAGAAAAATACACACACACACACAAAAAAAAAATTAAAAAGTTTTGGAAACACCTAATTGTTTTTATTTTTCTTTCTTTCTTTCTTTCTTTCTTTCTTTCTTTCTTTCTTTCTTTCTTTCTTTCTTTCTTTCTTTCTTTTTTTGTATTTTTCTGAAGTTGGAAACGGGGAGGCAGTGAGACAGACTCCCACATGAGCCCGACCGGGATCCACCCAGCATGCCCACCAGGGGGCGATGCTCTGCCCATCTGGGGTGTTGCTCTGTTGCATCCAGAGCCATTCTAGTGCCTGAGGCAGAGGCCATAGAGCCATCCCCAGTGCCAGGGCCAACTTTGCTCCAATGGAGCTTTGGCTGAGGGATGGGAAGAGAGAGACAGAGAGGAAGGAGAGGGGGAGGGGTGGAGAAGCAGATGGGTGCTTCTCCTGTGTGCCCTGGCCGGGAATCGAACCCGGGACTCCTGCACACCAGGCTGATGTTCTACCACTGAGCCAACTGGCCAGGGCCTATTTTCCTTTCTTTTATAAGATGATGAAGCAACTCTTTGTATTACTTACTAGTTATTTCAGGAAACTGAAAGATAGTTCTGGCATAAAAGGCATTTTAGAAGTTTTAATATTCTTCTGGTCCTGGCTGGTTGGCTCAGTGGATAGAGAGTCGGCCCAGCGTGTAGACTTCCCAGATTTGATCTCCCGTCAGGGCACACAGGAGAAACGACCATCTGCTTCTCTCCCCTCCCTCTCTCTTTCTTCCCCTCCTACAGCCAGTGGCTTGATTGGTTTGAGCATCAGCTCCAGACAGTAGTTGCAAGGTGGATTCCAGTCGGGGTACATGTGAGAATCTGTCTATCTCCTCTTCTTTCACTTAAAAAAGAAAAGTTTTAATATTCTGACCTTGAGAACTGAATTTAGGAAAGGCAACATCAAGCATGATCACAGGAGACACATTCATAAATACCTAAAGACAAAACTTTCAGCAAAGTTGTAATAACACAGCAATAAGCAACAATGGTTGCTAGAATTTAACTTTTTTCAAAAGTAAGGACTCTTAAAAATTATTTAAGACTATGTGAAGAAGCACCAAGAATTAGTTGAATATTTTGTGGCCTCTACCAATCTGTATATAAAATAACTAATTCATTTCATAGGAAAAAGATTCACATTCTAATTTTACTCTTTCTGTATATAATTTGCAGTAAATTACTTATTGATATGCCTTTATATGCATTCATTCCCACATACATATACAAATATATAAACATACAAATAGGTATTAATTTGAAGACTTTAACTATAGTTTTTTTAAAAGCTTTTTTTTTTTTTTGGTCATTGAATCTGTCATTTTCTTTTTCTTTTTAATTATTATTATTATTTTTTTTTTTCTGAAGCTGGAAATGGGGAGAGACAGTCAGACAGACTCCCGCATGCGCCCGACGGGGATCCACCCGGTACGCCCACCAGGGGCGACGCTCTGCCCACCAGGGGGTGATGCTCTGCCCCTCCGGGGCGTCGCTCTGCCGCAACCAGAGCCACTCTAGCGCCTGGGGCAGAGGCCAAGGAGCCATCCCCAGCACCCGGGCCATCTTTGCTCCAATGGAGCCTTGCTGCGGGAGGGGAAGAGAGAGACAGAGAGGAAGGAGGGGATGGGGGTGGAGAAGCAAATGGGTGCTTCTCCTATGTGCCCTGGCCGGGAATCGAACCCGGGTCCCCCGCACGCCAGGCCGACGCTCTACCGCTGAGCCAACCGGCCAGGGCCTCTTTTTAATTATTTTTATTTATTTATTCATTTTAGAGAAGAGAGACAGAGAGAGAGAGAGAAGGGGTGAAGGAGCAGGAAGCATCAACTCCCATATGCGCTTGACGAGGCAAGCCCAGGATTTTGAACCGGCAACCTCAGCGTTCCAGGTCAACACTAAGACTTTATAGTTGTTTTTTTATTTTTTTTATTTTTTTGTATTTTTCCGAAGCTGGAAACGGAGGCAGTCAGACAGACTCCCGCATGTGCCCAACCAGGATCCACCTGGCATGCCCACCAGGGGGCGATGCTCTGCCCATCTGGGGTGTCGCTCTGCTGCCACCAGAGCCATTCTAGCGCCTGAGGCAGAGGCCACAGAGCCATCCTCAGTGCCCAGGCCAATTTTGCTCCAATGGAGCCTTGGCTGCGGGAGGGGAAGAGAGAGACAGAGAGGAAGGAGAGGGGGAGGGGTGGAGAAGCAGATGGGCGCTTCTCCTGTGTGCCCTGGCCAGGAATCAAACCCGGGACTCCCGCACGCCAGGCCGACGCTCTACCACTGAGCCAACTGGCCAGGGCCTAATAGTTTTAAAATATAATTAACTTAGGCTTGACCAGGTGGTGGCTCAGAGGATAGAGCGTCAGACTGGGACACAGAGGACCCAGGTTCGAGGCCCCAGGGTTGCCAACTTGAGCGGGGGCTCATCTGGTCTGAGCAAGGGGTCACTCAGTCTGCTGTAGTATCCCGGTCAAGGCACAAATGGGAAAGCAATCAATGATCAACTAAGGTGCCACAATGAAGAATTAATGCTTCTCATATCTTTCCCTTCCTGTCTGTCTGTCCCTATCTGTCCCTTTTCTGTCTCTCTCTGTCACACACACAATATATATATATATAATTAACTTAGTACTAAATAAAACAATGTATATATCATAGTAAATTTGCCATTTGAATATCTATAACTTTCTTGGTAAAAAACAGAAAATTATATGCATTACCACTGTATATATGTTTGTATTTTTAAAATATAGTATCTAGTATAATTAAACATTATACATTTTTATTGAATTTATTGGGGTGACATTGGTTCTCAAAACCATACAGGTTTCAAATGTGTGACTTAACAAAACATCATTAATTGCCATATTTAACCAGAGTAACCAACTTTTCCTTTCTTCAAACACAAAAGGGAACTAGAAAATTAAAAACCAAAATTTATTTACCTATTTTTTCTCCTTCAGCATTTATTTCATACAATTTTAACAAATTTGAGGATGCAAAAATAACTAAATTGTGTATGTGTGTATAATATCATTCAAATGTATTTGCATGTTTTGTTCATTTATTGTCAATTCAAGCAATAAAGATTAACTTGACATTATATTTAGTGACCAAATTTTTTATTTTTTATTTTTTTTTATTTTTTACAGAGACAGAGAGTGAGTCAGAGAGAGGAATAGACAGGGACAGACAGACAGGAACGGAGAGAGATGAGAAGCATCAATCATTAGTTTTTCATTGCGCGTTGCAACACCTTAGTTGTTCATTGATTGCTTTCTCATATGTGCCTTGACCGCGGGCCTTCAGCAGACTGAGTAACCCCTTGCTGGAGCCAGCGACCTTGGGTTCAAGCTGGTGGGCTTTTGCTCAAACCAGATGGGCCTGTGTCCAAGCTGGCGGCCTCGGGGTCTCGAACCTGGGTCCTCTGCATCCCAGTCCAACGCTCTATCCACTGCGCCACCACCTGGTCAGGCTAGTGACCAAAGTTTTGTATTTATTTCTTTTCTAAGAAACTGTCTATGCGTCCAAAGATTATTTATTAATTAATTTAATCATTTGTCTAAACTTTTAAATCTAACGATTTGGAAATTACTGTAATTTAGCTGACACATCAAATCCTAGTGATTTGTAACACTAAGAATTGCGTAAAATTAAACCCTTTGAACAGACATTCATTATCATTCCATTTAGTTGAATATAATTTTATACATATAATTTTTTACTTAACGCAAGTTATGAAAACAGTGGTAATTTATTTAATTTCTAAACCAATGTAGGGAATTTAAGAGTTTGAATCACAAGAAATTTAACCCTGGTCTTAAACAAGCCAAACTATTGTGCTGACGTTATTTTTATATGGTATACTATTTTTTTAAAACTCTCAATCATTACAAAACTCTTATCTTAAAATTAAAAGTTTTTCTTCTTATCTTGTAGCTGTATTCAGGCTATTATGTAAATATATTTTTTAGTGTCAACAAAAAGAAACAGTTTAATAACTTTTTTCTTTTTTTTTTTTTACCTACTTTTGACTACTTATCTGGACAATATTCCTAGAGTAAGCATAACAACTGAATGCTTCTTTAAAATTAATTAATCTTTAAAGTTTTCCAAGAGAAGAAAAAGAAAAAAAAGTGTGAAGGCGCCAGCTTCAGACAAATATGAACTTGTTTTCATAAAAAGCTAATTACGCTTTCTTCAAGGAGGAGGAAGAAAATTTAAATATAGAAAAGTACACTTTACATATATACACATAAAAGAGAGAGTCATGTAGTTAGTCTTGACATAACTTGAATCCTTGACAATTTTATCAAGCCATCAATTAAAATGTCATGTATCATTAATCCTCAAAGTACAAAATCCAAGGAGGGAATGTTTCTTAGATTAAACAAAAATTTCTCTCTTTTTGACAAATGAGACAATCTCCTTAAGAAGTTTTCTTCTTCTTCTTCTTCTTTTTTGTTTTTGTTTTTGTTGTTGTTGTTCTGAGGCATTTCTTTTTTTTTTCTTTATTCATTTTTAGAGAGGAGAGAGAGAGGGAGAGAGAGAGAGACAGAGAGAGAAGGGGGAGGAGCTGGAAGCATCAACTCCCATATGTGCCTTGACCAAGCAAGCCCAGGGTTTCGAACCAGCGACCTCAGCATTTCCAGGTCGACGTGTTATCCACTGCCCCACCACAGGTCAGGCTGAGGCATTTCTTGAATAAAACTTGTTCATATCACAATTTCCCCAAAGTTGCCACTGCTTTCCAAATGGTCTCTGGTGAAATTGTGCAAGTCAGAATTTAAGTGTACAAGTTAGCATGTAAAGAGAACACATGAAGGCAGTAGGTGTTTCGCCTGAGACAGTTTTATATTGAGAAAACCCTTGAGAACACAATGGTCTATTAAAATGGTGCTTGGTTGACTTGATGTCCCCAGGGCATGGCCAAAGACCAGTTGTCTCCAATCCGGACCTGAACAGAATCTCCTGATTTGGTGCAGAATAAACAAAGCAGTTCTCAGGGGACAGTGACAAGACTGGGAGAGAAGTCCTTATAAGATTTGTAAAAATGACCCAAAGGAAAGTTCATCCAAACTTTTCAAGCCGGTCTGCGGAGACCTTTGAACTCCTTAGTTCTGGAGACTTGTTCAAAGATAAACTTATCAGAGCTCCTCTCCCTACAAATAAGAAATTGTGTTTGTACAAAGCTATCTATGTCCCCTCCACAAGGAGAGGGAAGAAAGTTTAGATCCCCTCCCTACATCGTTTTCCTCTTGTAGACAAACAACACTCAGAACACTTGTCAAGCAGAAGCTGGTGTTGGCTTAAAATTAATTTTGCCAAATAACAATGCAAAACTTGTTAGGTTTTGAAAAAAATATTCCAAGGAATTTAATCCTATAAGACAAAATAAACCTAACACTTAAGTGCTTCACTGAAATATCAGAGTTCAATTTAGCTTTGTGACCTGACCAGGTGGTGGCGCAGTGGATAGAGCATCAGACTGGGACACGGAAGATCCAGGTTCAAAACCCTGAGGTCATCGGCTTGAGTGCGGGCTCATCTGATTTGAACAGGGCTCAATAGCTTAAGCCCAAGGTCGCTGGCTTGAGCAAGGGGTCACTTGGTCTGCTGTAGCCCTCACCCCTTCAAGGCACATGTGAGAAAGCAATCAATGAACAACTAAGGAGCCGCAACAGAGAACTGATGCTTCTCATCTCTCTCCTTTCCTGTCTGTCTGTCCCTATCTGTCCCTCTCTCTGTCTCTGTCACACACACACACACACACACATAAAATTTAGCATGTGCATGTGCAGGTAGACACACAGAGGATTCCCAAGTTGAGGGTCTTGTCCAACGTGGTGAGGGCTTCAGCTGTGTCTGGGTGGAACTTCTGTTCTTGTCAATTCCCTCTGAAGATCACCAGCAACACACTTGTAATTGAACACGTTGGGTTTATTGATTATTGCAGCTAGGAATCACCCACACTATGGGGAACCATGAAGTCTCAGTAAGTGAGTATACAAAGGACTTACTGTAGATATGGGCTTAATAAAGCACATGAGGCAAAATAGACAGGTAAAGTGAATATGAGTAAAGTCTACGTGGGTTTTCTGTGTACTAGTCTTATTCTTGCAACTTTTCTTTGTTTGGAATTATTTCCAAAAGAAAGACTCTTAAGAAAATAATAAATCTAATTAGGCTTCATATACAGGGTGGGGCAAAAGTAGGTTTACAGTTGTGAGTACATGGAAACAGTTTATTCTTGTATTATCATTTACTGATTATCATATTATTTATCCATATGAATAACTATAACTCTACTTTTTCCCCACCCTGTGCATACACATACTGAGAGTTAAATTTAAGCAGATGTCCGCTGGAACCCCTCAATCTCATAAGATCTAATCTTTTGGCACAACCTCCTCTCCTGTGTCTCAAATGAATTCCATAGCTGGAGAAGAATTAAGGCACACCTAAAATTTCTGTGATTTATCCAGATGCTAATGCACTATGGTCACTTCTGTATCTGGGTTCTTGTTTTTCAGTTTATTTTCTGCCCTATGCGTCAACTCGGATGTGGAATGTGGTCCCATCCACTTACTTACACAAAGCATTTGAGTGTTGCAGACATTACAGAAGATTCGGGGTGCTGGGAAGGAGCCACATTGTGCACCACAGAGCAAACAACCTAAAATTACACTTTACACTTCCTGTTCTTAAAAAGCCTTTGGCCACACCACCCCTTGGGATTTCTCATTGCCGTTTCATAGGTTGAAACCTATGCCATGTCGGCTCTCTGCCGTCCTGCTATCTTTCTTTGTCTTCTTGGTCCCTTTCTTCTCTTCCCTCCCTCAGAAACAAACCAAATTATTTTTATTATCCTCTATTCATCAGCTTAATCATTTATTTTTATTCCATGGGTCCCTGCTAATAGCAATAGCTTTCTTAAATGGCTCTTTAAATTACTCACCCTAAGATTATAAAAATGTCACCACGAACCACAATCCCTTCCCAGAACTTGGTGCCCAGCTACAGAGAGATGGACAGGAGACAGTCTTCAGCTGTCAGTTCTTTCAGACTTTGCCTCGGTCACAGAGAATCTTGCTCAAGTCATGCCCAGCCCTCAATGGCAGCTGTTAGAATTGGACTGTCAACTGATGCCAAACCTTTCCAGCTGGGCCAGATGGCTCAGTCTCCCTCATGGACACTGTCTTCATTCACTCATTCACTCATATGCAGGCTATTGCCTCCTGTCCTGAGCTTGGCTCAAGCAGTTTGCCTCACCCCCAGCTCAAAAAAAAAATGAAGTAACAGTTCCTTCTGATTAACCAAATCCTTCCCCAGTTCAAGCCCTGCCTCCTTGCTTAGTATTTTGTCCTCGATACCATCCTGCTGACCTCCACTTTCTCCAAAATTCTTTGAAAATACCACTTCATTTCACAATTATTACACAGCATCTAATAATGTCCCAATGATATGTCTTTTCTCTAATTGTCAGTATCAGGAGATGTTGTGATCCGTTTGGCTCTGTTTTTTGTTTCTTTGCTTCTGGCTTAAGCTGTCCCTCCATGCAATATAAAAAGAAAGAGGGAAGAGTTTGGGTTATTAGCTGTAATAAGGATCTGTACAAGAATGGCTGCCTCTGCCTGGTAGGTACTTACCAACCTCAAACACAATCATCCATTCACATTTGATGCCTTTTTATACTGTCTGGGTCACTGATTTCTTGTGTGACTTTCATATGTAGTGTCTTTTTTTGTTAATTTCATGGGTCCTGACCAAGCCATTGCTTACTTTCCCTCAATCTTCTTCAGTGGTTCTTTCTTTCTTTTTATTTGTCTTAAAATAAGTGTCCTACAAAGCTCTATGCCCCCACTTTTCTTTTTTCTCTATGCACACTTGTTCTCTCTACGGTCTTTACCTACATCTATTAAACTCTCAACTTCATTAGACTTGGCCCCATGTATGAGCTGCTCCCCAAACCAGTCTGTGACAGTGAGGGCCCAACTCACCTGATAAGATGAGGTTAGGCTAAGAGATTTCTGCCTTTATTGCAGACTCAAAGGATTGAGCAGGCCATTGCACTCTGGGCATACACCAGGCAAGTCATCTCTCTGGTCTACCCCTAACAGGAGGGCCAGGTTGCTTGTCTGTGCCCAGAATTTGCTGCTCTCCTGGGTTGCAGGTAGACCTCTTGGTGTGCCCGGGCCTATACCCATGGCTTGTATCCTAGGCAGCTGGTGAGTGTTTGTTCTTATGGGCCCTATTTCTTTTCCTCAATCTTCTTCCCCTTGTCTTTGATATATTTCCCTGGGTCCTGGGGCTTCTACTTTCTGAAGTGGGATTTCTACTCTCTGCTCCAGAAGCCACTTGCTCATTCTAGTGGGGTGTTTCCTCCTACCTTGTTTCTTTATAGGTTTTATTTGCAGTTGGATTTAAGAGCCAGACACTTCTCCCTAGTATTTACCCAGTTCCTTCATCCTTGTTCCCTCCAACCTCTCTGTGCTTGCTCCCAGTATGTCAAGTGGCTTTGTGGTTGACAATCATTCTTCGGTTTACAAGAATCTCTCCACTATGCAGATTATTTGAAATAAATTCCCAAACCCAGACTTTTCCCCCCAAATCAGCCTAATTTTCTGCTGACTCCTCCTGGATGTTTTACTGGTATCCCAGGTTAAGCTTAAGTATCCAAGCCAGATCTTGTTCTTCCATTTACTAATTATTTCTTCTCCTTGCCTTTCTACTTCAGTTAACGCCATCATTTTCCAATCACACAGAGCCTTCCAGACACTCATGTTCTCCCCTTCCAATTAGTTGTTAGACCTTGTAGATTTAATTTCTTTCTTTTTTTTTCTTTCCCAAGTGAGAGGAGGAGGGATAGAGAGACAGACTCCCACATGCACCCTAACCAAGATCTACCTGGCAACCCCTGTCTGGGGCTGATACACTTCCCATCTGGGGCCATACTCACAACCGAGCTATTTTTAGCACCTGAGGCAGAGGTTCTATGGAGTCATCCTCAGCACTTGGAGCCAATGTGTTTAGAAGGGGGAGGGGGAGGGGTGGAGAAGCAGATGGCCACTTCTTCTGTGTGTCCTGACCGGGAATTGAACCCAGGACATCCACACTCCAGGCTGATCCTCTACCACTGAGCAAACCAGCCAGGGCTGGTTTAATTTCCTCAAAGAGGTTAAGCTGCAGCATAGAGTAGAGATTACTATGAAGCTGGAATTCCCAGTTCTACAACTTAATGTCTGTGTAACCATGGGACAGCTATTTAACTTCTATTTGCTTCAGTTGACTTATTTGTCAGATAGGAATAATAATGGCACCTACATCACAAGGTTGTGATGTGATATATATGCTAAAGCACTTGGAACAGTACCTGATGCACTGTAAGTGCCACCAATTGTTTACTATTTGTATCTATTCCAACCAGAGTCTTTTAATTCCCACCATGGCCTCCATGTCATTCTCAGCATGAACATCCTAGTTCAGATCTACATTGAATTACTTCCCTAGCCTCCAAACCATTCATCCCTCTCCTAGCTAGTCTCTCCACCATGCTAGACAGAGCTTCCTTAAGCTCAGCTTTGGCCACCCATTGCTTCTGTCCATCACCCCCAGTACCCCAGCTGCCAGCATCTCTCACCGGGAAGACTAAAATAGTTCCCCAACTGCTCACACTGAATTCACTCTTGTCTTTTCTACTCTCTCTCTGCTCTTTTGCCACATCTGATCTTGTCACGTCCCTCTTTAAAACACTTCAGTGGATTCCCAGTGCTCTTGGAATAATGTAGTCACAGCCTTGCTACTCAAATACAGAATCTTGGTCTGCAGGCCAAGCCTATTGAGTCTGACCTGCATTTCAACAAGATCCCCACTGAGGTTTAAGAAGCCTTATTCTTAATGGTCCCAGATAGCCTAGCCCTCTTTCTTCTGCAGTCGCCTCCTGCTCTTCTCTTCTGTTCCCTGTGTTCTTGCCTCACTGGCCATCATTTGGTCCCTCCAATGTCTCAGGCTCCACTTCACTGCAGGACCTAGTACCTGTTGTTCCCACAACCTGGGTTACTCTTCCCATTAGCTCTTTGCTTTTGCCTGGCTAGTTCCTTCAGACCTCAGCTCAACTGTCTTTTTCTCAAAGAAGGCCTTCCTGACTCCGAGGACTGGGCCAAGTCCCTGTATCATCCAGTTGCATAGCACCTTGTGCTTTTCCTTCAAAACACCTAATGCAATTTGTAATTATATACAGGGGTGGGCCAAAGTAGGTTTACAGTTGTTCATATGGAAAATGACATGCAGGTTATGATTATTACAATAGTTTTGGTAACTCAAAAGAATGACACAATGCACTTAGGTACAATCTCGTAAGTGCTCAATTGGCTGGCCTTCATTATTTACACATTCTTGTAGTCTTTGAACATCAGTAAACAAACCTGAATTTCAGTGATCTGCTTGGGTTGGCCCCACTGCTTCTTGACGTGGTTGAATTCAAACAGTTTTTCCCACCCTTGTCTTTATTTGTGGATAAAGAACATGCATCTTTTCCCCTAGACTACAGCTTCATGAAGACAGATACCATGTCTGTACTGCTCATTTTGTATTCCTCAGAACCTAGTACAATGCTTAAAATGTTATAAGTATTTAATAAAATACATATCCCTTGCCACCTTCATTCATTCAACAAATATTTATTGTGCATCTACTACACACCAGGCACTTGGCTATATGCTGGATATATAGTAAAGAGGAAAACCAAAACAGTTTCTCCTTTTATTACAGTCTAGTGGGGGGAGGGCAGACAGCCATATAATCAGAAATAAACCTATTAAAACTAAGGTAAATACTACAAAACAAAAGTACAGAATGCCATGAACATTCATGAGAGCTGATCAGAGATATTTTCCAACTGCTGCTGCTCAATATAGAAAAGGTAAAGTTCAATATGTACTTTTCTTTTATAGAACATCTTTGAAATATTTCATATGACATTTAATTCACTTATTTAAACTTACCTGTCCATAGCCTTTAGTATATTCACAGAATTATATAATTATCACCACAAGTTTTAGAATGTTTTCTTTTTCCTCCAAAGAACCTCTTCTTTTGTTGGCCATCATCCTCATGCTCCCCATAACCACTAATCTACTTTTTGTTTCTATAAATTTGCTATTCTGGACATTTGGTGTAAATAGGATTATACAAAATGTGATCATCTACAACTGGCACCTTTCACTTAGCACAGGGGTTGGGAACCTATGGCTCGTGAGCCAGATGTGGCTTTTTTGATGGCTGCATCTGGCTCACAGACAAATCTTTAATAATAAAAAAATAACGTTAAAAATATAAAACATTCTCATGTATTACAATCCATTCATTTTCTACCTCTCATGTTCATGGTTGCGGGTGGCTGGAGCCAATCACAGCTGTCCTCCGGGACAACACCAAATTTTTATTGGATAATGTGTAATGTACACAGGTCGTTGTATGGCTCTCACGAAATTACAGTTTAAAATAGGTGGTGTTTATGGCTCTCTCAGCCAAAAAGGTTCCCGACTCCTGACTTAGCAGAATGTCTTCAAGGCTTATCCATGTTGTGGCATTTATCAACACTTCATTTCTTTTTATTGCTGAATAATATTCCGTTGTACCATGTATTAGTCTTAGTGTAGCAAGAAACAGGATGCCGTTCCTCTGTATTCTCCATAGCCAAACAAATTCTATGTGTCATGTTCCCAGAAGAAGGTGACAGTAAGTAAACATTGGCTGAGCCTTGCATGGGTGGTAGCGATGTTTAGAAAGCTCCTTTTCATGAGTGGCTTTAGACACTCAGCTCTCTTGGTCTGCTTAGCGTTCTGACTCACAAACGAAAGTGATTCTATTTTGGCATTCTTTCTCTCTTTCTCCTGCTCTTAGTTCTTTGGTCTCTACTGACTTGCCGTGTTAAATTATGCAAGTTACTTAAACTCTGTTTATTTAACTCCTGTGTGCTCTGTAAAATAAGCCCCGTCCAGCCTGTTTTTTTGCCAAAGCTGTTTGGAGACAGTTTTTCATATGATATGCATCATCAGCTCCCACAGAAGGCAAAAGGAATTTGACATGTGGGGGTAGTCTGGGATCCAGTCCAAAATTAGTGCTCATCTGGAAGAAATATGGAAGCCTGATACTCGCTTACTGGCCTTTTAGTCATATTTACTTATTGCCTTCCCTGTAAGGAACTTTGTAAATCTTTATCTTTTGTGCTTTTTCTATATAAGGTGAGATGAGCTTTAGAGAAAGAGAAAGAGAGAGAGAGAGAGAGAGAGAGAGAGAGAGAGAGAGAGAAAGGAAAGACTGTAGTGGGAAAAGCCTCTGACACCCTCTATTGGCCAACTGTAAACCAAAGAGAGCAATTTGTCTGTCCTAGCTCTGTGAACCTGGGGAAGGATTACCCATAACATTCCAAATTCATTTGCTCTCTCTCTCTTGCCCCCGCCAACCCCGAGATTGGCCTCTCCAGACCCCATCTTGGGAAGTAAAACCTAATTAGACTAAAACTCTCACTCATCTTCTTGTGCAATTCTCTGTGCTGGGTGCTGAGGAGGATGCAAAAGAAAGAAGGCAATTTCAAATTTCAAGCACTCAAGGTCTAAGGGAGAGAGAAAAGGTGCAGCACAAGGCAGAATGAACTAAGTGCCAAGAGAAGGAAAAACCGAAATGCTCCGGGAGCAGAAACAAGAGAGGCGGGGCGACAATAACCGTGGCGTGGAGATGATTTGAGCTGTGTGGTAGATAGAACTTTTCTAGGTGAACATAGGAAGTTCTAGTTTCAAAAGGACTTCCCTGGGATGGGAAATACATAGCAGCAGTCTTAGATGTGTGAAGGGCAACTGTAAAAACAAACAAACAAAAAACTGACAAAATAGGATGGAGGCCTTGGTACTAGACTAGGGAAGCTGTTCTTGGTAATTTAAGCAAAAGGAAGCCGATGAAGGTTTTCGGGAGTCAGGGTGTACTTCAAAACTTCACTTCAGGACAGTTAACCTGGAAAGAGGGTGAAGAACAGATTGGCAAGAGGAGAGACGTCAGGCTGAGAAATCAAACAGGTGGGTGTGGAGTAGAGGCAGAAGGCGTAGAAAGGAGGTGACAGCTACAATAGGCTCTGAGCCCGAGATGCGGCGACGGCTAGGGGTAGACACTCCTGGACAAAACTCCCTCTCACTCTGAGGGACTGGGAGGAGTCAAAGTCAGAGCAACAACTCCAGGTGACGTTGGGCGCCCAAATGCGACCTCCGATTGGCTACTCCTGCCGCCAGTCCCTACAGGAGGCGGTGCCCTGCCCCCGCCTGTCCCGGGCTTGGTGTGAGGCGGGCGCCGGCTGAGAGCCCCAGGAGCCCTGCACCAGGCGCGGCTGGGACTTCGGGTGCGGCCGCCGGGGGCTAGTAGCAGAGGTAAGCTGATGGGAAAGGCGGGGGCTACGGGGCGACCTCAGTGCCTCGGATGCCCGGGTGTCCCCGCCCCCGGGAGAGCGCGCGGTCCCAGGGGCTTCGCGGGTCGGAGGCTGGGGGTGGCCGGCGGAGGCGGCGGGCTGGGACCCCAGGGATCGCGCAGGCTGGCTCAGGACTAGCCTCCGCGCGTCCCGCCGCGGCTCTCCAGCGTCCGCCCCCTCTCTGCCCCCGGGACTGGGGTCTCATCTGGGGGCGGGGGGCGGCGGCGCCTCGCCACCCAGTCTCCTGTGACATTTTGTTTGAAAAAGCGGGGCCCCGGTTTATGGTGCGGAGCGGGCACTCAGGGGGTCGCACCCGGGAGCCCCGCGTCCCCGGCAGAGGGGCCCACGCAGTTGAGGATGCTGCGGCTCGGCCTCGGCTTCTTGGGAGCCCCACTGTGATCTTGGGACGAAACTTCGCAAAACTTGAAAGAACCATTTTCTACACCTCGAATTGACGGAATACCAGAGTGCCCTTATGTGACCTACCATGAAACTGCGCTGTCCCTGAAGTTATTAGACCACTTTTAAGAAGACAGAACGTTTGAACTGCAGATTTGATGTGCGAAATGCAGTGGAAAGAGAAGTTAAACCATTTACAGTGTACAAGCTGTGCTGTGCTACCTGCAGGTTACTGCTTTCTTTGTGAAAATGACCGTCGCGAGCCTGTCCTCACAGCGGTGTGTGTCCCCCCAGGACCTGTGGACTGAGGTGCATGGCTGTTCTGGGCAGTGTCACCGAAGAGCACAGGCTGTACTGAAGTGGGGATGAGTGATGGTCCGGAGGTTCCTTCAACAAGGCATGCCTCAGTGTGGCCAGGAAAGATCTTTTTTGCTTTAAGGGGGAAAAATACAGTTACCTGGCCAGGTTAAGCTGTGCTCTAAGAGGAGAGAATTAAAGAGTATGAGTGGCCACCCTGAGCCTCATCAGGGTAAGTTTAAGAAGATGAATTCGTTCTTTGCTTTTTCTTTCTCTTTTGGGATTTGGGAGAGAAACAGGAAGTCAAAGACTCAGAGAAAAGAGCTTTCACTCTACAATTGTAAACAGTTAATTTTGTGTCAGTAAATATTTCCAAAAGTCATTGGGGCATTTGGAAAACCAAGGCGTTTTCCTGCCCACTGCAGCAAAGAGAGGTTACTTTCAAACTCAGAATCTAGTGATGACTTTTATTTAGCAAGTGGATATTGCTCCCAAAGCTATATAATTGGTTCTATAAAATCAGTGGTAATGGAAAAGGATGATGGATATTGTTCAAAATTAGAATCTTTACTCAAGATGATGCATTAACACAGTAGTTACTTTATATTAACTGAAATTACAGAATAAAATGAGGAAATCAGGTGTCTAGACCTCATGGCAGACCATTAGCCAACCAATCTAGTTATTAATTTTAAAAAAAATTATGATCCTATTAATAGGGACTGCAGACATTAAATGCCAATAATATTTTAAGGTTTTGCTACTTAACTGTAAAATAGGTAATTAGCAGAACCAAAAAAGTGAATAGGCATTTCAGCTTAGAATTTATATATTGTGTCAATTTTATAGCAAAGTACTCTTTGACATATGTCTGTTTCTTGTCATTTTTGAGATTAAGAATTACCTCTAGATTATTTGAGTTAATAATGGAATTCTTGACAGAGATAACTACAAACAAGGGATCATTGACCTTGTTAATGTTGACCTAATATAAATCCACTTAAACTGTTACTTTTTCTTTACTCCTTTGTAAATATATGTTTTTTCTCAAATTAAGGTATAATTCACAAACCATTAAATTTAATATTTTAAAGTACACAGTTTAGTGGTTTTCAGGATAGTCACAAGGTTGTCCAGCCAATTAGCACTATCTAATTCTGGAATATTTTCATTACTCCATAAAGAAACCCCAAATGGATCATTATTGCCCTCTCTTCACAGCCCCTGGCAATTACCAACCAAATTTCTGTCTCTTTGGATTTACTTATTTCATATAAATGAAATCACACAATATGTGGCCTTTTGTGTCTGGCTTCTTTCACTTGGAATTTAGGGTAATGTTTTCAAGTTTCATCCATTGTAGCATGTGTTAGTACTTTATTCTTGTTTTGTGGTTGAATAATATCCATTCATCTAATAATGGACATTTGAATTGTTTCCATTTTCTTGACTATTTAAATATTGCTGCTGTGAACATCTGTGTAAAAGTTTGGGTGTAGATTCATGTATTCAATTCTTGGGTATATATGTATACTTAGCATTGGAGTTGCTGTGTCATCTGGTATCTTTATGTTAAAACAGTTGAGGAACCAATAAAACTATTTTCCAAAGCAACTGTACCATTTTTACATTCTCAGTAGCAATGTCTGAGAGTTCCGATTTCTCCCTTATGAACACTGTTATTACATGTCTTTTTTTATTTTATTTTATTTATTCATTTCAGAGAGGAGAGAGAGAGAGAGAAAGGGAGAAGAGTAGGAAGCCTCAACTCCCATATGTGCCTTCATCAGGCAAGCCCAGGGTTTTGAACCGAGGACCTTAGCATTCCAGGTTGACTTTTTTTTTTTTTTTTTTTGTATTTTTCCGAAGCCAGAAACAGGGAGGCAGTCAGACAGACTCCCGCATGCGCCGACCGGGATCCACCTGGCACGCCCACCAGGGGGCGATGCTCTGCCCATCCGGGGTGTCGCTCTGTTGCAACCAGAGCCACTCTAGCGCCTGAGGCAGAGGCCACAGAGCCATCCTCAGCGCCCAGGCAAACTTTGCTCCAATGGAGCCTTGGCTGCGGGAGGGGAAGAGAGAGACAGAGAGGAAGGAGAGGGGGAGGGGTGGAGAAGCAGATGGGTGCTTCTCCTGTGTGCCCTGGCCGGGAATCGAACCCGGGACTCCTGCACGCCAGGCCGACGCTCTACCACTGAGCCAACTGGCCAGGGCCCCTCTAATAGTCTTTTTAAAAAAGGTTATTCGGCCCTGGCCGATTTGCTCAGCAGTAGAGCATCGGCCTGGCATGTGGAAGTCCCAGGTTCGATTCCTGGCCAGGGCACACAGGAGAAGAACCCATCTGCTTCTCCACCCTTCCCCCTCTTCTTTCTCTCTATCTCTCTTCCCCTCCTGCAGCCAAGGCTCCATTGGAGCAAAATTGGCTCAGGCGCTGAGAATGGCTCCATGGCCTCCCCATCAGGTGCTAGAATGGCTCTGGCCACAACGGAGCAATGGCTGGTCAGAGTAACATCACCTAGTGGGCATGCCAGGTGGATCCTGGTCGGGCACATGCAGGACTTTGTCTCTCTGCCTCCCTGCTTCTCACTTCAGAAAAATACTGAAAAAACAAAATCTTTGTCAAAAATCAAATGAATGTAAATGTTTAGGTTTTATTTCTGTACTCTGAATTTTATTCCATTGATCTCTATGCCAGTACCACATAGTCTTGATTACTGTAGATTTATAGTAATTTTTGAAATTGGAACATATGAGTCTCACAGATTTTCAAGATTGTCTTGGCTTTCTAGGTCTCTTGAATTTCCACATGAATTTTAGGATCAGCATGTTAATTTCTGCAAAAATACAGTTGGAATGTTGATAAAAATCGCATTGAATGTGTATATTTATTTTTAAGTATTGCCGTCTTCACAAAATTAAGTCTTCCAATCTATAAATATAGGCTGTCTTCCGTTTTTTAGGTTTTTAAAATTTCTTTCAATGATATTTGGCAGTTTTCAAAGTATATCTAAACTTTACATGTCTATTGTTAAATTTATTCTTAAATATTTAATTCTTTGTGATGCTCTTATAAATATATTCTTGATTTCATGTTTGGATTTATCCTGGCTAAGTATATAGAAACATATTGAGAGTTGATTTTTGTGTATTGATCTGGTATCCTGAAACTTTGCTAAATGAAATAGTTCTAATAGTTTTCTTTGTGGATTCCTTTAGAATTTTCTGTATATTAGATCATGACATCTGAAAACATAGGTAGTTTTGGTTCTTTCTTTCCAATCTGGATGCTTTCTATTTCACTTTCTTGCCCTAGCTAAAACCTCCAGTATGATGTTGACTAAAAATGCTGAGAACAGACATCCTTGTCTTATTTCTCTTTTAAATTATTTGACTGATTGATTAATTGAATGATTTTAGAAAGACAGAGGGAGGGAAAGAGGGCAGGAGAGAGAGAGAGGCATTCATTTGTTGTTCCATTTAGTTGTGCATTCATGGCCACTTCCCATATGTGCCCTGACTGGGGATCAAACTCACAACTTGGAGTTCCGTCACAATGCTGTAACCAGGTGCTAACCGGCCACGGCCTGATTTTTTATTGACTTTATTATGGTGACATTGGTTCACAAAATCATAATGTACAACTCAATAAAACATAATGTGCAGCAGAATTAAGAACAAGTTTGTTACTGACAAAATGCATTTTTTACTTCTGCGTCATTGGTAGTAAATGTTGATGTGGGTAATGAAAAAGGTCATTAAAAAGGCTAATATCTTTAGAAAAAACTCAGAGAACAACGGGTAAGACTTTTATAAAAACGAAATCAAAAGAGAATGATTTTCAGCTCAACAATGATCAGTTTCCCTTAAATTATGGTTATAATTGAGGAGCATCTGAAGGCTTTGACATGGTTGTGGTGCCTTTGATAAAGTTGTAGCTTTTGTAGGACAACTTTGCTTATATGTATTTCTAAATTATTGAATGATATAAGTATTAATGTGAAACTGATTTAAGCATAATACAATATTTATACCAGGAAAATAATCTTTTGTGGGTTTAGAAACTGCTATAAGGTAGGAGTTATATTACACTGAATGTTGGAAAAATAAATTTCATTAATATGTGGAGACATATTTTTGTAAAACAAAAGAGCAGAATAGTTCATTTTCAGCTGCAGTTCTATCCTTGGGTTCTAGGAGTTTTGCTGTCACATATATTTCATGACTGGGGCTTGGCTTCCTCAGAAGAGCCATTTCTAATGCAAAGTCTATCAGTTCATAGAAAGATCAATATAGAACTACATTATTATCAAGCCATTTATTAAATGGCCTGATAAAACATTAACAAACATTTAAGACTACTTTTATGAATTTCACAGCCAGTAACAATCATGATTTCAAAATCAAGTAATAGTTTTTTGCACTTTAGAATTTCAAAATCTGTCTGACCAGACAGTGGCACAGTGGATAGAGCGTCGGACTGGGATGCAGAGGACCCAGGTTCGAGACCCCAAGGTCGCCAGCTTGAGTGCAGGCTCATTTGGCTTGAGCAGAGCTCACCAGCTTGGACACAAGGTCTCTGGCTCGAGCAAGGGGTTACTCGGTCTGCTGAAGGCCCGTGGTCAGGGCACATATGAGAAAGCAATCAATGAACAACTGAAAGTGTCGCAATGAAAAACTGATGATTGATGTTTCTCATCTCTCTCCGTTCCAGTCTGTCTGTCCCTAGCTATCCCTCTCTCTGACTCTCTCTCTGTCTCTGTAAAAAAAAAAAAAAAAGAATTTCAAAATCTTTGCACTTTAGAATTTTCCTGCCTCCTGGCTTTCCCTTTCCAGTGCTTCTCTTGGGGATTAATCTCCTCCAAAAGGAAAGTTAATGTGGAAAGCACTAATTCTAGATTTATTACTTAATGTAGGTGATTCCAAATTTTACATTCATTTGTTTACATTTATGCAAACTTGTCAACAGTTGTAATACTTTGCCCAGTTAAATACACCAAAGGATTTTTGGCATGAAAAAAACCTGGACCTGGACAAATTTAGGGTAATGATAAGTAATAATTATAATATAAATTTAAGTCTTAATTATAGCACTGGTATAAAGTTTCTTTAGGGTATTCTATCATGTTCCAATTGAATCAAACTATAATTCTGTAAATTTAAGAGTTCAATAAGATTATAAGCTGATAGGTTTTTAAAATCTTATCTGTTGAGCAAAGCTGAAATAATAATAGTACTCCATGTTTGTGGTGCTGTTATACTACCCACTAAAAACAGCAATATTTTGTTTCTCCTAACATATCCATGAAGAAGAATGGTTCGTTACTATCAAATCCCCCTTTTTCTAGATTGGATGATCTGAGACATAGAAAGGTTAGATTACATAGAAAGTTTAATTAACACAGTTGGGCCTTGAACCCTGGCTTACCATCTCCCACTTAGTCCTTTCCATGAGATATCACTGGTTCTGGAATTTATCTTAGAATTCAAAACGTGTGTCTGAATATCACTAGATGGTTACTAGAAGGTGTGCATTGGATGATTTAATGAATTCTCCAGAATTCTAATTGGTGTTATGCCACTTGAATGCTTTCTTTTATAGAATAAATATGGCAGAGCTTTCTGAGACAGAAGGACCAGTAGATTGGAAAGAACGATGCGTAGCTCTGGAATCCCAGCTCATGAAATTTAGAGTTCAAGCAAGCAAGATAAGAGAGCTCCTAGCTGAGAAGGTAAGCTTTTCTTTCTAACCTTTGTTATTAAGCATCAGCCATTTAGGGCCTGTTTCATTTATTTTAAATAATCTCAGTATTTTGGGGAGTAAACATTTAAAACATAATGGATATAATTTAACTTTTTGTCTGGGCTTTGAAAGCTATATTTGGCATAGTCTTTTGCCATTTTTAGAGTAAATTGGACAATTTAAGACAAAAAACATTTCTTTGCAAATACTAGTGGAATATGTAAGAACTGTGTGCATTTTTGGTGAATGTGGAGTGCATTCATTCCAGAGAGAAAAGCTATAATTTATTTGTTTTTTTAATTGTATTTTTTTTTTTTTTTTTTTCATTTTTCTGAAGCTGGAAACAGGGAGAGACAGTCAGACAGACTCCCGCATGCGCCCGACCGGGATCCACCCGGCACGCCCACCAGGGGCGACGCTCTGCCCACCAGGGGGCGATGCTCTGCCCATCCTGGGCGTCGCCATGTTGCGACCAGAGCCACTCTAGCGCCTGAGGCAGAGGCCACAGAGCCATCCCCAGCGCCCGGGCCATCTTTGCTCCAATGGAGCCTTGGCTGCGGGAGGGGAAGAGAGAGACAGAGAGGAAGACGCGGCGGAGGGGTGGAGAAGCAAATGGGCGCTTCTCCTGTGTGCCCTGGCTGGGAATCGAACCCGGGTCCTCCGCACGCTAGGCCGATGCTCTACCGCTGAGCCAACCGGCCAGGGCTAATTTATTTGTTTTTACTGGAGAAGTGTGACAGCATTCTGATTTGCTTAACTATTTAGGAAAATCATGTATAAAGTGATTAAAGGAGAATATTTTCTATTGATAGTAAAATGTATTTATATTATATTTAAAAGTATGCCACTATTTAAGAATTTATATTTACTAACTATATATCACTAAACTATCATCTCAGCTGGAATTTAATTTAATATAATTATATGCTTTTAATAGTTCTAATCGTGTAATTAAAATTTTATTTATTTCACAGCAATTTTGTATATAAAATCAATAGATAAATTCATTCATTCAACAAATATTTGAGGGCTGATTATGTGACAGACACATTTAGTGGTACAGTTACAATTGTGAAGAAGACAACCATGTTCCTATTTCCCAGGAACTTGGATTCTAGATCTGTAGTGTCCACTGTAGCAGCCACTAACCACAAGTGGCTGCTGAGCACTTGAAATAAGGCTAGGTAAAATTGAGATGTATTGCAAATGTAAAATACACACCAGATTTCAAAGATTTATTATGAAAACAAGAATGTAAAATACCTCAGCAATAATTTTCATATTTGTTACATGTTGAAATGATAATTTTTGGATATTGGGTTAAAATAAAAATACTCAATTTTACCAATTCTTTTTATTTTTTAATGTATTAGAAAATTTTAAATTATGCGTGTGACTCACATTATATATTTCTATTGGACACTGCTGTGTCCAATAATGGTCATTCAAAACTGATCAGAAGAACTTACTGGTGGTTTCTTAAACTCTAGTCTGCATAATCCTTTTGAGATAGAGAATGGATACAAGTACCACATCTCTGAAAAAGATCATCTTTAGTCTTCCTTTCATTGCTGGCTAAGAATATTTCAGCACAAAGGAATTCTAATGATATAACTATACAGTGTGTCCATAAAATCATGGTGCACTTTTGACCGGTCACAGGAAAGCAACAAAAGACTATGGAAGTGTGAAATCTGCACCTAATAAAAGGACAACTTTCCCATTTTCATACCTATTCAGTGCAGTTCGATGTGGGCTCACACACAGATTTTTTAGGGCTCCTTAGGTAGCTATCCCGTATAGCCTCTACAGACTCGTCACTGACTGATGGCCTACCAGAACAGGGTTTCTCCACCAAACTGCCGGTTTCCTTCAACTGCTTATCCCACCCAGTAATGTTATTCCTATGTGGTGGCGCTTCGTTATAAACGCGCCGATATTCACGTTGCACTTTGGTCACGGATTCAAATTTAGCGAGCCACAGAACACACTGAACTTTTCTCTGTACCGTCCACATCTCGACTGGCATGGCCGTGGGCTGCTCTGCTGTACACACGGTGTTACATCATCATCTACACATGCGCATATGCTGCCACATCATCCTACAGAAACTAGGAGGGTTTTCCTTTTATTTGGTGCAGATTTCACATTTCTATCGTCTTTTGCTGCTTTCCTGTGACCTGTCAAAAGTGCACCATGACTTTATGGACACACTGTATATCACTAAAATCCAGTAAAACATCAGTTTAAACTTTCATTATATCATCTTAAATTTTTGTGTTTTAACGTCTTTTAGGTGGAAAGATTAAAATTATCCCATTCACTTTGAGTCAGACAGGAACTCAGTAATAGTCTTTGTGAAATAAATCCCTTATATCAATGTGCTTTATTTGTTGCTATTAGAATTAAAATTATAGCTTGAAAAGAATACCAGTTTGAATATCTCCAAGTTGGGGAAGTGTATCCTAACTCACAATTGATGAAGCATGCTTTCTCTTTTGCTCTTCTTTCTCTAAAAATTATTTCTCAGGTTGTGCTGTTATTTATCTGGTATCTTCTATAATCCTAACCACCTCATACAATGATTTTCTTAAGATTACCAATTATATCCATGTTGCTAAACCTTATGAATAATTTTCCAGGTATTGCCTTATCCTAGCAAGCAGTTAGCACACTGTTGACCACAGTCTTCTCAAAATTTCCTTTCAATTGACTTCTATAGTTTCCTGGTTTCTTTTTGGACTAACTAGTAGCTATGCTTATTTGGTTTTCAATTAATTGACCTTTAAATTCTGAATTTGATGGCAACATTCATTTTGTTCTTTGGAAGACTCATTGCAACAAATATTTTTGAGTGTCCATTGTTTAAACATTAAGTGTCGTTCTCTACACAAGTAAAATTGTACTTTTTGATTATTATATCAAATGATAGTTTATGTTATTAGATTTTCCTTTTTCTTGGCAGTGAGTGAATTTTAAGAGGAATACTATTTAAAAATTGCTGTTTTAGTTGTGGTTTCTTTTTCTTCCTTTTTTTATTGGTATTTTGTATTTTGTATCTGTGACTTAAATCCTTTGCCAGATCTAAGAGGTGAAATTACGCAGATGTGTTTCATAGAGTGGAAAGTGGGTAAGTATGCCAAGTTACTCATGGTTTCCCAGTAAATAGATTCAACACTAAAGTGGGAATAATGTTTTTCACAATATTATCTGTTATATTCCATTATGAAATAATTTTCTCGGGATTGAAAATTATTTCTGGTACCCACCCATGTTTTAATAAAAATATCAAGTATTTATTGATTTATGATGTGCTAAGCACTTTATAGATATGTTTTTTTTAAATTATTCTAACAACCTATGAAGTAATAAAATTTATTGTTCCCATTTTACAGATTATGAAACTGAAGTTTTCTATGTGGCAGGCAATCTTCTAAGTGCTTAATATTAATGAACTTTTCAATCCTTACACCAGCCCTATGAGTTAGCTACTAATATTATCTATATTTACATAGGAAGAAACTTAGGTGCATAGCAGTTATTTAGCTTGCCTGAGTTTGTGCCAAAAAGTAAGGGATGGAGCCAAGATTTGAAACCAGGCATTCTGCTTTTAGAGCCTGAATGCTTAGCCATCACCCTATATGGCCTCCCTCATCTAGTTTTATTACCACATTCCTTGCTTTCTCTGGTATACTTACCCACTCATCTATTTTCTCCTCTTCAGCTATGAAACATATATAAATCCACCTCTGCTTGGAGGCAGGTATCTGTGTGTTAAGATGTGTGTGTATTTACCTAACATTGCATATTTTTTCAAAGCAAACCCTATTGCATTGCTTCTGCATGCCAACATGAGGCAAATGCTGCATTCCAGAGGCCAGTCTGGTCCCATTCATAACCATCAGTTTTATGTTAGGACCAGTCTGCCCCATAGCTTTCCCCTAATAGTCCTCCAGACCTTCCTTCCAAATGGATGCTGGCTCAAGGCTGAAGATTCTTGAGAGAATATTAATTTGATTCTTTAGCTCTTTGCCAGGAATCCTAGCCAGCTTTTCTTTTCTGCAATAGTTTTGGTTCTTAGTTCTGTTTTATTGGCACTAGCTATAGGCAGCTAACAGTGGGTGCTATGGTTCCTAAGCCATTACGATCATTAGCTAGTTTAAACACCATATGAGGTAACTATTATTATTCCAAATCTAAATATGTCTACATTAAGACTAAGAGTACTTGAATAGTGTGCCCAGTATCATACAGCAATAAATTGCTGAGCTGGCATTAACCCTTAGCTCTCTCCACTTTTTTTGTGGTGCAGGTAATATATTACCTGAGTACCTGGCACATAGAAGTAACTCATTATTATTTTCCTCAATCTTTCTGAATGAATACACTAGTTAAGAGTGCAAAGAGATGAGTTAAACAAATGTATTTACTGATTTATAGGAGACACTTTCTGAATTTCTTTAGGAAAGATGTGTGAGAAGATCAGAGATACTTTTTTTTAATGAAAAGTGGATTTCAATTATATATAAGGTCTACCGGAAAGTTCTGTCCGTATCTATCACAACAAGTTTCAACACGTAAGCACATGTTTATTTGGTGCATGTGTGCCTCTCTATTTTTATCACTTAATGTATACATACTGATGTAGCAAATTAACTAAAACAAAGTTGATTCACGTTAGTCTTATGTGTGAAGCGATAGTGTACCCATGGCTACTGATAAAGTTCATTTAAGCCACTGTAATTTTTATGAATTTCAACAAGGAAGAAATGCTACAGAAGCATGTCTGTCGCATCCACCAAATTCCCTGGACTTAGCACCCTCTGACTATCACTTGTTTTTGTCCTTACAAAATTTTTTGAAGGGCAAACAATTCAAAAATGAAGATATCAAACAAGCACTGGTTTAATTTTTTGCATCAAAAGATAAAACATTTTTCAAAAATGAGATATATAAATTGCCCATACGCTGGCAAGAAATTATTAATAATAATGGCAATTATATTATTTAATAAAGTTTATTGACGGTAAGAAAAATTTATATTTTGTTTTATTCCAAAAACGGACAGAACTTTCCAGTAGACCTTATATATCTTATGGTTTTTGGAGATGGGTGGGATTCTTTTTTAAAAGAACTATTCTGCATTTTTTTCATCATAATTTCCAAGTAACTTAGAATATTGAAGTTTGTGAAGAAAAAGGCCTTATTGAAGTCTTGGGCAAATACTGCTGTAAGTGGGAGAGGTCTTTAGAGGAATTTAAGGAATGGTGTTGGAAATATCTCTAGTATGCCAAATATAAACTCTTCAGGGAAGCTGAGATTTAAGTAGTTTTCCTACTTTACAGTATTACTAGTTTTTTATTCAGGGAGGGAAATAGGAGAGTTTCATCTTAAGGTGAAGAGAATATTAGTTCCTATGGGTTAGATTTTCAGTGAAAGAGAAGGAGTAAAAAATATGAAGATTTTATTATTTATTTATTTATTTTTAGGGAGAGAAAGAAAGAGAGAGAGTGAGAGAGACAGGAAGAAGGGAGAGAAATGAGAAGGATCACATTAGTTGTTCATTGATTGCTTCTCATATGTGCTTTGACCTGGGGGCTCCAGCCCAGTCAGTGACCCCTTGCTCAAGGCAGCGACCTTGGGCTTCACACCAGCAACCTTTGGTATCAAGCCAGGGACCATGAGATCATGTCAGTGATTCCATGCTCACACCAGCAAACCTGTGCTCAAGCTGGTGAGCCATCTCTTAAGCCAGTGACCTTAGAGTTTCAAAGCTGGGGCCTCACTCTATCTAATGTGCCACCATCAATCAGCTGAAGAATTTTTTCTTTAGGTATCAGCATAGCCCAAATCACCTAAGGCTGCCTTTACCTGATACAGCATTACTGTCTGGGGTTTCTGGCCACTTGACCTTTCTTTTGTGACTCTGAGTCCCCAGAGGTGGTCTAGAATTCTCTCATAGGAATAAGGAGTCCTTGGACAGCACACTATTTGTTTTCACATATAGTTCATAGAACCACAATTACCCTACTTAAATTCCGCATCCCCTCAGTCTCTCTGTTGCCTCACCTGATATTTCACAGTGCCTGATGGAAATTATACATATACTAACAATAAGTCTTGCAGGTTAATTTACATGTCATTTTTGGGCTACCAACTAAAGATATTATTTATTACAACAAAACAGTGCTAAAGTCTTTCATGGATTCTATTGGAAGAAATCAGGAACAGAGATACTTGAGAAATTGCTGTCTATAGCAATAAGTATAAAGGTCCTAAATTATTCCATCTCAAGTAGCCAGCCTCCAATACGTACTTGTAACACTCTGAATTAAGCATGGTGGTGTTGTGATCTAAGGTCAGTGGCAAATTTTCTTCTGCCACTTGCTGCTGTGCCCAGTCTGGCTACAGACGACACTCCTGTAGTCATCAAAACAGTAGGTTTAGGTTTTGCTACTTCATTTTGTTATGGTATTAAGTGGCTTGTTCATAAAATACTTATTTTTGTCCAGTGGCTGATACAGCAAGCAGATCATTCAAGTTATTATTGTTTGTTTGTTTTTTTAGTGACTTAGTATGGATTAGTTGTGGAATAGGCCCAAACTTTACGTGATGGTTTACATTGTGAAAGTTAAAACTTATATGAATATTTCCTGCATTGCTTTAAGTTTCTGCACTTATTTTCCAGCTTGAATGATTAGAAAACAATCATCTGAAACTTAGAGTATTGCCTTTCATACTATATTGGTTGTTGTTGTTTAAACTGATTTTAAAGTGTTCTAAACTTTATTGGAGATACTTTAATGTGTATTTACATTTATGTAATGTGATGCATTCAGTATTTATGATCTGTAATATCAATTGTGAAAATATAGTGATTTTCTTTTAACAACGTTTATATTATATGTATTGATTTTTTGTTATGTCGTATTCATTATTCCTGCTTTAACCATTGTTCTGTAATGAAATACACTCAAAATCTGGGAGAAAGTGCTTAGCTTATTTTCTATTCAGTGGTAGAATTCTGTTAGAATCTCAAATTCCAAATGTATCCTCTCTTGGTTATATCTCTATTCCTGTGTATTCTTCTGTAATAGGTTCCTTGAGACCATATAGCTCCTATTATGAATGTTTAACGTGATTTTAAATTACCAATAAAAGTCCTAGGCTGAAAGAATAGCATCCAAAAGACAGAAATAAAGACAAATGTTTTATATCTAAGAATTTTGTGGTTTCATGTATTGGAGCTGATTTTCATGTGGTTCTGTGTAACTACATTGTGTGTGGAGTTTATAAACACCAAAGCAGCTGTGGTTCAACTGAAAGAGCATTGTGGAATCAGAACATGATGACTCAAAATCCCAACCATGTCATGGGTGGGAGCATAAGTTCTCTTCTATTTCCTGAGTTATCTTTCTTTTCTCAGACTACTTTCATATATATATATATATAATTATTTCAAGGTGTAAGCACTTCTAAAATGTTTGATGGTCTTTAGCGGCCCATTTATATTTAAGAATGGGACATCTGAAAAGTTGACTGGTAATTGTATATAAATAGTCAGTGCTGGTCAACTGCCAATCTCTGTTTTAAGGTGAGTTTGTGGGAGGCAGCCTATCACATTACGAGTCCATCAGTGCCACTATTGTTGAACTAGCCCTCCAAACAATTTATTCAGTTTCATCAGAGTGAATGTTTCAGTCTTTTGACAGAAAATAAGTGCTTAACTGCTGGACATTTAGCACATGGGAGAAGTGAGAAGTTTTCAAGGAGTTAGTTGACTCATATTTTCCATTAATACCCATTGTCGTTGGGTCCACACCTCCCTTTCTCTCTAGGTCTTGACAGGGTTATGCAGGGTATTTAGTTCCCAAGAGAAGCTAGGGACCCTCCAATCTTTTTTCTAGGGTATGGTTTCTTTCACTCTGCTTCACAAGGAACAAGGGGATCAAGTGAATATATGCCTATTTAGTGGTGAGCACTCCCCCTCCACCCTGGCTCTTAACCTTCTCCCATGTGGCTCCGAAAATGCTGGTAGACAAACATTTATCCTACAAGAGGAGGTTAAAAGTCTCTGGGGAATCTTATTAGCCTAAGAGGGAAGAGGTAATAATGTTCACGTGTGTGGTGTTCTAACAGAAGCCTAGCCAGATTACCTAATGTTACATATAGTTCTTGGTCATCAAGCCTCATATTTATGCTAAAGCTGTTTAATCTCTTACTCTTAAACATAAGTAGGCATCTCATGAATGACCAAACATGTAAAGAAAGTCTCTAACATGAAAACAAATAATCAGGAAAAAAATTGCCTGTACAGAGAAAAAGAAACTAAACAAGCAAATTCTTATCATTTAATATCCCCAGAGAGAAGAGATATTACATCCATGAAACAATATTCAGAGAATAAACAAAAACTCTTGAAGAATTAAAAAAGAAATATGGTAAAAGAAATAGCAAATTTAATAGAAAGTTTGGAATATGAACTTAAAGTAAGTTCCTGGAAGTAGAGAAAAAAGTTAAAGAAAAAGAGAGAAATTTAGAGAACTTGTCCAGTATGTTCAAGACATGAATAATAGAAGGTCTGGAGCAGAGAAAATCAATGAAACAATACACAAAGATTCCAGATTGAAAGGGTCTACCAAGTACCTACCATAACATGAGAAATCTTCAGAAGGATGTGCTCCATTAAAAAACAGGGAAGTAGTAGACCTGGAAATGCTGAGGTCGCCGGTTCGAAACCCTGGGCTTGCCTGGTCAAGGCACATATGGGAGTTGATGCTTCCAGCTCCTCCCCCCTGTCTCTCTCTCCTCTCTAAAATGAATTAAAAAAAAATAGTTCACAAAAAACAGGGAAGTAGACTGACCAGGCAGTGGTGCAGTGGATAGAGCGTCAGACAGGGACGCAGAGGACCCAGGTTCAAAACCCTGAGGTCGCCAGCTTGAGCACAGGCTCATCCGGCTTAAGTGTGGGCTCACCAGTTTGAGCAAGGGGTCACTCACTCTGCTGTAGCTCCCCCACCCGTACATCAAAGGCACATATGAAAAAGCAATCAATGAAGAATTGATGCTTCTCATCTCTCCCTTCCTGTCTGTCTGTCCCTCTTCTCTCTCACAAAACAAACAAACAAAAAACAGGAAGTAAACCAAGAAAGAAGAAGGAAAAAGAAGGTATAAGATATAGGAAACAGGAGATCTAATGTGGAATCAGAACATGGTGACTCAAAATCCCAGCTGTAGCAAGCACAGAGGAGAGCCAGTCCATACTGGTCTAGGTCAGAGGTTGTGGGAGACTGAAGAAGATGAAATTTGTAGAATATCAGTTGTGAATGAACATCCTGAGAGATGATTTAGACAGTGTTGGGAATTTGGAACTGGATTATTGTTAAGTTCATAGAAAGCTAAGTAAATAAAAGAACAAGACTCTTAACTTCCGAAAGAAAAGTTAGGTAGCAAAGGAAAAGGTAACCATAGTTTACTACATACTGTCATACACAGTCACAGTAACATTAATCCTGAATAGTGATTGAACCAAAGGTGTGATATAAACACATTGAAAGAACGGAGTGTATCTGCATCAAATGCAAGAAGATCAAAGAAAGGAAGTAAGTAAGGAGTAAATAAATTAAAAAGGTCAACAGAAAAAGAAGCATTTAATTTACACCATGAAAGTACGTATTAAGAGAATTGGCTAAAAGAGTGCAGTTATTTTTATTAATAAATCTTGTGGAACTAGTAGATACTTTGTATACTCATGGCTTTGATAAACAGAAAAATTAAATTGTGAAAGTAAATGGACTTGTTTAGTCTTTTGAGGGAAAACCTTAGTAGGATGCTACCTGAGAAATCACTGTCTAAACAAAATAACTATTTTGAACTTTCAGAGTATATCACAAAGTATCAAACCTTCTGAATCATATATTTTGAAGTTAGGTGTATTCCAGATCAGGATTGTTTTTATCTTCTTGAATTGCCTTGTTTATAATTATTGACACTGTTTATTGTTAGTAAAACTTTTAGCCAGAGGTCCCCAAACGTTTTACACAGGGGGCCTGTTCACTGTCCCTCAGACCGTTGGAGGGCCGGACTATAAAAAAAACTATGAACAAATCCCTATGCACACTACACATATCTTATTTTAAAGTAAAAAAACAAAACGGGAACAAATACAATATTTAAAATAAAGAACAAGTAAATTTAAATCAACAAACCGACCAGTATTTCAATGGGAACTATGCTCTCTCACTGACCACCAATGAAAGAGGTGCCCCTTCCGGAAGTGCGGCAGGGGCCAGATAAATTGCCTCAGGGGGCCGCATGCAGCCCTCGGGCGGGCCGTAGTTTGGGGACCCCTGCTTTTAGCATTAAAGGCTCTTTTGTCTGATTTTAATCTTGCTTTCAGTTACTATTTACTTGGTATATTTTTCTGTCCCTTTACTTTCAACCTTTTAATATTTTCCAAGTATGCCCTTCTAAATAATATTTAGCTAGATTTATTTCTTTATTCAACTAGTGAGATAATCTCTTTATGTCCAAAGTCATAATAAGTGTATTTTGTTCCTACATATTATGTTGTTGACGTTTTCTTTAATTATCTCCTCCCAGGCCTCCCCCCACCCTTTTGATGCTTTAGAAGGTACAGACTGATTTCTATTAAGTGGTTATCCTTAACTCTTTTGTAAAGAAACACAAGGACAACTTTTTTACATTGTAATAATAGAATGTGAGACTGAATGTGACAAGGAAGCCTGCGGGGGTTGGTGATCATTACAGAGAACAAAATTTCTGTATAGAGTAGCGTTGTGGTGGGGAGTTGGGTGAGGGGAAAATGGAAAGCCAATAGCAGTGGAGAGCTGAGCTTCAAAAACAGGAATCGAGCATTTTCTAGAACAAAGAACAGCACCTTCAATTTTAACCTTCAGTCAAGCACTTGAAATTTAGGTAATTATTCAGCTTTGATGGATACTAGAAGATGCTAAGTATTGTATAAATCCATTTTGCACAACTAGAAAAATGTCAGGCAACCAGAAAGACTTCAATTGTCCCATCTTGTCCGATAGCAAGAACTAGTGGGTTTTCCCACATTACCATTTAACCACCTACGCTGAAAGCCTGAGGGGGTGTGGGGATGGGTTGGGACAGAGTTTGATAGAATCACATTTTCGGTTGGATGATTAACACAACTGAAGGAGTTCTTCCACTCTGGAGAATAATTCAGCCCTAAACAACTGCTTAGTCTGCCATGACTTTGCCACAGTAGCAGACTTTTAATTCATCATATAGATGTGCTTTCATAAAAAGAAAAAATACAAATATGTCTTAAGTATAAATAAGTTTTACAGGCAAGACTCAAAATGGTACTGCATCACTTCCACTGCATTCTGTGGGTCAAGGCAAGTCACAGAGCTATATCCCAGAGTCAAGAAGAGGGGCAACGGACCTCCCCTCTAAGTGAGGAAAGAGGCATGTGCATACTGGTGGGTAGGAATTGATGGTGGTCATCGTTGGTGGCCGTCAAACCCTAATGGTTACTTTAATTCACTTCGACTGGCATTCTAGCTTATGCCTTTGCTTCTCCACACTGCAGCTGACCTCACCAAGTTCACTAGTGACCCTCTAATTAGCACATATATCTATACTGTTTATCATACTACATATCATTTGTGTATCTTTTAATGTTAATTATGTATTTTATATATTTTTAATTTTTTATTACAGAAGTTCTCAAACATATGAAAGTAAGAGTAATATTATCATGGGCCCTCATGTACACATCACCCAGGTTTAATGATTAGGAGCCCAAGACTAATTCTATTTCATCTGTACCCTGGCTTACTCTTCCTTCTTATATTAGTTATATTGAAGCAAATCCCAAATATATTATTTCACCCATCTACGTACATTTTTAATAAACAAAATAATAAAAAACATGAAAATAATTTTAATATTATGTTTTATTTACAGTAACATAGCCAAAATATTATCATTTCAATATGAGTCTATATAAAAAATTACTGAGATGTTTTATACTTTTGTATTAAGTTTTCAAATAATATATGTAATATTGATGTGTATTTTATACTTACACTATGTCTTGTTTTGGACTAGCCACATTTCAAATGCTCTTGAAGAGCACTGTTGTATTATTCCCTAGCCCTCAGTCATTTTCTGAACTGTTTGGAGGCAAGAAACCCAGCGTGGTGTTGCAATAATGTTCAGATGCTCTTATCTGGTACATACCATCCATCATTACTATCATCTTTTCAGAGTCAGTTCATTAAAAGTACTAGCCATAACTGAATTGCAGCCTTCCACTACTTTCTAAGTGTTACTAGGTATTATCTCATGAATCAGCAGTTGGTTTTGTATTAGATACAGCTCTTTCTTCAGAATCCTCTGCATTTCTGCAAGAACTCCTGCATGTTTCAGGCAGGCTGCCAACTGCATGTCTTCAGACAACTTCCACATCACTTAGATCTGCACACTTTGTAGATTTCTTGAGACAGCTAAGCTTCTTCATGGACTCTACACTCAAGACAATTCCTCTTTCCATAGTCATGTATTTAAAGTTACCAGATGTTATCGTTTGGCCCAGACAGAATTGTTGCGATGTGTCCCTAGTAAACAGAAGCTACTTGAAATTTTCATTGACAGCAAGTGTAGGGAGATGTGCAAGGGATAGCCAGTGGTAGTTGTTGCCATACTTTTCAGAGATATATACAGTGTGTCCGTAAAGTTATGATGCACTTTTGACTGGTCACAGGAAAGCAACAAAAGATGATAGAAATGTGAAATCTGCACCAAATAAAAGGAAAACTCTCCCAGTTTCATACCTATTCAGTGCAGTTCAATGTGGGCTTACACACAGATTTTTTTAGGGCTCCTTAGGTAGCTGTCCTGTATAGCCTCTACAGACTCGTCACTGACTCATGGCCTACCAGAACGGGGTTTCTCCACCAAACTGCTGGTTTCCTTCAACTGCTTATCCCACCGAGTAATGTTATTCCTATGTGGTGGCGCTTCGTTATAAATGCGCCGATATTCACGTTGCACTTTGGTCACGGATTCGAATTTAATGAGTCACAGAACACACTGAACTTTCCTCTGTACCGTCCACATCTCGACTGGCATGGCAGTGGGCTGCTCCACTGTATACACAGTGTTACATCATCATCTGCGCATGTGCACATGCTGCCACATCATCCTACAGAAACTGGGAGGCTTTTCCTTTTATTTGGTGCAGATTTCATATTTCTATCTTCTTTTGTTGCTTTCCTGTGACCGGTCAAAAGTGCACCATGACTTTACGGACACACTGTAGTTGTAAGTTTTCCTCGTCTGTATATACATCATTTTTTAAATTATTAAACAAATGAATCACTTTTATTACTGTCGGGTTCTGCTTGCTCTAGTGTTTTGTCCAAGTCTCTTTCAGTATAGCCCAATCACCCTTATTTTTGGATTCTCCATCGATGATACAGTAAACATAACTTACAAGAATACACCACTTTCTGCTACCACTGTGACTTTCTGATCAACAAATCAAGTATGGCATTTGAGGTTTTACTATTCTCTTATTGTTTTTACTATGTGTTGACCAGAGATTTCTAAGTTTACTATGTGTTGACCAGTAATTTGCTATGTGTAGTCCAATGAAGAAAATCCTATTGGTGAATATTCATGTGGTATATATTACATTGTATTATAAATATCAAACCTTTGGTATATTTTTTAATCATTTTTTTTGTTTGTTTTAATGAGACAGAGAGACAGGAAGAGAGAGAGATGAGAAGCATTAATTCATAGTTGCGTCACTTTAGTTGGTCTCTGATTGCTTTTCATACGTGTCTTGACCAGGGGTCTCAAGCTGAGCCAATGACCCCTTGCTCAAGCCAGTGACCTTAGGCTTAAGCCAGCAACCCGAGATCATGTCAATGATCCCATGCTCAAGTCAGCAACCTTGGGGATTTGAACCTAGGACCTCAGTGTCCCAGGTCTACACTCTATCCACTGCACCACCACCAGTCAGGTTGTTTAGATTTTAAATATACACTAAATAAACTTTAATATGATAAACTATATGCAATTCAAATGCATTGATCTACTTTAAATGTGCTTAAAGAAGTTGAAAACATGAGATTTCTAAGTCCCTTTCAAACAAAAAATGATTTTTCTATTTTCCTCACTTTACAGATGCAACAGCTTGAGAGACAAGTCATTGATGCTGAACGTCAAGCGGAAAAAGCTTTTCAACAGGTAGCATATAATTTCAGTTAAAAATTTCTGGTTTTGCCTCTGCCAATATTAGCATTGTTCTGCCCAAAATAGTCCTTAAAATAGTCTTCTGCCCTCCTCAACATCTTATCATTTTGACTGTTCATAACCTGGATCCACAGAATGGAGAATCAGCTTTATTTGGCTACTTAAAAGATTTTCAAAGGGATAAGCATACTTCTTTATTATTTTTATTTTAATTAATTAATTTATTTTTTAGGTGAGAGGAGGGGAGAAAGTGAGGCAGACTCCTGCATGTGCCCCAACCAGGATCCACCCAGCAACCCCATCTGGGGCTGATGCTCCAGTACTGAGCTATTTTTAGTGCCTGAGGCTGTTGTGCTCCAATGGAGCTATCCTCAGTGCCTGGGGCCACACTTGAAGCAATCAAGCCACTGGCTGTTGGGAGGGGAAGAGGGAGATAAGAGGGGGGAGAAGCAGATGGTCACTTCTCCTGTGTGCCCTTACCAGAATTGACCTGGGACATCCATATGCTGGGCCGACACTCTATCCACTGAACCACTGGCCAGGACCAAGTTATTTAATTCTCTGTGTGACCTTTTTAAGCAATAAAACACCATAGTTGGTTATTTCAGACATACTGCCTCAATTACATCAAACCCTATCTCCTCCCAAAAAAGAGTGAGATTTGCAAATCTCCAAGTTTCTATGGAATTTAGCAAAATCTGTAGGTATTCTTTTTGTGATACTAAATTTATTCAGCTCTATTTTTTTTTATGCTTCCAAAGAAGTTTTTAAAAATGCTTCATGACAAATCTAAAAGTTAACAGGAAATATAAACAGAGAGCTGATGAATTCTCATGCACCAATTGTAGCACCTTTTCTTGGCCTTCACAAGATTAAGTAAATATTATTAAGTCAGAGTAACTGAATCTTTTGCTATCTTTAACAGTTTTCATGGAACTATGGCCTATCTGTTGTTTATGTTGCTTAAAGTCTGCTTGTCCTTTGTCATTGAGCCATATCCTAAGACTTAAACTGTATTTATATTAACCAAAAGGAATGTTTCACCACTAAATGTAGTAGTCAACTGAAATCGGCTCAACTCTATACTTTCTAGGTTTGAACACTTTTCTTCTTGTTTATTCATGAGTGGCATCACCTGCATAACCATTAAATAAGTTGGCTATAGAAAAAGAAAGTCGCACACATTTTTCTGGAGAAATCTCAGCACTCTTTATGCCTAATGCTGTAGTATATTTTATTGTTGTTCACAACTTTGGAAAACAGTGCATGCATATCAACCCAGTACTATTTATGAGTGTTCTTGTGAGACAGAAAAGCAGCAGATAGCACATTTGGAAGATATGGATACACAGGATTCATTCTAAGTACCCTATTAGGTGTATACTCAAATCTATGACACTGCTTTATACTAACCAAAGAGGGATAAATAATTTCTCCTGGAGAAGTCTGTGTTTCCCTTCTGTCCTTCTGGGTTTAGTCACTTGTCTGTGTTGGGTTCAGACTTGGTAGGAGCTGTTTGGAAAGTTCCTTTTGATCACTCTGATACACGGGTTAATCTGCCTTTCTGTAAATTTCATTCTTACTACCCAAGTCATTTTTGGTTCTTAAAAGATGATTAGTAATCCTAATCTCCAGATCCTTGTGATGATTTACTTCATTACGTGGAAACCTACTTTATCCAATGCTATTCCTTTTCACCTTCAGTGAGAATTGTTCTGGCCCAACTGCATAAATTCTAGGACACTATGCCACAGTAATTGTGTTTAAGGTCTGATTAGAATGATTAATTAATTTGCAGTAAATTTAAAATAACTGCACAGTGGTCTGGAATTCAAACTACTCTTACAATTTCTTTCTTCCTTCTGTTTTGGAATGATCAGGTACCTTTGTCATGTCATTGCAGTGGATATATAGGAAGAGAAACTTTCAACCTCCATCCCAAAATACAGTCACATCTCAATTGCCTTCACTGTGTGGAGACATGAGGTGGAGGATGAGGTTAGAAATTGGAAGAAAGAAATATCAATATAAGTAATTACAATGGATACACTATTTGCAGCTCCTGCTTTCCTCAGTATGGGCATGAAAATGGAAAATGACATTGGGAGTTGTGTCGGGATCCCCAAGACTTCCCTCAGATTTGATGGTTCACCACAGAACCCAGAAAAGCTGTTATACTCGTAGTTAACGATTTATTACTGTGAAAGAATACAAATTAAGATCAGCAAAGGAAAAATGCACCAAGGGATAGGTCAGGAGAAACCAAGAATGAACTTCCTGTTACCCTGTCACAGCAGAGTTACACAGGGATGCTTTTGATTATCCCATCAATAATGTGTGTCAATACATATAAGGTATTGCCAGCCAGGAAAGTTCATCCAGGCTTTGGTGTCCAGATTATTATTGGGGAGGGGGTTAGTCTTGTGGGCATGGAATGCACATGTGATTGACCTTATCTATAAAGTCTGCAACCCCTCCAGAGGTCATACTGATGTAGATGGGGGAGGGGGTCAGTCTTGTGGGCATAGAATGCACATGTGAATGGAATGCATATGTGATTGACCTTAGCTACAAAGTCTCCAACTTCTCCAGAGGTCATACTAGTACAGCCCCGCCTAGAACCCCCCAGTGAATGAACAAAAAAGGCACTCACCATAAGTTCAGTTGTTAGCATAACTATCTGGTGTGGTCCAAAATCTCAGGCGTTTGAAGACAGTTTTATCAGGATATTTAAAGGGCTCAGAGGGTTTTTTTCCCCTGGAGCCAGGCAAGGACTAGTCCTTTCTTTGGAATGTGCAAGTCTGTTGTACCCTATACTGCACAATAGCTCGGGGGACTCAGAATCAACAACCGTTTCGGGGAAATGGCTAAGGAGGGTGCTGAGATAGGTGGAGGCAGCCAGAAGCTCTCCTGGAAGTAAAGGAGAAAGGGAGCCTAAAAGCACAAAGCATTCCTCTTTGGAGGGTATCCACATATAGGAAATTGCAAGAGATTCTTTAACAACCAATTTGAATTCATATATGTTTGTTATTGGCCAATCTCTGAGTAGTTAAAATTCTTATATGGTTCAGGTTAAAAATGAATCAAAAAGAGAACCGAGCGATTTTCTGTGGACTTGTGGTAAGATATTTTAAAAGGTTGCTTGGTTTTTCTGTAGTCCTTCTGCCTTTTCTGTAGATCTCTCCTTCATACTAATTACCGAGGAAGGCTGGTGCATCCTGTGGAAACTTGGTTCTGACAGGACCAGTTAGTTGGCAAGTAGGTTGCCTGTAACTATTTGTGATCTCTCTCCCTAGGAGACTATCATTTCTGCCAATATTTTCCTTGCCTAGGAAAGTTGCTTATCTAACAGTAAAGATCAATGAAACAGTTGCACGTGGCAAAGATGCATCCAAGGAGTTCGACCGTGGTATGTGTTTGTAAAACTAGAACTCTTTTCAAATTAAAACTGTTCTTCAAGGAAGAAGAATACTCTCACACCAGAGTTCTTCAGGACTGTAGCCCTTTCCTAAGCAATTGTAGGACAGTTTGATGTGGCAGCCCCATGTCTGCAGGATGCCTTGCTCTGACTTAATCGAAAGACACTGTAGGTGTAGCTCTGATAATATTTATTTCTATTCTTACTTATTTATTTTTTGTTTTCTTGAGGCGTACAGGGGTGGGAAAGATTTTTTTTTTCCTTCTAGGTTCTCTGGCTGGTCTAATAATTAAATTGATGTAAGACAGATGAACAGGGGAAAAAAAAATAATTGTTTATGTATAGGAGCCCCATAAAGATATGGTACTCGTAGATGTGAACAAAGCAGGCAGCTTTTATATCTTTTAGACAAGGAAACAATTAATTTGTGAGAAATGGACAAGACCAAGGTGGTTTGGGCTTCACTAAATTAGTGAAGAAATAACAGGATTTATTCCCTAAACTCTCTATTCTGGTGTTAAGGATGCATTCTACCCTGCTGGTAGAGAGAGCATACCCATCACAAGGGAGACAGACTTGTTTCCCGCTTTGAGGGGGACAAAGGACGGTCAGAGTGTCTTTCTTTCTTAAACTGGCTGTTTCTCAAGTAACTTTAATTCAAATTATCAATGTACTAAAGTGGCATATTTGGGGAGATATATTCTACTCCCCTTTCGGTTTATCATCTATAACTGAATCCCCAGAGCAGAACTACCATTTTGCACTTGGTCTCTGCTCTTCTCTCTCTGCTTCCACAGCCATAGGATGCCCTGAGCAGAACTGGCTGTACCGCCTCAAGACTGACCTTTGGTATTGACTGTCCTGCTCTCTGTCCTGTTCCAGTTGTTTTGCATGACAGCATCTCTAATATAGACCTTTGTCCTTGACTGTTGGTCTGCAGTCTCTGCTATATTATGTTAAAATTTTTAAACCTTAAGATAAGCTTAATGTGATAATTTGGATAGTGAAATACATTTTTGTCTTTTTAAAAAATCTTTTATTTTCATAGTTTCCAGCCATGTGGGTGATATTTA
Organism: Saccopteryx leptura; assembly: GCF_036850995.1. NCBI lineage: Eukaryota > Metazoa > Chordata > Mammalia > Chiroptera > Emballonuridae > Saccopteryx > Saccopteryx leptura. Next base: position 273,855,752 of record NC_089505.1, on the reverse strand, counting down.
AATAGGGCATTTTTGGCATCTGAGTTGAATTTACATTTGTACATGAACCCACAGATGAAACCTTGTAGTCATGGTTTAAAAAAAAACCCAAAAAATAAACTAACCTTAACATCATCTTTCTAGATGTTAAAGGCTCCTTGTGATTTTTCAGAGGTGTGAGTTTAAAGTTTCTCATCCTAACTATAATTTTTAATTTCCCATGATTTTGCATATTTTTCTCCTTTGCCCCTATAATCTGAAACATTACTCAAGTTACACTCTTATTTGGAGTATGTAGAATAAATATCTTAGTATTGTATACAGTGCCCCGTACTTTATTTTCTTTCTTATTATCATTAACACTCACGCATTCCTTCTTAGAGTTCGTATGCCCAAATGTGTTTTGCAGAATTTCCAAGCAGAGCTAGTATATGTTAGATACTAAATTTGTGGCCTCAGTCTACCCTAAGATACACTCTTTTTTATCTTGCTCATTTTCCGGTTACCCTTGTTATCTTATGTAACATACTATATAATTTCTCAATCTTTTTTAGACTTGTGATCTCTTCCACCCAACAGAATTTCATTTCAGTGCAGGCTGAGACTTCAGAACAGTTTTATTATTCAATGATGTCTTCCCAGGACCTAGAACAGGCCTGGTGATGACAGGTATTCATTGAATATTTGTTAAATTAGCGAATCAATAAACCCTCACTAACATGCTCTCATACCTATATCTTGGCCCTTACATTTTTTTCTATTTTTTCAAAATAGAAAAAGAAGCTTAAGTTTCTTTTGTTTTCCTTTTGCCTTCTGTTGTATATGTGTTTCTTTTGACCTAAGTTTAATTTTTTTCCCCTAAAAATGTGTTATTCTGCTAGGTCATCCAATTTGAGTCTTTATCTCACCATTCACGTTCTTTATATTCCTACTTTGTTTAAAATAAGAAAAAGTTAGGGTTGGAAACTTTCTGATTCTATACTCTTATAAAATGCTTTGCATATTATTATTGTTATACTAAACATGTACATTACTGTATATGATAGCAATATTCTGCAAATCCCTTATATACCCTATTGTACATCAGAGTGAACACCACATGGCAAAGTAGTCTTCAGACTTTATCATTGTTATAAATATGAAAATATTTTCTGTACAGTATGTTTCTTTTATGATACCATTTAGGAACTTATTTAATGTTAAGGTTAAATTCTAAATTTAATCCTATGATTAATTAAGTACTTGCCTAATTTTACTATTTTATCTTCTGAATTTAGGTACAAGTTATGGAAGAGAAATTAAAAGCAGCTAATATTCAAACTAGTGAATCAGAAACAAGGTTATATAAAAAGTGTCAAGATCTGGAGACGCTAATACAGGAAAAAGATGATATCATCCAAACCTTGGAACTGCAACTTGAAGAGCAGGTTAGGAAGAATTTGATCTTCAAACAGTTCTAAACATGTACATTCATTCATGCCTAATCACAAAGATCAAAGAGAGAGAGCCTAAACTTGTAAATTTTGCTCAAAAAATCTTACTTATTTGGTTAACCCATAGAATTGCATCATATTTTTTTGGTGAAAGGTGAAAGTACAGTGGCATTCATCTTTAAGTCTGGGGTTACACCGAGACACTAACACTTGTTGCATGTGACAGTGTTCCTAACTCTAAAATTTTTGAATGTAGTGTTTAAGTTGAAAACATTTGGTTATTAGTAGCATTTCTGTCTGCAAAATGCTTCAAATAAGTCTTTCTTTAGGTTGATAAAGTGTTAGAAATGTTGATGGAACGCTATATTTTAAATATATGCTTGTTGCTAATCTGTCTGCTTAGAAATGTATATACTGTTTCTAAACTGCTTTATTGAGATCAGGTATTGTATTTAGTTTGCTTTAAAATTTGATTAGGAGCAAATGACATTACGGTTATTTAGCATCATTTAAATATGACCATTATGAAATGTGTCAAATATGTTAAATTATTTTCAGCATTTTTTCTATTTCTATGGGGAATTGGTGTCTTATTACGTCAGGGGTTTTCAGCCTTTTACCATCCTTAGTCCCCACCCACTGTAATTTATACGATAGTCACATTCTTAGTAGTATTGTGACCATAACCAGATTTTAAGGCTGGTAAGTGTGAGCTAGAATTTTTTGATCTTCATTTTTTTTTTCTGGATCTTTAAAAACTAGTAGTGTTAGAGGAGAAAGCAAGCCATGTTCCAGGGGAGATTCTGATTCTCTTCTCCCTAACCTGGTTGACCCCTATCCTACTGTTAGAAATCTTAGACCATCTTCAGAAATGGTTTATTTTGTCAGTAACTTCAATGGATTCATTTCAGTATATTATCTTTTAGAGAAAGAGACTAACAATTGTTAAGACTAGTAATATTTGCATATGCCTTTACGGCTTATTATTGTATCTGCTGGACAATTGTCCTTTCTATATTTGGTAATTTGAAGGTAGAGGTATTAACTTGAAAACAGGTTTTAAGGGATTTCCCTTTTCTACTTATGCTATAACATTTTCAGACCAGTGAGCTTATGTTTGAACTAAACAAACTGCTAATGTTGTTTCAGAAACAAATAAGGATACAAGAAGCTAAAATAATAGAAGAGAAAGCAGCTAAGATCAAAGAATGGGTAACGGTTAAATTAAATGAGGTATTTATTGCTATATTTTGCCTTTTCTGTATCTTTTACTTCTTTTGAATAGGTAAATCATCAGAATATATGATCAGTCTGAGTGAAACAAAATTCTGATCAGTTGGTTGTGCTGTTGTCTTTTGGTAAACGTGAGATAGGTAGCTTTCATTTTAATGTTTAATGTATTTCTAAAATGAAAAATATTGATAGACTCATAGTAATCACTGTAAGTAGTCTCATGCTAATTAGTTTATCTTAGTTCTAATGAGTTAATTTTAAATAATTATAAAACATGTGTATATCATAAAATTAATGTGTTCAGTATCTGAAAAGTATACCTTATTTAACTTATATAGCATACTAAATGCTGAAATAATTTGGTTTAAAATAATTTTACATTGAAAAAGCATGGGGGTAAAAACAGATAAAACTCTTAGTTCTGGAAAAAGTATTGAAGCCATAATTATCTAGATATCTAGAATTATCTAGAAAAATTCATCTGATATTTGCTTGTCATTTCTTTTGTATTTTGCTTATGTATAATTAGGTATTGACATTTCCTAAGTATTATAATTTACTAGTATATTTTAGAAATGTTATTTCTGTAAGAAAGAATACCATATATCCTTTTAGTTGGAACTGGAGAATCAGAATCTTCGTTTGATCAACCAAAACCAAACCGAAGAAATAAGAACAATACAGGCCAAACTACAAGGTATGAGTACTTCGATTAAGATAGTTTAATTGGATTTATTTAGCTATGTAAATTTTACTTTTGAGCATTTGAAATACAACTAGCACAACTAAGGAGCTAAATTTTACATTTTATTTTATTTGAATTGATTTATATTTAAATAACCACATGTGCATATTAGACAACACAAGTAGATAGTAGCAAATAACACAAAGGCAGTAATGCTAATTTCAATGATTAATTTCAGGTATGTTTCCTAAAAAAAAAAAATTTAGACATGGCATTTTCTATTTTTAAAGTATGAATATTTAGAGCAGAATTATTTTTTTTGAGAGAGAGAGGAGTAGGGGGGAGAGAGAGAGAGAGAGAAAGAAGCATTAACTTATTAGTCCACTTAGTTGTCAGTCATTGATTGCTTCCCACATATGCTATATGGGAGCTCAAACCAGCGCACTCAGGATCTAGCCGGTACCCTCAGGATGGGGGACGAACCAGTGACCTCAGCACTCAGGCACTACTTTTTATCTACTGCTCCACCAGTCAGGGTGGAGCAGAATTTGATAAACCCTTTGCATTTTCCAATGCTTAGGATTAGTCTGTCTTTCCTTTCAACTTCAAAGCCTGAGAATGGGTGTCAGAGTTAGAGATAGAGATTTATGATATGCTGTTCTGGTGATGGCCACTCAAGGCCTCTCCTCTTCTGGAGCTGGAGAGGAGGTGAATCAGCAGGTTTGTGAGATTCATGACCTAGGACAGTAATTTTCAAACTTATTTAGCAATGGTATCCTATCTAAAATTTCTGTAGAATCTCAAGAGATAAAGCAGGTAAAAGCAGTATCGGGTCCAGAGTCCTACAGACTTAGCCTCACCCTTGCCTCTCCTCTTACCCTGTGGGACATTTCCATAAGGGCCTGAGGCTTCACAAAATGCATTGGGAAAATGCTGGCAGGGTGGAGAGAACATGGGCTTTGAAGTCCACTCTACTCCTCTACAATTTAATAACTGTTATATCTCCAGACTTTTTTTATCAGTAAAATGGGGATTGGTGATTGAACTAGTGTCTTCCTGGTTTCATGGGTGTTGTTCATTATAGGACACATGAAAGCATTTTGCCTACTGCATGTTAATACTTATTGCTATCATTTTTAAAAATTTTTATTTAGAAAATTAACTTTAACAGGGTGACATTGATAAATAAGAGTACATAGGTTTCAGGTGAATATTTCTATAGCATTTGAACTGATTATGTTGTATACTCATCACCCAAAGTCAAGTCATTTTCTGCCACCTTATATTTGCCCCTTTTTACACCGTTCCTTTCACCCCCTCCTTTTTCCCCCTCCCCCTGGTAACCACTTCACTTTTATCTATGTCTGTGAGTCTCAGTTTTATATCCCACATATGTGTGAAATCATACAGTTCTTAGCTTTTTCTGATTTACTTATTGCACTCAGAATAATGTTTTCAAGGTCCATCCATATTTTTGTAAATGTCATTATGTCATTATTTCTTATGGCTGTGTAGTAGTCCATTGTTTATATGTACCACATCTTTATTCAATCCTCTATTGAGGGACACTTTGGTTGTTTCCATGTTTTGGCCATTGTGAATGGCCAAATGAACATGGGGGGTGCATGTGTCTTTACGTACCAGTGTTTTCGAGTTTTTTGGGTAGAGACCCAGTAGAGGGATTGCTGGGTCATATGGTAATTCTATTCTAATGTTTTGAGGAACCACCATACCTTCTTCCTTAATGGTTGTACTAATTTGCATTACCACCAGCAGTGAAAGAGGGTTCCTTTTTCTCTACAGCCTCCCCAACACTTGTTATTTCCTGCCATTATGATAACAGCCAAACTAACAGGTGTGAAGTGGTAGCTCATTGTAGTTTTGATTTGCATTTCTCAAATAGCTAGGGAAGGTGAACATTTTCTCATATATCTGTTGACCATTTGTATGTCCTCTTGGGAGAAATGTCTGTTCAGGTCCTCTCCCCATTTTTTAATTGGATTGTTTGCTTGTTTGTTGCTGAGCTTTGTGAGTTCTTTATATATTTTGCATATTAACTCCTTATCAAAGCTGTCATTTGCAATTATCATCTCCCATTTAGCTGGTTACCTATTTGTTTTTTTGTTTTTGTTTTTTTCATTTTTCTGAAGCTGGAAACAGGGAGAGACAGTCAGACAGACTCCTGCATGTGCCCGACCGGGATCCACCCGGCACACCCACCAGGGGCGACGCTCTGCCCACCAGGGGGCGATGCTCTGCCCATCCTGGGCGTCGCCATGTTGCGACCAGAGCCACTCTAGCGCCTGAGGCAGAGGCCACAGAGCCATCCCCAGCGCCCGGGCCATCTTTGCTCCAATGGAGCCTTGGCTGCGGGAGGGGAAGAGAGAGACAGAGAGGAAAGCGCGGCGGAGGGGTGGAGAAGCAAATGGGTGCTTCTCCTGTGTGCCCTGGCCAGGAATCGAACCCGGGTCCTCCGCACGCTAGGCCGACGCTCTACCGCTGAGCCAACCGGCCAGGGCTATTTGTTTTGTTTTTAGTTTTTTTGCTGGGCAGAAGCTTTTTAGTTTGATTATAGTCCCATTCATTTATTTTTGCCTTTGGGGTCAAATTCATAAATTGTTCTCCACAGCCAAGATCCATGAGCTTAGTACCTATGTTTTCTTCTATGTACTTTATTGTTTCAGATCTTATATTCAGGTCTTTGATCCATTTTGAATTAACTTTTGTGCTTGAGGACAAACTGAAGTCAAGTTTCATTCTTTTGTATGTGGCTTTCCAATTTTCCCAGCACCATTTATTGAAGAAGCTTTCTTTTCTCCATTGTGTGTTTTTGGCTCATTTGCCGAAGATGATTTGTGCATATATATGTGGTTTTATTTCTGGGCTCTCAATTCTCTTTCATTGGTCTGTATATCTCTTTTTCTGCCAATAGCATGCTGTTTTAATTATCGTATAATTTGAAGTCAGGTAGTGTGATACCTCTAGCTTCATTCTTTTTCCTCAAGAAAAATAGTTTTGGCTATTCGGGGTTTCTTATGGTTCCATACAAATTTGGTAATTTTTTGTTCTATTTCTTTAAAAATGACATTGGGATTCTGATGGGGATTGCATTAAATTTGTATATTGCTTTTGGTAATATGGCCATTTTAACTCTGTTGATTCTTCCAATTCATGAGCATAGATTATTTTTCCATTTCATTGTGTTTTTTTCAATTTCTTTCAATAATATTTTGTAGTTTTTAGTATATAGGTCCTTCACATCCTTTTTTTTTTTTTTTTGTATTTTTCTGAAGCTGGAAACGGGGAGAGACAGTCAGACAGACTCCCGCATACGCCCGACCGGGATCCACCCGGCACGCCCACCAGGGGCGATACTCTGCCCACCAGGGGGTGATGCTCTGCCCCTCCGGGGTGTCGCTCTGTTGCGACCAGAGTCACTCTAGCGCCTGGGGCAGAGGTCAAGGAGCCATCCCCAGCACCCGGGCCATCTTTGCTCCAATGGAGCCTCGGCTGCAGGAAGAGAAGAGAGAGACAGAGAGGAAGGAGAGGGGGAGGGGTAGAGAAGCAGATGGGCGCTTCTCCTGTGTGCCCTGGCCGGGAATCAAACCCGGGACTTCTACACGCCAGGCTGACGCTCTACCACTGAGCCAACCGGCCAGGGCCCCTTCACATCCTTTTTTAAGTTTATTCCTAGGTGTTTTTGTTGTTGTTGTTGCCATTGTAAAAGGAATTGTTTTTTTTAGTTCATCTGAAATTTCGTCATTGGTGTATAGAAAAGCAATAGGCTTTTGTATATTGATTTTGAATCCTGAAACTTTATTATATTGGTTTATTATTTCTAATAGGTTTTTTGTGGAGTCCTTTTCTATATACATGATTATGTCATCTGCAAATATTAATACCTTTTCCTTATTCTTTCCCAATATGGATGCCTTTATTTTTTTTCTCTTGCCTGATTGCTCTGGCTAAAACTTCTAAAACTATGTTGAATAAGAGTGGAGAGAGTAGGCAACCTTGTCTTGTTCCTGATTTTAGAGAAAAAACCTTCATTTTTTTCACCATTTAGTTTGACATTAGCTGATCATTTGTCATATATGGCTTTTATTATGTTGAAGTACTTTCTTTCTATTCTGATTTTATTGAGTGTTTTAAACATAAAGGGATGCTGTATTTTGTCGAATGCCTTTTCTGTATCTATTGATGATTATATGGTTTTTGTTCTTTGTTTTGTTAATGTGGTGTATTGTATTGGTCGATTTCTGTATGTTGAACTATCCTTGTGCTCCCGGAATAAATCACAGTTGATCGTGATGTATTATTTTTTTAATGTGTTGTTGTATTCAATTTGCTAGTATTTTGTTTAGGATTTTTGCTTTTGTATTCATTAGAGATATTGGTCTGTAGTTTTCTTTTTTATGTGTTTTCCTCGTCAGGTTTTGGTATGAAGGTTATGTTGTCCTTATAAAATATGTTGGGGAGTATTACTTCTTCTATTTTTTGGAAGACTTTGAGAAGGATAGGTACCAAATCTTGTTTGAATGTTTGGGATAATCCACTAGTGTAGCCATCTGGTCTTGGACTTTTGTTTTTTGGGAGGGTATTGATAGTTGTTTCTTTTTCCTCCTTCCTCATAGATCTATTTAGGTTTTCCACTTCTTTGTGACTCAGTCTAAGAAGATTGTATAGTTCTAGGGATTTATCCATTTCCTCTAGGTTGTTAAATATGGTGGCATATAATCTTTCATAATATTCTACTATGATCCATTTTATATATATGATATCTGTGGTAATTTTTCCTTTTTCATTGAAATTTTGTTTATATGAGTCTTTCTTCTTTTTCTACAGTGAGTCTAGCCAGTGGTTTGTCAATTTTATTGATCTTTTCAAAGAACTGGCTCCTTGTTGTGTTAATTTTTTCTATAATTTTTTTGTTCTCCATTTCATTTAGTTCTGTTCCAGTTTTTACTGTTTCCTTTTTTCTCTGACTTTGGGTTGCCTTTGTTCTTCTTTGTCTAGTTCCTTAAGATGTGATGTTAGGTTGTTAGCATCTCTCCTGTTTCTTGGTGTAAGCCTGTAAGGTTATAAACTTCCCTCTTACTACTGCTTTTGCTGCATCCCAGAATTTTTGATATGTCTTGTTGCCATTTTCGTTTGTCTGTATATATCTTTTGATCTCTATTTTATTTCTTATTTGACCCAGTCATTTTTTAGAAGTATGTTTTTTAATTTCCACACTTTTGTGGGTTTCTTTACTTCCTTTTTATAACTGAATTCTAATTTCAAAGCCTTATGATCAGAGAAAATATATTTGGTATAAATATTCAATCTTCCTGAATTTGTTGATGTTAGTTTTGTGGCCCAACATATCGTCTATCCTTGAAAATGTTCCATGCACACTGGAGAAGAATGTATAATCTGACATTTTAGGATGAAATGTCCTGTAATTGTCTATTATGTCCATTTGGTCCAGTGTGTTGTTTAAGGCTGATATTTCTTTATTGATTTTCTGTTTGGATGATCTATCTAAAGCCATCAATGGTGTGTTGAAATCTCCAAGTATGATTTTGTTTTTGTCTGCTTCTATTTTTAGATCAGTTAGTAGATGTCTTATATATTTTGGTGCTCCCTGGTTCAGAGCATATATTTTAAGAAGTGTTATGTATTCTTGATACAATGTCCTCTTCATCATTATGAAATGTCCGTCTTTGTCTCTGGTTACCTTTGTTGTCTTGAAGTCATTATTGTCACAGATGGGTATGGCTATACCTGCTTTCCTTTGGATATTATTTGCTTGGAGAATGGTTTTCCAACCTTTCACTATAATCTGCTTTTGTCCTTGCAGCTTAAATGTATCTCTTGAAGGCAGCATATGGTTGGATTTTGCTTTTTGATCCAATATACTACTCTGTTCTTCTTTATTGGTGAGTTCAGTTCATTCACATTTAGGGTAATTGACATTTGAGAATTTCCTATAGCCATTTTATGTTTTGTTTTCTGGTAGCTCTGTGTCTTGTTTGGTTCTTCTCTTTTCTGTTTCTGTCAGCTGTTTTTGTTTGGTGGTATTCCATACTTCTTTCCTCTGTTTCTTTTTTTTAAGCTGTGTATTTCAGTGGTGACTTTTTCATGGGTGGTTACCATTAGGTTATTAAGAGAAAAATGTTCATATGTACAAGAGTCTTTTGTCTTATGAGTGCTTCTGCACTCCATCCTCCTTTGCTACTGCAGATATTTATCCTCCTTTTATGTTATTGTTGTCACATTTTATCCTTGTTTTTATTGTGACCTAGTTAGAGCTTTTTTACTTGTAGTTTTGTTTTGTTCTTTGTGTCTGGTTGAATAACCCCCTTGAGTATTTCCTGCAGTCAGAGTTTTCTGGTGATAAATTCCCTCAGCTTCTGTATGTCTGTAAAAGTTTTTATTTCTCCTTCATATTTGAAGGATAACTTTGAGGGATATAGTATTCTTGGCTGGTAATTCCTCTCTTTCAGTGCTTTGAATGTTTGGGTCCACTGTCTTCTGGCTTGTACAGTTTCTGCTGAGAAATCTGTGATAACCTAATGGGCTTACCTTTATAGGTTATGTTCTTCTTTTTTCTAGCTACCTTGAGTATTCTGTCTGTGTCATTGATTTTTGACAATTTTATTATGATGTGACTTGGAGTAGATCTGTTTGGGTTGTGGTAACTCAACGTTCTGTTTGCTTCTTGGATTTGAGGCTCTAACTCTTTTCATAAGCTTGGGAAATTCTCATCAATTATTTGTTTGAATAGGCTCTTCATTCCCTTCTCCATCTCTTCTTCTTCTTTATACTCATTATACTTATATTGCTCTTCCTGATAGACTCAGACAATTCTTGTAGAGCTCTCATTTTTTAAAACTTGTGGGTCTCTCTCTTCCTCTTGTAGTATCTAGTTGCCTATCTTCAATGTTACTGATTCTTTCTTCTATCTGGTTTGTTCTATTAGCTAAACTTGCTACCTCAGTCTTCAATTAAGGTATTGAGTTCTTCATCACTGTTTTTAAAGTTTCAGTCTTCTTGGTGAGGTATTTGTTTTGTTCTTTAATTTGTTTTCTGAACTCATTAAGTTGCCTATTGGTATCTTCTCATATCTCACTGAGTTTTTTCAGAACTTCAACTTTGAATGCTCTATCATTTAACTCCAAGGTTTCCATGTGATTGAGATGTTTTCCTGGAGATTTTTTATTTTCTTTCTGAACTATGTCTGTCTTGTGTAGCCATGGTATTCAATTTCTTCTTCCTTGATGACATTTGAGAGTGGTATTCTTAGAGCCTTAACAACAACAAAAAATACTAAAATGAAAAATTAAAATTAAAAAATACAATTAAAAATATAAAAATTAAAAAAATTATTACAAGAAGAAAAACCACAGAAAAAAGATTGAAAGAAAACAAAAAAATTAAAAACAAAATACAAAAATATAAGAATAAAAAATATATTGTTTAAATTAAAGAGAATAAATTTAAAAGAGAAAAAAGAATAAGAAACAAAGGAAAAGTAAATTTTGGTTTTGAGAGGTTTCTTCCAGTAGATGTCGCTGTATTACAACTTTTAGCTCTGTAAAATTCCTGGATGTCCCCTACTGAGATGTTGCTGTCACAGTGATGTAGGTAGGGTCATAGACATATTGATGGATGGGGCATGTTGTGAGGGCTTTATGGCTTCGCTTTCCATCTGTAGCAATGGTGATCTCAGGCTACCAGGTGCTCCTCCCTACATCTCAACAGACCTGGGAACTGGTCATGGAACACCTCTGTTCTCCAGGGGAGAGAGTGGCTTTGGAGAGCTAGTTGCGGTGTTTGTCTCTGCCACTCTTGGTACCGAGGAACCTAGGAGGCTGGAACCTGGGAGGCTGGGGGGCCACACTTTAGCTTTCTCTGTCTCTGCTGAGTGTGGGCTGCAGGCAGACCACAGGAACACTGGCCATGATCCCGCACTCTGGCCATTTTGGTTTATGTCCCCCTCTGCCCCTCTATTGCACCACTCCTCCCAGCAGAAGGAGACCCAGTCACTCTGAGTTTCCCTTTTCATATCCCTCAGACAAAATCCACACAGCCCAAGCTTCCCTCTTACCTGTAGTCCAGTAGAGAAAAAAAAACAAAAAACCAGTCACACTAGGTTTGTCTCCTCCTCAGAGCCTACAGTGAGTACATTTTATCTTCTGCCCTCCTTTCCACCCTATCCCACCTTTAGTCTATTTTGTGTGTGGATCTTTCAGGTGCAACTTTGAACGCAGTGGGGTTTCTTTGCTGTGTTATAGTTGTTCAAGTTGTTAAAATTTCAAGGGGAGGGATCAGGAGTGTCTCTCATACTGCCATTGCTCTGACATCATCTCCTATTGCTATTATTTTGTAAAAGGAAAAATGCCTCTTTTTTTTCTCTTCTCAATACTTCTGACACCAGATATGGGTGAGTTTTGCCCACACCAAGCAATTCTTTAATTCTCAGAGGACATCAATTAGGTGTCCTACAAATTCAACTCAATTCTGACAGTTCTACTTGGAGTTAGCATCAGATACCAAAGGAAAATATTCCCTCCCTCCACTTCAGACACAATCCCAAGTATAGATTATATGTCACTCCTGTTTCTGCCCAACTGGCTATAAATTGGAGGTTTATGACCCCCTCCTCAGATTTGATCATTTGTAGTTTACTTATTAGAGTGCCTGTTTATTACAAAAGCTATTACTCAGAACCAGCTCAATGGAAGAGGGTTATAGGCCAAGCTGTGAGAGGAGAGGCATAGAACTTCCATGCACCCTCCCAGAATCTCCATGTGTTCAACAACCTGGAAATTCTCTGAACCTCATTCTTTTCGGTTTCTGTGAAGGTTTTACTATGTAGACCTGATTGGTTGATTAAATCATTAGCCACTGGTGATTACTTCAACTGCTTGCCTTCTGCCTTTCCCTGAGGTCAGAGGTAGGGGGTGAATAAGGGAGGCTGTAATTTCCAGCCCTGTAATCACTTGGTTGTTTACCCTGGCAACCAGTCCTCATCCTGAGGCTATCTTGGGGCTTTCCAAAAATCTTCTCATTTACATAAGCTCAGATTTGATTGAAAGGGTTTGTTATGGAAACAAAAGATACCTTTATCACTCTTACTTAGGAAATTCCAAGGGTTTTAGAGGCTGTGTGCCAGGAACCATGGATGAAGACCAAAATATATATTTCTTATATCACAAATTTCCTCCATCTCTATGATGAAAAACAGGTGTTCTCATAGTTGATCTGGAATTTCATATTTAGGATAAAGTTTCAGGTCTTTGTGACAGTTACCCTAATTGAAATAGATTGGATGTACTAAACTCACTCTCACAAGGCTATTTTCCCTGATATTGTTAGTTTGCAATTCTAGTCTTCATCTACAGTCTTATTTATAAACTAAAATAAGGTACATTGATCTTTGGAACTGTTGGGCAGATAGAATGTATTATGCTCACTTTGTTAAAGAGGCCATTGCCCGGGTGGTATTGGTGTGTGTTGGGGTGGGCTGAGGGCAGGCAGGGTCGTTGTAGCCTAGGGTTTAGTTTTAAGTCTGGAACCTGCAAGGGCCGGGCTGCTGTGATAGTGGCTCTGGCCCTGGCTCCTGGCTTTACATTTGGCGTAGTCTGTGGCAGGATTCGATACAGATCGGCAAGGAGCCTTTGAGTGGTGGAGTAGAGGACTGGCTAGTGTTAGGGTTCCCCATGGCTGTCCTTTTGGGGATTGTAGGCTGGCTGACTTTTACAGCCATGCGTGAGGAAACCGAGAGTTCTGTGGAGGAGGCCGACCAGGTGTTCGAGATTCGCCTGGAAATGGAGCAAACGCTGGAGGATTCAGAGGTTCGTGAGTTGCAGCTTGCCCTGGATGTTGCGGAGAGCCAGCAGCGGCAGGAGGCCGGGGCTGAGGCTGAGGCTGAAGCTGGGGCCGGGGCCGAGGCTGAGGCTGAAGCCGGGGCCGGGGCCGAGGCTGAGGCTGAAGCCAAGTCCAGAGCTGCAAGGTCTGCGGAGCAGAAGGCGGCAGTGGACGGAGGCTCGAGCCCAGCAGCCGGAGCTGGTGTTTTCAGTTCCTCTTTGGAGGATGAGGAGAATCGGACTGGAGTTGCAATCCGCAGTCTCCGGAAGGTGGAAGCCCAGCTGGAAGGAGCACCTACTACGGCCCTGGTAGGTCTGCGATTTTGGGACATAGGGCTGGACATGCTTTCCGGAGCAAAGATGGAAATGCTGACTGCCATTGCCACGTGCCCCTCTTTGGGACAGTGTGAAACCTGCCAGGACGGCAGGAATGAGGGGGGTGGCTGATGACCCACGTGCGTGGACTGATTTCCTGGACTATGACCGGAGTGGGCATTGGCTCCTTTGTTGGATGGACTTACGGATTACGGATTTTGGACAATGTGAAATACCCCGATGGGGGTGGGGGGTGGCTTTGCTGGAAGCACTCCCCTGCCCCGGGAAGCTTTTCCCATGGCTAGAAAGAAAGCGAGGACATTTTGCGCTTTGGGCAAAGTGCTCAGAGACTGGTGAAGTGTACCTTTGTAATTGTTGAAACTGTATTATTTTTGCTGTTTTAATTTGTGTAATGTTCTAATGTAATGCTCTAATTTCCTTGCACAGGGATGCTGGTGGTATAGATTGTGGGTAGTAAAGTGAGCATAGGGGTGGATTGTTGGGCAGATAGAATGTATTATGCTCACTTTGTTAAAGAGGCCGTTGCCCAGGTGGTATTGGTGTGTGTTGGGGTGGGCTGAGGGCAGGCAGAGTCCTTGTAGCCTGGGGCTTGGTTTTGGGATTAAGCCTTTCCTACCCTTTTTGGTGTAAGGTGGTGCAATCCCATCATGCCTCGGAGAAGTGACTTTGTATTAGAAACTTCCCTATTATGTATATTGGATTAAGGGTTTGGATTTCTGCACTATAAAATGGGGATGGAACGAGAGTTTGTTTCTTGGTTCCTGAGGTTAGCATGAGAGAGCGGAGAGAGTAGAGCCAGCAGCTAAAGGAGGCCACGTGGAGGAGGCCAGGAGAAGCAGCCAAGATGGCGGAGTGCTGAGTGAGATGCCAGTTTGTGTAGAGTTTGTATCTGGGATAAGGAAGGAAATGGGGAACTGAGGAGAAGAAGGCTGGTGAGCTAGAAAGCTTTGATTCTAGGAAACTCGGATAAGTCAGTGGCTTTGTGAGCACTGAGTATGACTGGGTTTTGGAGCCCAGTGTATGTTTTTACTTGCCCACCGGGTGCAAGCTAGATTAAAGACTATGGCCCACCAGTTTTTGGCTCCATGGTTTCTTTACCGACTGTCCGAATCCAATGCGAACCTGCATGGGCCAGGCTGCTGTGATAGTGGCCCTGGCCCTGGCTGCTGGCTTTACAGGAACCCAGGCTTGGACTGGAGAAGACAGATGTGATCTGTGTAGCTATCATATAGTATAGTTGACTATTGAACAATCTGCAGGTTAGGGGGGTTAATCCCTGTGCAGTTGAAAATCCCCCAAAACTTAAGTTGTCCCTCAGTATCTGTGGGGGATTGGTTCTAGGATTCTCTGCAGATACCAAAATACAGGGATGCTCAAGTTCCCTACATAAAATGGTATATACATCAATGCATATAGTCAGCCATCCACATCCAAGGACTCCTGACCATGAATGGAAAATAGTACAGTTATTTATTGAAAAAAAAATCTGTGTGTAAGTGAATTGGTGCAGTTAAACACATGTTGTTCAAGGGTCATCTGTACCTTAAACATATATATGCATGTATACGATTATTAAACTATTATGAATTAGTTCTATGTGAGATAATCACCATGAAAGTATATGTTGGACGGATAAAATGTATTATGCTCACTTTGTTAAAGATGCCGTCGCCCAGGTGATATTAATGTGTGTTGGGGGCAGGCAGGATCATTGTAGCCTGGGGCTTGGTTTTGGGATTAAGCCTCTCCCACCCGTTTTGATGTGGGGCAGTACAATCCAATCATGCCTCAGAGAAGTGACTTTGTATTAGAGACTTCCCTATTTTGTATATTGGATTAAGGGTTTGGATTTCTACACTATAAAATGGGGACAGAGCGGGAGCTTATGCTCTTGGTTCCTGAGATTATCATTAGAGGAGAGAGCAGAGCAGAGAGCAGAAGGAGGCCACGTGGAGTAGGCCAGGAGAAGCAGCCAAGATGGCGGAGTGCTGAGTGAGATGCCAGTTTGTATAGAGTTTGTATCTGGGATAAGGAAGGAGATGGGGAACTGAGGAGAATAAGGCTGGTGAGCTAGAAACCTTTGATTCTAGGAAACTCGGATAAGTCAGTAGCTTTGTGAGCACTGAATGTGAGTGGGTTTTGGAGCCCAGTGTATGTTTTTACTTGCCCGCCGGGTGCAAGCTAGAATTGAAGATGACAGCCCATCAGTTTGTGGCTCCGTTGTTTCTTTACTGACTGTCCGAATCCAATGTGAAATACCTGCATGGGCCGGGCAGCTGTGATGGTGGCCCTGGCCGTGGCTCCTGGCTCTACAGTATAAAAGATACATCTGAGGGTATACACTATATAAAGATATTTTCCTTTAATTGTACACAATTTTCAGTTGCTATTTAACTTAACCTTTGGTGCTCTCCCAAAGTTAAGAATTTAATTTTCTTGAAAAGTTTTATTACTCTCACTGAATCTCCATTCTTTTGATCTTACAAGCAGCAGTGTTACATATCCTAAAAGATGAATTAAATCCATAATTAGGTGCTTTCATAATCACTCTACTAGCTATTTAAATTCTCTACGCAGAAGCTGCCCCTTCCCTTTCTTTCCTCTACAGAAGAGATTAAGGCTCTCCATATTATGGTCATCATAGACCAAGCCCCTCCTTCTGTTTTCTCATGAAAAACATACTAACAACTACAATAAGCAAAAGTTATCACAGTAATGTGATATTTGCCCCAGTGATGGTCTAAATATCCTTTGTTTTTCTTGACACCCAAGATTATGGTCCCTTTTTCCTTGCCATTAGTAGCATTACTGCATAATTAGCAAAATTAAACAAGTAGGACTACATCATATTAAAACTTCTGTACCGTAAAGAAAACTATCAATAAAATGAAAAGGTAACTCGCTAAGTGGGAAAAAATACTTGCAAATTATGTATCCAAAATATATATATAAAAAAACTCTTACTACTCAATAGAATAGCAATAAAAAACAATCTGATTAAAAATGAGCAGAGAATCTGAATAGACATTTTTCCAAAGAAGATATATACAGATGGCCAACAGACACATGAAAAGATGCTTAACATCACTAATCATCAGGGAAATGCAAAACGGCAATGAGATATCACCTTACACATGCCAGAATGACTATTATCATTGGAGTTAAAGACTAGAAATAACAAATGTTAGCAAGAAGGTGGAGGAAAGGGAATCCTTATACACTGTTAGTAATGTGAATTGGCTCAGCCACTCTAGAAAAGAATATGCAGGTTTTTCAAAAAGTTAAAAGTAGAAATACAATATGGTTTAGCAATTCTACTTTTGGGTATTTATCCACAAAAAATGAAAACACTAATTCAAAAAGATATATGCACCTCCATATTCATTGCACATTATTTATGGTAACCGAGATAGGAAAACAATTTAAGTGTCTATTGATGGGTGAATGGATAAAGAAGCTACGGTTATATGTGTGGAATATTACTCAGCCATAAAAAAGAATGAAATCAGCCTGACCTGTGGTGGCGCAGTGGATCAAGCATCGACCTGAAATGCTGAGGTTGCTGGTTCAAAACCCTGGGCTTGCCTGGTCAAGGCACATACAGGAGTTGATGCTTCCTGCTCCTCCCCCCTTCTCTGTCTGTCTGTCTCTCTCTCTGTCTCTCTTCTCTAAAATGAATAAATAAATAAAAATAATTTAAAAAAAAAGAATGAAATCTTGGCATTTGCAACAACATGGGTGGACTGCAGCGGCATTATGCTAAGTGAAATAAGTCAGAAAAAAAAAGACAAATAACTTGTGGTCTTTAATATATGGAATCTAAAACTAAATAAATAAAATTTAAAAATTAAGCTCATAGACACAGAGAACAGATTAGTGGTTGCCAGAGGCATGGGATAGGAAAATGAGAGAAATGGTTGAAAAAATTTTTTAATTAATTGAACAATAAAAGGGGAAAAAAAGATGACCTTTAGGATTTTCAGGCTTCATTTTTCTGGTATAAGGAGTGATTTGTCCAAGTTTTAATGTTTTGATTCTGTTTAACAAACTGTTATGAAAAATTCAAATCTTTATTTTGATGGATGATCTTGCAGAAGTTCAAGGGAAGAAGTCATCCAGTGTTTCCACACCAAAGCTTTTGGAAGGCCAGCGCCTAAGCAGTTTGACCTTTGGGTGCTTTTTATCCCGAGCAAGGAGTCCTCCTCAAGTAGTAAAATCTGAGGAGATGAACAAGATATCATCTAAAGAACCCGAGTTCACTGAAGGAAAAGATGCAGAAGGTATTTATGGACTAGCTGAATTTGCTTTAACATTTTTTTTAAAAGGGAAAAATCATTTATTAAGATTAATCCTCAAATAGCTTAATTTTCTTTTTTTTTTTTTTTTCATCCCTCAAAAGGGTAAATATTCAAAATCTATCTGGATGATTCATCCTAGTTTCCATTTATTTTTTTTTCTTGACAACTTGATGTCTTAAGAGAATATTTTTAGAGAGCAGTATGGCATTTAACTTTGTGTATCTAGTTATCTTTGTTTTTTCTGAGAGTCTTTGCCAATGATGCAGTGAGGAAACTGATTTTCCCCTCTTGCTACTTCTCCCTGCAGTAGGAAGTGATGATATTTCAAGTTAAAAAGTTTATATTTGTACTTACATGGCACTTGCTTCAGTGTAGAGTTTCAGATCAGAACTGTCAATGTTCTATTTGTGATTTATTTAAAATATTTTTAAATTACCTAATATTAAATAGGACACTGCAAACTTATAAAGAAAAAGAACACCAGGGGAGAATTTTGGCTTTCTCTTTATTGCTTCAAAGGGGAAAATATTTGCTTAAATGTTAAAACCCTGGGCCTGTCCTATTTTTTTAGTCTCAAAACCCCTGCAAATCTTGCCTTTTTGTGCGGTTGCTGGCTTCGCCACTACTGTGACTTTTCCCCAGGTATTTCAGGGAGACTTGGATTTGCATCTTCTCTGTTTTCAGTTCCTGCTTCCATCCCCCAAAGGAGAAAAATTATAGCCCTAGAAGTCCATGCTTGATTATGGAATTCTGAAAACTATTTAATGGTTTTACAATAAGAAGGCTCTTTTGCCACTCACTTTTATGCCATTACTTGCATTTATTTGTTTTGTCTTTTTGAGAAGTCATTTTAGTTTCCTTCCCACTTTCTAACAGTCCAGTATAGCTCAGTATAGCTGAGGTTGCCTATACTGAATCTTTTGTTCATTTGCAAATTGCCTGATACTGAATTATCGAGTTTATTTATTCAGCCTTTATTTCTTTAGTTATGAAGGTCATATCTGTGTTTTTATGTTTTTAAAGTTTCTTTTGCAGTTTTCAATCTAAATTTTGAGCTCACTGTTTCTGAAGCCAATAGTTTATTCTGTTAATTATGTTATAAACAAAATAAGCCGTATTTAAAGACGTTTTTAGAAGAGTGTTAGTCTTATTATAAAAACACATTTTTTAGCTATGATTAAACAAAAAGTAGAGGGAGGAGAGCCTTTCGCTGTTTATGTTTTCTTCGTGGTTTTGCATATTTCATGTATTGGAGTTTGGGAACAAATTTTTTTATTTAAATTATATTTATTATGTTTAAATTTACTTATGATAATTTTGAAATATAATTGAAAGAGAGCTGTTATTTTCTTTGCTTCTAAAATAGATTTAATGATACTCCCATTTTTTTAGGGGCCACTTTCTTTGATAGTTAGTGTTGCCCTAGTTCACATTTTGTTTCTTTTATTATCTCTTAAACTATTGTCAATCCTGTCACCCATATGTTTATTTGTAAAAAGTAGTTTAATGTTTATACTATGCTATTGAAGTTTTAGGGCTCCATGTTTTATATAAAACTTATCATTTCTAAACTTGGGTGAAAGAAAAGGATCATGTAAATTAATTTTATTCTTATGAAAACTCCAGTTTTTACAATGGAGTTACTTAAAGCTAAATGTATACAGAAGGATCATATTATTAAAGGCAATGTGCCAATACAATATATGCTTTTCTAGAAATGGAAATTCCAGAAAAGTCTGTCGATAACCAAATTCAAGAAAACAACCGAGGTCAGAGAACATCGCATCAAACCCCTTGTGTGCCGGAACAGAATCGGAAAATGAGAACAAGCTTTGGTACAGACGGCGGTGTATCCCAGAACTCTGGGGCTCCGGTGAGTGACTGGAGTTCCGACGAGGAAGACGGGAGCAAAGGAAGATCCAAGTCCAGGTACACATCCACCCTGTCCAGTCACACCTCGGAGGAAGGGGTCCAGTGTAGCAGGATGGGCAGTGAGACGTATTTGACAGCGTCTGACGACAGCAGTTCGATATTTGAAGAAGAGACTTTTGGCATAAAGATACCAGAACACAAGAAGCTATATTCTTGGCAACAGGAAGCACAATGGAAAGCTCAAAACAGTCTTCTTGGAAAGGGAAATTCTGAAACAAGTAAAAAGCACGACAGTTCCTCAGATGAACTAAATAAAAAATTTCAGTCTCAGAGACTGGATTATTCATCTTCATCAAGTGAGGCCAACACCCCAAGTCCTATTTTGACCCCAGCTTTGACTCCAAAGCATCCTAACCTTCTTCCTGGAAAAGGATCACAATTAGCGCCTTCATCAAACCTGCCAGCCCCAACGTTAAGGATTCCTAATGTTTTCAGTATAAGTGTAGCACTGGCTAAAAGGCACTTAAGCCAGCCACAGTTAAGTTCCGATAGGATGTTTGGTACAAACAGAAATGCTATAAGCATGATACGACCACTGAGACCTCAGGAAACAGACCTGGATCTTGTTGATGGTGACAGTACAGAAATTTTAGAGAATATGGACACCAGCTGTGATGATGGACTGTTTTCTTATGACTCCCTGGAATCCCCATGTTCAGATGACCAGGAGATGGGTGACTCAGCAAAGAAGGCGGCGTGCAGCAAACCTCCAACTCCCCCCCTGCACCGTTTTCCCTCCTGGGTAAATTATATTGCTGTGTGTGACACATGCACACGACTGTTTTCTTAACACTTATTTTCAGGTTTTACGTTCTTTCCCTGTTTCTTTTCAAGTCCAGCTTTGGTCTGACAATTCCCAGTTTTCAGGATGTAATTTCCCCTTCGCTTTCTCACTGAGTTCTGAATCATTTGAGAAGTAAAGCAAGGATAAGACAGATGGGAGGTCAAAATATTGCCTTTTACTGATAAAACTGATTTTAGAGACTTGGTAGGCAAATGAGCTTTTCCAGTACTGGACTTTGGAGTTAGCTCATTTATTCACCAGTTGGTGTTGGGCCACCACAGGCTTCTGCCAGTGAGACCTAGACCCTCTAGCAAGAACAAATGGTTGTTTCTTGCATGTAGCTACTTCTCAAGAGAAAGGAGAAAGAAAGGTGCTTGGCTCTGCATGTCCAGTTTCTTCTTCTAAGCTTACCAATCACATTAAGCCACTCCTCTTCCTTGGAGAGAGATCAGGGTGTTCAATTACTGGAGCTCCCTCCACAGGGGTGGGAAGAAAGGTTTCTTTTTAACTGTGTAATACTCATGGGCGACTTCTCAACAGGATGCTTCACTCTTATTGGTCATCATTTTTGAACTTAATTATTTACTTGATTGGCTTTAAGAGAAATTTGATTTTACTCTTCATGAGCTTATAAATCCATTAATTTAACCAAAAGTGTCTTCCTGTACACCCAAAATAGATTGAAATTTCTTCCATTGAAACATTGACCATCAATACAACAATTAACCCATCAATTATATGATTCTTCTTAGGAATTACTAGAGGAAAAATAAATTCTTTCTATATTTGAAACAAAGTGAAATGATCTGTAGATTTAAGTTTTCCTTTTCATATTGACATAATTTAACCCTTGGCCTTGAGAGAAACATCTTGACTGTAGGAATTTTTGTTTTTTGGAGTCATGTTCTGATACTATTATTTTTTATGTTGTGAGCAAAGCAATTTTAAGCAAATTAAGAAGACCCTGTTTTCCTAGTATAAAGGCAGACCTTGAGCTGTATCTGCTTTTATTTACTTTCAGAAGACCCTTTCATTGCAGTGTCCTTATGAAACTGTCTGCAGTTCATTACCAAATTCTGGACAGTGGTGGGGTGGGGTGCAGGGGATGGAGGTTATTGGCATGTGAATCTCTGGAATTCCAATTATGTTACCCTTTAGGCAGAGAGGAGTTGAAATTTTGCATCTTTTTATTATGTTGAGATTTCCAGAGATTTAAGTTAGGCTTTCAAGTTCATTTTCGTTGGCAAACCATTTTTTTTTTCTTTTTTTTGACTCTCATTTTTCCTTGTCTTCTGAAACTGTTTAGTCCTGAAAAAGTACTATTGTTTTTCAAAAACCTTTTTAGCAGACTGGCAAAATTTGAGGCTTTATTTCTGTTTACTGGTGTTTTCAGGTTACAGGAAAAAGAGATGTATTCTAAGTACCTCAATTTATGAGAATTTATTTTAAGGGGTTTTGACTGCTTATTTTAAGGATCTTTAAGAGTTTATTTTAAGGATCTTTGAGGGGTTTATTTAAGACATAGCCCATCCTTATTGAACTTGAATATCATTCAAAATACAGTAGTCACTCTAGTGGGACAGCATGTGATGATTCCATAGCACCTTTGATAGTCAGCTCCTTGGACACAGGTGACACCATTGCCCCTGGTCCAGTGGCAGCTTGTCCTCTCCTGTCTACAGTGATTCTGCTTCTCTCACTACTACTTACTCCCCACCACTCTCTCAAGTCTTCTAACTGCCTCATAGCTCCTGCTTACTGCCTTATTTTATATGTCTTTCTGTTCTGCTGACTCTGCTGTTTGTCTCTCTTGTGTGTATCTCACAATCACACACTCAAAGAAACTGCATCTAAGTCATTCAATCAGCCACTCTTTAATCCGAAGCGTCTTAGATAGTTAGAGATCTCATGTCTGTTACCTTACAGGCCACTGACTAGCGCAGTCTTGAGCAGGGCTGCCTTAGTTGCCCACTATACCGTGGTCCAGACCACTATGCCCGGTTAGGTGCATGTCAAAGCTCAGGACATGGTGATCTATGCGTTAGGAACAACCTGGAGTCCCTTTTCTCACAGGGAGCTGGGCTAATAGCTTTCTTAGTACCCAGTTCAGAGACTCTCTAAGAGAGGGAGAGAAAGCAAAATAACAATCTGCTTTTGGAACAAGATAATATTACAAATTCCATTGGAATCCCCAAATTCTTCAATTATTTGACCTCAGGTGTTTCCTCTATTTCATTGAAATAGGAAGGTGATAGCACTTAATGCAACTCTCTGTGATTTCTGATTTCAAGTTTTTTCTTTCTTTTTTCTTCAACCATATTCTAGAATGGCAGAATATTAAAGGTAATATTTATGTGTAGTCAATGATTATGAATGTTTTCTGGCTTCCTGTTACAGCCCTTCGAGGTTTCCCCTTTTCTTTCTTTAACCATATTCTAGGATGGTAGAATATTAAAGGTGGTGTGTAAGTATAGTCAGTGATTGATTGTGAGTATGCTTTCTCTTACTTTTTCCTATCTCTTCAAAAGAATTTGAAATAGCAAGCAAAAATTTGGGAACAAAGATAAATAATGGAATGACTAATGGATGGAAAAAACCTCTGCAGTGCTATTCACAGTGGCATATTTTAGTTGGCAATGATGACAGTTTTATAATAATGCTGTACTCTAGTGAATATTAAATGAAGAACAAATGAAAAGCATGTGTATTGAAAGTAATCATTTCTTTGCCTTAAATATCCAGTTTAAATCTCTCTTTTACATTAGGAAAGCAGAATTTATGCTGTAGCCAAATCAGGCATTCGAATGTCTGAGGCCTTCAATATGGAGAATGTTAATAAAAGTAAGTGATTTTGCATGCTACCACATGGATGAACCTAGAGGACATCATGCTGAGGGAAATAAGCAGTCACAAAAAGATGAACGCAGTCTGATTCCATTTATATAGAGTATCTAAAGTAGTCAGATTCATAGAAACATAAAGTAGGACACTGGTTACTGGGGGGTTGGGAGAGGGAAAGGGGGAGTCATTGTTTAACCCTTTGAGTAGTACGAACGTTCATGTACGTCCTTGTGCCTCCTGACCATCCAGAGTACGATTGTAACAAAAATTTTTATTTTAAAAATGTGTAAGGCAACATTTAAAAAAGGCAAATATATGTTCTTCTTGTTTCCATAAACTGGTTATCAAACAAACATGGTTTTAAGTTAATATAACTGGAACTGGAACTAATTTCATTTTTTGAAAAAGAACTCACTCCTGGGGCTCAGTGAGCATGGAAAAAACTCACTACTCAAAGGGTTAATGGGTATAGAGTTTCAGATTTGTAAGATAAAACATTATCAAGATCAGATTCACAACAATGTGTATATACTTAACAGTAACTAAACTGTACACTTAAAATGTTTATAGTGGTAAATTTTGTTATATGGTTGTTGTTTTTAACTACAATAAAGTTTTTTAAAAAATAAGGATTTTGCACTGTTTCACTAGCCAAGAACTTCCTAAATGTCTAAATGATAGAATAATAGAATTATTTAAACTTTCATAAAGTGATTTCTAAGATTTCCGACTTATATTTTAAAATTTGTGTTATTCAGTATAGGGGCACACAAACGGTCAGCTGTCATGTAGAGTCTACCTCATTATATTTTTACCTGAAAAAGACTAAGGCAAAGAAACTATGGAATTTCAGTTGTTTAAAGTAAAAATATTAGTCTATGTTTTTTTCCAAAGTTTAAAACACATTTCTCTCTATTTTCTCTTCCTTTCTTTCTTCCTTCCTTTCTCCCTCCCTCTCTTACCCTCTCCCTCACTTTCTCTCTTTCATCAAAAAAATATTATAAAGGCAACACATGCCCATTATAAAAAAAAATCATGAAGAACTCTCTAGAATAAAAGGAGAAATTTTCCTGTAGTTTCTTCTACCTACCACTAATCTATATCTCAGAGGTAACTACTGATGTTCTATTGCTTTCCAACTAGCTCAGGTTCTTACCATTTAGGAAATTATATTCTAACCAGTTAGCAATGAGGTTCACCTAATAATGGCTTAAGAATGATGATGTTTTAGCGCTATCTCAGTAATAGGGCTATGAATAATCAGAGAATATCTTCA
The DNA here is from genome assembly GCF_036850995.1 of Saccopteryx leptura. Lineage (NCBI taxonomy): Eukaryota > Metazoa > Chordata > Mammalia > Chiroptera > Emballonuridae > Saccopteryx > Saccopteryx leptura. The sequence goes on along the minus strand of NC_089505.1, from coordinate 273,831,101 downwards.
TAGGGTACTGCGCACTGAATGAGTCAGCACGTGTTTGTACTTATTTCTGTCCATCTTGAGCTGGATGGAGAAATTGAAGCTAAGATCCTTGTACAGTCTAATCAGGAAACAAGTACACATGAGGAGATAATGAGCCATGTAAGAGTGTAGAATAAAACCTGAAATTTTCATAATTCTTATAATAGACTATATAGTGAATAATCATGTGTGTTGACCCAATTTTTCTTTTAATTGGAAATTTTGTTAATTCACATTCATAAGAAATAGACCTAAGTGCTGATTAGAAGTTTTGGGTTGTTTTTTTTTTTAATAATTTTGTTTTTCGTTTCAGATTCTGTTGTGATGCTTTCCTATACCACATCAGGACTTTATACCTCACTGATATACAAGAATATGACAACCCCAGTGTATACAACTTTGAAAGGGGTAACTCATTATTATTACTGTTAAACGTATGGTTCTCTTCATGATAGATAAGAAAACTGCTTAATAAAGCTCTAGATTCCATTCTTGTCAGTTTACACAGACTCTCCCTTTATAGGGAGTTTTAGAAGTTCACTCTAATATAACATAAAAAGATAAGAAATGGAAAGATCTGGAGAAGATATTTATTCTTATCAGTATTTGAGGTCTGAGTCCATTTTTGTTATGTCCCATGATATACTCTGCCCCCTCCATGGCTTAGTTAATTGTTCAAAGGAAATATATTTCGAATGCTGTAATGAAAACTCCTGATTTATAAATATCTTTGTATCACTGCCAGGGTTTCCCTCCCTTGCTTGAAGTACCTAATTAAAATAAGCAGTGAAATAAGCCAGTCAGCGAAAGACAAGTACCATATGATTTCACTCCTATGTGGAATCTAATGAACTGAATGAACAAACAAGCAAAATAGAGACAGACTCATACATTGATAGCAGGCTGACAGCTGGCAGGGTGAGGGGCAGGTTGGGCAAGAGGGGGTAAAGGAATTGAGTTGAAAAAGGACAACAAGAAAGAAAAAACTCATGGACACAAACAACAGTGTGTTGATTGTGGGGTGGGGGGAAGGTGGAGCAGGGTAAATGGTGATGGACAAAGACTTGAACGTGGGGGGGTGGTGGATACACTGTATGTTGTATGAAGACGTGTTGTAGAATTGTGCACCTGAAACTTGTATAATTTTGTTAAACTGTCACCCCAATAAATTCAATTAGAGAATTAAAAATTAAATAAAGAAAATAAGTATTGCCAGGTATTCATGGCCTTATGTTTTCAGGAATCTTTTCTAATTGACAAACGCCTTGCTAATTAGATTTTGAGACTTAACATGACTTAGGTAATGGCAAATATATTCTTGTATTCCTTCAAAAATGTTACTCCATGACTTCTTTGGGTAAAATGTTCTATTTCTAAAGAGAGAGGTAACTTTAGAAATGGACTCATAGAGGCTGTTCTGCTTTTCTTTAGAAGGCGACCCAAATAAGCAGCAGCCCATTCCTGGATGACTCGTCTGGGTCCGAGGAAGAAGACAGTTCCAGATCCAGCTCCCGGACTTCCGAGTCAGACACGCGCAGTCGGAGTGGGCCAGGCAGCCCCAGAGCCATGAAACGAGGTGAGAGAAAGTCTCAGGCATACAAGACAACTCCAAAAAATTCACAATACTTACTGGGACTTTTATCTTCATGGTAAGATTTTTTTAAGTACTTGTTTTAAACCACAGTGAAAAGAGAATTAGCCTAGGACTAAGAATTTATATTCTCAATTCTCTTTGTGCTTTTAGAGTAGCAACCAGACTTTTTTATTTAACCATCCATTTTGTGTAAAAGAGATCACTTTATTACAGGAATAAAGTGAAATCCTTGGCCAACATGAGGTTTCTTTTTTGCATAATTTATGGGAAAGACTTATTCCCACTAAATTTGTTGCACTGTTAAATGGCAATAAATACATCTAGGAATTTGGTGGTCGCCTGACCAGGTGGTAGCACAGTGGATAGAGCATCAGCCTGAGATGCTTAGGATCCAGGTTCGAAACCCTGAGGTTGCCGACTTGAGCGCAGGCTCATCTGGCTTGAACGTGGGATCACAGACATGACCCCATGGTTTCTGGCTTGAACGCAAAGGTCCTTGGCTTGAAGCCCAAGGTCACTGGCTTGAGTCCAAGGTCACTGGCTTGAGCAAGGGGTCACTCACTCTGCTGGAACCCCCCACCCCGGTTAAGACACATATTAGAAAGCAATCAATAAACAGTTAAGGTACTGCAATGAAGGATTGATGATTCTCATCTCATTTCTTTCTGTCTGTCTGTCCCTGTCTGTCCCCTGCCTCTCTCTCACTAAAAAAAAAAAAAAAAGAAGAAAAATAATTTGGTGGTTGTTCTGATATTAAAATGGAAACCAATAAAAAATTTACTTTGGATATGTTTATGTTTTTTGTGGACTTTGAAGTAATTGTTGGTGTAGGGAAAGGGTACAGAGAGATCTCACCTTAAATGGCATCTATATTTACAAAAGCCTTTAGTTCACTATAATGTGTGTGTGTGTGTGCGCGCAATGGTGGGATTCAGCTGGCTTGCACTGGTTCAGGGTTCAGCAGAAACAACATCTAATTTTTTGTTGAGTTCAGTGAACCGGTTGTTAAAATGGCTCTTGTAATCAGGGTTCTCACTAAGGTGTGCGCTGGTGAAGCTGTCCAATGTGAAATCACAAATTTACATTCCTTACTCTTTTCTTAATGTTCATCTGTGCAACAGCATATTTCAAGCACCCACAGTAATGTTCATTCTGTCCATAGGTGAAAAACTTTGACAGAACTATGTTTGTAATGTTTATTTATTTATTTCATAAAACTCATTATACCTTTGATGGAATACTACATTTTAATTCCCTTGCGTTTGTTACTTAGTAAACAAACATAATAACGTAACGAGAAAAAGTGCCAAGCAACCAGGGAGTGACAAGCTGTCATTGGAAATATTTTAAATAACAGTTTCATTGTTTTTTATCAGGTATTATTTTATATTTTTTCATTAATATTTTAAAACTCTAAGAAAGGGTTTTAAACATGACATAATCTAGTTTTGTGTACGTCTTTTATTGTTCTTATTTAAATATTAAATGCATGAAATAATAAATTACCATTCAGTATATCATTTTTTTATACGTTGTGTCTTGGTTTTCAAACTGTAGTCCATGGAACCCTTAGGTACTCCCAAACCCCTTGGTTTCAAAGGGAGTTTCTCAGCTTTCATAGGTTTAGTATTTTGGGCTTCCACTGGTCTCTTTGCTCTTACCTTGATCCCTGACATCTAGAATCAGGTTGCATTACACTTTTGCTCAAAACACTTCAAGTATTCAAAATGACTATAGGGTATTACATGATTCTTTTATGTCCTTCCTCATCTCCTTTATTCTTCTCCTTCACTCAGCTCTAGCCACACTGCTGTTCTTGGAATGTTCCCGACGTGCTTTTATTTCAGGACCTTTGCACTGGTTGTTTCCTCTGCTTGGTATTCTTCACCCAGATGTCTCTGTGGCTGACTGTCGCCCCCCCTTCAGTGCTTGTGCCAACACTGCCTTCTTGGTAGCATCTACTCTGACCACGCCATTCAAGTGCAGTCCTTCGCCCTCTCCCACTGCTGGGTTGTTTTTTAAAAATTCCCTTTAGTCTACTCTATGTATTATTTTTCCACAGGACTAGCTGCCTGTTTTTTTTATCTGTCTCCCCTAACTAGAATCTAATTTCCACAAGGGCAGAAAATGTTCTGTTAGGCACCTAGGATGGTACCTAACATACGGGGGCTGGAGCTGGGAGCCTGAGATTTGCTCTCCAACATTGCCCCTGCCTTGGACAAATCCTTTAATCTCTCAATCTTAGTCTTAGAGAATGAGAGAATTAACTAAGATGATCTCTAAGGTCCATTTTAGATCTAAATTTCTATTATTCCATATAAATAAAGATATTACTTTTATCACAGTTGTTACCTGTCTCATTCAAATAAATAATAGTAATGATATAGTGTCATTGTCCTGATGTCCCTTAACTGTTAAATGCTTTTAAAAAAATTGTTAGAATAACTGTAATGAATAATGGCCTAAGTCTTTGATTTTATATAATATATGCAAAATCACCATTTTAATGACCCTCTAAATGTAACTTACAGTTTTCCAGTCTTTTTCTGTAAAGGCAAGTGAGTTATTGTGAACATGATCCCTTGAATTTTATTTTATAGCTGCCAGCAAAATGAAATAGTCTGTTTAAATCTTTAATTCATATTGCTTATCTTTTAAGAGATTTTTAAATCTATAAACTAGTAGTGTTGGACTTATATAAAAAAATACCACTGAAATTGTGGGGTTTTTTTATAAATGTGAATTATTTTAAAAGCGATTACAAAAAGAAAGTGGTGAGTGTGCAAATCTTGATAAATTAAGATTAAAGTTGTTTGTTTATATATCAGAATATAACATCACATACTTAACCTTAATAAAAGATACATTTATAGACTATTGCATATATTTTATATCTGTAAAAATAGCTTTGCTTGGATTTTTTTTCGCTTATGTTCCAAATACTATTTATATTCCTTGACTTCCTTAAAGATTTGCATGTTAGTCCTTATCCTGTAGTTCTGTTTTCCACTTCAAAAGCTCTTCGTGTCCAAAGGCATGAGAATAAGTCTAGCGTAAGAAGGTTTATTGTTTAAGAATAGCCGTATCCTTAGGAGGACTTATAGCCCGCAATTGTACCACCTAATTATTAAATATTGATTTGCTGTATTTCTTTAATCATCTAGGTGTGTCTCTCTCTTCTGTGGCTTCCGAAAGTGATTATGCTATTCCCCCAGACGCTTACTCCACGGACACAGAGTACTCACAGCCGGAGCAGAAGCTCCCGAAGACCTGCTCGTCCTCCAGTGATAACGGGAAAAATGTAAACGCTGCATCAGTGTTGTATTTTTTTTTTAATGAATGAATCTGTTAGTTGGAGCTTTCAAAGGAAACTTAAATACTTCTTAAAATTTCTTTTTAATTAGGAACCTCTGGAAAAATCTGGCTATTTGTTAAAAATGAGTGGTAAAGTCAAAACTTGGAAGCGGAGATGGTTTGTTCTTAAAGGTGGTGAATTACTTTACTACAAATCTCCGGTGAGTGGAAAGTGCTTGCTATTTGGAACTGAATTCCTTAAACTAGGATTCAGACTCCTGATGGATTTTCTTCCCTGTGCTGTTACTAATCATCCAAAGCACTTCTTACTATCACTGTTACGGATAACCACTTTTCACTTTGCGTTTGGTTTTCTTCCTTCCATACAGAGTGATGTAATTAGGAAACCCCAGGGCCATATTGAACTTAGTGCATCCTGCAGTATTTTAAGAGGAGATAACAAACAAACAGTTCAGGTACTTTTTAAAAACTTTCTTTCTTGTATCATGCAAAACTCAATTCTCGGTTATTCAAACTAATAGAGCGGAAGATTGGATAAATCACTTTGGGTTAAGCTTGATGGCTCAGAAATACATGAAACCCCAGGAGTTCTTGGTTAAAGCTATAACATAAGCTAAGTTTGTGCTCTGTGAATCCCCACTACACTTCATTTCCCTTTATCATTTACATTGCTCTTTCCCTAGATTTTCTCTCCCAGCTGGTCTCAGCTCTCAAACTGTCCAGCTATTTTAAGGGAGGGTCATCTGGTACATGAATTCCCAAGAAGATGTTAGTAATTTAATGTATATTAAATCCAGGGGTGTTTACATTTTTTTTTTAAGGTTTATTTATTTATTTATTTATTATTTATTCATTGTTAGGAGAGAGAGAGGGACAGAGAGGGAGAGAGAGGAGAGAGAGACAGAGAGAGAGAAGGGGGGAGGAGCTGGAAGCATCAACTCCCATATGTGCCTTGACCAGGCAAGCCCAGGGTTTTGAACCGGTGACCTCAGCATTTCCAGGTCGACGCTTTATCCACTGCGCCACCACAGGTCAGGCGGGTGTTTACATTTTAAGATAGAACTGAAAAATGACAGTTCTTCTATGAACTTCAGATGCTGTTTACACTTACATGGGAAGGATATTGGTGAGCAGAGGGGCTGGACTAGTTCCCATCAAGTCACACCATAGAGGTAGCTGCTGCCCATTTCATTCACAGATAGGCCAGTCTTGACAGAATCCTGTTAAATTTAAAAGGCAGTCTATTGAGATAGCTTGGTATATGTGATTTAAATCCAAACACTAGATTTCTGAAATGCCTTTAATAATTATTAGTTTTTTATCTTGCTCCTTGGAAGGGTAGCCTTCAACATTTATCAGAAAGATCCATTATCAATGTTTCCAGTGGCTAGTACCTGAGAACTGCCCAAAACTGTAGAAGGGAGGAGACTCAGGGAAAGGTTTCTCTTGGAGCATGGCTGATAAGAATAATTTGTAAGCTGCTTAAATAGCTGGAAGATTTGAAATAGGCTTCATTTGAAACTGAAAAGTTGCAAGTTTATAGTGCCTGATCATGTTAGTGCCAAGCATTTCTCTTCTATGCAAGATCTTGTTTTATTTATAATTGATTTCTTCATTTCTATAACAAATAGCTTCTGGATTTGTTAAAAATGTGTTATTTTAGTAGTCTCCAATTATTCTGCCTCTCACTTCAACAACCAGGATCCTGTAGCACATTTAAGGGAAGAAAGGAAATTGTTTTGAGTAAACAAGATACACCATGACCCAAAAGTATAAGGCTATGAAAAGTTTAAAGTAAACTTGAAGTGAAAAAAAAATTTCAACAAAAAGTAAATTATGGTAACTCTCACCAAGTGGTTCAAATATGTTAAATTATTTATGGAGTCATTTATTTAGCCGTTAGGACTCAAAGTTTAGCGTGTTTGTTTTTTCCATGTTAAGTAGCAATGTTTAAAGAATGGACAAGGAAATACTAATAATCCAAAATCTTCAGAGCTCCCTTTCCTATCTTTTTCTCATCCCATTCTAGTTGACTACTGAAAAACACACATACTACCTGACTGCAGATTCTCCCAATATATTGGAGGAGTGGATTAAAGTGTTACAGAATGTTCTTCGAGTGCAAGCTGCCAACCCGCTTTTCCTGCAGCCCGAGGGCAAACCAACAGTGAAAGGCCTGCTCTCCAAGGTGGGAACTTTATGTGCACAGCAGTGTCTCAGCACTGGAGTTAGCCCACTGATCAGGAAAAGTGGGTGTCAAAGAATAGATATTGAATATATTATCCTGGGGTGGGGAAGGGTATTTTAAATATGATACTAAAGACCAAAATCATAAAGAGGAAAAATGACAAATTTGACTGCTATACATAAAAATTTTAATGTTCTTACTCTCAAAAATTTCTAGGCAGAGTATTTGAAATGGCTGAAAAGCAAGCTTTCTCTAACCAGTAAGCGAAGGATACCCATGGAACAGGGGCAAGGAACAGAGGACATGAAGGGAAAGCAGAGCTAGTAGAGGTAAAAAGAAGTGCAGCTGATCCATAAGCGTGGGAAGACATTTTACTCTCACTAATAATGTTTTCTGGGTTTTTCTTTTTTTTGTATTTTTCTGAAGTTAGAAGCGGGGAGGCAGTCAGACAGACTCCTGCATGCACCTGCCCGGGATCCACCCAGCATGCCCACCAGGAGGAGATGCTCTGCCCTTCTGGGCATTGCTCCATTGTGGCTGGAGCCATTCTAGCATGTGAGGCAGAGGCCATGGAGCCATCCTCAGCGCCTGGGCCAACTTTGTTCCAATGGAGCCTTGGCTCTGGGAGGAGAAGAGAGAGACAGAAAGGAAGAAGAGGGGGAAGGGTGGAGAAGCAGACTGGCACAAGCGCCTCTCCTATGTGCCCTGACCAGAAATCGAACCCGGGACTTCCACATGCTTGGCCGATCCTTTACTGCTGAACCAACCAGCAAGGGCACTAATAATGTTTTTTATTTTTTTTTTATTTTTATTTTTTTATTATTATTATTTTTTTATAGGGACAGAGAGAGAGTCAGAGAGAGGGATAGATAAAGACAACCAGACAGGAACGGAGAGCAATGAGAAGCATCAATCATCAGTTTCTTGTTGCAACACCTTAGTTGTTCATTGATTGCTTTCTCATATGTGCCTTGACCGTGGGCCTTCAGCAGACCGAGTGACCCCTTGCTCAGCGATCTTAGGTCTGAGCTGGCAAGCTTTTTTTGCTCAACCCAGATGAGCTCACACTCAAGCTAGCAACCTCGGGGTCTCGAACCTGGGTCTTCCACATCCCAGTCCAACCCTCTATCCACTGCGCCACCACCTGGTCAGGCTAATAATGTTTTTTAAAAAGCACAACTTGGCCTGACCTGTGGTGGCGCAGTGGATAAAGCGTCAACCTGGAAATGCTGAGGTCGCCGGTTCGAAACCCTGGGCTTGCCTGGTCAAGGCACATATGGGAGTTGATGCTTCCAGCTCCTCCCCCCTTGTCTCTCTCTCCTCTCTCTCTCTGTCTCTCTCTCTCCTCTCTAAAATGAATAAATTAAAAAAAAGCACAACTTGTGCCCTGGCTGGATAGCTCAGCTGGTAGAGCATTGTCCTGAAGCATAGAAGTTGCTGGTTTGGTTCCCAGCAGGGCACATACATAAATAGTTTAATGTTCCTGTCTCTGTCACTCGCTTGCTCTCTCTCTCTTCCCTACTCTCTAAAATCAATCAATCAATAATAATAATAAAAGCATAACTTAAAATAATAGATGTTTTTAAAAATTGGTCAAAGGGGGACATTTTTTAACATTATAAAATGCAGTATTGGCACAAGTTAAGAAATCTGCTAGTGAGAGAATTACTCTAGAAGGCAGTTTGGCAATTACCAAACTGTTTACTCAGTAAATATTTTTGAAAGAACAAATGAATGAAAGAATAATAATATTTTATTTTATTTTTTTGTGACAGAGAGGACAGATAGGGACAGAAAGGAAGGGAGAAAGATGAGAAGCACCAATTCTTCGTTGAGGCACCTTAGTTGTTCATTGACTGTTTTCTCATATGTGCCTTGACTGGTGGGGGGAAGTTATAGCAGAACGAGTGACCCCTTGCTCAAGCCAATGACCTTGTGCTAAAGCTAGCAACCTTGGGCTCAAGCCAACAATCTTGGGCTTCAAGTCAGTGACTTTTGGGCTCAAACCAGCAACCATGGGGTCATGTCTATGATCCCATGCTCAAGCCAGCAATCCCACTCTCAAGCTGGTGAGCCCATGCTCAAGCCAGATGAGCCTGCGCTCAAGCCAGTGACCTTGGGGTTTTGAATCTGGGTCCTCCATGTACTAGTCCGATGCTCTATCCACTGCGCCACTGTCTAGTCAGGCAAGAATATTAATATATATTTATAAACATAAATGCATACCTATTGATTCAGTAATCTCAGCCCAAGTAATTAGTACTCAGGAAGTGGTCTTAATTGACAAAAGATTTAAGTATAGATATGTTCATCGCAGCGTGGTTAATTTTTTTTTTCTATTTAAAAAAATGAGATATAATTAGCATACACTAGAATGCAGATCTTAAGTGTAGAGTCTGATGAGATTTGACAGATATTTACAGTCAATCAATCAAGATATAGAACATATTCATTACCCCAGAAAGATTATTTACACGGCATAGTTTATAATAAAGAAAAATTGAGATTGATGTAGATGTATAAGGAATAGCTTAAATAAATATTTATATAATCAGATAATGCTTTACTATGCAGTCACTTTAATTGTTAAGAATATTTAATGTTATAGAAATATGTTATGATGTGTTGGGTGATAAAATGAATGCAGTATTATATTCAGAATGTATATAATGTTTTAAAAAAGTACAATTTTTGATAAACATATTCATAGAAAAAGTCTGAATGGAGGTTAGTTATGCTCACCACTATACAAATGCTGCATGGGAAATTTGCCAATGTATATTGACTATCTCTATGCGATTTTATTTTATTTTTGCTTGGTTTTGTTTCCTAACTTTTTAATAAGTATTGATTTATGCTAAGAAATATTATTTTTAAATTTTAAAATCCTGTTGTTTTTGACATATTTACTGTCACTTTTAGAGAAATACAAAAAAATATTTATACACAAAATATTACACACAAACATAACCTCTACATTGTCATTATTCATGACCTCTGTTTACATAAGAGGTGAAAAACTTAGATGTTGATATGCTATGCCATTATATAATCTATATTTAATATGGACATGTAGGTGGGTGCTATTCCATAAGATTTATAAAGACTGACCAGCTGTTCCAGAAGTAACAGAAAAAATTCAGTGCAGTCAACAAAGAAATGAGTGACCTATGTTTTTTTTCAAAATCTTACATTACCATAAAAATGTTATTTCAGTTACTGATGGGTTGGAACTCCTTCGTACTGTGCAAATATATTTTTTCCAGTGAACACAGTGCTACTTTAAGTCACATTCTTATTATAATTCATAATGACTAGTTGTCCTTTTTCAAGGACCATGTAAATCAAAGCCCTTCAAGTTTAATATGATTCGATGGCCAACGGTTTGTTACTTCTCCCAAATTTAATTTGGTTTTTTGTTTGCTTGTTTTTACTTTATCAGCATGGCTTATTAATTTCTGCTCATGTTACATTTCTGCTGTTCTCTGCTTCCCATTTCAGAATTGCATTTGAAATGAGTGTAAGTTGAGGTGATTATCCCCATCAGGGTTTACAGACAGGATGCTGATTAAGTCTTCTTCCTACCATTATGAAGCCTTATCCACCGCATATTTTCACCCTCAGAGCCTTATAAGAGAGAAATATCCCTCCGTTATTCCTAGTGACATGTTCCGAACTCACATTCAGGCAACACGCTGAGATACTGTGGGACAGTCTGAGTACTTTAGAGGGGAGGAGTTTTTTTCCAAGTTGGCACATTAATATTAAGTACGGAAATATATAGGTAGATATTAAGAACTTTACTAATTGAATTCTAGATATTTAATCTTGCAATTTTACTGCTTAGGAAGAATGTTTTTTATATAAGAATTCATTTATTTAAAAAAATTTATTGGGCAGTTACTACATGCCAGGCAATGGGCTGAAAGATACTAAGATGTGAGAGGGCTGGACTGGCAGAAAGGTGAGGAAGGGTGAGTAGCTAAGTGTGTGGGGCATGGAGATTGGTTATTTTTCTTTTTTTTTTCTTTTTTTTTCTTTTTTCTTTTTTCTTTCTGAAGCTGGAAACAGGGAGAGACAGTCAGACAGACTCCCGCATGCGCCCGACCGGGATCCACCCCGGCACACCCACCATGGGGCTACGCTCTGCCCACCAGGGGGTGGTGCTCTGCCCATCCTGGGCGTCGCCATGTTGCGACCAGAGCCACTCTAGCGCCTGAGGCAAAGGCCACAGAGCCATCCCCAGCACCCGGGCCATCTTTGCTCCAATGGAGCCTTGGCTGCGGGAGGGGAAGAGAGAGACAGAGAGGAAGGCCCGGCGGAGGGGTGGAGAAGCAAATGGGCGCTTCTCCTGTGTGCCCTGGCCGGGAATCGAACCCAGGTCCTCCGCACGCTAGGCCGACGCTCTACCGCTGAGCCAACCGGCCAGGGCTGGTTATTTTTCTTTACTGTCTTTAGATGACAGAAATAGAAGCAGAGAATTTACATTGTAGTGCTGTGAGGAGAGTGATCTTTTTCTCTAACATTTTATTATGTAACTTTTCAAATAAGCAGAAAAGTCAGAATTTTACAGTGAACACTGATATTCTTACCACCTAGATTCTACTGTTAATATTTTACTTCCTTATACATGTCTATCAAGATGATTTGAATATCAATGTTTTATGACAGGCATTTTCAAACATATATGAAAGTAGAAGGAATAATAGAATAAACCCTCATATTCATCACTCCGTTTCAACAATGATTAGCTATGACTAATGTTATTTCATATAATCCCTCATAACCATAATCTTCTTTCTCTTCCCACACTCTCCACTGGGTTATTTAAAAGCAAATGGAAGCCCTGGCCAGGTAGCTTAGTTGGTTAGGGAATCGTCCCCATACACCAAGGTTCTGGGTTCAATCCCACATACAAGAATCAACCAGTGAATGCATAAATAAATGGAACAACAAATATCTCCCTTGCTCAAAAAAAAATCTAATTAAAAAATAATAATAAATAGGTCTTGGCTGGTTGGCTCAGTGGTAGAACATAGGTCTGGTGTGTGGAAATCCTGGGTTCAATTCCCAGTGAGGGCACACAGGAGAAGCACCCATCTGCTTCTCCACCCTTCCTCCTCCCCCTCTCGTTTCTATCTCTCTCTCTCCTCCTCCCTTCCTGCAGCTATGGCTCAATTAGAGCGAGTTGGCCCCAGGTGCTGAGGATGACTCCATTGCCTTCGCCTCAGGCACTAAAATATGGCTCTGGTTGCAACAGAGCAAGGGCCCCAGATGGGCAGAGCATTGCCCCCTAGTGGGCTTGTCGGTGGATCCCAGTCAGGGCACATGTGGGAGTCTGTCTCTGCCTCCCCTCCTCTCACTAAAAAAATAAATAAATAAATAAATAAATTTTGTTGGGTGGATTTGTCAGAAGCTTAGTAATACAACCTAATCACAAGAGCAAGAGCTGTTTTATGATCAAACACAGGATTCAAGGTTGTGGAGAAGAAAGACAGACCGTGGGGACCTGGTAAACTGGATTAAAATGAGAGGATTAGGGGACTCAAAGTTTTGAATGAAGTCAAGGAATGGAGTGGTGTGAGTAAGGAAAGAGATGGAGGGATGTTGAGATCAGAGGGTTGTATGTAAATTTCAGAAGTGGAGCAGACTAGATATGGCCAAGGGATGGATGGTGAAAATGGAGGGGTAGCAAATGAAGAGAGCAAGGAACTGTGGGCTAAGACTGTCGAGAGGCAGTGTAGCGAAGAGGCTAGGGCAAGAGCATGGGCGAAAGTCCTGGCTCTGACACTTACATTGTGTGACCTTGAATAAGTTACTTACAGGCTCAGTGCCTTAGCATCCTTATTTACAGAGTGGGGATAATTACACTGCCCACCTCACAGGGTGTTGGGAGGAATAAGTGAATTATTTAAGCAGATAAAGCTCTTTAGAACAGTGGTTAGCACATACCAACACTTCAAAAATATGTATTGTTATCACAAGAGTTTCACCAGATACTGAAGTCAGCAGAGCTGGTGTCAGGATTTGTAGTAGACAAGGCTATAGGTTCGAGAATAGGAAAAGAGAGTAGACCATGGGAGCTTATGTTTTTTGTGTGTGATAACAAAGGCTCAGCTGGATATAATAAACAGTTTGTCTTCAAAGTTTCAAGCAGAGATGATAAGAAGCCTCTTTGCTATGGATACAAGGTAAAAAATGATTTTTTCCACACTTAGTTCCCCAAAGCCTTGAGGTTTGAGATTGCCTTTAAATCTTCATGAGAATTCTTCTAGTGTAATTTGCTTTATTATGAGTTTTACAGAATGATTCAGAGATTTAAGAATTTTAATATTATTAGATCTACATATAAAGATAGATGGTGCTTTTAAACACAGCTTTTACAGTGAATTGGCAAAGGTCTTCATTAGTTTGTGGTTCTTCAAAAGTACCCATTGTTCTATTTTAAAGATAAATCATCTCAAAAGGATACTCTCTACAGCCTGATGCATTATACTCCAGTTTTTTGTTTTTTATTTTTTCTTAAATTGGAAACGGGGAGGCAGACAGATTCCCGCATGCACCCGACCGGGATCCACCCAGCATGCCCACCAGGGGGTGATGCTCTGCCCATCTGGGGCATCGCTCTGCCGCAATCAGAGCCATTCTAGCGCCTGAGGCAGAGGCCACGGAGCCAGCCTCAGCTTTTGCTTCTATGGAGCCTCGGTTGCAGGAGGAGAAGAGAGAGACAGAGAGGAAGGAGAGGGGGAGGGGTGGAGAAGCAGATGGGCGCCTCTCCTGTGTGCCCTGGACTGGAATCGAACCCGGGACTCCTGCACGCCAGGCCGACATTCTACCACTGAGACAACCAGCCAGGGCTACTCCAGTTTTGATGAGTTTTTTTTCTTTTGAGTTTGATTTTTTTTGAGTTTAAAAAAAGAAGAAAATAAAACCTGCATAACACAAACTATTTAAAACTTCAGGATATTTGTCTGCAAACATATGTTTCTAAATTTAATTAAACTGAAACATGTCTTGCCAAATGAAACATTTTTTTGTTTTTCCTCAAACAGCATTCTAAATCCATCAGACTGTGAGATGGTGGAATTGTTTGCTTAAACCATAAAATTGAAAGCCTCATGACTGGCTGTGTGTGTGGGTTTAAATGAAACATGTGTTTTACTTCTCCTCATGCATAGTGAGGAAGGAAGCATTTATTGAGTAACTACTATTATTCTTTGTTTACGTTTTCTTCTTTGGTCATCACAACAGCCCAGGGAGGTGTACAATAATCCCATGTTGCCCACAGAAGCCGAGAGGTCAAGTTGGTTGCTTGAGGACAACCATCTGGTATGCCATAGAACTGAAATTTAAGCCATTTGACCTCAAAATTCAGTCCTTTTCTACTATAGTGTTTTGCCTACTATAAAAATCTGTTGTGTCGGTAATTTATATTATTCTCCATGCATTACTATCAGAACAGCCCATTTAAATGTAAGTCATTACAAGGGTTCTTCAAAATATGTGTGCCCCCACCGTCACCTCCTGCCCCTTCCTGGATGACCTCTGTTCTCACTTGTCAGAGACATGTGGGTGGGCACACACTGTCTCAGGGCCTTGGAACTTGCTGCTTCCTTTGCTCACAGTGTTCTTCTCTCAGATAACTTCATAGCTCATCTGCCTCCTTCCTGAGCTTCTTATTTTAAATTGTAAAACACCCCTCCCCACCCCAAGTACTTGCTTCTCCTTTCCTGTATTTTTCTCCTTAATACTATCACCAGGGAAAAGTTTGATAGCAGAATGCTGGGCTTCGGTTTTTACTGGCTAGTGTCATAGTTTCTGGATGATGGGCCTCTCCAGCTTGAAGCCCACTCTAACTATTGCAGAGGAGGTCTAGTCTCAAGGCAGAACTTGGCAGGGCTGGTAGGATAGTGAAATCGTAAGGCAAGTTCAACCAAGCATACCATATTTAGGTCTGGGGCAACAGCGCTTATTGTAAATTTACCCCCTGGGAGGAATAGGGTTTAGAATTTTTCTAGGAATGAGGGTATAGCTGTGACTGAATGGCAAAGATCTCCAATGTCTGGGCAGGGAGGAACCACCAGTAAAGACCTTCATAAAGAGATCAAATGATGAAAAACCTATAATGGTCAGTAAAAATTTTGGTAAAATGTCTTCCACAAAACAAAACATATAAATGTAAACTCTGTTCTTGATGAAGGTTTGTCTATCTTGTCACAAGGCTGGGTGCTTCTTGAACCTGACCATGAACCTCACTGACCATGAACTTGACCTTGAGCCTGACTTGGACAACCTGAGAGTCTGTGAATCTTTGAAGGGCACTGTCCTTAGCCGTGGTGCCAGGTTATTATAGGGGAGAATAAAGAGAGAGGTTATTAAAAAAACTGAGTATGGGCCCTGGCCGGTTGGCTCAGCGGTAGAGCGTCGGCCTGGCGTGCGGGGGACCTGGGTTTGATTCCCAGCCAGGGCACATAGGAGAAGCGCCCATTTGCTTCTCCACCACCCCACCCCCTCCTTCCTCTCTGTCTCTCTCTTCCCCTCCCGCAGCCAAGGCTCCATTGGAGGAAAGATGGCCTGGGTGCTGGGGATGGCTCCTTGGCCTCTGCCCCTGGCGTTAGAGTGGCTCTGGTCACAGCAGAGCGACGCCCCAGAGGGGCGGAGCATCGCCCCCTGGTGGGCAGAGCATCGCCCCTGGTGGGCATGCCGGGTGGATCCCGGTCGGGCGCATGCGGGAGTCTGTCTGACTGTCTCTTGCCGTTTCCAGCTTCAGAAAAATAAAAAACAAAACAAAAAACAAACAAACAAACAAAAACTGAGTATGTTAATCTTCACTTGATCATCCAACAAAATGGTAAATTGTATGAAGGCAGCAAGGATTTTATGAGTAATTCTACATTCATTTCAGTTAGAGATATAACTTCTAAAATAATTCTATCTCATAAAATGAAATCAATAGACCCTTAATTAGATGTCAAATAAATGTGAGAACCTGAACTTGAGCCACAGCCACAACTGGATGGGAATGTAAACTTGAACCTGAAGGTGACCATGACTGAGCCCTCGAACCTGACCACAACCCTGAACCTGACCTTGAGCCTGACCATGAACTTGAACTCGTCTGCAAACTTAACCATGAACTTGAACTTCAGTTTGAACCTGACTGTAAGCTTGAACTTGACCTTAAACTTGAGCTTGAATATGTGCTTGAACTTGGTTGTGACCTTGAACTTGACAATGAACTTGACTGTGACTAAACCTGAGCTGAGCCTGAGCCACAGCTGCAGCCAGAGCCACTATGTGAACGTGACCCTAAACGTGGCTGTGACTGTAAATGTAAACTTGACCAGGACCCTCACTGCAAACTTGAACTTGCCCACCAACTTGAACTTGAGCTTGACCATGATGCCTAAGCCTCAACCAGAGCCACAGCCACAGGTGTGCCGCAGTATGGACGTGAACCTGTGACGAATCCAAGATGATCGCAAGTGTTTACATGGATTTACTTTGGAATTAAAGGCAGAAAAAATAAATGTCTTAAAAAATGTCTCAAAAAAAACTAGAAAACTTATTATGAACCTGAACATGACTGTGAACCTGACCATGACTGTGACCTTGAACCTGACCATAAACCTGATTGTGAACCGTTAGCTTTCTACATATACTAAGACCGTAAGCTAACAACATAGAAGGAGATAAAGATGAAAATGGAACAAAGAAACAGATGAGACAAATAGAATGCAAATAACAAGGTAGTCAACATTTATTAAATGCTGAACAGTGAGCACCAAAACAAAACATGCCGTGCTACCCTGTAACAGGGAAACTTGAAGCGCATTTGGACAGTCTAGTTGGAATATCACTTATACCTTGAACAAACTGGATACCTATACAACTTCAAATAGAGTTATATGCTATACTTAAACATGTTAGAGTTTTGAGCTAGCTACATTTGTAATTCTTTAAAATACGATTTCAGGTAAAACATGGCTACTCCAAGAGAGTCTGGTGTACACTTGTAGGAAAAACACTATATTATTTTCGCAGTCAAGAGGATAAGGTATGTATGTATTTTTAATATGCTAATTAGATGTATTTTTAATATGCTATTCTTTTGTTATGTCTTAAGTTTTTTCTATCATTCTTCTGTTAGTTAAAACTTTAGAATTTTTGATAAGGTTGAAATTTTGCATTAAATTTATTGAGATAATCATATACTACAAGGGTCTTGATTCTCAATTATAAGTTTTTTGCACCTTTTTTTTAACATTTAAGTTAGTCATTTAATAGTAATTTTCTTTTAAATTTTTTATGTAGATGATTAAATTTAACAGGGTGACATTAGTCAACTAGAGTACATAGATTTTGGCCAAACATCATCAGTGCTCAGAATAGTGCTTTGTACACAGTAACTACTCAGAAAGTAATTGTTATTTAATGGGGAAAAGAAGTCATGTTTTCATGAAAAACAACATATTAATTAAGTGAATTCATTTTATTATTAATCAGCTATTAGGCAGATAACATTGCACTTCAGATAAGATACCCAGACAAGACCTCATTGAAAATGTGACATTTTAATTGGGTAAAAGCACAGGCACATGGATATTCTGGGCCAGAGCGTTCCAGGCAGAGGGCAAGTCAAAGACCCTGAGGCAGGAGCATGGCTGGTTTGTTTGAGGAATAGTGAGAGGGTCAGTGTGACTGGACTGCAGTCTGTTAAGAAGAGAATTACATGGGGCCTTATCATGATGGGGACTTTGGTTTTTACTCCAAGTAAATTGAGAAGCCGTTGGAGGTTTTTTGTTTTTCTTTTTTTCTTTTCATTTTTCTGAAGCTGGAAACAGGGAGAGACAGTCAGACAGACTACCGCATGCGCCTGACCGGGATCCACCCGGCACGCCCACCAGGGGCGACGCTCTGCCCACCAGGGGGCGATGCTCTGCCCATCCTGGGCGTCGCCATGTTGCGACCAGAGCCACTCTAGCGCCTGAGGCAGAGGCCACAGAGCCATCCCCAGCGCCCGGGCCATCTTTTGCTCCAATGGAGCCTTGGCTGCGGGAGGGGAAGAGAGAGACAGAGAGGAAAGCGCAGCGGAGGGGTGGAGAAGCAAATGGGCGCTTCTCCTGTGTGCCCTGGCCGGGAATCGAACCCGGGTCCTCCGCACGCTAGGCCGACGCTCTACCGCTGAGCCAACCGGCCAGGGCCCGTTGGAGGTTTTTGATCTGTCAGAACATTGGCATGACCTAGCTTATGACTAAAAGGAACACTCCTGCAGCTGCCTGCAGGGAGTAAGGAGGGGACTGGTGAGGAGGCTGTTAAATAATCTAGGTGAAGCATGATTGTGGTTTAGTGGTGGCAGTGGAGGCGTGAGCAGTGACCAGATTCTGAATATATTCTGAAAAGCCTGCTGCTAGCAGGAATTGTTGACTGAAAAGATAGGGAAAGTAAGAGAAACAACAGAGTCAGTAATGATGCCATTGTAACGAGGCCTAAACAGCTGGAAAGATAAAATTGCCAACAGCTGGGATGGGGAACACTGCGCAGGGGACATTGTGGGAGAGGATTTACCAAGTTATGCTTAAGAACCTATTAGAGATCTAAGTAGAGATAGTGAGTTTGGAGCTATAAATGTAGGAGTAGCTAATGTATGCTGGTACTTAAGCCATAAGCTCGGGTAAGATCACCCATGTGCACATAGATGGAAAAAGTGTCCAAGCACTGAGCCCTGGGCTTGATCATGAAAATGGATGATGGTAAATGTTCTTGGAGTTAGAATAAACTTTTTCAGACTGCACTTGCAAACCTGATCAGATATTTTAGAAGCTGTAAATCTGAAGCAGACTGTGTACAGTTTTAAAACAAATATACTGAATATTCAACACAACAGATATAATTGTTTTTATCAATAAAATAGTAGGTAAAATTTAATGTGCATAAATTTTAAGAAGTTTCTCATACCCTTAAAGTAAGATGGAAGAAATCATGGCATTGTTTTGTGAAGTATTACATATGTTAATAAATACTCTCACAGAACGCTGCTCATTTTATTGGGGTTTAGAAGGAAAGTTAGTCACACTTCTTTGTACCAGCTGGTTTACTTTGTACCTAATTGTTTTACTTTTTTAATGAATAGTATTGAGACTACGTCTGCCCTTGTCCTTTTGACCCAGTACCTAATCAAATCAATTCTGCAGCTGGGGTGGGTGTAAAGGGGGAAATCAAATGAATACTTTGACTGACTTACATAATTGCTTGACTAGGTAAAGTAGCTTTTCTTGCTTTCTCCACAAAATTTAAATGTCTAGTATTCAAATTATTGTTTTATATTACAATTGGGTATTTTGGTTGTGACTATTGCTTTTGTAACAATGTGAATAATCCAATTGCCTTTAGGCATTCATTTAAAAAAATGATATGATAAATTACTAAGGAAAGATTTAGAAAGTGCCTTTCCCCCAATACTAATATTTACTTTAGTTTCCTTTAGGTCAGATCAAACTCTGGGAAGCTAAAGTTGAAGAGGTCGACAGATCCTGTGATTCAGATGAAGATTATGAAGCCAGCGGGCGAAGCCTGTTATCCACACATTACACCATCGTGATCCACCCCAAAGACCAAGGGCCAACTTACCTCCTCATTGGATCCAAGCATGAAAAGGTATGTAAGGGCTTTATGGTTGATTTAGAACAGGGGTCCCCAAACTTTTTACACAGGGGGCCAGTTCACTGTTCCTCAGACCGTTGGAGGGCCAGACTATGAACAAATCCCTATGCACACTGCACATATCTTATTTTAAAGTAAAAAAACAAAACAGGAAC
Source organism: Saccopteryx leptura (assembly GCF_036850995.1). Lineage (NCBI taxonomy): Eukaryota > Metazoa > Chordata > Mammalia > Chiroptera > Emballonuridae > Saccopteryx > Saccopteryx leptura. Next base: position 273,811,168 of record NC_089505.1, on the reverse strand, counting down.
AAATACAATATTTAAAATAAAGAACAAGTAAATTTAAATCAACAAACTGACTATTATTTCAATGGGAACTATGGGCCTGCTTTTGGCTAATGAGATGGTCAATGTCGGTTCCATATTTGTCACTGCTAGCCGTAACAAGTGATATGACACGCTTCCGGAGCTGTGACGCGTACGTCCCGCGTCACCAGAAGTAGTACTGTACGTGAGCGACGCCGCGCTTTGCGGTGCTGCCATATACAGTACTCCTCTCACTGACCACCAATGAAAGAGGTGCCCCTTCTGGAAGTGCGGTGGGGGCCGGATAAATGGACTCAGGGGGCCGCATGTGGCCCGCGGGCCGTAGTTTGGGGACCCCTGATTTAGAATAATGTGGATTAATGTTATTAAGTACTGGTAATAATTTTCAAATCATTTTAATGGAAACAAGGAAGAAAATTTGCTAAAGACTTTCAGCTCTCTTTTCAGAGATTCCCTACATCCCTAGAACCAAGCCTTGTTTAATTGTGTAATTTTTCAATCCTACTGATCAAAGTGGTCTCAAGACTGAAATTAGTGCAGGAAGGTGTAGGATAAAAAGACTTTGTGTTCAAAATGTGACTGTCTTGGGCCTGACCTGTGGTGGCGCAGTGGAGAAAGTGTTGACCTGGAATGCTGAGGTCACTGGTTCAAAACCCTGGGCTTTGCCTTGTCAAGGCACATATGAGAGTTGATGCTTCCTGTTCCTCCCCACCCCCCATCTCTCCTCTCTAAAATGAATAAATAAGATTTAAAATTATTTTTAAATGTATATGTCTCACATTGGATTTTTTTTTGGGCCCCTAAGATCTCTACCTTATAGTTTTGCTACATTTTAAACAAAATTTTGGTTTAGATAAAATTTAACATGAATTATTATGTGTATTATATATATGTATATATATGTAGTCATTTATAAAAATCTAAACGTTAACATGACAAAAAGTAAAAATTAATTTGTGATATAAGAGGCATCACAAATTAGTGAGGAAGTAATGGATTATTTAATACGTAGTAGTTTGTATTCACTATTTATTAAGAAAATTGGCCATTTAGGAAAACATTAGTTTGTCATCCCACACATGTAGCAAAATAATTTCCAATGGATTTAAAGAGTTAAATGAAATAATTTGTTAAAGACCATTTAGGTGATCTTGGAATAAAATGTACTTTCTTAAAAAGGGGGGCAATGTAAGAAACACAGTAGGAATGGTTGACAGATTTGACTACAAAACATTGAAATACTTCTTTATATCAAATAAAATCATAAACATAGCTAAAAGGATAATATAAAAAATAAGATATTTCATGGATAGTTACTATATCTCAAACCTATAAACAACTTTTATAAAGTATTCCTTCTTTTTTTAAGGCTAAATAATACCCTATTGTGCCTGTGTACCATATCTTCTTTATAAAAATGACTATGATTACAATTCAAGTGAGCCTGCTTCAGAACAGTTTGAATAAGTGGCTTTTAGTAATTATTTAAAAGTTAAAGTTCTTTTTTAGTGTCAAAGTTTTCTATTTATGCAATTTGGTTTTTTTCCTTAAGTGACCAAAAATTATAAATTGGTTAATGTCTCTATTAATATGTTTTGTTTTTAAGGACACTTGGCTTTATCATCTGACTGTTGCAGCTGGAAGTAACAATGTAAACGTTGGATCTGAATTTGAACAACTTGTTTGTAAATTGCTAAATATTGAAGGGGAAACTTGTAAGTCCATAACATATAAGGCTTTACAGTTTATTAAATAGACCCTAACCCCCTTAGCCTAATGCAGTTTTTACTTTGTGGGGATTTGTTTCCCTGCAATGTACCCACCGTTTCTCTCCCTTTGCTTGTCATGGGCCAAGATTCTCACTGTGGTTCTTAGGGTCCAGGGAGACCATCATTCCCTGAAATTCCATATCCTGTGATACCTCTGCCTTTGCTCACATTACTACTCTGCCTGAAATGTCCCCTTTCCTTCACATTCCTCCCCAACCTGATGAAATCTGACCTACCTTAGACGCTCCCCCAGCCAGCCCACTCCAGCTCAGCATCTGGCTCGTAAAAGTTTCTCAATAAATATTAAAATTAACCCTGGCTGGTTGACTCAGTGGTAGAGTATTGGCCTGGTGTGTGGCTGTCCCAGGTTCAAGTTTCAGTCAGGGCACACAGAAGAAATGACCATCAGCTTCTCTACCTCTCTATCTTCTCTTTCTCTCTCTCTATCTCTCTCTCTTCTCCTCCCACAACCATGGATCGATTGGAGTGAGTTGGCCTTGGGCTCTGAGGATGACTCCATGGCCACTGTCTCAGGCACTAAAAAATGGCTAGGTTGCTGAGCAACAGAGCAACAGCCCCAGATTAACAGAGCATTGTCCCCTAGTGGGCTTGCCAGGTGGATTCTGGTTGGGGCACATGAGGGAGTCTGTCTTTCTGCCTCCCCTCTCAGTAAAATATAAATAAACAAACAAATGGAAAAGAAAAATATTAAAATTATGCCCCAATGCACTTTATCATTTAACTCTTCTGTAGCATTTGTTGCTTTGCATTAAAATTACTTTTTAATTTCAAAGACTCTCCCCATTGGTTTCCCCATGGAGAGTCTAGATTCTGTGTTATGCTTTACTTAATTGCAGAGATCACATTTTATTATCAGTATTCAACATAGGAATTTAATAAATGTTGATTTTAGGGATGATGTCAAGCTCTTATCATTCTCTCTCCTCCTACTTTGGCTTCTTGTTCCTACATCTTTCTGCAGCTCCTTCTCCTGGATAATCATCTCCCTACCTGGGCCACCAATCTTTAGCATATTTAAGCAACATAATAGTGCCTTGGTAGACTTGTTTCAGCCAAGAATATTAGGACCAAATTCTTGGAGATTTAATTTCTCCAAAACAGAGACATGAGAATCCCCAGTGGCTAGGAAAAAGAAATGAAATAATGTTGCCAAAGGTTTTCCATGACCTTTATGACTAAAAGCTGTGAGCCAGGCCTGCATGAGCTAATTTCTGAAGGGCTAATAAAGGGGAGGCCAAAATAAGTGATCTTTTCTGTTTTCTTTTCATATTCTATTCTGCATTTAGCCTCTCAGATCTGGAGACATCCTACTCTGTGTCACAGCAAGGAAAGAATTGTTTCCCCTCTGACGACACTGCCTTCTGAAGCTCTACAGACAGAGGCTATTAAATTATTTAAGGTAAAATTTTATATGGAGTTATATGTTACTAAAAATTGGAAAAAAAGAAAAATAAATAATTTAGGTTATAAAGCTTCACTTATTTCAAGAAAATTCAAAATGTGATTATTATTAAGACAATCCACTGAAATAAAATTAGGTGAATTGAATATGCTTTCTGAGTGAGGGTTTGGGATTTACTGAAATAAACTGTGTATGGTTTGGGCAATGTGAAACAATGTCAGAAGAATCATTTCCTCATTAGTCTCTCAAGTGGAGGGATGTCTCATATCACACCCACCTCAGTGTGGGGATAGGGGTCAGCACCCTTCTTCTCCAGGGGTACTCTCAAATTCTTTTCATTCAACTTCTATTACAAACTCCTGAGCACTTAAAACCTGTCTTTCAACTTTATTACTCTTTATCTCATCTCTGTCATCAGTTAGCTTCTGGTAACTCTTCAAATTTCAGTAAGGATTTTGGCTCCCAACTCACATTCTTTCTTCCTCAAATCTTGCCATAATGCTGAATGACTTCATTATTACTTGATGCACCAATGCTGTGGTCTTAAAATTCCTGACCTTCATAATGTTAGCAAGCTTCACTTCTAGTCTATTTCACCTTCTCATGCTCCATGTCCACACCCTGACCTCACCATTCTTTATAAGTACACCACGTCTAAAAGTTTAAATTCCAATGTCTCCTTTTTTAACCATATTCTGTTAGTTTGTGAGCTCTCTTATTTTCTTACTCTTCCATTTTCATCCTCAGTAAGACGTTTGTTTTGAACCATTTATTTTCTTTGAGATCAAGAGACAGCTTGATAATTTCCTCTTGGCTTTTCTTCCCTCTTTATCCAGCCTGGATTACTTTCATTAACATTCATAGTTCCTTGGGACCCATAATTCCATGAATTCTTCAGCCAAACCCCTACCTAGATCTTTGGTCACATTCACACTCAAACTCCCCCCTCAGTAATTTTCTTCACAACAAACTTACTTAATATTTCATTGAGAAAATTAGAGGGCATCAGCCCTGGCCGGTTGGCTCAGTGGTAGAGTGTCGGCCTGGCGTGCGGAAGTCCCGGGTTCGATTCCTGGCCAAGGCACACAGGAGAAGTGCCCATCTGCTTCTCCCCCCCTCCTCCCCTCCTTCCTCTCTATCTCTCTCTTCCCCTCCCGCAGCCGAGGCTCCATTGGAGCAAAGATGGCCTGGGCGCTGGGGATGGCTCCTTGGCCTCTGTCCCAGGCGCTAGAGTGGCTCTGGTCGCGGCAGAGCGACGCCCCGGAGGGGCAGAGCATCGCCCCCTGGTGGGCAGAGCATTGCCCCCTGGTGGGCGTGCCGGGTGGATCCCAGTCGGGCGCATGCGGGAGCTGTCTGTCTCTCCCTGTTTCTAGCTTCGGAAAAATACAAAAAAAAAAAAAAAAAAAAATTAGAGGGCATCAGACATGATCACCTTTAATCTCTCCTCCCAACAGACATTATTTTACCTATTTTCTCTTTCGTTCCACCAGTTTCCAAATATAGTGTACCTTATATGGATTCAGGTCTCAGCTCCACACCAGGATGTTGGTACTTCATTCTCCCGTAGCCTCTTAGAGTCTCAATTTCTGTCTTTCTTTTGGCTTCTTTTTGCCTACATTCTTTTCATCTAAAAAAAAATCATCTGTTTAGTTGATAATATCAAGGAATTATTGTTAATTTGGGGTGGGTATGATATGACATGGTGGTTATGGGAAAAAAAATCTTTAACAATTGTTGATTCACACTAAAGTATTTATTGGTAAAATAACATGATATATATTAAAGTCCTCCAGAAAAAGAGTAGAGTGGAGGTAAAATGAAACAAGTTTGGCAAAATGCTAATAATCGTTGACATTTGGTGATAAGTACTTGAGCAATCGTTATGCTATTCTCTCTACTTTTGTTTGTTTTAAAATTTACCATGATGGAACATGTAAAAAAAAACAAAACCCCACCCATAGAATACACAATACCAAAAGCAAGAAAGACTCTATACAAATATATTTGAAAATCTGAATGAAGTAATCAACTTTATAATGAAATATAAATGGGCAAAATTAATTCCATATGAGGATGAAAATTTAAACAAGGAAATTTACCAAACTTTATAAGTGTAAATAATTTCAATGCTGTTTACACTGTCCCAAAGCATAAAAAAAGAAGGAAATTTCCACAATTGTTTCCTTTTTAACTTTTTCTTTTGGGAAAATTCAGACGTGAATAGAGAAGATATGAGGTCCAAGGTCCTCATCATCCAGCTCCATAGCATCAGTACAGGCCCAGTTTGTTCTTCCTCACATCCCCACTGCTCCCCAGCATTGGATTATTTGAAGCAATTCTCAATCATCATATCACTAGATTCCTTTTTGTGTGTGTGTGTGTGTGTGACAGAGAGACAGTGAGAGGGACAGCTAAGTACAGACAGACAGGAAGGGAGAGTGCTGAGAAGCATCAATTCTTCATGGCAGCTCCTTAGTTGTTCATTGACTGTTTTCTCATATGTGCCTTGACTGGGGGTGGAGGTGCTACAGCAGAGCAAGTGACCCTTTGCTCAAGCCAGTGACCTTGGGGTCATGACTATGATCCTATGCTCCAGCCAGCGACCCCACGCTCAAGCTGGTGAACCTGTGCTCAAGCTGGGGACCTCAGAATTTCAAACCTGGGTCCTCTGTGTCCCCATCTGATGCTTTATCCACTGTACCACCATTTGGTCAGGCTCACCAGATTCTCATTGTTGCCAACTCCAGATTCTCATTGTGAAGTATTACTTTGATACCAAACCCCAGACACAATTGTACAAAACAAAGCATTTCATGCAAAAGCTAATAAAATATTAGTAAACAGAATACAGCATCATATTATAAGAGTACTTATATCGTGACTAAAAGAGATTTATTACAGGAAATCAAGGATGGCTAAATATTAGGGTATCTTCTAATATTACCCATTATTAAGTAGAAAGTCATCTCTATAGATGCTGCTGAAAAGACACTTGACAAATTCAGTGTTCATAAGATAGTACTACTTTCTTAATATGATAAAATTGAATGGTGGAAATCTTTTTCATTGATCATTTCATGATGTAATAATTGGGCAACAATACTTTGAGTTAGAGACTAAATTTATTTGATTATAGTCTGTGCTCAGAAAAGATAAAGACTACCTACTATATAATGACACAATAATTAAAGTCAAACATTGACATTTATAAACACTTTAATGCTCCTTAATAGATATATTTATTTAATCAGATTTTAAATCCATTCATTAATTAAACATTTGCTCTGTCAGTCTATGTTATGTAACGAGTAAAAAGATAAATAAGACAGTTTCTGTTTTTATGAAGTTTCTAATCTGGTGGACAAGAGATCATTAATGTTTTGTATACCCTTAAAATGAATGCATATTCTGCCCTTGGATGCAGTGCTCTGTAAGTGTCAATTAGGTCAAGTCGGTTAATAGTGTTGTTCAAGTTTTCTAAATCCTTACTGATTTTCTGCCCATTTGTTCTCTCAATTATTGAGAGAAGAATATTGAAGTCTTAATTGTGCATTTGTCTGTTATTCCTTGCAGTCCTTTTCGTTTTTGCTTCATATATTTTATTAAGTACATAATCATTTAGGATTATTATGTCCTTTTAGATGAACTGACCCCTTTACTATTATAAAGTGACCCTGTTTATCTCTGGCAGAATTCCTTGATCTGAAATCCAGTTTGTTAGATATTAATGTAGCCACTCTGGATTTCTTTTGATTAGTGTTACCATAATATATATTTTCCATCCATTTGGAAAAAAATAAAACTATTGCTAAGAAGAGAATCAATATAATTCATGCAGAATAAATATCATTTCTCATCTTGAGTAAGTCTTTTCTTTTTTTCTTAATTCAGACCTGCCAGCTTTTTATAAATGCCGCAGTTGACTCCCCGGCAATTGATTACCATGTATCTCTAGCCCAGAGTGCTTTGCAGATCTGTCTGACACATCCTGAGCTACAGAATGAAATTTGCTGTCAGCTCATTAAACAGACAAGACGGAGACAACCACAGAACCAACCAGGCCCATTGCAGGTATATAGTGATACATATACATGCAATTTTAAATGATGCAACTGTCTTGATTGTAAGAATGATGCATAATCAATGTAGACATTTGGAAAATACAAAAAGTGTGAAAAGGAAAAATAGGTATTAATATTTTGATGTATATCCTTTCAGTTTATTTATTTATTTATGTTTCTGTAGAAATGTGTATGTGTACACACTCTCACTTTTATTTTTTATCTTTCTGTATTTTCCGAAGTTAGAAGTGGGAAGACAGTCAGACAGACTCCCGCATGCGCCTGACCGGGATTCACCCAGCATGCCCACCAGGAGGTGATGCTCTCCAATCTGGGGTGTTGCTCCATTGTGACCGGAGCCATTCTAGCACCTGAGGCGGAGGCCATGGAGCCATCCTTAGCACCTGGGCCAACTTTGCTCTAATGGAGCCTTGGCTGCTGGAAGGGAAGGGAGAGATAGAGAGGAAGGAGAGGGGAAAGGGTGGAGAAGCACACGGGCGCTTCTTCTGTGTGCCCTAACTGGAAATTGAACCTGGGACTTCCACACACCAGGCCAATGCTCTACCACTGAGCCAACCCACCAGGGTACTCTCACTTTTTTTTACAACACTAGAGTTACAATTTGTATAATAATTTTTTAAAATATAGAACATAATCATTTCTCTTATAGTCTTCAACATTTTTCAAAACATTAATGATTGCATTAATATCAATTATGGTACATTTAGGTTTTTCCAGTTATTTTTATTGTAATAAATACTGCAGTATACATCTTTGGACCTAAATCTTGTATACAAGTCCAGTGAAGTTTATGGAATCCATCTCTAGAATTTTCCTATATCTTCAACATATTCAGTTTAATTCTTCTTTCAAATTCTTTTCAGGTAAAAAGTGGTATTCCACTATTGATTTATGATACATTTCTTTAATTATTAGTGCAGCTGAGTACATTTTTCAGTTGGTCTTTAGTTATGTTTATTTTCCAATGAATACATGTTTTAATCTTTGCTTAGTGACTCTTGTTAACCACAGGATGAAACGGAAATTTCTTACCCTAGCCAACAGGACTCTCAGGTGTGGATCCAGGTTTTGTATGACTTGAAGCTTATATAATTAATATTGTATACTCTTTTTTAAAAAGAGTGCAAAATATGTTACTTTTACACATTTTAAAAGAACATATGAACATATAAACACAGTTGATAGGGCTCTTCCCAGGGCCTTGGATGGATGGAAGGGGCCAGTGCATGAGAAATTCTGAAGCTTAAGCTTCATTTGTATCAAGGACCCTTGGTAACCTGCCTCCAGTGGCCTCCCCTTTCTCCGCTTTTTATGCATCCTGCCTCCAGCATACAGAAAGGCATAAACACTCTCCATTCTTGAAACACACCCTGTCTTTGCATTATTTTCTACCTTGCATCTGGCACTACTCCTATTACTCAGATCCCCCTACTTTCTTCCCACCTGTGGACTTTACGTTCCAGCCCAAGCAACAGCTCTCCTGTGAATTCTTCCCTGACTCCCACAGCACTGGGAGACATTCCCTCCATTGGTTATACTTTAAAAAAAATATGATATAGTATTAACTATGTTATATTAATATACTGTTTTAAATATAATGTCTTCTCCTAGACCATAGGAAACTCAAAAAGAACAAGGACAATGTTTTTATTTTCTCCTCCTCCATTTTAAAATAACATTTTAAAAAGTATTGAAGCTAGCCCTGGCGGATATCTCAGTTGGTGAGCGTCATCCAGATATGCAGAGGTTGTCAGTTTGTTCCCTGGTCAGGGCACACACAGAAACAGATCGATGTCTTTCCCCCCACACACATACTTCCTTTCTCTCCAAAATCAATAAATAAATTAAAATAAGAAAGATACAGAACAAAGGATAAGTCACATATAATCTTATTATCTAATCTCTGTTAATATTTATATATACTTGCCCCGTATTTATGTATGCATACATGTAAGTATATGTTGGCAGAATGGCATTGTTTTGGGGTATATGATATTTTTACTATTTTTCTATCTGTCATTCCTCAAAGCCATTACTTATATTTCAATGAATGGTAAATATATAAATGAACAAAAAAAATGTGATATCAAAAAGGATTACCTTATCTACATGTCTTTTGGTATCAGTTGTAGATAACTATATACATAAAGATGGATTATGGATCGACCCAATGTGACTTTTTAAAAATATTTTTATGGGTTATAAATGTGCCAAGAAGATAATGTACATGTGGAAGAAGCAAATACATTTGGGGTTAAGAAAGGCTGCAAACTACTAAAATAAACAAAACCTTGAAAACCAAAAAAAAAGGACTATCAACTTCTGTCAGTCAGGCTGGTTCTGACTTGGATCTCTGACTGCGCTGTGTCTAACCGGTGCTGTTTCTTTTTGCCCAGGCCTGGCAGCTCTTGGCCCTCTGCGTTGGGCTCTTCCTTCCTCATCACCCCTTCCTGTGGCTTCTGAGGCTCCACCTAAAGAGGAATGCAGATTCCAGGTGTGCAGATAGTCTACAATAGATCATAAGTATTTAATAATCTGCTGGGCACATTTGTAGAAGAATGTGTGAAACCAATGTTGGTACAGGAAACCTTTGGATATCGTTTATGTGGAGCTTGGGAAATATTTCCTTTGTTATGTTAAATCTCTTATGAACGATTGCAGTGAAAGTTTGAAGCTTGACAGAATATTTTTAAGTGAAAAGTCTGTGTGTATCACAAGTATGAATGACTTAGCATTAGTTATTGTTATAACAGCAACTATTTTTGTTTCCTTAATTTCCCTATTACTGTTTTTCTCCACATTGAATTCTTTCCTGTGGAAAACTTCCCTGATGGTCTCCCCTCCTTTTATACTTGTGTGTATTTGAATTACTTCAGAATTTTTATTTTCTTGAAAAAAAGACATTTAAAATCCAACTGTCACAATGGCTTTCTACATTGGGACCCAGGGCACCCAGCCAAGGGTTAGCAGGGTCATTTTGTCCAAAAGGTTGAGGTTAGGTTGCTAAAGTAGACTCTGGGACTAAGAGAAACAAATAAACAAACAATCACAATGAAACAAAAAACAACTGTAAAGCAGTAGAAAAATATTCTCCAACTCAGAATATGTTTTGGGACTCTGTGATCAATGTCATGTGACTTTGGTTGCAATCACTGACAAATCACCCAAAGGGTGACATATTTTAAAATTATTATTAATTTTAACAGAGTGACATTGATAAATCAAGGGACATATGTTCAGAGAAAACATCTCCAGGTTATTTTGACATTTGATTATGTTGCATACCCATCACCCAAAGTCAAACTGTCTTCCATCACCTTCTATCTGGTTTTCTTTGTGCCTCTCCCTTCCCCACCCTCCTCCTCCCCCCCCATAACCACCACCCTCTTGTCCATGTCTCTGAGTCTCATTTTTATGTCCCACCTATGTATGGAATCATATAGTTCTTAGTTTTTTCTGATTTACCTATTTCACTCAGTATAATGTAATCAAGGTCCATCCATGTTGTTGTAAATGATCCGATGTCATCATTTCTTATGGCCGAGTAGTATTCCATAGTGTATATATGTACTAAAGCTTTTTAATCCACTCGTCCACTGACAGACTCTTGGGCTGTTTCCAGATCTTCGCTATTGTGAACAATGCTGCCATAAACATGAGAGTGCATTTCTCCTTTTGAAACAGTGCTATGGTGTTCTTGGGGTATATTCCTAAAAGTGGGATAGCTGGGTCAAAAGGCAGTTCCATTTTTAACTTTTTGAGGAATGTCCATACTGTTTTCCATAGTGGTTGCACCAGTCTGCAGTCCCACCAGCAGTGCAGGAGGGTTCCCTTTTCTCCACATCCTCACCAGCCCTTATTCTGTGTTGTTTTGTTGATGAGTGCCATTCTAACTGGTGTGAGGTGATATCTCATTGTGGTTTTAATTTGCATTTCCCTAATGATTAGTGATGTTGAGCATTTTTTCATATGCCTATTGGCCATCTGTATGTCCTCTTTGGAGAAGTGTCTATTCATTTCTTTTGCCCATTTTTTGATTGGATTGTTTGTCTTCCTGGTGTTGAGTTTTACAAATTCTTTATAAATTTTGGTTATTAACCCCTTATCAGATGTATTGTCGAATATGTTCACCCATTGTGTAGTTTGTCTTTTTATTCTGTTCTTATTATCTTTAGCAGCGCAAAAGCTTTTTAGTTTAATATAGTCCCATTTGTTTATCCTGTCCTTCATTTCACTTGCCCGTGGAGATAAATCGGCAAATACTGTATATTGCTGCGATAGATGTCGGAGAGCTTACTGCCTATGTTTTCTTCTAAGTTGCTTATGGTTTCACAGCTTAAATTTAAGTCTTTTATCCATTCTGAGTTTATTTTTGTGAATAGTGTAAGTTGGTGGTCCAGTTTTATTTCTTTGCAGGTAGATGTCCAATTTTCCCAACACCATTTGTTAAAGAGGCTGTCTTTACTCCATTGTATGCTCTTACCTCCTTTGTCAAATATCAGTTGTCCATAAAGGTATGGGTTTATTTCTGGGTTCTCTGTTATATTCCTTTGATCTATATGCCTGTTCTTATGTCAGTACCAGTCTGTTTTGAGTACAATGGCCTTGTAGTATCACTTGATATCAGGAAGTGTGATACCTCCCACTTTATTCTTCCTTTTCAAGATTGCTGGGGCTATTGTTCTTTTTTGGTTCCATATAAATTTTTGGAATATGTGTTCTATATCTTTGAAGTATGTCATTGGTATTTTAATTGGTATTGCATTAAATTTATAAATTGCTTTGGGTAATATAGACATTTTAATGATGTTTATTCTTCCCAACCATGAGCACGGTATATGCTTCCATCTGTTTGTATCTTCCTTGATTTCTTTTATTAATGTTTTATAATTTTTCGAGTATAAGTCTTTAATCTTCTTGGTTAAATCTACTCCTAGGTACTTTTTTTTTGGTTGCAGTAGTGAAGGGGATTGTTTCCTTAATTTCTCTTTCTGACAGTTAATTGTTGGTATATAAAAATACCTCTGATTCTCAGTATTAATTTTATATCCTGCTACCTTGCTGAATTCATTTTTCAGATCCAATAGTTTTTTGACTGAGACTTTAGGGTTTTTTATATACAATATCATATCATCTGCAAATAATGATAGTTTTACTTCTTCTCTTCCAATTTGGATGCCTTTTATTTCTTCTTCTTGTCTGATTGCTGTGGCTAGGACTTCCAGAACTATGTTGAATAAGAGCGGTGAAAGGGGGCACCCCTGCCTTGTTCCTGATCTTAAGGGGATTGCTTTTAATTTTTGCCCATTGAGTATGATGTTGGCGGTGGGTTTGTCATAGATGGCCTTTATCATGTTGAGGTATGTTCCCTGTATTCCCACTTGGCTGAGAGTTTTGATCATGAATGGGTGCTGGATTGTATCAAATGCTTTTTCTGCATCTATTGAAATTATCATGTGGTTTTTCTCCTTCCTTTTGTTTATGTGATGAATCACATTGATTGATTTGCAAATATTTACCAACCTTGCTTCCCCAGAATAAATCCCACTTGATCATGATGTATGTTTTTTTCATATATTGCTGGATCTGGTTGGCTAATATTTTGTTGAGGATTTTAGCATCTAAATTCATCAGGGATATTGGCCTATAATTTCCTTTTTTTGTGTTGTCTTTGCCTGGTTTTGGAATCAGAATTATGCTCGCCTCATAAAAGGAGCTTGGAAGTCTTCCTTCCTCTTGAATTTTTTGAAATAGCTTGAGAAGGATATGAGTTAGGTCTTCTTGGAATATTTGGTAGAATTCACTTGTGAAGCCATCAGGCCAGGACTTTTCTTTGTTGGGAGTTTTTGATAACTGTCTCGATCTCATTTGTTGTAATCAGTCTGTTTAGATTTTCTGATTCTTCCAGATTAATTTTTGTAAAATTTTATGTCTCAAGGAATTTGTCCATTTCATCTAGGTTGTCTAATTTTTTGGCATACAGTTCTTCATAGTATTTTCTTACAATATTTTGTATTTCTGTTGTGTCAGTTGTTATTTCTCCACTCTCTTTTCTAATTTTATTTATTTGAGTCCTCTCTCTTTTTTTCTTGGTGAGTCTGGTTAAAGGTTCATCGATCTTGTTTACCTTTTCAAAGAACCAGCTCCTGGTTTCATTGATCCTCTGTATTGTTTCTTTAGCCTCTATGTCATTTATTTCTGCTCTGATCTTTATTATTTCTTTCCTTCTACTACCTCTGGGCTTTACTTGCTGTTCTTTTTCTAGTTCTTTTAGATGCAGGGTTAAGTTGTTTATTTGAGATTTTCTAGCTTTTTAAAAAAATTTTAATGGGGTGACATTAATAAATCAGGGTACATATGTTCAAAGAAAACATCTCCAGGTCATCTTGTCATTTAATTATGTTGCATACCAGTCACCCAAAGTCAACTTGCCCTCCGTCACCTTCTATCTGGTTTTCTTTGTGCCTCTCTTCTTCCCCCTCTCCCTCCTTCTCCTCCCCCCCAGTAACCACTACACTCTTGTCCATGTCTCTTAGTCTCGTTTTTATGTCCCACCTAAGTATGGAATCATGCAGTTCTTAGTTTTTTCTGATTTACTTATTTCACTCCATATAATGTTATCAAGATCCATTCATTTTGTTGTAAATGATCCGATGTCATCATTTCTTATGGCTGAGTAGTAGTCTATAGTACACATGTACCACATCTTCTTTATCCAGTCATCTATTGAAGGGCTTTTTGGTTGTTTCCATGTCTTGGCCACTGTGAACAATGCTACAATGAACATGGGGCTGCATCTGTCTTTATGTACCAGTGTTTTTGAGTTATGTGGGTATATTCCCAGTAGAGGGATTTCTTGGTCATATAGTAGTTCTATTTTCAATTTTTTGAGGAACCTCCATACTTTCTTCCCTAGTGGTTATACTACTTTGCATTCCCACCAACAGTGGATGAAGGTTCCTTTTTCTCCACAGCCTCTCCAACACTTATTACCTGTCTTGTTGATAATAGCTAATCTAACAGGTGTGAGGTGGTATTTCATTGTAGTTTTGATTTGCATTTCTCTAATAGCTAATGAAGATGAACATCTTTCCATATATCTGTTGGCCATTTGTATTTCTTCCTGGGAGAAGTTTCTGTTCATGTCCTCTTCCCATTTTTTTATTGGATTGTTTGTTTGTTTGTTGTTGAGTTTTATGAGTTCTTTTTATATTTTGGATATTAGGCCCTTATCTGAGCTGTTGTTTGAAAATATCATCTCCCATTTAGTTTTTCCTAGCTTTTTAAGGTATGCTTGTAATGCTATGAACTTCTCTCTCAGGACTGCTTTTGCTATGTCCCATACATTTTAGTTGAAGTATGCTCATTATCATTCTTTTCTAAAAATTTTTTTATTTCTTCTTTTATCTCTTTGTTAACCTGTTCGTTATTTAATAACATGCTATTTAGTGTCAAGTGTTTGAGGATTTTTCAGTTTTTCTGTTGTGGTTGATTTTTAGTGTCGTGCCATTGTGATCAGAGAAAATGCTTGATATGATTTCAGTCTTCTTAAATTTGTTGAGACCGCTTTTATGCCCTAACATATCCAATTGATCTAGTGTGTCCTTTAAGCTGTTGTTTCTTTGTTAATTTTCTTTCTTGAGGATCTATCTAGTGATGTTAGTGGAGTATTGAAATCCCCTACTATTATAGTATTGCTGTTGATCTAGCCCTTTATATCCATCAAAGTCTGCTTTATATATTTAGGTGCTCCTATATTAGGTGCGTAGATATTTATAATGGTTATATCTTCCTGTTGGATTGCTCCCCTTATCATTATGTAGTGACCTTCTTTATCTCTTACTATAGCCTTTGTTTTAAAATCCATTTTGTCTGATATAAGTATTGCTACCCCAGCTTTTTTTTCATTTCCATTTGCATAAAATATTTTTTCATCTTTTTACTTTCAGTTTTTGTGCATCTTTTGTTTTAAGGTGTGTCTCTTGTAGACAGCATATGTATGGGTCCTGTTTTCTTATCCATGCAGCTACCCTATGTCTTTTGATTGGATCATTTATTTAATCCATTTACATTTAAGGTTATTATTGATATGTAGTTGTTTGTTGCCATTTTATTCTTTAAAGTTGTATTCCTCTTCTGATTTATTCTTTTCCCCCTTTGATCTGTTTACAACAGGCCCCTTAGCATTTCTTGCAGCATTGGTTTGGTTGTAGTGAAATCTTTGAGTTTTTTTTTTGTCAGGGAAGCTTTTTATTTCTCTTTCAACTTTAAATGATAGCCTGCTGGATAAAGTAGTCTTGGTTGTAGGCTCTTGTTCTGCATTACTTTGTATATTTCTTGCCATTCCCTTCTGGCGTTAAGTGTTTCTGTTGAGAAGTCGGATGTCATCCTTATGGGGGCTCCTTTGTAGGTGATAGCCTTTTTTTTTCTCTAGCAGCTTTTAATATTTTCTCTTTATCTCTTAGCTTTGGTATTTTAATTATGATGTGTCTTGGTGTAGATTTCTTTGGGTTTCTCTTTAATGGAGTTCTCTGTGCTTCTTGAACTTATTTTCTTTTTATAAATTTTATTTTATTTTATTTATTGATTTTTAGAGAGAGGGGAGAGAGAGAGAGAGAGAGAGAGAGAAGGGGGAGGAGCAGGAAGCATCAACTCCCATATGTGCCTTGACCAGGCAAGCCCAAAGTTTCAAACCGGCAACCTCAGTGTTCCAGGTCGATGCTTTATCCCACTGTGCCACCACAGGTCAGGCTTGTGCTTCTTGAACTTGTGAGAGTTTTTCCTGCTTTAATTTAGGGAAGTTTTCAGCTATGATATGATTGAACAAAGTCTCTATCCCTTGTTCTTTCTCTTCTTCTTCAGGAACCTCTATGATGCAGATGTTATTTCTCTTCATGTTGTCACAGAGCTCTCTTAGAGTTTCCTCAGACTTTTTGAGTCTCTTTTCTTTTTTCTGCTCTGCTTCCATGCCTTCATTTATCTTGTCCTCTAACTCGCTGATTTGATCCTCAGCTTCATCCATCCTGCTTTTAATTCCTTCCATTGTGGTCTTCATTTCTGATATTGTATTTGTCATTTCTGACTGATTCTTTTTTATTATTTCAATGTCCTTTTTTATATTTGCTATGTCTTTATTTAGGTGTTCATAATGACCATCTATTGTTGTTCTAAGATCTTTGAGCATCCTAACAATTATTATTTTAAACTTTGCATCTGGTTATTTGGTTATATCTGACTCATTCAGGTCCTTTTCTGGGGATTTCTCTTCATTTGTGTTGCATTTTTCTTCTGTCCCATTTTGTCTGTGAATAAGAAGGTTTTGGCCACTGGAGTCCAATGGGTGTGGCCTCTGTGTTCCCACCACCCCCTCTGCTGCTGCTGCCTACAGTGTTTGGGTATGGGTGTTGCCGGTGCCAGCCCACTGGGGCTGTCACTGCGGTTTCTACCTCTCCTCTACAGGGAGGGGCTGTGATCACATGTCTGGGTGTACAAGCTCGGAGGCCTCGGCCTTCACCCTGCCCCTGCGGGTGGGGTTATGCACCGAGCCCACCAGCCTCCATACCAGTGGCAGGGGTGAGCACCTTTGCTCAGCTGCGGGTCTCCGCCTGTTTCCAGGCTTTCCTCCAGCCCCCGCAGGAGGAGCCTGCTTGCCAGTCAGCTGCAAGCCTCAGCTCTGCAGGCCGAGCGGGGCTGTGCACCCAGGCTCGGTCACGGGTCTCCACCTGCTCTGGGCTTTTGCCCCACTCCCGCGAGAAGAGCCCGCTCTAGTCGACTGCAAGGTTCGGCTCTGCCCAAAGGGTGACATTTTAAAGTCTGCCTAGAAGACACTTGAGTACAAACATATTTAGAGGTGTTATCATTCTGTTTTTATTAGCAAAGTAAAAACTACTAAAACAGTGAGGGTAAATAAAATCTATTCAGCTTTTACATGTCTACTCCAATGGCTTTATTTCATGCTTAACCTTTTTTAAGATGCTCATATTTTATAGGGTAAAGAGGAAAATATATTTTAGTTTGAAGATATTTTCTTACCTTGTTTAGTAGTGAAACACGAACCTCCGGGTTCCTAAAACAACAACTCTGCTACATCATATGTTTCTTCAGTTATCCAATACTATTCTTTTTTTTTTCTTTTTTTTTTTCATTTTTCTGAAGCTGGAAACAGGGAGAGACAGTCAGACAGACTCCCGCATGCGCCCGACCGGGATCCACCCGGCACGCCCACCAGGGGCGACGCTCTGCCCACCAGGGGGCGATGCTCTGCCCGTCCTGAGCGTCGCCATGTTGTGACCAGAGCCATTCTAGCGCCTGAGGCAGAGGCCACAGAGCCATCCCCAGCGCCTGGGCCATCTTTGCTCCAGTGGAGCCTTGGCTGCGGGAGGGGAAGAGAGAGACAGAGAGGAAAGCATGGCGGAGGGGTGGAGAAGCAAATGGGCGCTTCTCCTGTGTGCTCTGGCCGGGAATCGAACCCGGGTCCTCCACACGCTAGGCCAACGCTCTACCGCTGAGCCAACCGGCCAGGGCTCCAATGTTATTCTTTATACGATTACTTTATTTATATTTGTAAATATAATTACCATATATTGACTTTATAATAACTAGTAATTTTAAATTCGTTTTGTGAGTCTAATATGATAAAGATGAAGAATGCTTTGTGGGGAAGTTTCATTCAGTCAGAGGCAAAAGCAAAGAAACTAGAACTAATAAGAACTAATGTCATTGCCTGACCAGGCGGTGGTGCAGTGGATAGAGCATCGGACTGGGATGCGGAGGACCCAGGTTCGAGACCTCGAGGTTGCCAGCTTGAGCGCAGGCTCATCTGGCTTGAGCAAAAAGCTCACCAGCTTGGACTCAAGGTCGCTGGATCGAGCAAGGGGTTGCTCAGTCTGCTGAAGGCCTGTGGTCAAGACACATGTGAGAAAGCAATCAATGAACAACTAAGGTGTCGCAACGAAGAACTAATGATTAATGCTTCTCATCTCTCTCTGTTCCTGTCTGCCTGTCCCTATCTGTCCTCCTCTCTGACTCTCTTTCTGTCTCTTTAAAAAAAAAAAAAGAACTAATGTCATTGACTTAAGTAAATCAGGCAACATTGTTGTGTCCTCCATCCAAGGCACTGCCTGGACAGGGACAGAAAGGTAATAAAGCGTAGTCCCAGTGCTGCCATCACTAAGCAGATGCACATGTAAAGAGCCAAGAAAACAAGGTAAAGCCCTGAGGTGTGGATATCAAGAGTCCATTAGGGATAGGGCTCTGGCCAGGTAATGCAGTTGGTGAGAGCATAAACCTGATACACCAAGGTTGCGGGATGGTCCCCAGTCAGAGCACATACAAGAATCAACCAATGGATGCCTTATCTTTTAGAGACTTCTTTCATTTACATGGCCCGGAAGCAGTCACTGAGATAAGGATTTGAGTGGAAGTAGTTATTTGGGAGGCACAGTAAACACCAGTAGGGGGTCATATCATGGGCCGAATTGTGTTCCCTCATAAAAGAAAAAAAAAGCTAGAATTTGAGAAAAGTTACAGAGGTTTAATATTATTATTAAAAAGAAAAATTGTACCTGACCTGAGGAGGCGCAGTGGATAAAGTGTCAACCTGGAATGCTGAGGTCACCAGTTCAAAACCCTGGGCTTGCCTGGTCAAGGCACATATGGGAGTTGATGCTTCCTGCTTCTCCCTCCTCTCTCTCTCCCCCCTCTCTAAAAGGAATAAATAAAATCTTTTAAAAAATAAAAATTGCTGTCAGAATGATGATAATATATTATAATAATGTACACCAAGAAAAGCTTCCTTAATGGTTTTATAAATATGTTTGTCTTAATTAAATTTATGCTTAGACTTTATCTTAAGTTTTGTGTTATAGGACAGAATTTGGAAAATATGCCATTTATTGCCAGCGATGTGTAGAAAGAACACAACAAAATGGAGATCGAGAAGCAAGACCCTCAAGAATGGAAATTCTTTCAACCCTTCTTCGAAACCCGTATCATCATTCTTTGCCCTTCAGTATCCCTGTGCACTTCATGAATGGGATATATCAGGTAGGTTAGACTTTCTTCACGTTTCATGAAGAAAACATGCTTAGCCTAGAGTCCTATGTGTAACCTCTGAGCAACAGAAAAATGAAACTGTCCGCCTACCTTTGTCAGCAGCTGGCATTGATAAACTCACTAATATATTAGATCTGTGTCAAAACAGTTGAGTTTTGAAACAGCTTTACTAAAAAGAATTCATATTAAAAACAAATCTATACTGAACCAAATAAGGGAGGATTTTCCTGCCATTACAGTTCTGATGGAGATAAACAAAAATACTTTGGTTGAGGTCACCAGTGCATCTACTAGGTGAGGAAATAATTACTAACATCGGGTATGTATGCGTTCTGTCACTTGAAAGTCTCCCAATCTTGGAAATGATCTGGGAAACCTACGTGAGCTCTCCCAACTCTCAGATCTAGATGCTCGCTTATTAAGTAAAGCAAACATTTTCCAAAGCTACCAATTAGTCTTTGTAGCCATAAGCCTTTTATCACAGAATCCAGATACTGAGCTGCATAGTAAAGAAACAAACATTAAATGCATGAAAGTCCACTTGTTTTTAAGTACAGTTCTTGTTTATTTTTTCATTTGCTTGAAGATTACATATTGTACTGTGTTCTTGGTTTGTTTTTAATGAGTAGGCATAATATCTCTGCAAAATATTTACAGCTGTCAAACAATCTGCCTATTTTGAATTCATATCAGTTGGCTGAAGCCAAGATTTGTGAATTCTTACAGCAAGTTAACTAAGACAACATTCATTTCCTCCAGTGGCACTTTGGGAGAAAAAAAGTTTAAAGCACCCAGATAAATACATGTTAGCATTAATCATGCATCAAGTATGTCCCATTTCCCCCCTGAAATCTAAGTTTGAAATGTACATACTTTTTATTCAGAAGACGACTTTGTTATTTCCGCTTAGGTGGTTGGATTTGATGCATCCACCACAGTGGAAGAATTTTTGAATACTTTGAACCAGGACACAGGAATGAGGAAGCCAACACAGTCTGGATTTGCATTGTTCACCGATGATCCTTCCGGGAGAGATTTAGAGCATTGTGTTCAAGGAAATATCAAGGTAAAACCAAGTCCTTCTAAGGAAGCAAACAGCAGAGAAGCTACTATTTGCTATTTACAGCAAGTTTAGTTCAGGAGTTCTACAAAAATTTAAGCAGTCTAATATTCACAATAAAACAAAATTGCAAGCCTGACCAGGTGGTGGCGAAGTAGATGGAGCATCTGACTGGGACATAGAAGATCCAGGTTTGAAATCCCAAGGTCGCTGGCTTCAGTGTGGGCTCATCTGGTCTGAGCAAGGCTCACCAGCTTGAGCTCGGGGTCGCTGGCTTGAGCAAGGGGTCACTCAGTCTGCTGTAGCCCCCCTAGTCATGGCACATATGAGAAAGCAATGAACAACTAAGATGCTGCAACGAAGAACTGATGCTTCTCATCTCTCTCCCTTCC
Organism: Saccopteryx leptura; assembly: GCF_036850995.1. Taxonomy (NCBI): domain Eukaryota; kingdom Metazoa; phylum Chordata; class Mammalia; order Chiroptera; family Emballonuridae; genus Saccopteryx; species Saccopteryx leptura. The sequence goes on along the minus strand of NC_089505.1, from coordinate 273,790,370 downwards.
TTTCTGTCTGTCCCTATTTGTCCCTCTCTCTGTCTCTATCACAAAAGAAAAAACAAGTTGCAAGACTCCATTGAAGCTGTAGAATTCTTAATATACAATCTGCACACACATACAACACATACACACACTCCACATTAAAGAGAGGAAAAGGATAACACTGGAAATATGGAAATAAAACCCTAAATATTAGGGTAATATGGACAGAGGTATGGAAGCTCCGATAGAATTGCTTTCCATTTTATTCATTCCCTCAGCAATATTTATTGAACTATTTACTGTGTCCCAGGAGCTGGACTAGACCCTGTGCAGTATACACAGAAGTATCAGACATAGTCCCTGCCCACAGCAAATTTATAATTTGCTTGGGGAAGAGCAGTCTTACACACTGATAACTTGAAACTAGAATTGAGAATGATCAATGTTTTGTTTTGTGGTTTTTTTTTTGTATTTTTCTGAAGCTGGAAACGGGGAGAGACAGTCAGACAGACTCCCGCATGCGCCCGACCGGGATCCACCCAGCACGCCCACCAGGGGCGATGCTCTGCCCACCAGGGGGTGATGCTCTGCCCCTCCGGGGCGTTGCTCTGTTGCAACCAGAGCCACTCTAGCGCCTGGGGCAGAGGCCAAGGAGCCATCCCCAGCACCCGGGCCATCTTTGCTCCAGTGGAGCCTCGGCTGCGGGAAGGGAAGAGAGAGACAGAGAGGAAGGAGAGGGGGAGGGGTGGAGAAGCAGATGGGCGCTTCTCCTGTGTGCCCTGGCCGGGAATTGAACCTGGGACTTCTGCATGCCAGGCCGACGCTCTACCACTGAGCCAACCGGCCAGGGCCGAGAGTGATCAATGTTTTAAGAGTGTTGTAAACATTCCACAGAGGGAGAAATTCAGCTCAGCATTGGAAATTAGAAGAAGATCCCAACTTGGCTTTGAGGGATGGGTAGAAAATGGACCTATGGAAATAAAGAAAGGATTCCAGACATGAAGAAAATCATGAGCAAAGACGGAATTGGAAGATTTTTAAATGGTCTTTTCCAGCTCATAATAAAATAACTTCAATAAAGTCTCTAGTGATGACAACAATTAAAAATACAGCATTACAAGGGGGAGGGGAGAAAAGGGGTGTAAATAGGGACACAGGGGTAGGGGGTGAGGTTGTTATATTCATTAGGACACTTAAATCCATGTTAACACAATAAATTAAAATTAATTTTAAAATTATATACTGAAAAGATAAAAAAATACATAAATAAAAATAAATTCTAATTAGATTGAGGTAATAAATTGTCCAAAGGCAAAACATATATATATATTACATATATATATATTACATATATATATATATAATTACAAATCCAGAAGGAACCTTAGAGAAATAAAAATTTACAAGTGAGGAAACTGAGGCCCAGAGCAGGAAATGATTTACCCCAAATCAAACAGCTGGAGCTGGGTTGGACCCTTCCTTACTCGATGTGGTCATTGATTGCTCTTGGGAATAAGTGCCTCGTCATGAGGCAGGGTAGTTCAGAGATATGGAGATGACAGAATTAGGGCAGAGTAGGGTAAGAACTAGATTTCTAAGTAATAGCTGACAGGTTTAGAGCAAATGCAACATCAGTAACTCCCAAAGCCGAGCTCCACTTGCAAAACAACCTGTTGGGGCCTCCTGTTGAAGCTCATATTTAGTTCATTAGGGGCTTTGGTTAATAGATGCGGTTTTTCCCCACACTCTTCTACTGCATATTGAGAAATCCAGATAAATGAATGTCTTTTTTTTTTCCTCCTCAGCTCCAAGTGTATCCTGTTCAATTCAACAAATCAAAAAGTACATTTTTGAGACAGACATTCCTAGAACAAACACTATTGTTACTACATTACTCAAGAAGATAAGTTAGCTTTTTTGGCTGACTTGAGCTGAGTAAATATCAGTATCAGGGGCTTTGGTGAATAACTGCTTAGCACATAGTTTTGAAATCTTTTATTTATTATTTCTGTAAATGATCACTTAAATAAAGAAACATTATTTGGTCCCTGAAGAATTTTAGTTCTCTCTCAATCAAAGAATCTTAAGATTGTAGTCCAGATTTCTTTGGTATGACTTCAGTTATTCCAATCTATAAACTCAGAAGGTAGAAAAGTTGCTTCTTCAGTGAGTAAATCATGAAAAAATTTCTGGAATCCTCTCATTTCCAGTTTCATGCAGTCCTTCATTAAGATTCCTTTTTTAGAAAAAAAATGCATCGCCACAGTCCAGAGTTAATATGTATCCGAGAGGATAAGTGGACCAAGGAGCAAGTTGTAATTAAATCCTAAACACAAGAGCTGCTCATAAGCTTGAAACAAAAAACTTCAGTTCATTTGGTTTGATCACATTAATTGGAAGTTTTTTTCGGTTTACTTGTCTTCAAAATATAGCAATTGGAAAAGTATTACAAATTTCTGTTTTTCACTTTCCTTCTAGATTTGTGACATTATTTCTAAGTGGGAACAGGCTTCCAAAGAACAGCAGCCTGGGAAATGGGAAGGTACGAGAACTGTTCGTCTCACTTATAAAAACAGGTGTGTAATACCATTGCCAGATGCCGGAGGAGGAATACACACTGATCTTTAAATCATGCACCTACAATTTAATTTCCTACTGGAGACTTAAAAGTTATATTTACTTGTATTTTTTTCTACAAATGATAACTCTACTGCAGGAAGAAACTGTCACATAAAATTTTATTCCTGATTCTTGTCCCTTAATATCATGAATAATTATATTTTATAAAAATATGCCTTTGCACAAAGATGAGAAGAAAACTTACAGGAAAAAAATAGCTATTGTCTAAGCATGGGTGAATTTTTCACTTTCAAATTTTTCTTTAACACTATTACTACATTTTTCATCAAGACTAAGCACTACACATCTAAGTTACCCAAGCCTTTTTAAAGTGATATAGTCATAATCATTCATTCTCATTCTTTCATAAATTTCTCTATCTCTTAGTATATATTAAGCTTAAACTATAAGCCAGGCATATAGCTAGATGCTCTGGATAAAATAATAATAAAAACACACACAGTCCCTGATCTTTTGGAATTTACAGGCTGACGAGAAAGACAGTTGTTAGTCATACAATAACTCGAATGAATCTATAATTACACATTAAGTTCTTTGAAAGGGAAGAATGTGGTTCTGTGAGCACGTGACCAGAAGCCTGACCTAGACTGGAGCCATCGGGAGGCTCCGAGGAAATGATGCTCACGTCAAGGTCAGAAGAGGGCTGAGTGGGAGCATTAACATGGGTAGAGAAGAATGTTCCAAAGTCTGTAAATGGAGGTTTCTCGCTGTTTTAGAAATTCTTAAAAAGCCCCCGTGGGCTACAGCATATACCTTCACAATAGATACAGTTTTAATATATTTTTGGCATAAGGTTGGAAACTAGATTTCCTTCCTCTCTCTCTTTTTTTGATCCTTTCTTCTATGTAGACGGTAAGTACTTAATAAGTAGTGTTCACTGGCCCGACCATATTAACAATCTCAAAAAAAAGGTATTTTGCTGAGGTTTTCTTTAGCTCTTTTATCCCATAAAATTAAGAATCTAAACTCTCAGACCAAGGACCTGGTGGAATTAGCAGTGTAGAACTGACTTCTTTCCGAGGCCTTCTTTTGGAATGTAAGAAGTAAAGGCAGAAGTATCATATAAATTATGTACTTGCCTTTGATTCAGTTCAGGATTTTTTTCTAATAACGTATCCCACAGAAATACCCACATAATTGGGCAAGAGTATTCAGTATTTCCAACACCTTCTTTATCATATTTTTTAGAATAATGAAACATAAGTGTGTTGTGGGAGGGGAAGGAGTTACAGTATATCAGCTAACAGGGGCAGTGGAATGAATATGGTGAACTAGTATTTGGACTCCTCTCACACTGTCGGCCCCTGAAGGCCCACAGTTTGAACGGGCTCTTCTGACCCAGACAATGCTGGTTGTGAGCCATTGGAACTTCCCTATTCAGGGGGCTCATGAGCAAGAATTCTGAGTACATGAGAAGGTGACTATTAAGCTTTGGTATCTAAGGTTTAAAAATCATGCTTTTCTAGAAATAAGCAAGATTACTTAGATAATGGAAATCTAATAGGCTGTACTCCTGGAGGACCTTGTTTCCACTGATGACAGCCTTTACGCATGGCCCTTTGGTGACTGGAAGAGCAGCAGGCCAGAAGACGTGGAGCTTTCTATGATGGGTTTAGTTCTGGCATCGCTGGAACAGTGATTCTCAACGTGTGGGCCCTGAGCTGGCAGCTTCAGCATCACACGGACACACAATAGAAATACAAATTAATCAAGACGCACTTCTAACTTAATGAGTCGGTCTCTGGAGTAGGACCCGGGAGTCTGTGTGTTAACAACTCTCCAGGTGACTCTTATGCAGGATGGGTTTTGAGAAGCACTGATCTAGAGGTCCTCAGTGCTGCCCCTGCCTCTTGAGCTTGCCTGGGAGAAGGGAGCCCGCTCCTAGACCTGGCCTGCTATGCATCTCTATGCAGAAGAGGTTTGGGAATTCTCATTTGGTTTTGTTGGCACTAAATGGAATTACTTTCATGTCTAAGACTATTTCTAATAATGCATACTTATTGAATGCTTATTTAATACATACTAATTCTGCATACGATGGCTACATTTGGAAACAAAATTATATTTGGTTGAAATGGAGAAACGTGATCTGAAAGACACAGATAAGAATAATGCTCCAGTGGCAAACACCACTAGAAAGGACAAAGAGAGTCATGAATATCACATAATGAAGATTGCCTTGTTAAAAAAACACACCAAAAAATATGACACTAACTTTGACATCAGAAAAGAAGCAACTTGAACAGAAGGTTTAATTTTTAACAGAAATCTGAAATGACTAGGTAGCCACAGCAATGGGAAAGTACTGTTTCTAAATATGGTCTTGCTTTGCATATGTGTATAAATAGCTTAGACAAGGAGCCCTAGCTCTCAGTGACACAGTTAGGAAGGGAACTGGCTGTGACCTACTGTGCAGCCACAGGCTAGCAGCACTGTAATAAAAACCAAAAGACCAGCTCTTTATCATAGAATTTTAATTTATATTTAGTAAGCTATGGAACGTTAATTATTTAGATTCAGGGGTTAAAGATCTAATGAATAAGTTTTAAACTTGTTCTCATAGATGACCACTTGTAAACTAATGTTTAAATTCTATGCATATTTAAGCTGCTTATTTAATTAGGTTTCTTACTGTGTATTTGACCTTGCAAAGCCAAGGCATGTTTTTAACAGAACAAAACTGGCAAGCATCCTTCCCTGAAGAGGACAACTCTTCCTCACCCCTCTGAAATAAAAGATCATTTTCTGTGGTCCTTTGACGTTACTGTTTTCTGGAGTATAGCTTAACATTCCCGCCCCTGCCACCTTTAGCTGATTGTAGGAGTGCCTATAGCCATCGGCTTCTAAGCCAAGAAGCATCTCGGCAGGTTGTCTAATTTATCCTATTTTTTCCAGCTATGATAACACCCAAAAAAACTCCAGCATTAAGAGATTCTTACAATTCTAAATACTTCTAGAGAAGAATGCTACCGCCACTACCGCTAATGACAATAACCAACAATTATAGAGCACTTACACACACCAGACCCTGTGCTGAGCTCTTTTTATGAATCCTCTCATGTAATACTATCAGTGCCCCCATGAAGTAGTATTATTGTCGTCTCTATCACTTAGATCAGGAAGCTGCAAGCTTTAGAGAGTTAAGTCAGTTGACCAAGGCTACAGAAAGGGGATTCTTTCAACTTTTTTGACAAATAATTCCCATATTTAGCAATTCTCACTACCATCCATTTACCCATTCATGGAGTAAATAAACATCTGTTTAGTGTCAGCCAGGCCTTGTGGAAGCCCAGGGGACTCAAAGGTGAATAGAATTTCCCCTGCCAGTTAACAATTTGTCATTATGCAGTGGCATGTAAAAATATGGGGCTTAACATTTGTTTTCAGGAAGCCACTCTGAATGACTGTCCAGAACAGTGATTCTTAAGCTGGGGTGGGTCAGAAGAATTTTCAGAATCATGGAGGAGAGCTTTTCAGAATAAAATACCCCCACCTCATGCTTCCTGTGCGATTCTGGCCTGCCGCCCTCTCAGTCCTTGCTACTTGAGATAATTACGCCAGAGATGCTGTAACTGATGGCAGTGTGGCCTCTGCCTCAAGTGTACAGGGAGAAATAGGCTGAAAGTTCCATTGGAGCCAATTGGGCACACACGTTGAATTGAAATTTCCCTGTTCCTGCCACGGTGTGGTCATAATGATATTAAAGCATGTCAATGTGTTGCTTACCCACTCCACTGTCCCAGCGTGTACAGCGCCCCAGGCCTGATCTGCAGCCTAAGGTCAGAGCCCCAGAAATCTCACCTCTAAAGAAATAGCCTAGTGAATAAATAAAGAGGGTCACTGAACTGATGAAGTGCGGGGCAAACAAAAGCCATGTCATATCGCCCCGGAGGGGCAGAGCATCGCCCCCTGGTGGGCAGAGCGTCGCCCCCTGGTGGGCGTGCCGGGTGGATCCCGGTCGGATGCATGCGGGAGTCTGTCTGACTGTCTCTCCCCGTTTCCAGCTTCAGAAAAATACAAAAAAAAAAAAAAAAAAAAAGCCATGTCATATTTCAACAGCGAACAATAACATGTAAACTATTTTTGAGCTCCTTATGAGAATGTGGCCAAAAGAATGTCAAAACATCTACATGGACAAATATTATCTTTTAGATTCCAAGGGTAAACTGCCTCCCTCCAATCTGATGTTGATTTTGAATTGAAACCTTCCTTTCCTATTCCCTGGTATGTCCAAGGTATTTAGGAAATATGAATGTTTTGAAAATTGGGTGTAGACAGCCCATTGAAATGAAGGTTACATCAGCAGTCCCCATAAGAAAGGGCATATTTAATTTCACTCTGTCTTATTTCCTTCCTTAGTAACATCAGGACTTGGTATTTCAGGGCATAAAAAATAGCAGAGAAGTATTTCTCAACCTCAACCTCAAAGCAGTTTTTCCTCAGTTTGCTGAAAATGTTTTCTAGAACAGAAACAGAAGTCATTAACAGATTGTAATGATTTAAGTTTGTATCACATAGAGAACTATGTTAGAGCAACCCTTTCTTCTTTTGTGAGAATTTCACTTAATGAAAAATTTTCTCTATTTTTTGCAGACTGTATTTCTCCGTGCAAGCTCGTGGAGAGACCGATAGAGAAAAGTTGCTGTTAATGTATCAGACAAATGACCAAATAATAAATGGACTTTTTCCTCTAAGCAAGGACCTAGCATTAGAAATGGCGGCTCTTTTAGCTCAGGTAACTTCCATGTTTTACAGAGTATTATTTTGTAAAGATAAAATACTAATTTCAACATTGATTTAAATGTAGTAAAACAGTATACAGTACCTTTAGCAATTTTTTAAATTCATTTTGCTATGATTAACACCTTAAAAATTACAAGCATTATAATTACTGTTTGACTCGAAATTGCTGACCATTGCAGTGATATGGAATGAGACAGTATTCCATAGAGGGAACCTAGTTTTTTAATTATCTTGAAAGTATACTCCTAGGCCTTGCATTTAATAGAGGAGTTTAATGAGTACACAGCTGTGGGGCTAAGGACGCCACGCTGAAATCGCCCTCTGATCTACTAGGAATCAGTGTTTTAAAACTAACGCACTTTCTTTTATTTACCTGTTGTATTGAGTAGGATTAAGTTCAGGCTTCTCTAAAAACACACACATGAAATTAATAGTGACAGTCAAAATAGGAGTACATTTGTCTCTTACATAGAGAGACAGGCAGGCCGGTGCCTCTCCAAAGTCATTAGGGGCATGAGCTTCATCCTGATCTCCACTCTGCTGTCCCTGGCGTGTCATCTTCATGGTCCTGGAGATCTGCCAGAGCTCCAGCTATTACATCAGTGTTCCAGGCATCAGACAGGAGGAAGGGCTGAAGGAGAGAATGTTCTCCACATTGGGGGAATTCTCCAGCAGATCCACAGAACAGTTCCATGTATGTCTCTCTGGCCAAAACTTAGTCACATGGCCTTGCCAATCCATGAAAGAGACTGGAGAAGGTAGTCTTACCTCTTAGGCATCCCTTTTTGCCTCCTCTTCCTGAAACATCTCAGTCCCCATCCTTTTACTTAACTTCAGCTTATTCTTTAATTTTTATCTTAGGTGTTACTTATTCCAGGAAACCTGGAATTCGGCCTTGGTGGGTTAAATGTTCCTCTTGGGGTTTCTGCAACGTCCTGTGCAGATCTATTACTGTCCTGACTTCAGTGGCTTGTTATCATTTGTTTGTTTCTGCTTTGGACCCTCTAACAGTGACCTTCCTTAGGGCAAGTGCTGTCCCTATTCATCGTCATATCTCACACAGTGCCTTACACTTAGTCCATTATCCATAAATGTCTTCAATGAATGAATAGTAAGTAGATCATTTAGTTTACTTTTATAATAATTTTATGGTTATGCAAAGTTTAAAGCATTAGTGCTACACTGAGTGTTCCCTTTCTGCAAGTAATAAAAAGTGAGGAAAAGAGAAATAGGTTCCATATTTTCTTAGTGATAGAATTAAGAATGATTTCCTACCACATGCCATTCTAGGTTTTAATCCTCTAATGCAGTGGTCCCCAATCCCCGGGCCGCAGACTGGTACCGGTCCATGGGCCATTTGGTACCGGTCTGCAGAGAAAGAATAAATAACTTACATTATTTTTGTTTTATTTATATTTAAGTCTGAATTATTTTTTATTTTTTAAAAATGACCAGATTCCCTCTGTTACATCTGTCTAAGACTCACTCTTGTCGCTTGTCTCATAAGTTTGACAATTATATTTAAAAATACCACAGTTTTTACGCCGGTCGCATAATTTTATTTTGTGCATTTATCCATCCCACCCTAAAGGCTGGTCTGTGAAAATATTTTCTGACATTAAACCGGTCCATGGCCCAAAAAAGGTTGGGGACCACTGCTCTAAAGGCATGGATCCTTTGCTAAAATCACTCTCATTTTTACTACACTTTAAGTTAGTTTTCTTACTTTAACTTTTAATTTTGTCAAGAAAGCTTCTCCAAGAAAAATTATAAAATACTCTGGAGATAGGTACTTCTAACACTTTTTTAAGTGAATACGAGGAAAGGATAGAAAGGTAAGACCATACACCTAGAAAATTCTGAGCACATTACTAAAAAAGATAACTTCTCCATCTAGAAAAGGAAAAAGCTTTTCACTTTTCTTTAGAGTAGTGTTTGTGAAGATAAATTAAATAAAGAAATATGAGTTCTGTTGAAGAAAACAGTTATTTCTGTTGTAGATTCGAATATATGTAGGTCCTTGCTGGTATTGTCAGCCTTAATCAGGAATCCTTGGAGCTGACAGTTCACTGTTGTACGTCGAGTCTAGTAAGGCATCATGTTGATGTGAGGCATGATGGGAATAGTCTGAGTTGATTTTGAGTTATTCTCCAAACTTGACTGTGCTCATTCTGTGCCACACAATATGCCAGGCTTCAGAGCAGGGAGACACTAAGCTTGGAGATACCACTGTAGACCCTGAAGAGGCAAGGCTTTCTTGAATGGCCTACTATTTTTATAACTGTTGTTTGTCCAACTGCGGTATGCTTGAAGGTTAAACTCTGGTCTCAGGTTTCACAGGTAGCTGTGCTGAGTATTATTATACTTAGTGATAGGGTGGGGGACAACAAAAAGCTTGCACTGGAGGAAAACATTTATTTGGTGTGAGAAATTAGGAAGGCTACCTGACCAGCTAGGAGATGGAGATGACAACTGAACAGCAAAGCCAAGATAAGACATCTACAAATAAGAGACTGGGTCAGAGAACCCAGAAAGGTATCAGAATAGACTATAAGGACAAAGCTCTGCTGAGGAATTTAGACAATAACTGGTCAGATTAAGAGCTAGGCAAGGGAAACCAACGGGATCAGAGTCTCAGAGGCTGGTTGTACTAATAGCTTACCTGGAGGCCAATGGCCCGTTTGAAATAGAGACCTGGGGCTTTGTAAGCACACCCAGTCTTGATGGAGCCCTCCGTCTACTTGTTGTGGAGTGTTACAGATGAGATGTGAATGTTCTGTAGGACATTCACCTGAACATCCCCCACCCAATTCGCTCCTTGAACCCTCCTCTGGTACCCTATACAAGGCATTTAACGCAGTTTATCACAAGTATTTGTTTATACTTCAGTATCCCTACTAGACAGTTAACTCTTTGAGGATAAAAACACTTGACTTTTTTCTCTCACAGATCACTCAGCACAGTGCCGATGTATAAAGGGGACTCAGTATAGGTTTGAGTGAATGAATGGGTGGGTAAGTGGATGGAGAGATGGATGGATGGGTAGTTGGGTCAGTGGGCAGGGGATGACATCTGTGTAGCCTGTTAATAGAGATAAGGAGTGAACACTCTTTTATTCGGGTAGAAGAGGGCTCTATTCCCAGGTAAACCAGAATAATAAAATAAGGGGATGAGTACAGTAAGATTTATGGAGAAAATTTAGGAAGAAAAGAATGAGAATATAGTTCTTGCTCCCATTATATTCAGTCAAGACCCTTAAAAAATTCAAGTAATACTTTTTTATGAGATTTCTCTTAGCTTTATAACTTTTCTTGTCTTTCATTTTTAACTTCTATTTTGCCTTATTATTATCAATTAAAACTGTACCTTACAATGAAAATGTTTCCTGTGCTGTAACAGACAATAGTAGAGCAGTGTGGCCTTTAATGACTACTGTGAGATGGTGATATTAACCTAGGATGGTTATTGTAGAAGTGGAACTGAAATGTTTAAGTTATACATTTTTTTTCAAAATTAGCATTCAACTGGAACTTAGATTTTAATAATAATACTTACATATGATTATAAATTTCATAATCACATAATCATGACAAGTAGATTTATATAGTACATGTAATTATACATTACAGTGTTATTGTATGTAATTATATATTATATTATAAGAATGTTTAGAAAGAATAAAACTGATTTTTTTAAACTTTTTTCAATATCCTGTATTTTCTCTTTTGGATTTCCAATTAGGTAGAGATTGGAGATTTTGAAAGGCCTTTTTCAACTCCAGCAGGGCATGTTACTAATCAGTGTAAAGCAAACCAAACTCTAAAACAAGTCATAGAGAAATTTTATCCTAAAAGGTATAGAGATGCCTCCTCTGAAGAACAGTTAAGGTAAGGAACTACTTGGGCTCTTGAAAGGCAGAGTCACACTTGTCTTTTGGTTGTATGTGTGTTTACTGTTATCATTTTTTAAATTTTTATAGGATTTATTGGGGAGATTTTTAAATAGTGTTGAATCCCAAGAAGTTATAGATTTTTAAATGTAAGGTATGACTAAAAGCATTAAAATCTAGATTTATTTTTTTAATTTTGTCTTAAATTGTAAGACCTACTTTTCATTTGATCTCATTCATTCTTGTCCAAATTAATCTTGCTAACAAATAAATAAAAAAATTAGTCAATAATATGTTTAATTTTATGATGTGATGTGTTTACCAATTATTTTCTCTCTTAGGATAGTCCATTGTAAATAAATTGTAATAAAAATAAACTATCATCTTACACAAGATTTTTCAATATGAAGTTTTAAATTAAACTCAACTAATTTAGAGTTTTGATTTTTGAGAGCATATTAAGAAATACTGGAGATTAAAAAATAGAAGAAATCCAGTTCACCATGAGCTTTTCCCAAACGGGAACACTTGAAAGCAGTCTTTTGACTGCATAGGATAAGTGGTTCTTAAGAGGCTTTCTCAATATCCAGCATCTTCCCAAGCCGAAAGTGGCAGTACCTAAAATTTCACTGTCGGGATTCATTTTTTAGTCTCAACTTCTTATACTTTTCTTTAAAACTGAAAATTACTTCCATAAGAAAATTATCTTAAAGTAATCTACACTAAGGTTTGATGTTAGCTAACCAGATGTTTAAAATGTCTCTGAAGTGGATGGGGCGCTGGAACCTGTGTCCTGCTGAGGGCACTAATCCTGGGAATCGGATGAAAGGAAACCTACAGAAAGGACAAGGGGGACAGTGGTTAGGTAGGAGTCACAGAATGTCAGCTTCACGCAGGTGATGCCTCGGGGTGCCAGTTATGTTTTTGCTCTTGTGTTTTTGTTCTTTTCTGTGTTTAGGCAGCTTTGCCAGCGGCTGTCAACCAGATGGATGGCCCTCCGGGGACACAGTGCTGCTGATTGTGTGCGGATTTACTTGACAGTAGCTCGGAAGTGGCCATTCTTTGGTGCCAAGTTGTTTCTTGCAAAAGTAAGAAAGAATGGGGGATAATTCAGTTCAGTAAAATAAAACAGGGGTAACAATAACCCCAGATTTATACAGTAAGCTTTTGAAAAGGAAATAAAGAAATTGACAATTTAAAAGAAAAACAATGAAGGGACACACTGAGAAAAAGGCAGAAAAGCCATCAGCTTCTCTATATCTTCTCCTCTGCACCACTTCCCCTCTCTTAAAGCATTTCTTCCATTCTTAGGCTCATCGTTAGACTGAAGACAGCTGAACTTTGCTTTCTTCTCTTCATTCATTCACCCGTTCACTCATTGACTCTCACTCATCTGCTCATTTATTTAGTAATTAATGAATTCTGTTTGTCAAACACTGAGCTAAGCTCTAGGGGATACATAAGTTCATGGTTTCAAATGGGTTGTACTCAAACTTCCAGGAACTCATGATCCAGTGTTGCAATAGGCCTGGGAACAACTAGTGTGTGGTGAATATGGCCAAGAGTGACACGAACAGAGTGCCACAGGGACACTGAGGATGGAGAGACTGACCCTGCCGGCAGGTAGATTAAGTAGCTCATCCGAGTGCACGCATTAATGAATGGCAATTTTGGGTCTCAAATCCAGGTGTCTTAGTATCATAGTCACGCTCTTTCCATTATGCAGCACTACTTCCTTCCCAAGAGAGATTTTTATTAAGCTGTTTCAAATGTTGCATTGCACTTAGGCTGGAAAATATTTCCTTAAGTTTGCTTAGCATTTATTACATAGGTTGTTTTCACCTCTTCATAGCCCACAACTCCATCATCACTTGGAAGTTCTTTCCTGTGGCTGGCGATACATGAGGATGGTTTAAGCATCTTAGAATACAACTCCATGGTAAGAGTAAATCCTCAGGTTATGCATTGAGTCAACTATTTCCATCACTCAGTGTACTGTAAACAGAAGGTATGATAGTTTAATTTGATTTTCTTCCTAATACCATAAATAAATAGTCATTTTACAAATACACAACCATGATTGCTTACAATTTAATCTTCTAAAAGAAGATTAGACAGGTTAGATACAGGCATACCTCAGAGATATTGCAGTTTGGTTCCAATAAAGTGAATATCACAATAAAGCAATGCACACAAAATTTTGGTTTCCCAGTGCATATAAAAGTTATGTTTACACTATACTGTAGTCTATTAAGTGTGCAATAGCATATGTCTAAAAACATGCACATACAATAATTAAAAAGTACTTTATTGCTAAAAAATGCTAACTATCATCGAAACCTTAGTGAATCATAATCCTTTTTACTGGTGGACAGTCTTACTTTCAGTTTGTAAAGAATGTGACCTCTCTGAGGCGCAATGAACCCGAAGCACAATAAAACAAGATGTGCCTGCACTGTGTGTGAGAAAAGTACTGAGGTAGTACGAATAAGTCGTAAGCATGGTTGTGTTAATAAAATGACCATTTATAGTGTTAGGAAGGTTGCATCCTGTGTAAAATAAAAAGATAAAAGATAAAATTAAAATAGAAATTTTAGTTACCGAAGTTTTAAGTTCAGTTTCAGTTAGCCTTCTGTAACAATTTCTGTAATTTCCTGTAATATCACTTATCAGGTCACATGTATCTACACAGCTTTTTATGTGTTTAAATGTAAAGATAAACTATGCTTTCTGTGTGTTGATTTATTTACTTCATATGTACCATAATACATAGTAAAAAAAATTTTTTTAACCTGGCAAGCAGAAATTGCTCAATTTTACCTGGTAGGTATAGTGGGCTCTCCTATCTGTGGATAGTCAGTGATCACTGAGAATTTTTTGGAAACCAAACTATTCTTTAAAGTCATAGTAAGTTTTTCCTTATAATTGCTAAAAATCCTTTTTTTTGAAGGAGTTTATACTTTTGAATGCCTTTTAGCTCTTTTTTTTTTTTTTTTACAGAGACAGAGAGTGAGTCAGAAAGAGGGATAGACAGGGACAGACAGGAACGGAGAGAGATGAGAAGCATCAATCATTAGTTTTTCATTGCGCATTGCAACACCTTAGTTGTTCATTGATTGCTTTCTCATACGTACCTTGACCGCGGGCCTTCAGCAGACCAAGTAACCCCTTGCTGGAGCCAGCGACCTTGGGTTCAAGCTGGTGGGCTTTTTTTTGCTCAAACCAGATGAGCCCGTGCTCAAGCTGGCGACCTTGGGGTCTTGAACCTGGGTCCTCTGCATCCCAGTCCAACACTCTAACCACTGTGCCACCGCCTGGTCAGGCAGCCTTTTAGCTCTTGAGTGGATAACTTGAAGATAGATTATAAAATCAGTAACTTAAAGTCAACAAAATTTGTACACCGGTATTGAGTTACCTCAGCTAAGTAAACCAGTTGTCTAGGTTTTGGGAGATGGGCATACTGGTCAGGAAGTAGACATGTGTGGGATGCAGCTCTTGAGCCGTTTAGTGCCGGAATGGTCAGCTCAGAGTCTTGCAAACTAATCATTGGATGTGCAAATTCTTTTCCTTTTAGGTTGTACATCTTTGAATTATATTTTTTAAATTGTTTTAGCAACACACTAGGAAAAAATATTTGCTGCATGTCTGACAGAGGGTTGGCATTCTTTGTAAACATGGATGTCCAAATAAAACAGTAAGGAAATAATAAACACACCAATAGATAGATGAGCCAAAGTCAATTCACAGAAGAAATACAGATGTTCAATAAATATATTTTAAAATCTTAATCCCACTAGTAATCAAATAAGTTCAATTTAAAACAGAGAGATTCTATTTTTCACTAGTCAGGTTGGCAGAGATTCAAAAGACTGATTTCCAGGGTTAGCAAGACTGTGGAGCTGGGAATATAAATGGTTATAACTATTCTGGAGTAGTTCGGAAATATTCTCAACATTGTCCTTATTTTCTTGAGGTAGCAATTCCAGCTGTTGAAGTTAATAGCCAAAGAAATAATTATGTATGTATATTATGAAATATGTTGAAAAACATGCATTGGAGTATTGCTTAAGATAGCAAAAATTAAAAATGATTTAAGTATTCTGTAATAGGAGTTTAGTTAAATTAAAGGCTATCTAGAAAGTCATTTAAAATGATGTTGTACAAGTACAGTTGTTGCCATGGAACAATTTTCACAATACGTTTTTAAGTTAAAAAAAAGAAGCAGTATGCATGATAACCAAACTCTATATATCAGGGTGAACCATATGGATTTGCCAATATTTGACCATTTTTTACCTTAAAAAGTATCAGTTTCATATGGTTCAGCTTTATATGTAGATATACATATAGCTTAAAGGACATGTGCAAAAATATTAATAGTGGTTTTCCACTGGATGGTGAATATAGATGATCTTTATTTCCTTTTTGTATTTTCTCATTTTCCTGCAGTGAATTATTTGTTTCAGAATCAATATGTATTTTAATTATAAAGGTAAATGATGCCTAAACGAAATTAGTACACTACTATCTTGGATCACAATAAGTTTGATTTTAGAAAAAAATTTTGTATTATATCATAATTAATTAATATCAACATTTAATGGAGATATGTTATTAATCATTTCTCATCTTTCTTTGAAAATAAAGAGTGTATAACATATTTACTTCTCCCTGAAGAGGTTAATTGTCAGCTATGTGTACAAGAGTCTAATGACCTTTGGAGGATATCAAGATGATTTTATGATAGTCATCAACAATACACATTCAAAGGACAAACCCACAGAGAAATTACTTTTTGCCATGGCAAAACCCAAGGTTAGTAGAAGCTTTTCCACCAACTTTTATGCAAGGTTTTTTCATACTTAAACATTTATTGTGCAAACAGTAGGTTCCAGGTGGGAAACGGACTTCTCTTCAAATCAAACAGCCTTGGGTCCAAATTCTGGCTTACCTCAAGTTTCTAAAGGCTTTCTTCATCTAAAAAAATGGCATGATGCTGTTTTGTTTGTTTGTTTGTTTGTTTGCTTGTTTGTTTAAGAGTTAAATGAAGGAATTGTAAAGTATATATTTGGCCCAGTGCTTGTTATACAGAAGGTTCAAAATAAGTGGCCTGGATGTAAGTGGTTGTCAGGTGCTTTATATGCATTATCTTAATTACTTGGAGTAATTGGCTTTTTGGACCCATTAGTGGGAAGATTAAGGTTTTATAATTAAAATGTACTTTTTAAAAATTATTTTTAGCAAACTGTGTTGTTTTAATGTCTCTAAAAGCAATAAATAAAATTAAATTCTAACATATAATTCAATTTTTGTAAAAAGTGAGAAATTGATTTTTCTAAAACTTTAACTTAACATTTAAATAGTTCTGAATTTCTTTTCTTATTATTTATTAAAGTATAGTTGACATACTATGTCATATTGGTTTCAGGTGTACAACACAATGACTCAATACCTGTTTACCATGTAAACATGGTAAACCATGATCACCACCATGATGACTAGTAACCATCTGTCACCATGTAAACTTATTACAGGGTTCCTGACTGCACTCCGTATGCTGTCTCTTACATCCCCTCTCGGTCCCCTCCACCTTTTTCTCCCTTCTAGCTCCGACCCTCTCCTCCGGCAATCATCAGCTTGTTCTCTATATCCGAGTCTGTTTTGGTTTTTTGTTTGTTTGTTTGTTTTGCTTTGTTTTTTAAGTTCTGCATGTAAGTGAAATCACATGGTATTTGTCTTTCTCTGTCAGACTTATTTCACTTAGAATAATACGTTCCAGGTCCATCTTGAATCATATATTCACTAATGTGGCTTTAAGACAGAGTTGTACTACAGACACATTTTCTAATATTGCCATGGTACTTGTTTGTTTTATAAGAATCACTCTTTCTGCTGGTTTAAGTAATGGAAAATAGGTCTTTACCTTGATGGTGCTGAACATGTAAGTATCTGGCTGTTTGGTCTGCATGGAAGGGGATGCTGGTAGCCTGGGCATTTGCAAATAGACACCGCCCATGGCTAACTCTTTTTTTTTTTTTGGAAGTGACGAGAACTCTCAGAGGCATAACAATTCTATTTTGCTTGCTTTAGATTCTTGAAATCACTCTTTTGATCGCCAGTTACATTAACAACTTCCATCAGCAAAAGGCTGCGTTTCACCATCTCTCTGCTCCAGCACTGCTCTCAACCCGGAACCAGGGCCCGCAAGCCAGGACGATGGGAAGCCAGCCCCTTCTCCCAAGCAGCAGACCAACCAAAGGCCCCACTTTGCTCTGAAAGCACGGGAGCCTGAACATTCACTCCCTGTCCTCTAAGCTGTATCAGGTCCAAATAAGTTTATTTATATCCTGGCAACATGGCACCCACATGCTAGTATTCCAGGCTTTAAAAACAGTAGGGTTATTCACTTTTATTTGATTCATAGATATTCAAATGAATGCTAATAAAACACAAAACAAAATTTGCATATACACTTATGTTTTCCTGGATTAAATGAATTAGAATTTGTAATTTTTTTCTATCTTTCTTCTCCCTTGCCATCAGACACATGGTGCAATAGGGCTTTTTATTTTTTTAATTTTTTTAAGAAACTATTCTGGCAATCTTTAGAAAAGGAGATTCCAAACTCTCATTTGGCAGACCAGTTGATTATTTGGAAATACTGCCAAAAAACTAAGTACTGTAATTAAATGTATTTTAATTAATGTGTTTGGAAAGAAATTGAGTACACAGTGTAAGAAACAGGGCAGGATGGTATTTATGTGTAAATTTTTGGAGCAAGTACAGTAACCCTTCTGGCACGATGAGTCATTGTGTGAGAAAGCAGGAACATGTGGTATGAGGAAGCATACCGCCACCTTTTCAGATCACTAGAGTGTAACATTTACAATGAGACAGTGAATCCTGACATTCCTTAGCTGTCAACGTAGCCTGAGTTTACTGGCATGTTGCTCACATTTCATTGCATTTGGTGCTGGGTCATATTGACCTTGTTTTGTTAAATAAGAATATCTTTGAAACAAAAACAATTCTTAAAGTTTTGCCTCATGCGGTCCTTTTTTATTGTAGATTGAAAATAAATTCACAGAAATATATTTTAAAGACATTTCTGACAAAGGAAGTAAAATTTTAGTTGAAAGAGCGTAGAAATATATTACTTTACCAGGATACATAAGTGGTCAGTACATTTTAATACGTGTCAGAACAAAGTAACTGGTATTCATGATAAACATGCAACTGAGATAAGACATGAAAAATCTAAAACGTTAAATTGCAATAGTAATTATCAGTATACTTAATTTTATTTATGTGTAGAATATTTGTATTTATTTTTTGGACATATATTTATCACTTTGTGTATGGAATTTTTTAAACCAATTTGGAAAAATAAATGTTAGCTGCTAAATTAATTTGTTGGCAGAACCTTCATGTTTTCTTCTTTGCTGCTTTCTCCCTATGCAATGGACTGTTCTCACACTAAGCCTTTTACAAATGTTCCACCCGATATTAGCATCCCGAGAAAGGGAAGAGCCCAGAAATGCACTGCTCAAATAAGATGTTGCGTTATTGGTGATGACTAAAAAGCAACAAAACAAAACACAGAAATAGATTTTTATTTACCACTTTCCCTAAATCTTTTGAGCCACAACCACTCACTGAGTAAGCAATTTAGTTTTTGTGAATAAACTGATTACCAGTTTGGGATGACTCTCAGGAGGCTTTTTGGCAGGGATACAATAAAGTTTCGAAGTTCCCAGAAAACCATTTAAAAGTCATTAGTTGGTGAGCCAGTGGCTTGGCAGAGATGTAAAATATGTATGAGAACTTTATTCTCAGGCAATAGTTCACCCATTGGTAAGTACCTCCAACTCTTCTAATTTAATCAAGTTGTGAAGACTCAGCTTAAACCATAGTACCCTAGACTTGGCATTAATTTTTGATAGAGCACAGATAAAATATTTTGATGGAAAGAAATCAATTTTCTGTAACTGATGTGAAAATTTTATTTTCTGGGAAATTATATAGACATTTAAAAAATTCAAAGTGTGTTATTATGATTGGCTACAAGAGAATAATGTTACATGTTTAATTGTAATATTTGTCTCCTGTCATTTTCTTTCCTTTCAATCATAATAAATGATTTACAAAATCCATTTTGAGCTTTATCTTTTGAATAATCATCAAGAAATACCTGATGTTTTCATTGTCAAAGCTGAGGTGTACTACTAGTGAAAATGGTAGTTATTACCTCTTTCTCTTGCGTTCATGCTCTGTCTTCAGTGTTGCTTTGTTTTATACACATAAAAGGAAGCTGTTTGGGCAAACTGTAATTTTAATACAAATATATGCACATTGATATATAGCTTATGGGGTTCTCCCATGATTTTATAAGCCCTTAAAAGAGCATATTTCATATAGATGAATTTAATGGGCTATGGTCTAAAAATTTATTTTAAATGGTTCTAGGTTTTGTGTGTGTATGTTTGTGTCCTTAAAGTCAAATACTGCCATAGCTTGGAAATGAATTTAACTCTCAAATTTACAAGAAAAGTTAGTCACAATTTATCAAGAGTCTTTTTTTTTTTTTTTTTTGTATTTTTCTGAAGCTGGAAATGGGGAGAGACAGTCAGACAGACTCCTGCATGCGCCCCACCGGGATCCACCCAGCACGCCCACCAGGGGGCGATGCTCTGCCCCTCCGGGGCGTCGCTCTTGCCGCGACCAGAGCCACTCTAGCGCCTGGGGCAGAAGCCAAGGAGCCATCCCCAGCGCCCAGGCCATCTTTGCTCCAATGGAGCCTCGCTGCGGGAGGGGAAGAGAGAGACAGAGAGGAGGGAGAGGGGGAGGGATGGAGAGTCAGATGGGCGCCTCTCCTGTGTGCCCTGGCCGGGAATCGAACCGGGGACCTCTGCACGCCAGGCCGACGCTCTACCACTGAGCCAACTGGCCAGGGCCAAGAGTCTTTGTTCTAAAATTGTGTTTACTAGTTGGTTGTTTGGAAATATTTTTATAGAAAAAAATGTATGGTGTTCAGGTTCCTGAAACAACACATTTAACCCATAATTGTACTGCAGTATAATCCTGAAGCATTAATAACCATGGGTAACCATGTTTCTTCAGAAAAAGCTATCAGTGTTCCTACGATGCCAGGAACACATTTTGCCCACACACCACCCCACAGCTGCTATGGAATTTGGTATCCCCCCATTAGAGTCTCTGCGCTCATTTCTGTGGCAGAGGCTCCAGGATTGCCGGGACTGAAATGGGGGAATGAGAAGCAGGAAGTTTCTCTGCCAAATGGTTCATGTAGAAATTGCACCTCCTCTCACATTTTTCCTATGCTCTTTTCCCTAAAAGAAGAAAGGGATTTTACTGCTACATGGGTAACTTTAAACTACAAGTTAAAGTAAAGTCCATACATAGATATTTAGAGTGAAGTCAGATTCATCCATATTTTCGTGGGAGCAAGACTCAGGCTTCTCCTGAGCATTTAAGTGGGAAGGTCAGTCCTGCAGTGAAGAGTTGAAGGGTTGGGGTGAGAACCTGAGACACACACTTGCTCCAAATTATCATTAGGTATGACCTTCCTTGGTAGATGAACCTAAATTGAACACAGTCATAATGATTCTGAAAGCATATTTATAAATAGTATCAATCCAAAAGTCTTCATTGTATGATTAAATATTTTGGGGTCTGGTAATAGCCCAGAAACAGAAACTCTTACTAGAGCTATATCTATTAGCAAGTTAACTCCAAAACAAGGCCCAAATGTTCTCTACAGCACTTGAATAGAGAGTACTCTCCCTTCTAGCACTTTGCTAACATAACCTTCTAATCAATGCAAGGGAGCAGTAAAATGGTGGTGGCATTTCTTCCTGAAGGAGGTGTTGCTAAGCTATAGTAGTGGTTTTATTAAAATCAGATGACTTTTCAAAAGCACAAACAATAAAATAAATAAAACACAAATGGGACCACTCCAAACTTAAGAACTTCTGCACATAAAAACAACAACCCAGCAACATAGTGAAATGAAATGGCAACCCAACCTGCAGAATGGGAGAAAAGAATTTCAAGTGATATTTCTGATAAGGCGGTTAATATCCAGAATAGTTATAACTCAATGATAAAAATCCAAATAGCCTGATTAAAAAGGGACCCTGGCCAAATGGGTTTAGTGGGTAAAGCATCAACCCAGCACACCAGAGGTCACAGGTTTGACCCCATTCAGGGCATGTACAAGAAGCAGTCAATGAGTACACAACTAAATGGAACAACTAAGTGAAACAAGTTGATGCTTCTTCCTTTCTCTCTCTCTCTTTTCTTATTTCCCCCTCCCTCCTTCACTATCTCTTTCTCTCTCTCACTCAAAATGGAAAAGTTTACAAAAAAAAAAGTGGGCAAAGGACTTGATGTTTCTCCAAAGAAGATATACAATGGCCAATAAGCACAGGAAAAGATGATTAACTTTATTAATCTTTAGGGAAATGCAAATTAAAACCATGACGAAATATCACCTTACACCCATTAGGATGGCCACTACAGAAAATAGTATTGACGAGGCTGCAGAGAAGAAGTTGGAACCCCTGTGTACTGTTGGTGGGAATGTAAAATGGTGTAGCCATGGTGTCAAACAGTATGGAGGTTACTCAGAAAATTAAAAATAGAATAACTATGTGATCCAGCAATCCCATTTCTGAGTATATATCCAAAATAAATCAAAGCTAGATCTCAAAGTGATGTTTACACATCCATGTTCATCACAGCACTATTCACAATAGCCAGGCAGTGGAAGTAATACAAATGTCCATTAACAGATAAATGGATAAAGAAAATATGTTATATATGTACATTGGGATATTATGCAGCCTTAAAAAGGAAATTCTATCAATGAATAATTTATGAAAGTAAGAATTTCACCTTTAAACAAGTTTTTAAAAAGGAGAGCAAATCCTGTCATATGCTACAACAAGGATGGACCTCAAGGATGTTATGCTAAGCAAAATAAGCCAGTCACAAAAGGGCAAATACTCTGATTCCATTTATATGAAATATCTGAAGTAGCCAAAATCATAGAAACAGAAAATACGAAGGTGGGTACTAAGGGCTGGGGGAGGTGAGAGGGAACATTAAAGACAGTTATTAGCTTTTGGATTATGCATAGATTTAAAATTATTTTTAAAATAATTTTAATTATTGTCATACCCCTGGATATCTCAAGACTGATGTAATGCCCCACAGATCAACTGAAACTTCTTTACATAAGTTTGTCATTGATCTCTTAACTGCCAAATTCAATGGACTCCAAATGGTCTAACCATCTATTGGATGGTATCTCAAACTCACCATGTCCTCTAACCCAGTCTTCCTACTCCGTGCTCCCAACAATTGTTTAATAGCTTCATCAACTCATCAGTCACCCAAGAGAGAAACTGACTTTTCTCCCTTCCCCCAAGCCCCCACTTTCTGTTGGTTAGTAACTATATTAGCACTCTTTTTGTCATAGATTCCAAAAGTCAACTCAACTAACTCAGACAAATAAGAAAAAAATCATTACAAGGATACTAGGATGTCTCAAAGAAACAGCAGGACAACCAAGTCATAAGAAAGATAAAGACACAGACAGAGGCGGATTTAACAGCAGGCGCACTGAGCACGCGCCCTGGGCCCCAACTTCAGAAGGGGCCCTGCAAAACCTCAACTTTACACTTTTTTCTAATGACAAGGGGCCCAATATGTTCTGTGCCCGGGGCCTCAACCAACCTTAATCTGCCTCTGAACACTGACAAGCCTCAGGGTCAACCAGAGCCGTGAGATGTATGGCAGTATTTTCTCTTCATATTACTCTATATCTGCTCCATGTTCTCACCACAGAATAGCCTTGTCATTTAGCAGAAAACTTGCCAGTCTCCTCCGGAGGGGGAATGACTTGATTTTCCCACTTCTAGTTTGAAAAATCCCAGGGAAGAGCTCTGATTGGCCCAGCTCATGTCAGGTTACTCTGAACCACCTCAAACACACAATATTAGAATACTTAAGTATATTATTTTAAAAATCTATAAAGTGTCAACCTGGAAATGCTGAGGTCGCCGGTTCAAAACCCTGGGCTTGCCTGGTCCAGGCACATATGGGAGTTGATGCTTCCTGCTCCTCCCCCCTTCTCTCTCTCTTCTCTCTCTCTCTCTCCTTTCTAAAATGAATAAAAAAAATAAAATTAAATTTAAAAAAAAGGAAAAAAAATCTATATAGAATTATATTATGCAGCCATCAAAGTTATGTTTACCATGGATTTTTAAAAATTGACATGAGAAAATACATGAATGAAATACAACAAAATGTTTAATAGTTATTACTTCTAAGTTTTCCTTATTTATCCTCTTCATTTCTTCTGTACACTATTTTTTTTCTATGATAAGTTTTTATAACTTTGAAAACAAGGGGGAAAGGTAAAATATCTGACTGTTACTTTCTGGGTTATTGTTAATAGCCTCTATATGGACTTCCAGGCTCCAAAATATCCCTCGCACAGCTGCAAAAAAATATACCTCATTGAAACCCAGATTTAGTCATGGCACACCCCAATTTAAAACCTTATTTGGGCCCTGGCCGGTTGGCTCAGCGGTAGAGCGTCCGCCTGGCGTGCGGGGGACCCGGGTTTGATTCCCGGCCAGGGCACATAGGAGAAGCGCCCATTTGCTTCTCCACCCTCACCCCCCTCCTTCCTCTCTGTCTCTCTTCCCCTCCTGCAGCCAAGGCTCCATTGGAGCAAAGATGGCCCGGGTGCTGGGGATGGCTCCTTGGCCTCTGCCCCAGGCGCAAGAGCGGCTCTGGTCGCTACAGAGCGACGCCCCGGAGGGGCAGAGCATCGCCCCCTGGTGGGCAGAGCGTCGCCCCCTGGTGGGCAGAGCTTCGCCCCTGGTGGGCGTGCCGAGTGGATCCCGGTCGGGCGCATGCGGGAGTCTGTCTGACTGTCTCTCCCCATTTCCAGCTTCAGAAAAAAAAAAAAAAAGCTAAAACCTTATTTGATTTCTCATAATCAACACAGTAAAATCCAGACTACAGAATCCTTCACTGCAGCCCAATCTACTTGTCCAGTTTGCTCTTCCACCTCAGCCCCACCAGAAAACTTGACAAGTTTCCGCCCCCAACTATTCACAGTTCCCCAGATATACCACACTCACTTCAAAATTCCTCACTGTTGTTTGTTTCACCAAGCAAGCAATATGAGATTGCCTCTTTCTCTATCACCACTGTTGAAATCCTTGAGTCTCCTTGGGGGTTATTTAGTAGGGGAATTCAAATTTTGTATATTCTTATCTTGAGAACAATTTCCATTTACCAAGGAAGGTCACTTTGTTCACATGTAAAGCCTCAGGAGGCGTAAGGGTAGAAAAGGAAACTCACCTGCTCAGTGAGATCAACTGAATCGACCAAGTCAGTGCTGGTGATCAAGGTCCAGCCAGATTATCTTCACTTCTCTTTTTACCAGGCTCCTTCCCTTACCACCTATCCCAGTTACCCAAACAATGATACCTTTAAATTTCTAGTAGTGTGCCTAGAACATAGCAAGCACTTGGCAAAATGTTACCTGTGATTATTGTCCATATAAACAGGGCTTTCTAACCAATAAGCAACTGGGTTCTAAAGACCCCAAAACTCAAATCATTATGATTCCTTTCAATCTGTCTCACATTAGGTTGTGAGCTGATAGGCTGGCTAGCCCCAGGATAGAGAGGCTGATTCAAAGATAGATGTACCAACCTCCCTTGCAATCGTCCTTTCTCCATTGAACTCCACTCCCATTACATCCTTTCTTTTGTGCAATTGTAATTTCTATCTCCAAAATGTATCTAGGTGTTAGGAGGATTTTATCCCCAAAGAGTTTATCTGCAATACATACTTTTAATTTCTTTTCCCCACCAACCACCTGCTTCATTTCCAGGAATGTGATCCTTATGTTTCTTGTTCAAAATTGCTTATCAGCCCCTTACCACATGATAATAACAAGCTTTATGTACCCCTTGTGGCAATATAGCAATTTAGCCAGTGTGGTTGAGCCAGGATTTAAAGCAAGTCTAACTCCCTCTGACGTCCATGTTCCTAAACATTACACCATAGAAACTGAGCCAGGTAGCAGAAGGGTAGAGGGAGAGCATCTCCTTCAAATATCCAGGACATCCTGAGCTGGAAAGCCTGGGTCTACTCGGCATTCAAGACAGAGCAGGTACTGCCACTGCCATGAATGTTTCATCAACTCCATTGGGCATAATTAGTTACTTGTTCTTGTGTAATTTTTGGTACCTCTCTGCAATAGTTTATATCACAAGCTTCCTTAGGGTTATTAGAAGTAGTATTGTATGTTTTTCTCAAGGGTAAGGGTCTTGTCTTACTCATCTCTTCATTCCTTACTCTGGTGTAGCAGAGTCTTATGTATAGTAATGACTCAATATTTGTTATTGATTTGGATGTAATGTAAATGAAGTACTGTAGAGATGCATTTACTTTATTAACTTATTAATAAATGAAGTGCTGTTGCATAAAACCTGAAACAACTAAACAAGCAGAAAGTTGGAAAATACAAAAATCATAACATTCTTCTCCACTAGTAAATCTCTAGAAAACAGCTCAGGAGATTGCCTTACTCTCCATTCCCAATTTATTGCTATTCGGGAGAGAAAAGTAACTGGAGAGAGAGAGAAAGCAGAGAATCCTGGCATAAATTCAGACTCAGTAGGATATTTTTTTTAAGTAAAAGAACATTTCCAGTCAAGAGCTTCTAGTTCAAAGGGTTTGTTGCCACGTGTCACATGGTTTTCTCACATTCTGGGGGATAAGGCTGAGCTTGAGCCTTGGAAAAAGAATGCTGAGAACTACATTTCCCATGAAGCCCTTCCACACGCAACCCAGCCTGTTACGTAGCTCCCATAGCAACCGAAGAGCCTGCATTCCCTGACTCGTCTCAGAGCTTGCGGTTCTATTCTAAACTGGGGCCTACGTGGATCTCGGACCCTGGGGCTGCAGAACCACGATGCCCAGGTATCCCCCATCCCCGCTTGCGCCAAGTTTATGCTCCCCTCGATAGCCTCCCCTTTTTCTCACCCAAATATGGAAGAAATAGGGAGAAAAAGGCTGCTAAGGATGTATTTTGGGAGAGGATGCAAGCAGGACCAGCTGTTGAAAGAAAGTTGTAGGTCTGTCCTGCTTGCAACCGCTGTCTGGGTGGTCAGAGACTCAAAGCAACTACCCTTGAATGTGTGAATTCTGTGGAAAGTGGGTAGAAAAGTTCCCTAGATAGAAAAGTAAGAGATTTGGAAACATCATTCAACTCCAACCATTCCCTTAGTCAATAAAAGTTTCCTGCAGGTCAGGAATGCCCTAGGAGCAGGGGTTCAGGGTACGAAACAGACCACAAAACCACTTCCTTAGGGCCCCCTCCTGGTGCAGGGGTTCACAACAACAATAAATGAGGGGAAACTTCCGGAAGCACTGAAAATTTAGGATCACGTTTAAAAGCGAGCAGCGAGGGAGAAGAGGGGATATGGATGACTTGTAAAATACATTTTAACTCTTCAATTCTGTGATGCCAATTTTAATTAACTGTTCTCAAGGCCATACCTAAACCTTCTCTAAACAACTTATGAGGATACAGGGAAGAAAGGGTTCCTGGAATCAATCACAGAGCAGAATAAATCGGGTTTCTCACCTGCTCGGCAGTGGGTGAAAAACTGTCAGCTTCCCGTCACCATGTAATTGGTTACAATTATAAAGTTCTGGCTATAGTTATAAATTCCCACCAGTGGCATAACTAGTTGCAGCACCTCCTTCTCTCCTCTCTTTGGGACCTTGAAAAGCAGATCGTCATGTTTTGAAAAAATTTATGTGAATAAAGGGCAGACAGGCCTAGACTGAACCTTGGGGGGCGTGTCTGTGAAGTAAATGTGTGAATTTTAGTGAAAAGATTTAAGACACCTATTATGGTTTCTCTAGCCCCTTTCTTCATCCTTGATTCTTGAATAATAATTATTGTAAGTGCTCAATAATTGTAAGTAGTTATTTATAGGCCAATCCCTAAACTAAATGATACATTTTAATCAATCGTGACAATCTTATAGGGTGGGTATTCTTTATTTTTTTTAATTGGCATTTTAGAGATGAAGAAACAGAGGTGAGCCGGAAGATTAGCACTGAAGCTTGCATATATTAAGTGCACAATAAATATTTGTTGAATAATAAAGGAATGAAGGATCCAGAGAAGTTAGGTAATTTGCCCAATTTGGCATACATAGAAAGTAGCAGATACAGGCTTATAGCACGTCAGATCTTGCTCATATGTTTTTAGTTTAATACTCCATTTTTCATGTAGGCTTTAATTTAAAAGGTAATATAATCTAATTTGTGTGAAATTATATATGTGTGTAGAGATATGAATGAAAGAATGATTTTCAAAATATGATTATTTTCCCCTTCTTTATATTTTCTATATTAAAAATAAGGGAATCTTGAGCCAAAAATACAGTGAACAACAACAAAAAGAAATATTTGAGGAAGCAGAGATTATTTGGTACATTGATTTTACATGTTCCATTTTCCTAGATGTTGTTTTTAAAGTGGTACATTTCCCAAAGTTCTACGTTCATATTCATCTGAGAAGCTAACACATGGAGCTTTCAGCTTTGCCTAGGACCCCCAAAACAAGATACCCTCAAATCCTAGTAATAGAGGCTCTGCATGTCATTTTCAGCATATCATTTGATGAACCAGTACAAAGAAAATGATTAATCCTCAGATCTTTAACCAGTTCATTGTCGTCCAGAAAATTATGATTTGTTTTATAAATTTGACTGAAATAAAATTTCCCTGAGCTTGAAATAAATATTGGAAAGGATGCTTCTTGTTTCTCTGAATTTTGTTTTTCTGCCTCTCACTTAGTGAAACTCTCTGGGAAATTGTAAAAGCGGAAGTGGAGAAACGGGGAAGTAACGAAGGAGAAGGTGATGGAGTTGATATTGGAGAAAAATCTGTTTTCTTCATTGGCAGTAAAAATGGGGTAACACATTTTTCCTGCTTTTTTGTTTTTCAAATATTGTGATGATTTAACAACCGATTTAACACTTTGATAAAAATGTGGATACTTCAATTCTTTAACCATATAATGAATCTCTGGCCTACTGGTTGCATTGGAGCTGATTGTGCCTCATATGAGTGTGTCCTGCTTACGGGTGAGGGGGTACTGACATCAGTCTGAACACTTGTCATGTGGTCTGTCACGACATGCGCCACAGCAGCTTGGGGGGAGGGGTACCTGTTTCTAATTAGACTGCCTAGAGTACTGTAGTCATCTTTCCCAACTTGCATGAAAGGCACCATAAATGCTAATCTGATGGTCACATTTATAGGTCATTTGCACAGTTAAAACAAGGATATAGATAATAAAAACATGAATCATATAGGGTATGATAGATTTAACCTTCACTTATCTCAACCAGAGTCACAGAAATTGAAGGAAACTTGGAGATATTCTAGTCTTCCTAATAGGGATTCTTATCCTGGGCATCATGGAGGTACTTTTTGAGGTCAGCAACGTTTCTAGAAATGTATGAAAAATTGTGTGTGACTGTATATCAGTGCTTTTTTTTTTCTGGGAAATTAGATTTTCCTAGCATTCCAGAACATCCCAAAAAAGGCTAAAGGTCGCTGCAAACAGTGGTTGAATAGCTAGGTTTGAACATCTTCGGCATGGGGGAGTTTTCTTCCACATCTGCAGCCTGTTTCAATTTTTTGTTCATTTATAGTTACTAGAAAACCTCAGTTTGTTTCATTGTAACTTCCATCTCTTAGTCCTAAATTCTGACCTATAAAACTACAGGAATAAATCTAATTCCTCTTCTACTTGCTAAATCTTCAAATATTATAAAATCACCCTTCAAATAGTTCGCGGCAACCACCTTGTCCCCCTAAGTCTGTTTCAGCTTTATCGTCCTGTCTTCTGGGTCATGGACTCTGTGTCAGTTGTGGGTTCTCTGTCTGTCATGATCTTAGTAATGCTCAACTACAATAGAATTATTCTAATGTGCTATTCTCAGGATGGGACAGGACTTTTTGAGGTTTTGTTTAACTTACAATAGACTAAAGCAGGTCTGCCAGCTACTCTTTCTTGAGATGCTGAGCTTTTGTTATTGGATAAAAAAAATTTAGTAATCACAAAACCCTGTTCACTAAGGTTGAACTTGAGATCTGTGTTTCATTTATGTTGTTTTGTTCTTTATTAGATTGGGCCCTTTTTTATAGTATGTTTGCAGTTTTAATTGCTTTTATTAAAATAACTTGTATATGGTCCTAAAAAGACTTGGAATACTTATATCCTTTAGAAATAAAACAAACAAAAAATACTCTAACCAAGTATCTGGATTGCTTACTTTGAACATATTTGCAACATGTCCTTTATTTGTATGTTATCTTTTTTCTTTATTTCCACTTTAACAATTGGAATTCAAACATTTTAGAAGACACTAATCATCAGCTTAACTAGTAATTAGCATTGACGAGTAGAGAGACAATGTAAGACAGCTGCCAAGTTGACCACTAAAGTGAGGTATGATTGGCTAGTATTTGTCATACGTGGGACTTTATAATTATAATAATAGCAGTGTAGTTACACTGTGATGGAAAGTTGACAGTTAACTTTTTCCACGTATCAAACTTAGGAACAATTCTGAAAGTTTCTAGTTTCCAGGTAATTTATCATTCAAGTGATTAAAAAGCTATTTTGGGCTGTACAACTACGAACAATAGTAAAATTTTACATATGGATGACATTAACACAATATATATATTTTTAACTTCCAGGGAAAGACTACTATTATTCTAAGATGTCTTGACAGGTAAGTGTTACATTAACCTTTAGACTACATTTTTGCTTGTTCTGGTTGCATAGGGCATGTTAGACTCTAAAAGACATATGGAAGGAGAACAATTTTGAGGCCCAGACAAATAATTTAATTCTTAGTGAATCCTTAGTATGACCTTTTAGATATTCTTAAAAGATAAAACCAACAATCAAAAGAAAATCATATAGTATTAATGCTGGATTACCCTCTTGGTGTAGAAATTAACATAACTACACAGCCTATGCTAATACTTACTTTGTTTTTGGCTATGCTACTGTGATATTTAAATTATCTTTATTCTGTCTAGTTCATAATTATTTGAATATTGGTAATAATCTTCAAAATACTCCTGGATACAATTTTGAAGCACAGTGTTGGTCCTCAAACTGTACATTTTACCACTTGTCTTTTATACTTCTTAACCATCTATACTGTAGAAGCATGACATCAGATTAAGATTTAGTATTATAATCAGTAGACGTTCAGGAAGTTGATAAGGAAAGTCTCCAACCAATTTTGAAAGATATTTCTCTGTTCCCTTTATTCCAATGCCTTTCTTATAAATTCTCCAAAAACATCAGGAGAGATGGAAATTGGTCTTAAGGTCACGTTAAAGAAACATCATTCAATTGAAAAATATTATCAAAGAATACCAATAATAGAATCCTGGCTCTGTGTAATTTCTTTTATCAACAAAATCATTTCTTAAGAAGAACCTTCCACAGTGACACCTGCATCACCTGGTTTTTTGAAGGCTTATTGATTTTTTTAATATAATTTTTAAATCATTATTTACCTCAATGCTATTATACAAGGTAACTTCTCCACTAATAGATTTAAGAGGAAGCAAAAATGAATAAGGTAAGATGATAGAATAAGAAAATAACGATAATTCTCTGTCTTTATCATACAGGGATGAGCCACCAAAACCAACCTTAGCTTTGGAATATACATATGGAAGAAGAGCAAAAGGACATAGTATAGTGAGTGTCTTTTTAAGTGGTATTTCTATGCCTGTCAATGAAGAAGTATTGATGCTGACATTGTTTTACATTTTCTATCTTATCTATAATCAATAAATATATCCAGCTGTACACTTCATAGCTATGTACTTTTTTTTTTATTCTAAGTAAGTTTCACTATTTTTTTTTAAGATTTTATTTTTATTCATTTTAGAGAGAGGAGAGAGAGAAATAGAGAGAGAGGGAGAGAGAGAGAAGGGAGGAGGGAGGAGAGGAAGCATCAACTCCCATATGTGCCTTGACCGGGCAAGCCCAGGGTTTCGAACCGGCGACCTCAGCATTCCAGGTCAATGCTTTATCCACTGCGCCACCACAGGTCAGGCCATAGCTATGTACTTTTTTTTTTTTTTCCTTTTTGCTTTCTTTTTGAAGCTGGAAACGGGGAGAGACAGTCAGACAGACTCCCGCATGCGCCCAACTGGGATCCACCCGGCACGCCCACCAGGAGCGATGCTCTGCCCACCAGGGGGTGATGCTCTGCCCCTCCGGGGCATCGCTCTGCCGTGACCAGAGCCACTCTAGTGCCTGGGGCAGAGGCCAAGGAGCCATCCCCAGCGCCCGGGCCATCCTTGCTCCAATGGAGCCTTGGCTGCGGGAGGGGAAGAGAGAGACAGAGAGGAAGGAGGAGGGGGTGGAGAAGCAAATGGGCGCTTCTCCTATGTGCCCTGGCTGGGAATCGAACCTTGGTCCCCCACACGCCAGGCCGACGCTCTACCGCTGAGCCAACTGGCCAGGGCCAGCTATGTACTTTTAAACTTCAAATATAACTCAGCAGATATGAAGCTGACCCGAACTGAAAATATTTTAGCTTTTTCATTTGTTATGTCTTAAAATGCTAGAACAAGATTCTTTTGTAATTGTATTGTATGGTTTGGGGGTATATTTATATTAATTGTATTAATGTGACTTTTTCTTCTTTTAAATGAGAATAATATGTGAGTTACCTTCTATCTCCCCCCGAAAAAATCTTCTAAAAATATGTTTGACCTGTGGAATATTTATGAAAATATAGTGCTCTGCCTGACTGTGTGGTGACACAGTAGATAGAGCATTGACCTGGGATGCTGAAGATCCAGGTCTGAAACCCTGAGGTCACTGGCTTGAGCACGGACTCATCCGGCTTGAGAGTAGGTTCACCAGCTTGAGCATGGGGTCACTGGCTTGAGCGTTGGATCATAGACATGACTCCATGGCTACTGGCTTGAGCCCAAGGTTGCTGGCTTGAGCAAGGGGTCATTGGCTCAGCTGGAGAGCTCTGCAGACAAGGCACATAGGAGAAAGCAATCAGTGAACAACTAGAGTACCGCAACTATGAGTTGCTTCTTCTTATCTCTCTCCCTTCCTGTCTATCCCTGTTTGTCCCTCTCTCTCTCTCTCCTTTGCAAAAAAAACCCCCAAAACAAAAACTATAACACTTAAAATCCAAATTACTAGCAAATATATCATGAAGTTAGTAAAACTATTTCAGACTGCAGGCCCTAATTGGTTATAATCCTATTTTCACTTGTTTCAGTGTCTCTTCAGGGGAAAATTAAAAATTATTCAGGGAAAAGGAAGAGTTTATAGTGTAACTTAAATACTTTTTAATATAATTTAGAAGGAGGATTTTTAAAAAGCCTAAACTGAATTCTCTTTTGGAGTCCTCACATAAAAAGAGACAATTTCTTAAATAAAGTTAGCTGTATGGAAGAATAATCTAGAATAGACAGTCTTACTTCCCCCCAGAGCGCAGTCAGTTTTTATAGATTGATCAAATGTTTGATCATTAGACAATGTGTAAAGAGTTAAAACTGCCTGCTGCTTCTTCCTGGATTCAACAATGAAAGTTGGTTATTAAAACTGTGAAATTGAAAAGAAAAGAAACAGTGTGGGGATTGCAGGAGGGAAATGGGGTGGGGGCAGGTGGAGGAGGGAGGAGGGAAGAGATGGTGGTGGAGGGAGACTTGATTTGGGGTGGGGGCAGGTGGAGGAGGGAGGAGGGAGGAGGGAAGAGATGGTGGTGGAGGGAGACTTGATTTGGGGTGGGGGCAGGTGGAGGAGGGAGGAGGGAAGAGATGGTGGTGGAGGGAGACTTGATTTGGGGTGGGGGCAGGTGGAGGAGGGAGGAGGGAAGAGATGGTGGAGGGAGACTTGATTTGGGGTGGGGGCAGGTAGAGGAGGGAGGAGGGAAGAGATAGTGGTGGAGGGAGACTTGATTTGGGGTGGGGGCAGGTGGAGGAGGGAGGAGGGAAGAGATGGTGGTGGAGGGAAACTTGATTTGGGGTGGGGGCAGGTGGAGGAGGGAGGAGGGAAGAGATGGTGGTGGAGGGAGACTTGATTTGGGGTAGGGGCAGGTAGAGGAGGGAGGAGGGAAGAGATGGTGGTGGAGGGAGACTTGATTTGGGGTGGGGGCAGGTGGAGGAGGGAGGAGGGAAGAGATGGTGGAGGGAGACTTGATTTGGGGTGGGGGCAGGTGGAGGAGGGAGGAGGGAAGAGATGGTGGAGGGAGACTTGATTTGGGGTGGGGGCAGGTGGAGGAGGGAGGAGGGAAGAGATGGTGGTGGAGGGAAACTTGATTTGGGGTGGGGGCAGGTGGAGGAGGGAGGAGGGAAGAGATGGTGGTGGAGGGAGACTTGATTTGGGGTGGGGGCAGGTGGAGGAGGGAGGAGGGAAGAGATGGTGGAGGGAGACTTGATTTGGGGTGGGGGCAGGTGGAGGAGGGAGGAGGGAAGAGATGGTGGAGGGAGACTTGATTTGGGGTGGGGGCAAGTGGAGGAGGGAGGAGGGAGGAGGGAAGAGATGGTGGTGGAGGGAGACTTGATTTGGGGTGGGGGCAGGTGGAGGAGGGAGGAGGGAAGAGATGGTGGAGGGAGACTTGATTTGGGGTGGGGGCAGGTAGAGGAGGGAGGAGGGAAGAGATGGTGGTGGAGGGAGACTTGATTTGGGGTGGGGGCAGGTGGAGGAGGGAGGAGGGAAGAGATGGTGGTGGAGGGAAACTTGATTTGGGGTGGGGGCAGGTGGAGGAGGGAGGAGGGAAGAGATGGTGGTGGAGGGAAACTTGATTTGGGGTGGGGGCAGGTGGAGGAGGGAGGAGGGAAGAGATGGTGGTGGAGGGAGACTTGATTTGGGGTGGGGGCAGGTGGAGGAGGGAGGAGGGAAGAGATGGTGGTAGAGGGAGACTTGATTTGGGGTGGTGAACACACAGTGCAATAAAGAGATGATGTGTTGTAGGATTGTGCACCTGAAATCTGTATAATTTTATTAAAGTCACCCTAGTAAATACAATAAAAAATTAAAAGAAGAAAATAAAAAGCATCATACATTGAAATGCAGGAGAACTTTTTGATACATGAATTTTGACGTGAGTGATAAACTTAGGGACGGAAATTCCTGAGACAACTTTCATAAGCTTTTGAGAAGAGCTCTAAAAACTTCCTTTCATCAAATCGTAAATCAACTGAGATTTTCCAATGAAAAATTATTTCCCTTGCAAACATTAATTATTCAGATATCAAAAGCAAAACTATTTTAGTGATTATGAGATGATGATCTGTCAAGAATATAAATATATATATATATGTATTCATCCAAAACTTGCTTTAATGACCATCTGTCTCTTCCAAGTTCATGGTTAACAGATACATAAAAACGCATGTGATTCTTTTTCACCTATTTTTTTTCCTCTAAATGTTGTGCTATCAAGTTGGACTTGTCCCTATTCATTCTAGAAGATTTGTGTACTACTCAAATTTAACGTTCTCTAAAGGTTCCAAAGGGAAGCTCTTTGTCAGCTCTTCATACCGTCTCGGTGTCCTAAAGGCTCCTTGGCATTGAGACAGAGAAGAGAGGTGCCACCAGCTGGCAGTCTGGGAAGGTTGTCATGGTCTTGTTTCCATGACTTGGCTGCCTAGCCCTTACATTTCGCTGATATTTGAATCCTATAAAAAGGAAAGCAGTTGTTTAGTCTCTTCCTGTTCTTCCACCTACCACTCGTATTGCCAATAGGAGTCTGCTTGTCAGATTCCCCGGGGGCATCAGGCCATCCTTCTCTGCAGCGGGGACTGCCACCTGTCTGTCCCATTTCCTCCCGCCTTACCTGTATGTCTAATTTATTTTGTGAACTTCTGCCTCCCTAGATCAAATGGCTGGTGCTAATGAAATATAAGAAGTATTTAAAATTCAAGAAAAATTAATACAAAAAAACACAACAACCTGGTTTTTTTTTTCAGCCAAAAGATATTGCTCACTTTTGGGAACTAGGTGGAGGAACCTCTTTATTGGACTTAATCAGCATACCGATCACAAGTGACACCTTAAGGTAAGTGAGCCAGCTGGAGGAGCAGTTGTTAGTAAGTACTCAGTAGCGTACACGGGATGCATATGAGTAGGCTTCTGTGGATCCGAATTTTGGGGGGCAGTTTTATGTTCTGAAGACTTATGTTCACTTCCTTTCTAGGTGTTTAATCTCAAATGCTTCCCAAGAGATGTAAAGAGAACTAAGGTTCTAGCCTGAACTGAGTGAGTCAGCTGACGTTCCAACTAGCATTATATTTTACAAGCCTGCAAACAAACAAAAATATGTCAGCTAACCCTTGGGCAATGAGTTCACTTGGTAAAAATAAATTTGAAAAGTTTAATTCTTTCCAATACCCATCCAATGTGAGCCAGCTCAGCCCTGAGTTTTTTCTTTAGCTGGACATGAGTAGTTTGCTTTTGAGTTTTGCTTAGTTGAAGCTTCAGCAAAGGCAAGATGATGAGTTAGAGGAGGGAGCAATCTCTGTCTTTGCTGACCTTAAAGAATAGAACTTTGGGGAAAACCTCAAGCTCTTTGGTGGTATTTTTCTGACAGTGCCTCCTACATGTTGGCCAAATCAGATGTGGAAAATTGTGGCATTTCTCACAATGTTCCTAGGAACCTATCTTAGCCAAGGAAAACAAAAAAATTTTAATATGAAATATCTTTTGTCAGGATTTTAACACAAACCATTGCTGCTGCGTGGACCAAATACAAAGGCCCTGACAACTATTTATCTATTTCAGCCATTAAAACCTTCAGAGTATGGAATTACTTATTAACAGGACAATTGTTTTTCCATAGCTGATTATAGGTAATGTAGGCTTTACTTATCCGATGAATTTTTTTCTTTTAAAGAAATATAATTTTAATGTATGCTCATATAGAAAACTTGGAAAAATACTGAAAGGTACAAAGAAAGAGCACCCATAATCACATAAAAAATAGCCACTGTTAACGTGTCAAAGTATTTCTTTCAGTGTTTGTAAATATATTTTGTACAGATTTAAAATGTTTTATATACACATTTAGATTTTTCTTTTTTACTTATAAACACTATTTCCTCATGACATGAGTAGTGTGCTTTTGAGTTTTGCTTAGTTGAAGCTTCAGCAAAGGCAAGACGATGAGTTAGAGGAGGGAGGAAATCTCTTTGCTGACCTTAAAGAACAGAACTTTGGAGAAAACCTTATTTTTCAGGAACATGGAATTTTACTGTTATCTAGTATTTCATTTGTCCACCTTTAACAGGGAAAATGACTGGAGCTGCCTGGGACTTGGTAGCTTGAGAGGGTGGGGACCGGCCCATGGCCTGAGGCTGAAAGTTAGGCTCCTACAGGGTTGTGAGCTGGCTCCAGTTCTGGCCTTAACTCATCACATTACCTTGTGACATTATTACCTCACTCTGCCTTTTCTAGGCCCCGCAGGGTTTGGGCCCAATGGGCTTCTGGAAATTCTAATTTCTGTAGAAAGCCAAATCTTTCCACAACTTCTTTAATACCTGACTTCATGAGTTCTTGCTCTTCCTTTCCCTAGAACCCCATGGCAGCTGGAGCCTGCTTTAGGGGAGAGGAGAGGTCAAGGTCATGAGGAGAGGGGAAGGGGAGACATAGGCGTGGGTCCAAACTAGGTTGCTGAGTGGCTGAAGAATTCTTGGAAAACATTTCACTCCTCATATACTCACAAATCTCAGAGTGTTTTGTGACTGGAATTAATTTAACACATAATTTCCTTGTGTTGGACAAACCCCAACAACTTGAAAAAGAATATTGCCAAATGCTATTAGAATTGTTTGTCTTTAAAATTACTGTTCATAAAATAATTATAAATACATTAAACATTTCCACAGATTTTAGATCATTTGTGATAGAGCATTTCCTGTGGTCTGATTCCTTGTTTTAAGAGGTTGGGTTTTTTTGTTTTGTTTTGTTTTGTTTTAACATTTTTTAGCTGTCATTTGCTATAAAGGTAAAAGTAATACAAGTATTTTTTAATTTCTTTTTATTTATTCATTTTTAGAGAGGAGAGAGAGATGGAGAGAGAGATACAGAGAGAGACAGAGAGAAAGAAGGGGGGAGGAGCAGGAAGCATCAACTCCCATATGTGCCTTGACCAGGCAAGCCCAGGGTTTTGAACCGGTGACCTCAGTATTTCCAGGGCGACGCTTTATCCATTGCACCACCACAGGTCAGGCCAAGTATTTTTGATGCAATGGAAACAAATTTTAATCCTGGAAAAAATTGAACAATTCATTTCACTTTTGCTTAAACAGTTATTTTTAATTTGGAAAAATAATTTATTATATATATTTACCTCAAGAAAAAAGAAGTTAAACTCTAGTTATCTTTTTTGTGTGTGACAGAGACAGAGAGAGGGACAGATAGGGACAGACAGATAGGAAAGGAGAGAGAGGAGAAGCATCAATTTTTCGTTGCAACACATTGGTTGTTCATTGATAGCTTTCTCATATGTGCCTTGACCTGGGGTCTACAGCAGACTCAGTGACCCCTTGTTCAATCCAGCGACATTGGGCTCAAGCTGGTGAGCCTTGCTCAAACCAGATGAGCCCACACTCAAGCTGGTGACCTCAGGGTTTTGAACCTGGGTCCTCAGCGTCCCAGTCCAATGCTCTATCCACTGCACCACCGCCTGGTCAGGCTAGTTATCTTTTTTAAACATTAACTATACTAAATCCTTAAAAATAAAATTAGTTTCCTTACTATTAAAATATATATTAATGTTGCAGTGAAGCAAAATTTTTTATGAACTTAATAAAATGATATAGATATGATTGGCTAGACAATTTAGTGTCACAGTAATTTTGTAGAAAATATTGATAATGTCTAAAAGACTATTATCTGAATTTTGGCTAATAGTATAGAATTTAGTTACTGGTTTTTTTTGGGGGGGTTCTGAAGTTAGAAGCGGGGAAGCAGTCAGACAGACTCCTGCATGTGCCCGACCGGGATCCACCTGGCATGCCCACCAGGCAGCGAAGCTCTGCCCATCTAAGGCATTGCTCCGTTGGGCTGGAGCCATTCTAGCACCTGAGATGGAGGCCATGGAGCCATCCTCAGGACCCTGGCCAACTTTGCTCCAATGGAGCCTTGGCTGCAGGAGGGGAAAAGAGAGATAGAGAGGAAGGAGAGGGGGAAGGGTGGAGAAGCAGATGGGTGCTTCTCCTGTGTGCCCTGACTGGGAATTGAACCCGAGACTTCCACATGCCAGTGCTCTACCACTGAGCCGACCAGTCTGGGCTAGAATTTAGTTACTATTTTGCCCAAATTACACACAGTAACTTGTTTGCTCAAATTAAGCAAAATAACTGGCTATACCATAAAGTAATATTCAGGGGTGGGCAAAAGGAGGTTTACAATTGTGAGTACACGAAACAGTTTATTCTTGTGTTATTTATTTATTAATTATTGTATTTATTATTATTACTATTAAACTATTTTTGCCTACCCCTGTATTTTAATTCCTTGCTATATCTACTAGCAGGATGTTTGCTCCATTGATCAAGGCTATATTGTATTGGCCCATAATTATAGCTGCAAATACTTATTGTGACTATTTTCTGAAATACTCCTAGATTTATTTTTGTTTGTTTTTTTATTGTGGTAAGAATAAAACAAAACTTACTATTTCAGCCATTTTAAGTATACAGTTTAGTAGCATTAAGTTTATTCATATTATTGTATAGTCATCATACCATCCATCTCCAGAGGTTTTTCAACTTCCCAAACTGAAACTCTGTCCCCATTAAACAATGGCTCCCTATTTCCCTTCTGCCAACTCCTGGCAACTATCATTCTACTTTCTGTATCAATAAATTTGACTACTTTAGGTATCTCATGTAAATGAAATCATACAATACTTGTCCTTTTGAGTCTGGCATATTTCACTTAGCATAATGTCTTCAGGATTCATTCATGTTGTATGTCAGAATTTCCTTCCTATATAAGGCTGGATAATATTTCATTGTGTGCATATATCACATTTTGTTTATCCATTCATCTATTGATGGACATTTGGGTTGTTTTCACCTTTTGACTATTGTGTATAGTGCTGCTCTGAGCATTGGTATACATATATGTTTGAGTCTCTGATTTCAGTACACACAGAGGTGGAATTGCTGGATCATATGGTAATTCTATGTTTAGTTTTTTGAGGAACCACCATACTGTTTTCCACAGCAACTGCTGTATCATATTATATTCCCACCAACAATTCTGTACGAGGATTCCAATTTCTCTATAACCTAACACTTGCTATTTTCTAGTGGTTTTTTTTGTTTGTTTGTTTTTTGTATTTTTCCAAAGTGAGAAGCAGGGGAGAGGCACAGACAGACTCCCACATGAGCCTGACCAGGATGCACCTGGCATACCCACCAGGGTGCGATGCTCGACCCCTCTGGGGCATTGCTCCACTGCAATCGTAGCCATTCTAGTGCCTGAGACAGAGAGCATGGAACCATCCTCAGCGCCCAGGCCAACTTTGCTCCAATGGAGCCTTGGCTGTGGGAGGGGAAGAGAGAGATAGAAAGAAAGAAGAGGGGGAAGGGTAGAGAAGCAGATGGGTGCTTCTCCTGTGTGCCCTGGCCAGGGTGTTGTTTTTTTTTTTTTAATTGTAGCTATCCTAATAGGTGTGAAGTGGTATCTCATTGTGGTTTTGATTTGCATTTCCCTAATGATTAATGTTAAGCATCTTTTCATATGTTTATTGGTATCTATATATCTTCTTTGGAGAAATGTCTGTTTGAGTCCTTTGCCCATTTTTAAATTAGGCCCATTATTTTGTTGTTGCTGAGTTTAGGTTTCTGTTTGATGTACATGAACATGAGTACACAGGTGTGTGGTGGCTTGTGGTGGCGTGCTACAGCGTGTGGTGGACACGGGTGTGCTTTCCCAGAGGCAGCATGCTATAGCAGAGACATGTGACTTTGGATCTAACAATCAGCTCTACAGTTTACTAGTTATATAACTCTGTGCCTCAGATGTCTAATCCATAAAATGGATGTCATAATATAATCTTGAAAGAATTATTGTAAAGATTAAAAAGCTAAATAGTCCCCTAGCTAGGTCCATCAGTAAATCTCTTTTCTTCTCCTTTACCTGACTGTACTGCTGTTATTATTATTTTAGTTTCTCTTCTTTGGAACACACAGTAAAATTGGATCTAAACATGGCATCATTGGACCCAATTGCTTGCAGATTATTTGAACTAAATTATTATTGGTTCAAACAAAAACTTCAAAGTTACTATTGGTTGTAACAACTATCACTAGGAAAAAGCACTCAGATAGGGCTATAACTTTGTGGTGGTATTTTTTTGTTTGTTTGTTTTTGCCGTAGAAAATTGCTGTGTTTTTCTTTCTTTAGCTGTAGTGTAAGTGTTTGATAAAACTTTCAGTATAGTAGGGTTTCAAAATGATAATTATGTTGTCTTTTTTGAAAGATTTTTTTTTATTTCTTTAGGACATTTTCTATTGTTCTTGTTTTGGATCTTTCAAAACCTAATGACCTTTGGCCCACCTTGGAAAATCTGTTGCAAGCCACAAAAACCCATGTAGATAAAGTGATAATGAAACTTGTAGAGACAAATTCTAAAGCAGCTTCTGAAATGAGACAGAAGATGTGGAGCAACATACCGAAGGACCATCCCGTGAGTTGTCATTGGAATTATTCTTGGAAACCTTAGTCCCATACTTAGTTAGAGATAACATCACAACAACTTCTTTAGATTTTTATGCATGACTTGAGATTCATTCAATGTAGATGAACCTGCTCACTGGAAAATTATAGCAATTTAATAAAACCTCACTAAAAGCAAAACAAGGGAACAATTTTCTTATATCTTCTTAGACATCTTCTGTGATTGTTATGACATACTACACTGATCAAAAGAAATAGTTTCAAAGTAGTTTTTTATATTGATTTTGTAAAATGATTAAAAAACAAGACTGTACAAATGTCACCTGGTAAAAACTAAATGAAGCTACAAATTTGAGTGAGGAATACAGTTTAAACAGCCCTTATACCATTGCTCTATATTTTACATTCATTCAGGGGCACATAGTCAGTACTTTTATCATCTGATAAGTAATTAAATTATAAAGTTGTAATGGTGACAACAAAAATTCTTTAAATACAATCATGAATATCATCTTCTAGAAGACTAAGAGCAGCAGTATTTTACATTGCCTGGAGTTTATATGAATGTGACCTAGGTAATATCAGAACAAAACTGATAATTTATGGTTCCCATGTATGCAATATAAATGCTATTGCAACAGTCAATACAAAATAGTAAGGAAAAAAAGGAAGATGACACATTATATAAGAACATAAAAGGGCAGAACACAAAAAAGAATAAATATTTTAGTTATTTAAGGAATTGCTGCTTTTAGTTTTATACTTGAGAAATACAGTTTATTAAGTGAAAGTTAATTATTGGAACAACCTCTCTATCAAGCAAACACAGTCAACATCTATGAAGTGATTTTAAATGGTATATTTTTAGAAGTAAATAGATATTGCTAAAACTAGAAAAAGAATAAACAAAGCCCAGAGTAGATAGAAGGAAGGAAATAATAAAGATTAGAGCGAAAATAAATGACATAGAGATTAAAAAAACTACAAGAAAGCAATGAAACCAATAACTTGTACCTTAAAAAAACATTGACAAACCTTTAACCAGACTCACCAAGAAAAAAAGAGGACGCAAATAAATAAAATCAGAAATGAAAGAGAAGTAACTGACACCAAAGAAATTCAAAGGATTGTAAGAAAATATGAACAACTATATGCCAACAAATTTGACAACCTGAGTAAAATAAATTTCTAGAAACATGCAATCTCCTATATAGACCAATTATAACTAGTGAAATTGAAGCAGTAATAATAAAACAAAAACTTTCAGCAAACAAAAGCCCTGGACTGGATGGCTTCAAAGATGAATATTACCAATATTACCAAACATTTGAAGAAAAACTAACATCATTTCTTCTTGAACTATTCCAAAAAATTCAAGAGGAGAGAAGACTTCCAAGCTTATTTTACGAGGCCAGCATTATCCTACACTACAAAGACACTACGAAGAAAGAAAATGAGATTCCAAGATGGCAATGGAGTAGACCCATGTTCCAACTGCTGCCTCCAGGACCAGACTGGAGTTATAACTAAATTTAAGAACAATCATTCTGAAAAACCAACTTTGACTAAACGAAGAGGAGTCTTTAACCAAGGATCACAGAAGAAGCCACATCAGTACTAGTAGGAAGGGCGGAGAATAGGGCAGCCCGCTCCCAGGAGCAAGCATGGCTGAGGGTCCGGAGGGACTCTCACTGCAGGGAGGGGCGCCCTGAGATGGAGGAGTCCTCAGCCCCAGGCCCAGAGCCCCAGCCTAGAGCCCCAGAGCCTAGAAGAAGCACCCACACAGCATTTGGCAATGAAAACAGGTGAGGTTTCTGTCTGCGAGAAAGAGACAGAGATCTCAGAGATGCCGGCTCCATCTTAAAAGGCCAGCACAGAAAATCTCATTCACAGCCACTTACCTGGGGCTCCAGTGGGAAGGGAAAGGAAGGGCTGAGAGGACTAGAGTTGCATGAGAACAGCGTGAAGTTGGAGGCCCAGGGAGAGACACTGTGGGGGTCGGCCACCTGAACCCCTGTGCTGAGTCATTCTCCAATACTGCAGTTGCTGTTTTTCTTGGGTGGAGCAGTCCCCTCCATGCAGCATCAACCTAGGGAAAAGCAACTGCTCCACCCTTGGGAACCTCTCTTGCCCCTCTCTTTGAAGATTGGGCCATTCTGAGAAGTAAGCAGCCTTGGCAAGGAGGCAGGGGGCATGAAGTGACTCAGTTTTCTGGCCTGAGGCCAGAGCTTTCCCGAGAGTATGACTGGAGCTTCTGCCTCATGGGAGATTTAATAGAAACTGTCCAGACTATGGGCAGACCACATCTCTGGGTTTCAGAGGCTACACCCACCTGAGGTCTGTGAAAAAGTCTGGACAGACTGACAACTGGGGCTGAGGGGTAGGAGTTACATTCACCACATTTCCTAATCCCTGAATCTCCCCGGGCTCTAGACTCTACCAATAGTTTTTTCAGTGGCCAAGTCCAACAAACTACCAGCAGATAGAGGGAGCAGGAGAAGGATCTCAGGGAACCTGGGGCCTTTTGCTGATTTGCCCTCAGGCCCAAGGCTGGTAAAAGCCAGCCTAGGTGTGCAGCTTGGTCCTTCCAAGTGCACCTAAGCCCAACACAGGCAGCCACAAACTCTGATTTGCTTATAGCTCAAAACGGTTGCTGAGGGCCAGTCTTAGGCAGTGT
Source organism: Saccopteryx leptura (assembly GCF_036850995.1). Classification (NCBI taxonomy): domain Eukaryota; kingdom Metazoa; phylum Chordata; class Mammalia; order Chiroptera; family Emballonuridae; genus Saccopteryx; species Saccopteryx leptura. The sequence continues at coordinate 273,746,612 of NC_089505.1, read as the reverse complement.
CTTACACTGTCTGCACCAGGTTTCCTGTTAAGAGACTCAGAACTAACACATCCAGTGGCCAGCTAGAGACTACATCAGAGCAGGCCCCTAGCCTTTCTAGTAGCATATCCAAAGGGAGAGAATGTCAGGCACCACACCTAGCTGAGGCACATTCCACTTTCTGTGGTCAACACCTGCACAGCAGCTCACATATACTGGACAAGGTAGAGCCTCACAGTCAGCTGGCCCAAGTCCTGGATATCCTGCCCCACTGGGCTAAGTTCCACATGGGGAAGAGAGAGGGGCTTAGAACACAGATATGCAAAGGAGAGTTCCTTGGAGCCAACTGTTGGGACCAGTCAAGGGGATTAACCACCTTTGGGGGGGGGGTGTACAATCAGCCCCAGGGGAGGACTCTCTCAGTCTTCCACCCTGAGACCAAGGGCTCCCCAGCTGAAAGAACTTCTGCAGAGGGGACTGTCAGCCCCACCCAGTCTGAACCTGATGTTCATCTTGCTGGGGAGAAATAGAATTGGAATATTCAGCAGTGGCTGAGAGATTAGGCTCTGGAGTAGGGGCCACTTTCCCCATACTGAGCTCCTAACCAAGAGATCCTTAAAGTAGGGTAAGGTTTCTACTAATGTCATCATCCCAAACTCAGCTGCCCTAACCCACTAAGCTTGCAACCTGTGTGTGTGGGGGGAGAGGTTGAGGCCAGTCTGCATCCACTCTACAATCTTCCTACAGAAGACTCTGTGGGAAGACCATGTAGCTGCAAGAGGAGGTGGAGCAGCATAAAAGTGGGGTCAACTCTAAGGAACTTGGGCCCTTTTACAGAGTTGCTGTCAGCTCTAAACAGGAAGAAGTGGATCCTTATTTATAGGTTGGCCCCTTCCACACACAGCCAGGCTCAGAAAATGCAGACACAAACAGTGAACAGAGTGGTAGCTCCAGACAGATAGCCCAAGTCAGGTTACAATGTCTGACATCAACCCATACCAGAACCCCACCCAACAGGACCTGGAACCAACACAACCAGTAGTGGGTGGCAGACCACACCAACACTAGACTCAGCTAGCCACACAAGGAGCACGCACAAAGGAAAGTCCCATGGACACCAGATTCTGCTGAGAATAACTACGCCCTATAGGACAGACATTGCACAGCATCTAGTACACATGATCAAGGTTGACCCTTAGAGCCAGACAGCTTGCCTGAAGGGATAGTTCCACCCATGCATGAAAGGGACAACAGCATTCAAGACTCACATAAAATGGGAGATTAAATATAATCCTCAAGAAACATTCCCCTAGACTGAATCATGAAGAAGTAGACAGCCTAAATAGACTGATAGGCAGGGAGGAAATAGAAACAACTATCAAAAACCTCCCCCCAAATAAAAGTCTGGGCCAGATGGCTATAATAGTGAATTCTACCAAACATTCAAAGAAGATTTGGTTCCTATCTTTCTCAAAGTCTTCCAAAAAATTGAAGAGCAATACTTCCAAACACATTTTATGAGGCCAACATAACCCTCATAGCAAAACCTGGTAAGGACAACACACAAAAAAAGAAAACTACAGACTAATATTTCTAATGAATACAGATGCAAAAATACTGAACAAAATACTAGCAAATCGAATACAACAACACATCAAAAAAATAATTCATCATGATCAAGTGGGATTTATCCCAGAAACACAAGGATAGTTCAACATGCATAAAATGATTAACACAATTCACCATATCAACAAAATAAAGAACAAAAACCATATGATCCTATCAATAGATGCAGAAAAGGCATTCAATAAAATACAACATCCTTTTTTATGTTTAAAACACTCAACAAAATGGGTATAGAAGGAAAATACCTCAACATAATAAAGGCCATTTATGACAAACCATCAGCTAACATTATATTAAATGGTAAAAAACTGAATGCTTTTCCTCTAAAATCAGGAACAAGACAAGGTTGCCCACTCTCTCCCCTCCTATTCAACATAGTGCTGGAAGTTCTAGCCAGAGCAATCAGACAAGAGAAGGAAATAAAAGGCATTCATTTTTAGAAAGAAGAAGTAAAGGTTTCTCTTTTTGCAGATGATATGATCCTGTATATAAAGAACCCAAAGACTCCACAGAAAGGGTATTAGAAACAATAAACCAATACAGTAAGGTAACAGGATACAAAATTAATATACAGAAGTCTATTGCTTTCTTATATGCCAACAATGAAACCTCAGAAAAAGAACTAAAATAAAATAATCCCTTTTACAGTGCAACAAAAAAGAAAAATACCTAGGAATAAACATAACAAAGAATGTAAAGGACCTATATACTGAAAACTACAAAGCATTATTAAAGGAAATTGAAAAAGACACAATGAAATGGAAAAATATTCCTTGTTTGTGAATAGGAAGAATTAATATAGTTAAAATGGCCATATTACCCAAAGCAATATACAAATTTAATGCAATTCCCATCAAAATTCCAATGTCATTTTTTTAAAAAATGGAACAAAAAATCATCAGGTTTATATGGAACCATAAAAAACCTCGAATAACCAAAGTAATCCTAAGGAATTAAAAACAAAGCTGGGGGCATTATAATACCTACTTCAAACTATGCTACAGAGCCATGATAATCAAAATAACATGGTACTGGCAGAAAAATAGACACACAGACCAATGGAACAGAATAGAGAGCCCAGAAATAAAGCCATATATACATATATATTCAAATCATCTTTGATAAAGGAGCCAAAAACACACAATGGAGAAAAGAAAGCCTCTTCAATAAATGGTGCTGGGAAAATTGGGAAGCCACATGCAAAAGAATGTAATTGACTACAGTTTATCTCCTTGCACAAAAATTAATTCAAAGTGCATCAAAGACCTAAATATAAGATCTGAAACAATAAATAACATAGAAGAAAACATAGGTACTAAACTCATGGATTTTAGTTATAAAGAGCACTTTATGAATTTGACCCCAAAAGCAAGGGAAGTAAAGGCAAAGATAAATGAATGGGACTACATCAAACTAAGAAGCTTCTGCATAGCAAAAGAAACTGTCAACAAAACAAATAGCCTACTAAATGGGAGATGATATTTTCAAACAACAGCTCAGATAAGGGCCTAATATCCAAAATATATAAAGAACTCACAAAACTCAGCAACAAACAAGCAAACAATCCAATAAAAAAATGAGAAGAGGACATGAACAGACACTTCTCCCAAGCAGACATACAAATGACCAATAGATATATGAAAAGATGCTCATCTTCACTAGCTATTAGAGAAATACAAATCAAAATTACAATGAGATACCACCTCACACCTGATAGATTAGCTATTATCAAGAAGACAGCCCTGGCTGGTTGGCTCAGCGGTAGAGCGTCGGCCTAGCGTGCAGAGGACCCGGGTTCGATTCCCGGCCAGGGCACACAGGAGAAGCGCCCATTTGCTTCTCCACCCCTCCGCTGCGCTTTCCTCTCTGTCTCTCTCTTCCCCTCCCGCAACCAAGGCTCCATTGGAGCAAAGATGGCCCGGGCGCTGGGGATGGCTCTGTGGCCTCTGCCTTAGGCGCTAGAGTGGCTCTGGTCGCAACATGGCGACGCCCAGGATGGGCAGAGCATCGCCCCCTGGTGGGCAGAGCGTCGCCCCTGGTGGGCGTGCCGGGTGGATCCCGGTCGGGCTCATGCGGGAGTCTGTCTGACTGTTTCTCCCTGTTTCCAGCTTCAGAAAAATTAAAAAAAAAAAAAAAAAAAGAAGACAGGTAATAACAAGTGCTGGAGAGGCTGTGGAGAAAAAGGAACCCTCATTCACTGTTGGTGGGAATGTAAATTAGTACAACCATTATGGATGAAAGTATGGTGGTTCCTCAAAAAATTAAACATAGAACTACCATATGACCCAGTAATCCCTCTACTGGGTATATACTCCCAAAACTTGAAAACATGGGTACGTAAAGACACATGCACCCCCATGTTCATTGCAGCATTGTTCACAGTGGCCAAGACATGGCAACAGCCAAAATGCCCTTCAATAGAGGACTGGATAAAGAAGATATGGTACATATATACAATGGAATACTACTCAGCCATAAGAAATGATGACATAATATCATTTATGATAGCATGGATGGAACTTGATAACATTATACTGAGTGAAATAAGGAAGTTGAGACTCATGGACATAGATAAAAGTGCAGTGGTTACCAGGGGAAGAGGAAGGGAGGAGAGGGGTGAGGGTTGGGGGGAAAGAGAAGGGCTTAAAGAGAAACAAAATATAGGTTGACAGAAGATGATATGACTTTGGGTGATGGATATACAGCATAATCAACTGTCCAAATGATGTGGAGATGTTTTCTCTAAATCTGTGTACTCTGGTTGACCAATGTCACCCTATTCAATTTAATTGTCTAAATAAATAAGTAAAAAGAAAGAAAGAGACATTCCTAGAGCAAGGAGCTCAGGTGGCCTGGAAGTTAGTACCCCTGAGCCCATCTCCCTCAAAAAGACACAATAACAAATTTAGGAGTCAGAGTAGAGCTACCTAATACACAGAAAAAATAGGCAAAGAAATATGACGAAAATGAATCAACAAGAGAAATCACCAGAAAAAGAACTAAATGAAATGGAAATAACCAAACTACCAGATGTAAAGTTGAAAAGAATGGTTATTAAGATGTTCAAGGATATTACAGTAAGAATGGATGATCAGAGTGAGAATTTAGTAAGCATTAAAAAGGACATTGAAACCATAAAATAGAACTAGTCAGAAATGGCAAATGCAGTATCTGAAATGAAGATTGCACTAGAAGGAATAAACATCAGGCTGGATGACATAGGGGATCAAATCAGTAATTTAGAGGACAAGATAAACATAAGCACAGAAGCAGAGCAGCAAACGGAAAGGCTCAAAAAGGCTGAGGAAACTCTTAAGAAACCTCTGTCATGACATAAAGAGAAACAACATCCACATCGTAAGGATTCCTGAAGGAAAAGAGAATAAACAAGGGATAGAGAACTTGTTTAAAGAAATCAGAGCTGAAATTTTCCCTAAATTGTTGAAGGAAAAAGTCACACAAGTTCAAGAAGCACAGAGAGTCCCATTACAGATAAACCCAAAGAGGCCCACACCAAGACACATTATAATTAAAATGCCAAAGTTAAGAGACAAAGAAAGAATACTAAAAGCTGCAAGAGAAAAGCAATAAATTACCTAGAGGAGCCCCCATAAGGCTGACATCTGACTTCTCAACAGAAACACTTCAGAGCAGAAGGATTGGCAAGAAATATTCAGTGACAAGAACATACAACTAAGACTACTCTATGCATTAAATCTATCATTTAAAATTGAAGGAGAAATAAAGAGCTTCCCAGACAAAAATAGGCTCACGGAGTTCATTCCCACCAAACCCATACTGCAAGAAATCTTAAAAGGTCTGCTATAAGAAGAGGAAAGAAAAAGAGAGAGATAAAGTAAGAGAAAGAGGATCAAAGGTTTAAAAATAAAATGGCAATAAATAAGTACATATCAATAATAACTTTGAATGCAAATATATTAAATGCTCCCATCAAAAGACATACGGTAGCTGTATGGATAAGAAGACAAGACCTATATAAATGTTGTCTACAAAAGACTTACCTCAGAATGAAAGATACACATAGACTGAAAGTGAAGGGATGAAAAAAATATTCCATGCAAATGGAAATGAAAAAAAAGCTTGAGTAGCAATACTTATATCTGACAAAATAATCTTTAAAATAAAGGCTATAGTAAGGGACAAAGAAGGTCACTACATAATGATAAAAGGAGCAATCCAACCATATATGAGGATATAACCATTGTAAATATTTATGCACCAAATATAGGAGCATCTAAATATATAAAGCAGATTTTAATGGACATAACGGGTGAGATCAACAGCAATACAATAGTAATAAGGGATTTTAATACCTAACTAATATCAATGAATAGATCCTCCAGACAGAAAATCAAGAAACTGCGGCCTTAAATGACACATGAGATCAACTAGATTTAATTGATATCTTCAGAACATTTCACCCTAAAGCAGCAGAAAATACATTCTTTTCAAGTGCTCATGATACATTTTCTAAGATAGACCACATGTTAGGACACAAAACAAGTTTCAATAAATTTTAGAAGATTGAAATCAGATCAAGTATCTTCTCTGATCACAATGGCATGAAACTAGAAATCAACTACAGTAGAAAAACTGAAAAACTTCTCAACACTTGGAAGCTAAATAGCATATAATTAAATAATGAATGGGTTAAAAGTGAGATCAAGGAAGAAATCAAAAATTTCCTTGAAACAAATGAAAATGAACATACAATAACTCAAAATCTAAGGGACACAGCAAAAGCAGTCGCGAGAAGGAAGTTCATAGCATTACAGGTATACCTTAAGAGGAAAAAGCTCAAATAAACAATATACCCTGCACCTAAAATAACTAGAAAAAGAACAAATAAAGCCCATAGGAAGTAAAAGGAAGGAAATAATAAATATCAGAGCAGAAATAAATGACATAGAGGCTAAAAAAATAATACAAAAGGTCAATGAAGCCAAGAACTATATGCCAAAAAGTTGGACAACCTTGGCAAAATGGATAAATTCCTCAATACATACAGTTTTCCAAAACTGAATCTGGAAGAATAAGAAAACCTGAGCTGACCAATTACAACAAATGACACTGAAACAGTTATCAAAAACAGTTACCCAATGGAATACTATGCAGCTGTTAAAAAGGAGAAAAATCTTACCTTTTGCGATGGCATGGATGGACCTGGAGATTATTATGCTAAGTAAAATAAACCAGGCAAAGAAAGGCAAATATCATATGTTCTCACCTATACGTGGAATCTAATGAACAAAACAATTTAACAAACAAAATAGACATAGAAGCATAAATATAGCACAGACTCTCAGCTGTCAGAGGGTAGGGGTGTTAGGAGGCTGGCTGGAAAAAGGTGAAGCGATTAAGCAAAATAAAAAATTTTAAATATATATAAAACACGTAGACACAGACAAAAGTATAGTGGTAGCCAGAGGGAAAGGGGGGCGGGTATGGAGGGAAGTGAAAGAGGGCAAAAGTGGAGATAAATGGGGACCGAAAAAGACTTGACTTTGGGTGATAGGTGCACAATGTAGTGTGCAGATGAAGTTTTGTTGAGTTGTGTACTTGAAACCTGAATGGTTTTGTTAACTACTGTCACCCCAATAAACTCAATACAAAATAAATTGCTGAATACATAATAATAATTATAATCAATGAAATATTTTTTAACAGGATCGTGAATTAATTGACCCATTTCCGATACCTCTGGTCATAATTGGAAGTAAATATGATATTTTTCAGGTAAGCTCTTCCACTTCTAGTTGAGTCTGTTATACATATGCCTATGCTTTATGGGAGAGGAACAAAAGAAATAAGAAAGAATAAGAATGAAATAAAAAAGAATCTCTCAGAGGGGGAGTTCAAGGAATCATACATCTAAAAGATTTTAGAAAAGAGGCTATAGTTGGGAAAGAGAAAATAGGTAAACAAAACAAAACAAAAAACAATAATACAGTGGAATGGGGATAAAGGAGAAGATTTAAAAACTAGATCTTGAACCCAGTCAGCAAAGAATAGGACTCCTTAGGGCATTCCACACTATGAAATGTGTGCTGATTTCTAAATCTATTGAGCTAAGTGTTAAATAAAGGAAGATCTGACAGCTGTAGCTCTAGAAGGCTGCTGCTATTGTTAAACTCTCTATAGAAACAGATATAATGGTAATGGAATCCTACTCTTGAGGGTGTGTTAAAAAAAAACACCTAAGAAATAATCTGTTTCTGGCCTGACCTGTGGTGGCGCAGTGGATGAAGCATCGACCTGGAAATGCTGAGGTCGCTGGTTCGAAACCCTGGGCTTGCCTGGTCAAGGCACATATGGGAGTTGATGCTTCCAGCTCCTCCCCCCTTCTCTCTCTCTCTCTCTCTCTCTCCCTCTCTCTCTCCTCTCTAAAAATGAATAAATAAAAAAATTTTAAAAAAAAAAAAAAAAAGAGAAATAATCTGTTTCTACATGTAATAATTTACATCTTCATGCTACAGATATTTGGTTCTCTCAACTTGTTTTTATTTTAATGACATATTTCTTCAGGATTTTGACTCCGAGAAGAGAAAGGTAATATGCAAGACACTTCGATTTGTTGCACATTATTATGGAGCATCATTAATGGTTTGTACATTTTCTATCCTTTGGGCTTGAGTAGATAGTACTAAATTTGAAAAGATTAACAACTTCATGCAGTGATGAATACTAATGCTTTTACTAATGCACACAGCCCCCTCCTTTCCTTCCCCATTGCCCCCAAACCATTATTACAGTGTTTTGTAATATATGATATCTATGGAATACACTGCTTAGGATGGCCTGCCATTTCTTTAGTGCAAAAGTTCTGAATTGCTTATTCTATAAATCCCCAACTTAAAGGGATCAATCAGTTTATTCATTTCACTCATTTAATTATTTATGGCTTCTCCTTAAGAACTAAAATATATATTCTCTTAAAAGCAAAGAGGTAGTATCTCATTGTAGTTTTGATTTGCATTTCTCAAATAGCTAATAAAGATGAGCATCTTTTCATATATCTGTGGCCATCTGTATGTCCTTTTGGGAGAAGTATCTATTCCGTTTCTCTCCCCATTGTTTAATTGAATTGTTTGCTTGTTTGTTGCTGAGCTTTGTGAGTTCTTTATAAATATTTTGGATATTAACCCCTTATTGGAGCTGTTGTTTGCAAATATCATCTTCCATTTAGTTGGCTGCCTATTTGTTTTGTTGTCAGTTTCTTTTGCTGTGCAGAAGCTTTTTAGTTTAATATAATCCCATTCATTTATTTTCACTATTACTTTCCTTGCCTTTGGAGTCAAATTCATAAATTGTTCTCTATGGCCAAGGTCCATGAGTTTAGTACCTATGTTTTCTTCTATGTAATTTATTGTGTGTCGCCCTATTAAAGTTAATTTTCTAAATAAAAATTTAAAATAAAAATAAAAAAAGCAAAGGGGGAGTTGCACTTTATGTGTTCTTTTTTATTTTTTATTATTATTTTAAATTATTCTTTTTATTGATTTTAATTTCTTGTGTTTACATAGATTCTAGTGTTGCCCTGAATGCATCCCCCATTCCCCTCAACATCTCCCTTGTTCCCCTCCCCATAGAGCCCTCCCCCCTTCCCTCTTCCCTTCAGCTTTTTTTTTTTTTTTTTTTTTACAGAGACAGAGCGAGAGTCAGAGAGAGGGATAGACAGGGACAGACAGACAGGAATGGAGAGATGAGAAGCATCAATCATTAGTTTTTCATTGCGACACCTTAGTTGTTCATTGATTGCTTTCTCATGTGCGCCTTGACTGCGGGCCTTCAGCAGACCGAGTAACCCCTCGCTTGAGCCAGGGACCTTGGGTCCAAGCTGGTGAGCTTTTTGCTTAAACCAGATGAGCCCACACTGAAGCTGGCGACCTCAGGATCTCGAACCTGGGTCCTCGGCATCCCTGTTCGACACTCTATCCACTGCGCCACCGCCTGGTCAGGCTAGTGTGTCCTTTAAGCCTGCTGTTTCTTTGTTAATTTTCTTTCTTGAGGATCTATCTAGTGATGTTAGTGGAGTATTGAAATCCCCTACTATTATAGTATTGCTGTTGATTTCGCCCTTTTTGTCCATTAAAGTCTGCTTTATATATATTCAGGTGCTCCTGTGTTAGGTGTGTAGATATTTTTAATGGTTATATCTTCCTGTTGGATTGCTCCCTTTATCTTTATGTAGTGACCTTGTTTATCTCTTACTATAGCCTTTGTTTTAAAGCCCATTTTGTCTGATATAAGTATTGCTACCCCAGCTTTTTTTCATTTCCATTTGCATGAAATATATTTTTCCATCCTTTTACCTTCAGTCTATGTGCATCTTTTGTATTAAGGTGTGTCTCTTGTAGACAGCATATGTATGGGTACTGTTTTCTTATCCACGCAGCTACCCTATGTCTTTTGGTTGGATCATTTAATCCATTTACATTTAAGGTTATTATTGATATGTAGTTGTTTGTTGCCATTTTATTTTTTAAAGCTGTATTCCTCTTTTGCTATATTCTTTTTCTCCTTTGATTTGTTTACAAAAGGCCCCTTAACATTTCTTGTAGCATTGGTTTGGTTGTAATGAATTTCTTTAGTTTTTTTTGTCTAGGAAGCTTTTTATTTCTTCTTCAATTTTAAATGATAGCCTGCTGGATAAAGTAGTCTTGGTTGTAGGCTCTTGTTCTGCATTACTTTGAATATTTCTTGCCATTCCCTTCTGGCCTCAAGTGTTTCTGTTGAGAAGTCAGATGTCATCCTTATGGGGGTTCCTTTGTAGGTGATAGCCTTTTTTTCTCTAGCAGCTTTTAATATTTTCTCTTTATCACTTAGCTTTGGTATTTTAATTATGATGTGTCTTGGTGTAGATTTCTTTGGGTTTCTTTTTAATGGAATTCTCTGTGCTTCTTGAACTTGTGTGATTTTTTCCTGCATCAATTTAGGGAAGTTTTCAGCTATGATTTGATTGAACAAAGTCTCTATCCCTTGCTCTTTCTCTTCTTTTTTAGGAACCCCTATGATGTGGATGTTATTTCTCTTCATGTTGTCACAGAGCCTTTTATAGTTTCCTCAGACTTTTTGAGTCTCTTTTCTTTTTGCTGCTCTGCTTCCATGCCTTCATTTATCTTGTCCTCTAACTCGCTGATTTGATCCTCAGCTTCATCCATCCTGCTTTGGTCTTTATTTCTGATATTGTATTTGTCATTTCGACTGATTATTTTTTATTACTTCAATGTCCTTTTTTATACTTGCTATCTCTTTATTTAGCTATTCGTTATGATCATCTATTGTTGTTTTAAGATCTTTGAGCATCCTAACAATTATTTTATACTCTGCATCTGGTAATTTGGTTATATCTGACTCATTCAAGTGTTTTTCAGGGGATTTCTCTTGATTCAATTTGGTTGCATTTCTCTGCCTTCCCATTTTGTCTGTGTATAAGAACAGTGTGGCCTCTGGAGTCCAATGGGTGTGGCCTCTGTGTTCCCTAGGTGTGGTCTGTCTGCAGGCCCACCACCCCCTCTGCCGCTGATTCGGGCATTTGGGTATGGGCATTGCCGGTGCTGACTGGCTGTGCTGTCGCTGCGATTTCTACCTCTCCTCCATGGGAGGGGCTATGTTCATGTGCCTGAATCTACAAGCCTCAGCTTTCACCCCGACACCATGGGTGGCATTGCATGCCATGACCAGGGCTGCAAACATCAGCACCGAGGGCAGTGGTGAGCACCTTTGCTCAGCCGCGGGTCTCCGCCTATTCCTGGGCTTTCACCCCGCCCCTGTGGACAGAACTGTGCTGGCGAGTAGACCACAAGCCCCACCCCCATGGGCAGAGTTGCGCTCACATATAGTGTCGCAAGCCCCGGCTCTGTGGGCTGGGCTGGGCTGCATGCTGGTGCTCAGCTGCAGGTCTCTGCAGATGGGCTTCCATGCTTCCATGTCCTGCCACTGCCCACCCTCCAGCTAGCCCTCAGCAGTGTGGTTGGGGGCACTGCACCTCAGACCCTAGTACTCAATACTGTATTTCTTAAGGCTCCCTCCTTCTAAGCGTCTCTGTTCGGAGTGCTGCGGAAGAGCTTGTTTGGCTGGTGTACTACTTCCCTTTGCTGGTATTGCTGGTTCCAGGGGAAATATTCACTTCAGATTTGGGGAGTGACTCAGCCCAGGAGTTAGGGTGGTTGTCCCTCAAAGTGTTTCTGCTTGTGCCTCCTAGATTACACTCTCTTCCTGCTACTCCGGTTCTCTCCTCTCTCCCCATCCCCTGGAGCCCCAAGTGAGTGGTTGTGAAAGAGGTTTTCTGTGCTGTCCCTTTAAGAAGAATCCTGGGTCTGAGAAATCTGCCTCTTTCTCACAAACAGTATCCTGACTTGTTTCGCAGCTAAATACTGTCCATATGCTTCTTCTAGGCTCTTGGGCTGCAGGCTGAGGCTTTGTTCCTGGGACCCAGGACCCTCCCCTCTCCGCTAAACTCACTTCCCTCCACACGAGTCTCTCTGGGCTGCCACTCGCTCCTGAGAGCTGGGCCGCCCTCTCCGTGTTTCTGCTTTTCCTACCAGTCTGTGTGGCTTCTTCGGTGTTCCTTGGTTGAAGTGTCCTCTTAGTTTAGTCCAAAGTTGGCTTTTCCAGATGATGGTTCTTAAAATTAAGTTGTAATCCACTTTGGTTTTGGGAGGTAGAAGTTGGTATGTCTGCCTACTCTATAGTCATCTTGCCACCTCCTCTGTGTTCTTTTTTAAATTTTAAAAAAATGTCGTTTGTTGCAAGGGCTAAAAACATTAACTTGGGAGTCATGCCTCATGGGTTTAAATCTCAGGGAAACCATTTACTAGATGTGTGATGTCAGACAAGTCCCTAATCAACTTAAGCCTCAGTCTCCTACATGGAAAATGGACAAAACCAGTACCTTCTTTACCTGACCAGGTAGTGGCACAGTGGATAGAGCATCGGACTTGGATGCAGAGGACCCAGGTTCGAGACCCCAAGGTCGCTAGCTTGAGCGCAGGTACATCTGGTTTGAGCAAAGCTCACCAGCTTGGACCCAAGGTCGCTGGCTCAAGCAAGGGCTTACTCAGTCTGCTGAAGGCCCATGGTCAAGGCACATATGAGAAAGCAATCAATGAACAACTAAGGTGTTGCAACAAAACACTGATGATTGATGCTTCTCATCTCTCTTCGTTCCTATCTGTCCCTATCTATCTCTCTCTCTCTGACACTCTCTCTGTCTCTGTAAAAAAACAAACAAAAAACCCAGTATCTTCTTCATAGGTTTGTGAGGATTAAAAGAGGGAGTCATGTGAAATGCTTAGCACATGGCCTGAACAAAGTATTGCCTAATAAATATTGGTTATAATTACTGTTATCATTACCTTTCACAACAGGACCAAATTTTTCTGGATATCATTTAAAGCAATAAAACATAGAAGCATTTTTTATTAAAAAAAATACCCCCCCCCCTAATTTGGATGGTTTCTTTTTCCTCCTTATTCATAGTGCTTAGAGTAACCTGAAGACAACATGGTCTAGCTGATGGCCTTTATGCCTAGTGTATTATGACTAAAAGCAATAGATACAATCTATATTTTAAATTTTATACTTTTCAGATTATTCCATATACATTTCATTATGTATTTTCTTTAGAATCATCACCTTTTATGTTTGTATAGTATTGTATTTGCTTACCTGTTAGGCTGACAGAGTACTTTGGGAATATTCTTCACTATTTTTAAAAGATAAGGACAGTGGTCAGATTCAAATAATTTAACAATTGGTTCTTTGCCCTAATGACCATTTTAAGTATAAAAAAAATGATATACTGAAAGGTAGTTTGTTATTTCATGCATTTAATACTTAAATAAGAACAATAAAAGAGGTACAGAAAACTAGATTATGTTATAAGAAAGAGTATTAAAATATTAATGAAAAAATACTAAATAATACCTAACAAAAAACAATACAAGTTGTCACCCCCTGGTTGTTTGGCACTTTTCTCTTTACATTTTGTTTATTTACTGAAGTAACAAACGCAAGGGAATTAAAATGTAGTATTTCATCAAAGGTATAATGAGTTTTATGAAATGAATAAATAAATATTATAAGCATTGTTCTGTTAATTTTTTTTTCACCTATGGACAGAATGAACATTACTATGAGCACTTAGAATATGCTGTTGTGCAGATGAATGTTAAAAAGAATAAGGAATGTGAATGTGTGATTTCCACATTGAATGGCTGTCCAGGTGCCCACCTTAGAGAGAACCCTGATTACAAGTGCCATTTTAACAACTGGTTCACCAAACCCAACAGAAAATTAGGTATCGGTTCTGCCAAACCAGCTGAATCCCACCAGTGGATAAGGATAATTTGAAGTGAATAACTCATCTGGGGTACAGAAGCAAAGACCATGTATCTTGCAGCTTCTTATTTTTGTCACGGATGAGGACCATGTTTTCAGTTAGTTAGCTGAAGGGAATTTCTGTCATTCTCTAGGAACAGACCATGTCTGATGACCAGTCAGGACCTGGTCTGGTCTTATGGGTACAAAGTGAGATGAAGCCAGGTCACTCAGTCCACAGCAGGCCTGAGGTTATACATGGTCTGGGAGACCCTAGATTGGGGACAATTGAAAGAATTTGAGAAGGGCTTCATCTCAGTTTTCAATAAGCCCAAAAGATCAGAGATTGGGTTTTGAGGAGCATTTCTGGACCACAAAGGGAACATGAAAGCTTTTCTAGCTTCCTGAACTGAGGAGTAGCCAGTTACCAGCCCCTCTTTCAGTTTCACATCCTCTCCTACCCTCCACCCCACTCAGATCGGAGCTGGGCACTGTGCTACAACTTTCAGAGACATGCAGTCTTTTTTTTAACACTATAGTTGATTCTTTATAATTCAGTCAAGAAGATTGATTCAATAGTATGAGCAATTTAATAAGTTAGTAAAAACAAAATTAGAAAAACATTAATAAGTAGGACTAGATTCAGTAGAGAGCCACCAGGATAGTAGGGGGACTTAAAATTACGAGAAATAAAGATCAGTATAAAATTATATTTATCATCTAGGATGTGATAATGCCTTTTAAATATTTGAAGGACTGTTCCACAGAAAAGGGAGTAAATGTATTCGTTGCTCTCTTATTTCCAAGAACAAGGAATCAATAGAAAGAGTGAAGCTCAAAATAACAAAGAACTTACAAATACTACCGTTTTCTGAAAATGGAGTGAGTTGCTTTGGGATATGAATTCCTAAGCATTTAGTTTATCCAGGCAGAAGCTCTATAGCTCTTTGTAGAGGGTGTTTCCAAGTTTCCACAACAATTGACTCAGCAGATGGTGGTAGGGGTGGAGGGGCTGAGTTAGAAAGCTTCTCGTGTCATCCCAGCCTATAGGTCTATGAAATATATGTGTAATGAGGTGTTTCTTTTCCTCTCCACATAGGGAACATAATACATAAATAATAATAATTATAATAATAATGAAGAGAAATTGCATTTTTAAAATTCAATTAAAATGTTATACATTTAAATGAAAATCTCAATAGAAGCATTAAAATTATTTCAGTTCTTAAAAAATAAATGTATCAAGACTGACCAGGTGGTAGCACAGTGGATGGAGCAGCCTGGGACATGAGACCCCAGGTTCGAAACCCTGAGGTCGCTGGCTTGAGTGCAGGCTCACCAGCTTGAGTGTGGGGTCGCCAACTTGAGCCTGGGATCATAGATATGACCCCATGGTCACTGACTTGAGTCCAAGGTTGCTGGCTTGAGCAAAGGGTCACTTGCTCTGCTGTAGCCCCCCAGTCAAGGCACAAATGAGAAAGCAATCAATGAACAACTAAGGTGCCACAACAAAGAATTGATGCTTCTCATCTCTCTCCCTTCCTGGCTGTCTGTCCCTATCTGTCCCTCTCTCTGACTTTCTCTCTGTCTCTATCAAAAAAAAAAAGATAAGAAAAGTAATTTATGATATAAACCTCCTATTTTTTTAAGCAACTAGATTGTATATTTGGCAATGATAATGACCCATATGTGGGATTAGCTGAAATGATTAGTCTATAAACACAAATTCTTTCAATATCATGCACTCATGAAATTTGAAGAATGAGTTAAAACAAATTTATAAAGATTTCTTCCTTTTTTTAAATTCAGGTTTCTTTTTATTTTATTTTTATCTTTTTGTCTACTCAAACATATGTATTTGTTGGGCAAATAAATAGTAATTCTCTCTGCATTCTGTACTTGTTCAAAGCCATACTTATGTTACCTGTTTCTGTGATTTGAAAGCAGAGTATATAATTTATTCTCCTGATTTTTTTTTTTTTTTTAGTTTACCAGTAAATCAGAAGCTCTATTACTAAAAATACGTGGAGTTATCAACCAGTTGGCATTTGGCATTGACAAAAGGTACTGTCAAAATATATTTTTATATTATTTTATTTTATTATTCTTTGGCTGGTATTGTGTCATCTGACTATTGTTCTCACCAGTCTCTTGTTTCTTGCCCCAAATAGCAGTTCTTAGGGAGATAATTTTATATTATCTTTTGCTTCTTATAGTCTTTAAATATTTTTCAGATTGACAGCTAAGATGTTATATTGAATAATACTCAGTTTGACACTAGAATAAAATGATACTATTATACTTCTATCCCTGATTTCTATTACTTCTTTTCCCTCATTTAGTAGTGTTCTCTCTCAAATCACTTTTTTAATTGATTACAAATGGAATCAGTAATTTTAGTATGTAATTTTCTTAACCTTGCTATTTTTCTTGTTTTGATTTAAGGTAATTTGGGCCTGTCACTTTTTCCCTGTAAAACCTTTATTAATGCTATAGTTTAATTTTTGAAATCACTTACATGAATATTCACTCATTCATTTGGGACAATGCTCTCACCAGTGGCTAGATAAAACTTGGCTCCTGTATTTACAGTAGAGTGTGGCAGAATATTCAATTGCTAAGCTAAATTAGATTCTTTTTTCTTCTTTGTATAGCAAATCAATATGTATGGATCAGAATAAACCACTGTTTATCACAGCAGGATTGGATTCTTTAAGTCATATAGGTTGGTGAGCTTAAGTTTGTTCAATCCCTTTTTAATTATTTATTGATTTTATCCTACTCCATGTTCACTTCATCTCCAACATACCACCATTTCTGGTTTCATTATCGCTGCTGTTATCTCTTGGGTATTTACTTATATACACACTATTCCTGCAGTACTTCACATTGACATATTTGTAATGCAAGGGATGTTGCCACATGAGAGACTGAGTTCTGATCTCTATTCCACTAAAAAATGTGCATGTATTTATTTCCTTTCCCACACTGATTTCCAGGTACTTTTAAGTTTTAGCTCCTTGGCTTCAGATGAAAAACAAGAACGTAAAGTGGTCAGGAAATTCAAAGCTATGTATTATGGACAATGATGAAAAATAGAGACTCAAGTGATTGAATAAACCAAAAGGAATGCAGTTGTATAATTAGGTAGCCCTTGATTTTTCGTTATGAAAATAGCTGGCCTCATCTAATGGGGTGTGTTTCCTAAACTTAAAGATGCTCTAGGCTTATGAAGCAAAAGGAATTTCATGAGTTTATTTATCTTCCTACAGAAGTTGTTTGCATCTTGAAGATCTTTAGGCCTAGCAACTCTTTATACACTAGGGTTGCCATCGTTTGGTTTTAAACTCTAGTGCATAATACTTTTGTTTTTATCTCCCATTCCCCATTACTCTTACAAGCTAAAGTTGACTTGACTTCAAATGTAGAGATCCTTGTAATGAGATTATAGATTGAATTGTAATGAAAAGAATAGAGATGGTTCATGAGTGATCATGGAGACTGACTTTTTATTTTTATAACTATCATTAATACCAGCTTAATTTCAGTAGCAGTATAAATCACTCTAGCTTGACTAGGCAGTGGCACAGTGGATAGAGCATAAGACTGGAACGTGAAGGACCCAGGTTTGAAACCATGAGGTCACCAGCTTGAGCACGGGCTCATCTGGTTTGAGCAAGGGGTCACTCGGTCTGCTGTAGCCCCCTGGTCAAGGCACATATGAGAAAGCAATCAAGGAACAACTAAGGTACCACAGTGAAGAATTGATGCTTCTCATCTCTCTTCCTTCCTGTCTGTCTGCCCCTCTCTGTCCCTCTCTCTGTCTGTCACACACACACACACACACACACACACACACACACACACACACACACACACAAAATTACTCTGTGTACTAGTAGATAATGCTGATGGAAATCTTTTGCCTATATGAGTAACTGGAGGTCAGAAAATGTTGGGAATTACTGAATTTAAAAATCCTGGAGCTTGGACCTCATCGAAATTAAGAACTTTTGCTCTTGATAGCCTATGTAGAGAGAATGAAAAGACAAGTTATGGTCAGGGAGAAAACATTTTCAAGCTACATACCCAATAAACGACTAGTATCTAGAATATATAAAGAACTTAAGAGTAAAAACTAACAATCCAATTAAAAGATAAGCAAAAGATGTGAGCAGACATTTCACTGAAGAGGATATACAAATGGCAAATAAGCACATAAAATATGTTTAATATAATTATTAGGGAAATTCAAATTGAAACCACAATGAGCTATCACCCCATACTAACAGAATAGCTAAGAGAAAACATAGACAACACCAGATGCTGACAAGGAAGGATGTAAAGAAGTGGGATTACTTATACAGTGCTGATGGGAATGTAAAATGGTACAGCTACTCTTGAAAACAGTTTGATGGCTTCTTATAAAACTAAGGATGCAGCTACCATATGGCCTAGAAATTGCACTACTAAGCATTTATCCTAGAGAAATGAAAACCTGTTCCCATAAAAATCTGTAAAAAATGTTCATAGCAGCTTTATTTGTAACAGCCAAAAACTGGAAATAACCCAGATGTCATTCAACAGTTGAATGAATAAACAAACTGTGGTACATTTATACGGTAGGATACTACTCATCAATGAAAAGGAAAAAAACTATTGCTACACATGAATTATACACATGATGAATCTCCAGGGAACTATACTGAATGGAAAAGCCAATCAGAAAAGGCTACATACAATATGATTCTATTTATATAAAATGTTTAGGATGGGAAAATTTTAGAAATGGAGGAAAGCATGGTAAATATCAAACGCTAGGGACAAGACTGTGGGTCGGGAAGCAGGAGGGGGAGTTTGGGAAGGAGGTGGGTCTGATTATAAAAGAGCAACACAAAGAATCATCATGGTAATGGAATTGTTCAGTATCCTACCTGGTAGTGGCTAATTGAACCTACACAGGTGATGAAATTATATAGAACTTACACACACACACACACACACACACACACAAATGAGGACAAGTAAAAGTTTGGGAAAGCTGAATAAGATCATGGATTGTATCAATTTCTTTCTCACCAAAGACATAGGGAGTCCTGAAAGATCAACAGTGAAACAATTGTAGTAAACATTGTGGATGCTAAAACATAATGAAAAAAATCCGACTATAGATTGAAAATTACCAAGAAATGGCCCTAAAGTTTTTAAATTTTCAAGTTAAATTATACAAGCAATATATAAAGACGCTCTCCTTATAAAACATTAAAATAGAACATATAAGAATAAAGTTTGATATGTCTTTCTAGACCACATTCTATATATGTGTATGTGGTATAAAAAATATTTGTTTTAACATAATTGTATCATTCTATATCATTTTGAAATGTCTTTTACTCAGTATGCCTTAGTGGTTTTTCCATATTAATGCTATATATAGGTCTATTTGGAATTTTGACTGCTGGGTAATTTAGTTCACTATTCTATTAATAGACTATTTGGTGGTGGCCGTTTTTTCATTAAACAAATGGTTTTGTAGTGTGAAATCTTTAGTACACATGTACAGGATTTCAGGATAAACACCAAAAGCTAGAATTGCTCATTAATGGGGCATGAGCTTTGTAAAAAATTTTAATAGTGCTTAGTAGTGCCAAATTGCCCTCCAAAGGAGCTGTCCCAATTTGCACTCTAACCAGCACATGAAGAATATCTGTTTTCTTACAAATTCACATGCACATGAGAATATCAAACTTTTATATTTTCACTGGGTAGCAGTTGAAGGGTGGGGAAAGAGAATTACAGTTTACTCATCATTGTCTCCTCCTCTTCTGGTCCTGGCCCCTGCCTTGCCACACTGGGTTGGGGTATATTTTAAATGTGACTATAATAGGGAAAAGAACATGAGTGATCTAAGATTTATACTTTTATAAGCATCATCCATTTTATCGATACTTTTAATGTTTTAATCAATGCTGTTATTGGAGTAAACCTTCCAATTTTAGGATCTCCTCCTGTCCATGATAATGAAATTGGAAAGTTTCATGCCCGTACACCAATGGAATTGTGGAAAAAAGTGTATGAAATGCTCTTTCCACCAAAGGTATATATTTCTAATTCTTTTAAAGCAAGAATTTTTAGCACTATTCAATGGTTATTAGGAAGTGTTCCAGTGGGCCTATCATGATAATGTTTGTTTCAACTCTCTCTTTTTTTTTCTTTCTGAAGTTGGCAACAGGGAGACAGTCAGACAGACTCCCGCATGCGCCCGACCGGGATCCACCCGGCATGCCCACCAGGGGGCGATGCTCTGCCCATCTGAGGCGTTGCTCTGTTGCAACCAGAGCCATTCTAGCGCCTGAGGCAGAGGCCATAGAGCCATCCTCAGCGCCCGGGCCAACTTTGCTCCAGTGGAGCCTTGGCTGCAGGAGGGGAAGAGAGAGACAGAGAGGAAGGAGAGGGGGAGGGGTGGAGAAGCAGATGGGCGCTTCTCCTGTGTGCCCTGGCCAGGAATCGAACCCCGGACTCCTGCATGCCAGGCCAACGCTCTACCACTGAGCCAACCTCACACTTAAAAATCTATTGCATATGAGGCACTGTGGGGGTTTAAGGGTGGGGTAAAGAACAGTTGTTGCTCCACTTTCAAACAGAGGTCTCCGGCTATTGGACAAGGGAGATGCAAACATCTGGAAGGAGAGGAAGGAAAGGGGACCTGGAAGAATTTGGTTTTTTGTTGTTGTTGTTGTTGTTTGTATTTTTTCAAGGTGAGAAGCAGGGAGGCAGAGAGAGGCAGACTCCTGCATGAGTCCGACAGGTATCCTCCTGGCATGCCTACCAAGGGATGATGCTCTGCCCATTTGGGGCATTGCTTCGTGGCAACTGGAGCCATTCTAGCGCCTGAGGTGGCAGCCATGGAGCCATCCTCAGCATCTGGGCCAACTTTGCTCCAGTGGAGCCTTGGCTGCTGGAGGGGAAGAGAGAGACAGAGAGGAAGGAGAGGGGGAGGGGTGGAGAAGCAGATGGGCGCTTCTCCTGTGTGAGAATTGAACCTGGACTTCCACATGCTGGGCCAACACTCTACCGCTGAGCCAACCAGCCAGGGCACCTGGAGGAATTTGAATGGCCCTCAGTAGTGATGACAGAAGCCCCTGAAAAGCCTGCATGTCTGGCTGAGGAATGGGAAGTTGGTTTGTGAGACAGATGTGAGGTGTTGAAGGTTTTGGATTGTGGGCATAAAATGATTTGAAGAATTGTAATTTCAGAGTACCAACACACTGAAAGATATCAAGGACCCCGCAAAAGACCCTCAGTATGCTGAAAGGGAAGTTGATGAAATGAGAATTCAGAAGGATCAGGTATTATCCTAAACACTTACTTTATTTATCTTGAATTATCACAAAAATATTCTTCTAGAATTCCATAGATTTTTCTCAATTCATTTACTTAAAAATTTTTTTCCTTTATAAATATTTAAATAGTACATCTTCGCTATAGAAAAAAATAAAACTGATATGCATCAGGAAGGAATGAAAAAGCACCTATCACTCTACCACCCAGAGATAACTTAATGTTCACATATGATTTCTGGATCTTTCAGCTTATGGTGGATAGTGATTCTAACCTTACTGCTGAGGAGGTACTTTCATATATTCTTTTGTTTGTGGGGTTATTTAAAAGAGCTTGTTTTTATTAGGACATTCAGACATAACTATAGTTCTTTTTTGTACCAAAAAAATTCAAGTACTACCCAATCGTAAAGTACACAGACACGGCTGACAAAATCCAGGATCTCTCAGGAAAGTGGTTAAAAGTGGGGACTGTGTTCCACACATGCTCAGATAGCCCTGTTTGTAACACACATGTCTGATGAAAGAATGAAAAAGTTGGTAAATTTTTCACTAACCAATACAGAGATTTTCCAGATCTCTATTTAGTTTGATAAAATGAGACGTTGTGTGGAATCTGACCTTATATGTAGAAGCTTATGTACAGTAAACACTATCAGTTGAATGCCCTGACGACCTCCCAGGTGGTAGGGCTCTGTAACTTGGGCAGTTACACTGTTGCAGGGATAACCTGAACACAGCCATCCAGCAGGTTTTTATTTTTCAGCACTATCCTTCTGCCTTCAGGGGCCTTAGCATAAGTAAGCAAAATATTTTATTTAAATATAAGCCAGAAAACTTTTGAAAAATATGTCAGGAATATTTAGAGGGATTATAGCTATAGAAAAGAGGCATGTTGCAATTCCTATAAAAATTCCAATGGCATATTTCTCAGAAATAGATCAAACTGTCTTAAAATTTGTATGGAACTACAAAGACCCTGAATGGCCAAAGTAATATTGAAAGAAAAAAAAAGCTGGAGGCATTATGCTTCCTGATTTCAAAGTATATTATAAAGTTTTAGTAATTAAAACAGTATGGTATTGGCATAAAAACTGACACACGGATGGAACAAAATAAACCCATGCATATATATATGGTCAATCAATTCACGATAGAGGAGCCAAGGATATATAATGAGAGAAAGGACAGTCTCTTCAATAAATGATGTTGGAAAACTAGACAACCACATGAACTGAACTGCTATCTTACACCATACAGTAAACGCCTGATGTTGGTCTTGTTGATAACTTTTGGTATTTGACAACAAAAGCAAAAGTAAATAAGTGGGACTACATCAAACTAAAAAGTTTCTGCATAGCAAAGGAAACCATCAACAAAATGATAAGACAACCTTATCATTTTGCAAAAGCCTATAGCTGATAAGGGGTTATCAGCTGCAAAGCCTATTTCTGAAATAGGAGAAATTTGCAAAGCTTATATCTGATAAGGGGTTAATATCCAATATATATAAAGAACTTATACAACTTAATAGCAAAAATGCTCAAACAATATTATTTTTTAAAATGGGCAGAGGCCCTGGCCAGTTGGCTCAGCAGTAGAGCGTTGGCCCTGCGTGTGGAAGTCCCAGGTTTGATTTACAGCCAGGGCACACAGGAGAAGTGACCATCTGCTTCTCCACCTTTCCCCCTCTCCTTCCTCTCTATCTCTCTCTTCCTTAACCACAACCAAGACTCCATTGGAGCAAAGTTGGCCTGGGCGCTGAGGATGGCTCCATGGCCTCCACCTCAGGTGCTAGAATGGCTCCAATCACAGTGGAACAACGCCCCAGATGGGCAGACCATCGCCCCCTTGTGAGCATGCCTGGTGGATCCCAGTCAGGTGCATGCAGGAGTCTGTCTGTCTGCCTCCCACCCCACCCCCCACTTCTCACTTCGAGGAAAAAAAAGTGGGCAGAGAATCTGAATAGACATTTTTACAAAAGCATACAGATTGTCAACAGGTACATGAAAAGATGCATAACATCACTAATCATCAGGGAAATGCAAATCAAAACCGCATTGAGATATCACCTCACACTGTCAGAATTGCTATCATCAAAAAGACAAGAAATAACAAGTGTTGGTAAGGATATGGAGAAAAGGGAACATTTGTGCACTGTTTATAAAATTGTAAATCAGTGCAGTTACTATGAGAAACAGTATGGAGGTTCCTCAAAAAATTAAAAATAGAACTATCATATGACCCAGCAATCCAACTTTTGGGTATTTATCCTAAGAAAATGAAAACACTAGTTTGAAAAGATCTATGCACTTCCATGTTCATTGTAGCATTACTTACAATAGCGAAGACATGGAAACAATCTAAGTGTCCACTGATAGATGAATGGGTAAAAGACACACACTCATACACACACACAGGAATATTATTCAGCCATAAGAAACAATGAAATATTGCCATGTGCGACAGTATGGATGGACCTTGAGGGCAACGTCAGAGCAAGATAAGCACTGTATGATGCCACTTACATGTGAATCTAAATAACAATAAAAACCAATCTCATAGGTAACAGAGAACAGTCTGGTGGTTGCCAGAGGCAGGGGGTGGGTGTTAGACCAAATGGGTAAAGAGAGTCCAAAAGTACAAACTTCCCATTATAAAATAAGTCATTGTGATATACAGCATGGCGGATACAGTTAATAATATTATGTTGCAGATTCGAAAGTTGCTAAGAGAGTAGATCTTAAAAGTTCTCACCTCAAGAAAACAAATTCTGTAACTATTTGTTGACAGATGCTGACTTATGGTGGTGATCACTTTACAGTATATGCAAATATTAAGTCATGTTGTATACCTGAAACTTATATAATGTGGTATGTCAATTATAGCTCAGTTTCAAAAAAATGAGAGGCATGTTGTAAGAACAATGAAATGACCTCAAGTAAACCTTATTATGTGTACATCTTGGCTATAGAGATTACTTGGAAGTCATCCCTGAATTAATATTTACCTAGAAGTCAATGACCAACTGCCATTGTTGATAAGAGTATCTGTTTATATTGCATAATGATCCCTTTTATTACATGCCTGCACCATTCTTCACTCAGCTCCTGTGCCACACTGCTGCCTCGCTAAATTCAGTACTTGCTTGGCTGAGAGATTTTTTAACCTACCTGAAAAGTTATAGCCTAACTTTGCCTCTAAACCAGTTCCATTCATGATGTTTCAGTAGATAAATTGCACTGATACCAGTTCGCACACATAGAACCTTAACATAATTTTATGCCTTTGCTTTAAAATTACACTAATAATTACCAGTTGATGCTAAATTATTTCATTGCTATCCAAAGTTGACTTTATAGTGTCCAGCATTTCAAATTTTTATATTATTTCATGCTCTTCCAAAGTAACTTCAGGGCCTTACATTGTTTTTAATTGTGTTCTGATACACACAGAAGTAAAAGACTTCAGTAAAAGAAAATTCTCTATAGATTGTGAAATATTCCTATTACTTTCCCTCTAAACATTTAAAAATACATTTTCATTTTTTTTTATATGGACAAGATAGTTAATGCAAGTTTTATTAGCACAACTTATAAAAGATTTAACCCATATCAGATGAAAACCTAGCCAGCTATCTACAGCTCTTTCTCTACACTGACTTTTTTTTATTATTTATTGCTGCCACATAACATTTTTAAGTGGAAATAGAATTATAATCTTTTGATTTTATTTTATTTTCGATTTGAAGCAATTATATTCATTAAAAGAAAAGTCTTGCTCAGGGTTTTCCATAATTATAAAAAAGTGGGTCCTTACTGTAAATGCTTAAAGAAGTCTGTACTGAGTCCTGTGTTTGCATATTTTTAACCCAAATAGTTACTTTTGAGTATTATGCTTCTTGGAAGGCAGATGACATCCTGTTTCATTAAAATATAATACAATTGCATACGAGTGGAGGGCTGGCCTTGAACCTGTCTAACACCAGATGTGATCCTCCTTTTGACTCTCTCCCCAACCCCAAGCTCCATTATTAGTGGCCTAAATAATCATCAGTAATAAAACAAACAAAAATAATAAAGTTCAGGGTCTTAAGCCTTGGAAGTGAAATTAGAGTGCATTACTTCTAAGATGGAGAGGCTAACTCGAGTTCCATTCAGTTCCTCCAACACTTGAGCCTTCAAAAAAGCCCCAAGTCATATAGAATTAATCATTAGGCAAGAAAGATGTGTCCATAGCTCTGCCTCTGAAGAACTGCATTTAAAGCACACTTCTATCAAATAATCTTGCTAGTGGGGGAGGCACCAAGGCACACATTCCGTATATCTTGTCATAAGGTGTTAGCAGTAGAACATGTCATTTATGACAGCTGTCCGAAATCATTCTTGCTCCCAGTCCTCACAGATGCATGGAGCCCCTCCCAGTCTGTGGGATCAGTCTCTACAGGTTTGAGGATCAGTCTTAGACCCCTCGCACTTTTCCTGTAGACCAGGGGTCAGGAACCTTTTTGGCTGAGAGAGCCATGAACGCCACATATTTTAAAATGTAATTCCATGAGAGCCATACAACGACCTGTGTACGTTAAGCATTATCCAATAAAAATTTGTTGTTGTTCCAGAGGACAGCTGTGATTGGCTCTAGCCACCCGCAACCATGAACATGAGCGGTAGGAAATGAATGGATTGTAATATGAGAATGTTTTATATTTTTAACGTTATCTTTTTTATTAAAGATTTGTCTGTGAGCCAGATGCAGCCATCAAAAGAGCCACAGGTTCCCAACCCCTGCTGTAGACTCTTTCCTAATTAGCTCTCTTTTCTCTAATTATTCAAAGTTCTCTCTTTTGCCAGACTTCACGTGGGCACTAGAAAAGAGTTCGTCAGTATTTACTAATTTCTATAGCCCTCTAGTTATAAAGCATTCCTGATTTTAAGAGAGTGTGAGCATTGAAAGCTGAACCCTTCTACCTCTTGTCTTTATTTGGGTAAACAATTATTTGGGTAAACGTTTGGGTAAACAATTATTTTTAAGGTCTTCTTGGCCAATCACACATATCTATTTTAAATCTTTTTTTTTTCAATTACAGTTTACATTTAATATTATTCTGTATTAGTTTCAGATGTACAGCATAGTATTGCGTACTTTACAGAGTAGTCCCCCCAATATTGAATCCCTGTTTTAAAAAATCAATTTGCCTATAATCTGTTGGCCTATAATTTAAACACACACACACACACACACACACACACACACACACACACACACACACACTGATTTACATGTTTAGGGGAAAATGTCCTTGTTATCCTTTACTGAAGATGCCGTTTGAACATCACAAGACTGTGATCCATTTATATTGGACAACTTTAGAGGTTTTAGAGGCAGAGTGGAAACCTTTTTTGGTTTTGCTTTCACTTTTAAAATGGCTCTGTAAAGCAGCCATGAAGAACTGCAGTGTAAAGAAAACCTTCTTACCTGCTGTTCCTTTAAACCATTATCACATTATTTTGAGTTCACATGATAGCAATACTAAAGGATCTAGTGGACATGGTGAATACTGTATCATATTAGTTATTCTTGATCCTCTCTCTGGTCCATTCTTCTAAGTTTGCTGTCTGCAGAAGGGATACACCACTAGCAAAGAATCCCAAAGCAATGCCCTTATCTTTATGACTGGTAAAAATAATTATTGGGACTTATTTTATGAATTAACAATCTTTGAAACCATAAATGATAGATAACTGGTGAATGGAATTAACTTCATTAGAAAAACTAAGCCATGCTGTAAAGATTACTTTGGAGTTATTAGTATAAAAATTCTTCCAAAGTCTTTATACAGTTGTGAAACTTTTTCTTTTAAAGATTTTATTTATTGATTTTAGAGAGAGGAGAGAGAGAAAGGCAGGAGGGAGGAGTAGGTAGCAACTCGTAGTTGCTTCTCATATGTGCCTTGACCAGGTAAGCCCAGGGTTTTGAACCAGTGACCTCAGCATTTCAGGTCGATACTTTATTCACTGCACCACCACAGGTCAGGCCAGTTTTAAAACTTTTAACATTTAGAGTATAGGTATGAATGAGGCAGTCTGAGATGTTTCTGAAAATGAAATAGAATTTTCTTTTCATAGCAACTATGAACTTTAATTATGTTAGCCAAAAGACCTTATCTTGCAGGGTAACTAACTACTTTCTGCTTATCTGAAATAATATTTTACTTGGTACAGTTTAAACATTGAACAACGTGTAAGAGGTTAAGAGGAGGCAAGTCCTTACATGATCCCTTTTGCATGTCAGTTGTCTCATGCAGGATTTCCACTCCCACTAAAATGTATATTTTATGAATTATAATAGTTACAAAATAGCCTCAGGGATATAAAATACAGCATTAAAAATATAGTCAATAATATTGTAATAACTGTGATGGTGCCAGGTAGGCACTGGAAATACCAGGGTAATCACCACAACGTTGTACACTTGAAACTAAAACAAAATAATATTGAATATAAACTGTAATTGAAAAATAAAATTTAAAAAGAGTAATATACACTCATTATGAAAAAAATTCAAAAAATGTAGAAGTATATATAATGAAAAATGGAAGTGTGTTCTCTCTCCACCTTTTTGCTTTTTCCACATATGACCACCATCATTTTTGCTGCTGTCTATGAAGCCATGTGTGAATGAGTGCTGATGTATTTAATCAGTCTCTACTGGGAGATAACCCACATTGCTTCCAATTGTGTGTTGATATACACAGTGCAGTGGATATCCTTCTGATTATGTCCCTGTGCTCGTCTATATTATTCTATATGATACATTTTTAAGGTAGTCAAAGGATCTACACATTTTATTTATTTATTTTATTTTTTCATTGACATTGGGAGAGCGGGGAGGAAAGAGGGAAAGAAAGAGATGCATCAACTCATTGTTCCACTTAGTTGTTTGATTTGGTTGTATACTCATTGATTGCTTCTCTTACGTGCACTGACTGGACATCAAATCTGTGACCTCAATGCACCAGGTGACAGAGCCATCCAGCCAAGGCCAGGATCTATACATTTTAAATATTGATCCTTTGCTAACTTCAAGCAGGTTTTGACAAGGGTTAACAAGCAATGAAAAATAAGGTCACTTTTCAATACCTAAAGTATGACAAATACTTTATTAGTTGGAAGACAATTTATATGTGTTATACAGTATATAATTTTCTCTGAAACTTTATTAAATTCATCTCTAAGTGCTGCTTAAGCTACCCAGAAACTTCAAAGACTCTACACTGTAGAAAATAAATACTAAATATGATCATTTACAAAATAATTATCAAGAAATTTTGAAAATAATAATGCTGTCAAGGATACATTGTTATGTCTAAAACTGCTAAGGGAGTTTTGAGATGCCTAGTTTAATTTTTAAAGTTGATTCTTTAAAAGTACTATAATATATATTTTTGTTTTAGGAACTTGAACAGTACAAAAGAAGTTCTTCCAAGTCTTGGAAACAAATCGAGCTGGATTCTTGAACATAATTCACCTGCGGTGTATTTATTTCTTCTTTCTCAAATACAAGTAAGATTATCTTACTAATATTAGCTAATTAATAAATTAGCTATTGTGTTACTAATAAATAATATTAATAATAGCTAATTAATAAACTAGCTTTTGTAGTAATAAATGAAGAAAATAAAGATGTGTAATTTGTTAAAGGAAAAGAGAATTTCTTGTATTAGTGACACCCCCAGGATATTTAGAAGTGTTTTAAAAGGGAAAATAAATTGTGTAACTATGTGTAATCTTTTTTAAAAAATAAAAAGAATCTTCTACTACCTACCTTTAACATGGTTAAGTAATATATACTTGGTTCAACATTTATAAGTTTGTATTTACATGTTTTCAGGACTGTGAAAACAAGAGCATTTAGTAACTGTTATATGAAAAGCATTAGGTGCTCATATTAAGCCACATTTCTTCTCTAAGGAGTTCTCAGCTGTGGCTAATAGGAAACTGAAATTGGGTTCATTTTCATAAGCATACTAGGTTTACTTTAATGGTGAGCACAGAAAGCACTGGAAATACGTATTTCAAAAGCACATTCCTGAGTCCCCACACCTAGAAGTCCATCACTGACTTGGTGGGAAGAAACAGCCTATTCCACAGTAGTAATAAGAATTTTTATTGTATAATTTGATTTTCTTACACATCACTGTCCATTTTTTACTTAAAACACAGACTGTCACATATTGAAAGTTATTGTGTTTCCTCAAGATGGTATCACTAACATTTAATAGCTTAAAGTCACATGCTATGTCAATTTTCCAAATGTTTCTGAGCTAGAATGAAATTCATCTGCATATGAATAGTAGAAAATGTTTCCACTTACATTGTACACCCATATCTTTAGAAGTTAAAATCAGTGATTTCAAAAGAGGTTCCCATGGGACTCTCTCTGAACTACTTGAATAGATTATCATCTCCAGAATTGTCTGTAACTGATGTGACATATATAATCTGTAAGGCATTATGTAACTATTATACCATAATCATCAGTGTCAAAGGCCTTTTATAAAAATTGACAATACTATTCTGGTAATTTACCAGTGTTTCCAGATCCTTAAATACTGTTCTAAGATAGTCTCACTCAGAGTTACTATGGTAACATTGGACGGATTTAGTTCAGACTTATACATGAATTACTTGAAGATTAATCAGAGAGATAATCAGTCATTTGGTATATAACCCATTTATTTACAATCTATGTACAACACTTGATCCCTAAGAATATGCAATATAAGTGTTTGTATTTAGCAGCATTCTTTTTCTTTACAATTCAAGAACATGAACACCTGCATATAACCCTGTTCTGTGTATAAACGTTGTGTCAGTTGAGCATCTTTTCTATATAGACTTTAAATAACAGCTACCCTCCAACCTTAAAGATGTCATTTCTCAATGTATACACCTTAATGACATTTACTTTTATTATTATAAGTAAACTAAATGGAAAGTGAAAAATAGCCAAATAATCCTTAAAAACATCACCAGGGGTTTGTCTGGTGTGCTGTGTTCTCAGTTCAGCCCATTCCTGCAGATTTTCATTTTAACCCTCTGTAAAGTCACTGAGTGGTCTGTAGTGGTCCTCATCATCCAACATCTGTCCACCATCCTCTCAATATAATCAGGAACTCAGAACCCTCACATGGACATGTGTACATAGTTATGGATTTTTAAATGGTAAGGAAAGTATTCTTATCTAATTCTGCATGATGCTTTGCTTTAATCATACCCACAACTCCTTTTTCTGTTATACAGTCAGCAACTATTCAAATGTTTTCTTTTTACTGAATCCTTAATCAAATATAAGCATAATTTTTAACCAACCTATTTTTATGTCTAAAGCAAACAAATAATACAGTCTCCATAACTTTATGAATTATTATATACATTTTTGGACTGGCTTAGTCACAATTTCCCAATACCATATGCCTCTGCAAGTTGGAATAGCATTCAAGGCTTGCATGGACCCAAGGACACAAAAGGTTTAAAAGACTTCAGAGGGACTATGAAGAAAGAAACACGTGGCGATCTCATTTCAGACTTTCAAAGCACTCATGCATATCTAGGAGCTTAGGTCCCATTCTCACAGCAATGTGCTTTACTATCTGCTAATGAGATGATCCCTTACTTTAAAAACAACTGCTCCTAAGATGACAAGAACTGGGATAAATGCATACAGAATCAGGAAGTTGGCTGTGAACCTGGATGTGGCACCCGGGCAGATTCTCTCAATGAACTGAATTCCTTGATTGAAGGCACACATTGGATTGGCTGTCATAGAACCATTAGAGCTGCCTGCCGGGAAAAGATGCACATGGTGAGAGATGGGCACTTGGTAAATACTTGCTGATTAAGAAGTAATTTACCAAATCAGCAAGTATTTACCAAATGCTCACTAAGTGCTTAGTACCCTGCTACATCCCTTTCTTCATGAAAGAGACAGGACACGTGAGACAGCCCTGAAATCATTACTGGATGAAGCGACCAGGAGTATTCTGGGCTTTGGCTCCATTTGAAGATGGAAATGGGTTTCTTTTCATTTCAGATTTATTCCCACAGCACTGACAAAAATCATAATCACTTATGGTCACTTAGTACTGACTATCCTAAGATGACCGAGGTTATCACCTAAAGATACTTAAAAACCTATTAAATTCTACCCATTCTTCAGTTGTCCTCACAGAATGGCCTGGGATTTCCAATGGCCTCGCACTGCCTGCTCATGGGATTGGGGAGCAGCCTTTTGCCAAAAATGGCTTTTACTTGGCTTTATACTTTGTACATTTGGGGAACAAGAAGCCACTGCACCCTACTTCAACCTGTTCTGTAGAAACTTACTCCATCCAGAATATGCCAGAGTTTACCTCCCGTCTGTCATTTTCTAAAAACTTCAGAGTGGCTTTACCTATTGACCTTTGATAGGTTTCTAACTTGACCACTGCTTATTTCATTTGAAAAACCAGAGAAAGGGTTAGACGTTTATTTCAAAACAAGGTTTTAATTTTATTGACTACAAGACATAGCTTTTTATTTAAAAAATATATTTCCCTAGGGAAATTGCTTCCTCAGAGTAATGTGTAACAATAATATTGCAAAACAGAATACTTACCACAAGTGAAATTCCGTCCATAGAACTCATTGACTACAAGAATCTCACAGCAATATTTTTGGAATGTAAAATAAGTGAAGATTTTAAAAGGGATGGGCATTTCTTCTACATTTCTTAAGAAAAAGAAAGAGAGAGAGAGAGAAAGAGAGATGAAACTCAATAGGCTCTGGTAACAGTCCTACCAAATAAAAAGAAAGGCAATCCTTATTTTATATTTGCCAACATGAATACAGCTTTTTTTTTATCACCCTTTATAAACAGTATACTTACTATAAATAGCTCCAAACAATACTGAGAAGAATAAAGAAATACCACTGCCCAGAAATAGCTATGGCTAGCATTTTGGTGATGCATGTTACATGTGTGTATGTGTGCAATGATAAGAATTAAACTCTTCACACTCTTTCCTAACCTGCTATTTTTCAACCAAACATGCATCTCAGACATCCTTCCAAGTTAGTAAGCATAGCACTCAACCATTTTTAATCACAGCCTGGTAGATGATTATATTAGAAACCTTAAGTTTTTTGGTAAGCACCACTGATAACATATAAAAGAAAAAAGCACACCAAACGCAAATCACATTAGAGGAGGATATTTGTGACTAAAAATATTTGGGGCTCCCATCCCAGTAGAAGAAGAACTGTACTACCAACCAAGGGGAAAGGATGGAGAGAGCAAGCAGACATTTATTGTGAAAATGTACTGCCTCCTCCTCAGCGTATTTCAGGAGAAACTTCATGCTTATCTTCTGGCCTTCTTTTTTTTAGCGAGAGAGACAGGGACAGACAGACAGGAACAGAGAGAGATGAGAAGCATCAATTCTTCATTGTGGCACCTTAGTTGTTCATTGATTGCTTACTCATATGTGCCTTGACCAGGGGGTGGGGTAGGGGGGACTACAGCAGAGCAAGTGACCCTTTGCTCTTGCCAGTGACCTTGGGCTCAAGCCAGCAACCATGGGCTTCGAGCCAGCAACCTCTGGGCCCGAGCCAGCGACCATGGGGTCATATTTATGATCCCACTCTCAATTCAGCGACTACCTGCTCAAGCTGGATGAGCCCGCACTCAAGCCAGCAACCTTGGGATTTCGAACCTGGGTCTTCTACATTCCAGGTGGATGTTTTAACCGCTGCGCCACCACCTGGTCAGGCTCTTCTGGCATTCTTGGTCCACTACATAGCTTCTATCAATCAACAAATACATACTAAATTCTATTTGCAAAGCACTAGTTCTAGGTGCTTGAAGAATTCCTACCCCTAAAGAACTCATAGTGCAGTCGGGGACATAGCCTTTATATCCTCAAGATTATAAAAGTATAGAGCTGTGAAATATTTGCACCAAAAAAGTATTAAAAACCAGTAATATGTGTGAACAACATTCTTGTATTTAGTATGTGTGGTTTTAGCTATTGCCAAGTGACCTCCAAACTCCATGACTTTTTCAGTTCTTGGCAATTTTCTAAGGCACAAAATTGGCTTCACCATACTGAGGGGCTGCTTATTGGAAAGGATAGGTAAGAATCTAGGGAGGAAGTAGGGAAGAAGAAGGACACCCTAGGAAGGCTGAATGGTTGGTTATAAGCCAGGCATGTCAAGGGCTCCAGATGGGACTGCGTGGACGAGAAAGGCTGGGGCAGAGGATGGAAAGTGGGAGCACTTGGAGGTGAGTTGGGAATGAGAGCCAGGAGCCAGCTGCTTTAGGACCTTGCAGTGGATTAACATTGAAAGACTATGAGAAAGATCATGTTGGAATCAGTGTTTTCAGAAAATGTGACAGTGGCAGGTAGGGTGGCCCAGAATAATGGCCCATTAGAGATAGAATAAAAGGAAGCAGACTATAGCAGAAGTTCACGTGCGAGATGATAAAGGCCTGGAATAGGCTGATGGACAGGAGGGCAGCCCAGCCAGCCAAA
This sequence comes from Saccopteryx leptura, assembly GCF_036850995.1. Classification (NCBI taxonomy): domain Eukaryota; kingdom Metazoa; phylum Chordata; class Mammalia; order Chiroptera; family Emballonuridae; genus Saccopteryx; species Saccopteryx leptura. Next base: position 273,712,754 of record NC_089505.1, on the reverse strand, counting down.
GCGTTACCTCCTTGAGGTAGGAACTGTATGCCTTCACCTTGTACTACGCCACAAAAGGCTAAACACAAGGTGAAAGCCCCATATGCATTTGTGCTTTGAGATCGGAGAAGAAAACCAATGTGATTTGATGACAGATCCAGTATGTAGGCCATCCAGGGAGAGAGAGAAGTCATTCATTCAATTATTCACACAATTTTTTAAAAACTTTTATTTATTGATTTTAGCAAGAGAGGAAGAGTGAGAGAGAGAGAGACAGAAACATCAATCTGTTCCTGCATGTGCCCTAATGGAGGGGTCGAATCAGCAACCTTTGTGCTTCAGGACGATGCTAACCAACCGAGCTATCCAGCCAGGGCTATTCACACAATTCAATATTTTTTGCAAACCTAATTGGACTGGCCACTGAGAAGAACTGTAACAGTGAATTAGTCACAGGTGCTGCCCTCAAGCAGTTGACAATCTATTAAAAGCAGACTGCAACATGAGGCTCACATGGGCTGGGAGAGAAGGCAAAGGGAACTAGCCAAGGGAATAAGGGGCAGGCTTCATGCAGATCCCACAGGGAGAGCAACGTGACTGTGAGAGACATAAGAGAACCAGGCAGTCATTAAAGGCTTTGGAGAAATTTCAAGAGAAAGGAACCACATACCTAAAAGTATTGGTATGGGACTGTCCACATTAGGTTAAATGGAAAGAAAAGCATGACTACTTTACCCCTTCACAATAGTATGATCCCATTTTTATTAAAAATTATATAAATATCTAGCAAGATACACAACAGAATGTAACTCTGGGTTGTCATACTTTAGGTAACTTATTTTCATCCACATGCATTTCTGTATGGCGTGCATCCCCCGCCCCCGAGAACCTGCAGGATATTGTCAGCAGAAAAAACAGTGAAGGTATTTCCAGTTGCGTTTAAGGGAAGAGGCAGCCAATAGCTCACATGCTGCAGACAGTCACCCAGGGAAGAAGATGACTTGGGAGGAAAAGATAAACTTAATGACTAAGAGATTGCTGTGGTTTTCAGGAGCAGAGGGAGTAGAACCTAGGTGAAGCCTAGGATGTTGAGATTTTGCAAAGCATTTGTTAATGTTGGCCACTGCCTCTCTTTAGAACAATTAATCCTCTTTTCCTACAAACCAAATACATGAAATATTGCCAGATTGATTGGAACCTGTAATGATTGAAATATGAAAGAGGAGATGGGGTCCAAGGTTAGGTCTACACCTTGCTGGCCTGATTCCATGCCCTTGGGGTGCATTTTTCATAGATGCTAATGATCCATTTAAGCACCATAGACAAATACAATGCAACAGTGCTACCGTATTTTTCACTCTATAAGACGCACATTTCCCCCCCCCCCCAAAAGTGGAGGGGAAAATGCCCATGCATCTATGGAGCAAAAAATACGGTATTTTATTAACTATTTTAAAACACCATTTGGTTCAGAATATTTTTTTTTCTTATTTTCCTCCTTAAAACCCTAGGTGTGTCTTATGGTCAGGTGCATCTTATGGAGCAAAAAAATACAGTATTTAAAAAATCATTCATGACTGATCAAACCTCAGCTCACTTCATAATATCTCACCTTTCCATAACTCACTACAGAGTACAGTATGTCATTCGCTCCTCGTGATCCCTTGAGGCAGGTGGGGCTGAGATCATTATCTCCACTTTGTAAATGAGGAAATTAATTTAGAAAATGACTTGCCCATGGCAGAGGAAGTCTCCGAACAAATGGTGAACAGTTTAAGGTCTGATCAATAATGTTTAGCAAGCACTATAAATACCCCAGACTATAAGATGATACCTGTGACTAGTGTCACATAGCTCTCCTCTGGAATTCCTTAATAGCAATCATTATCAGATGATCATTAACAACAAATCACACCAATCTAAATCCTTGGACTGGTCGTAACTCACCTTAGGAATCCAGACCCCACAAGCACCCCAGCGATGCAGAGCAGAGCCACTACACTGTTGACCACATTTGGATTTTGGACCATTCCAAGTATCACGAGAGTTAGAAGTTCACCAATTAAGTGGGGGGGCAGAAGCGCAGCAGAGAAATATCCAAATCTGGCAAACTCGGGGTATAAGCCCAGGGTCCTAAAAACACATAAGGTCTTTAGTTTCTCTCCAGGGGTTATCATATAAGAAAAATACCACACTTGCCTTCTATTAATGGTGGTGACTGGTGGGGAAGGGCTTGCAGGGCAAGTCAAACTCCCCTTTGAAAGGCCTTTTGGGAACAGAGCCAACATTTCTATCTTTTATTACTGCCAGTGGTTTCTGTTGGCTCCAACTCACTGTGAGCCACCTTTTCCTTTTTACAGCTCCTTCAGCGCTCATAGGAAAATATTAACACTTAGACAACAGTCACAAGTAACTGCAATGAGTAGGGTGCTTGAACTCTCTGGGCTTCTCCATAAATAACCACGTTCTGCCCAGCCAGCACTGCTACTTGAGCTAGCTGGCCTAGGCCCTAATGCGAGAGCTCACCCAACCTGCTTCTCAGCCCCTCTCCCCCTGAACCTCATCCCTGTTCTGTGGGGGTTATTGATCCTGTGAAAACCCTTCACTGCTTTAACCTTCCATCAGATTAGGTGGCCCCCACTCCTACTCCATTCTACACTTGTTTGTTATTCTCCAACCCTTTCCATTCATTTGACCTTCATTTCCTTCTAAATAGCTTATATCCAGGCACCTTACTGCTTATATTACTTTCACCAAATAGCATCCCTCTAGTGATAGCATCAACAACCATTAGACATGGCTGCTCTTTCTTCCATTTGGAGAGTTAGTAAAAGGAGTTGTCATGTCTTATATCCACCCCACCCTACCACTCTCTTCAAGACCGTCTGTCCTTCCTCTTTCACATATCAGGAAGTTTGCTTATACCTGTAGTATTCTCTTATCCAATGCAATCCTCTGCGACTTTTAAGACATTCTCTCACCTTTAATGATTTTACAGTATCTGCCCAAGGGTCGTTTTTTCCACTCCTGGCCACTGTCATTATCCTCAAGGTCTTTAACCTTCTTGATGAGCCACCAACTCAATGCCTCCTAATTAGGTAATCTGGTCAATTCCAGGGGCTCCATCCACCTAATCTTGATTATTCAACATGTCTTGGACTTAAATGTTAGTTCCATGATTTCAGATTCTGAAAATGCCCTCTGTAATTATGGCCTCCCTACTATCTTCCATTTTTCCAAAGCCCTTACTGCCTCAGATCCTTGTCCCCTTCTGTTATTCTTTGCCTTACCAATCCCCACACCTGGGGACCCTTAGGGTTTCACTTAAGCAACTTAAGCTGTGTTGAAAAAGGCATAATGCCATACTAACTGGATCCCCTCTGCTACTCTGTCTCAGCTGACTCTAGATCCTGATTTTTCCTCATTGCTTACTGGGCATGTCCCATCATGGCTAATAAAAACATTTACTTTAAGGCCCTGGCTGCTTGGCTCAGTGGTAGAGCATCAGCCCAGTGTGTAGATGTCCCAGGCTCAATTCCCAGTCAGGGCACATAGGAGGAGTGGCCATCTGCTTCCCCACCCTCTTCTCTCTCTCTTTCTTTCCTGCAGCCATGGCTCAATTGGTTCGAGTGCATCGAACCTGGGCACTAAGGATGGCTCTGTGGAGCCTCTGACTCCAGTGCTAAAAATAACTTGGTTGTGAGCATGCCCCAGATAGGCAGTGGATCCTGGTCAGGGAGCATGTGGGAGCCTGTCTCTCTATCTCCCCTCTTCTCGCTTGGAAAAAGAAAAAATTTACTTTAAATAACCCACTCTCCCCAATCACAGAAGTTGCCAGTTCAATCCTTGGTCACAGCACATACAGGAACAGCTCAATGTTTCTCTCCTTGCCTCTAAAAAATAAAAAACTAAATAATAACCCCCTTCTCCCCAATTTCAAACTCCTCAGTGCTTGGCAGATGGATTCACCTCCCATTTTATGAATTTCTCACTATCTTTCTCTTCCCTACTTCTCTCTCTCTCCCCCCGCACCCCCCCAGCTTTGCCAAGCTTGATCCTATCTACCTTGACCCCATGTTATCCTGATCCTATCCTTACCTTGGTCTACTCCAGGGGTCCCCAAACTACAGCCCGTGGGCCACATGCGGCCCCCTGAGGCCATTTATCCGGCCCCGCCGCACTTCCGGAAGGGGCACCTCTTTCATTGGTGGTCAGTGAGAGGAGCACATTGACCATCTCATTAGCCAAAAGCAGGTCCATAGTTCCCATTGAAATACTGGTCAGTTTGTTGATTTAAATTTACTTGTTCTTTATTTTAAATATTGTATTTGTTCCTGGTTTTTTGTTGTTGTTTTTTTTACTTTAAAATAAGATATGTGCAGTGTGCATAGGGATTTGTTCATAGTTTTTTTTTATAGTCCGGCCCTCCAACGGTCTGAGGGACAGTGAACTGGCCCCCTGTGTAAAAAGTTTGGGGACCCCTGGTCTACTCTAAACTTCAGTTGTGAATTATCCATTTTTTCTATAACTTCATCTGTTCTCCATCTAATGGTCTTATTCACCATATCCTAAAGCACATTTCTTGAGCCTTATAATCACTTAAGCAATTTCCCCTCTTCATCCTACCCTGTACCTTCCAGGTTCTCCAACAGCCTCTGCCTCTTCCATCTCACTCCTCAGCCCGATAAGCCTGCCTTGTACCCCCACCACTCTACTGAAACTCCTTTCTGGGAAGATCACCAATTGCCCCCTGATCTTGTGCCTCATCTTCTTGAACCTCGGAAGTATTAAATGGGCTTACTGCACCTTCTTGAAACTCTCTCCTCCCTTGGCTTCTCTGATGCTGATGGATCTTGCTTCTTCTACCTGTCCGATCACCCCCCTGCCTCTGACATTGGATCACTTTCCTCTTCCCACACTGACTGGCGGATCCTCAGACTACTTCCTCCCTTTCTGACACTCTCCTATGGGATCCTTTTCCAACTCTTCACTCTTACTCCTCTTACTTTTTCTTTCCTCCAGCCTATCACCTGAACCTCGGATTGACATCTCCAACTGGATGTCCTACCCAGAGCATCCCAGGTGGGATGTGTTCAGAACCGAATCCAGTCTCTTTCCCAGCAAATCTGAGGAAGATGCTGCCACTTTCCACTTCTCTTAGGCTGAAAACTCAGGAATCACTAAGGCCTCCTACACCCTCAGCAAACATCCGATTTTACTCTCCCAGCCTCTCAAAGTGATCCCCTTTTTCTGTTGCCAGTGCTGCTCTCTTCATTAGGGCCTCTGCCTTTGTCACAGAGTGTTGCCAAGATCCCTTACCAGCCTGTCCAGCATCTCTGCCCTAACCCCAGTCTTCTGCCAAATGATGCCTGCCTCACCCTCCAGAGCCCACACGGATGGTTCCCAAAACTTCTCCTGTGCTGCATTATCAAATCCCCTTCAGCCCCTAGCCTGGCATTCAGCACCTCCCCGGCCGGGCTCCAAGGCTGGCCGTCACATTTTCCACCACTCCTTCCAGTCCTTCCCTGCCCACAGTGCAATTGGAACTCTCCTCAGGACAGGTCCTCTGTGTTTCTGCTTCTGAACCTGGTCCCCTGCTGCCCCTGCCCCTGGAATGCCCGTGTTCCCTCTTCCATCTGTTGAAATGCTGCTGTCCCTCAAGTTCTCCTCCATAAATCCTCCCAGAGCCCCTCTCCCCATCCGACCAAGTAGACTCTCAGTCTCATTTGTAATTAACTCGGCATAATGAATAATCTGTGTCTCAGCTTCCTTACCTACAGACAAGGGTAATTATAGTATCACCTTTATAGAATGGTTACCAGGATTACACTAAATAATGCCTGACATAGAGCAAGTGCTCAGTGTGTGTTAGCTATTATTATTATGGTTATTATTATTATATTCCTTAGCAGTATTTGTGCTTCCTTATAATACCAATCTCAAATTTTCTTAAAGTCCTTTGGAGATTTGCTTATATGTTCATAACCCATTATTTGAAACACTTCAGGGTCGGATGTGTTTTAGAATGTGTCCGTTGACAGAGTTTGGAAAGGTTTTACCCTGTACAGGGCATACCTGCTGCCGTGGGAGCTAGGACCCCACCTGTAGTCAAGCACATGAATATTTCCACTAAACAGGAGTGCTGGTGTGAGGAAAATACACAGAACCTCATGACTCTCTACCCTGGAGCTCTCCCTCTGCGTGTCCCTCTGGCTGTCTGGGACCACGGGAGGCCTGGCCCGGAAGGACTGAACCGCTGGGAACAGCCCCTTACCAGTAGCACACGCTGCTGAAAATCACGGTGGCAATGATGCTGAAGGGGAGGGCGTGCAGCACGTAGGCCAGCAGCATCTGCCACTTCTGGTACAGGCCGTCCTGGCTCTCCTGGTCACTGACAGCTCGCAGCACAGGAACTGGGCACAGAAGGCGGGTTGCAGAACAGTCGGTCACCACACAGCTGAGGGAGGGAAGGCTAACCCAAGCTGACCTTGAGGTCTGTGGGAGCGGGATGGTGAGGACCAGCTGAGGCTCTCAAGTTATTACAAGAGGGAACCTGCCGTCCATAGAGTTGTAATTACCCGCCACTCCAGAAATCTACACTCTACCTAAATTACAAGAGGGTTGCGAAAATTGTCATAATTTATTTCCTCCTCCCTAAAGTGGGGACAAGGGGCATCGCCAATTCGAGAATGTGCAAAAGGGGCATGCGTGAGTGGTGGGGGTCACTGTGTCCTCTCTTTGGGCAGGGTCTTGGCACAGAACATCAGGCAACTGGGCATTGCTTCTGGTTTCCCACTGAGTTTGAAAATTAGGTTCTGGCTGTCCTAAAATAGGCTCCAAAAAGAATGCAACAGCGCAAAGTTGGCCAGGTGTCTGGGCCCCCTGGACTGTGGATCTTGGTGGCTAAGACAGGATAGTAGGGACAATCTTTTGATAAACCTATCCATATCTTGCCCATCGGCACCTCAGAACTTCATGTATCTCTGGACCCTTAGAGAGCCTCAGAGAGACCCACTTGGTAAATTAATTCACACTAAGGATTAGGAGCTCAGTAGTTACCTTCTCCCAGAGAGAAAACCCAGAGAAGGCTGGGTTGAGCTCGAAGAAATACCCTGATAAGGGTGGAGTCTTCCAGGGTGCTGGGTGGAGACAGGGGTATTCAGGGAGAGGGAAGCCTCTCCTACCTCTGCCCTCAGGGCGCACCTCCTGGCCATGGTACTTACACAGGTTCACTGCGTTGAGCATGCCTGTGTACGGCATAGACCCCACAAACTGGTACAGGAGACCCAGGCGGTCCTGGACAGCACCTTTTAGCACATCGTTCTGGACCCGTAGAAGGAAGAAAATGACGAACAAACCCGTGATCAGATTCTGAACCAGACGCATAATCACTGCCAGCTTATTTCTCATTAAGTTTCTTGTCACTCTCCTGAAAGACAACCCTGTTTTAATTTCTTTTCTTTTATTGGTGGGTGTGGAAGCACCTACAATGGGGTGAGTCTCTTACCTCAAAAGAACACTCAGTTTGGAGAGAGCGCCAGGGGACTCTTTGGTTTTGAAAGGAACCAGAGGTAATGCTTTCAGCCGTTTTGTACTCTCAATACTCTCCAAGATTTTCTGATAAACTGCTGATTCTTTGTAGGCAGATTCAATCATCTGGACTCTCCTGTAGGTTTCCATTTCCCGTTCTTTGCTTTGGGTATCCACTGATGTCAGGTCCACTAAAATATTTTAACCCCAAAAAATAACCCATGAGTTTTTTAATGCACATATATACACAATGGCTAATAATACATGTTTCTTCGTTGGTTTAGGACTACTAGCTCTAATACCTCACCCCACCAGAATAATACCTGTTGTTAACGCCCACCTATAAAATCAGAATATTATAAAGCTACCACAAGGGCCACGAGAATCCCAATGAGGCTGTATTATAGGAGAATTCAGAAGCTCAGCTGATTTTTCTCTGACATACTAGGCATGTCCCAATTTAAAAGAGATTACCCCATCTCATTCTGATAGCTTATGGCAAGTTAACTGACCCAACCAAATTAATTTCATGAGGATTAAAACTACCAAAAAAAAAAAAAAAGCCAAAATAAAATGCACTAGTGCTGGAGTCATCTGGGCGCATAGCTGAGATGATGAGGTTCAAAAACCAGTTATGATGATGAGGACTATGAATGATAAACTTACTATAAAAATCAAATGGGTTTGAATGTTCAGGACAAGGGTAACCGCAGCCATTGAAGAACTCAAGCATTTCCACCGGTGTCCCACAGAAAACCAGCTCTCCATAGCTCAGAATGGCGATTTTGTCGAAGAGCTGATTGGACAACAGACAGAATTACTGTGTAATCAAGTCACCACACCCTCATGGAGAAAAGTTTCCAAGCAGTCCTTTGATGACCTCAGCCATGCATCAGTATTCTTACTGCACCCACTGGAGACACTCAAAGTGCACCCCCGTTCTTTTCAGCGTGGGGTGCCACTGAGCACCCAGCCTGTGCCCAGCATTTCATCTGAGCACAAGTGACAGCTGTGGCCCTGGGTTTGAGTTCCAGCCGTGCCACTGACTGAGTCACCTGGGACAAAAATATACCTTTAAAAACCTGATTCTCATCTATAAAAGGCAAATAATATAAATACAATAGTTCCCTAAAAGGATCCTGGGAGGGTAAAGTGAGATTTTTTGGAATTAAACTGTATGATTTAGTGAAAAAACATGGTGTTTGAAGCCAACAGGACTTCCAGTTCACAGCTGCTTTTTACCTGTGTGATTGTGGTTCGATTTGGTATCACTCCTAAGTCTTGCTCTTCTCTGTCAAGTGCAAGTACTGATACGTACCTCACAGGACGGTTGTGTAGATGGAATGAGCTGGTGCACAGGAAGGAGGTGCTGCAGGAAGTGAGTTTCCATCCTTTGCCCTGCCCATATCAGGAGCCACTGGCTCCAACAGCTGGTTGGCCAGTACCAACTAATCCCCACCCTGTGATCCGCAGCTCCATGTTCACATGTGCCACCCTTGACGAGTTGAGCGGGAACAAGAGCTCTCCGCCCCTCACCTGGAAGAGCTCAGAGCGGGGCTGGTGGATGGTGAGGATCACGATGCGGTCCCTGCGAGCCAGCCGGGCGAGGAGGATGACGATCTGATTTGCAGTCATGCAGTCCAGGCCCGTTGTTGGCTCATCAAACAGCATGACCGCTGCCGGCAAAGAAGGGGCAGACTTGGGAGTCACTCAGAATTTTGAACAGTTCCTAATTTGAGCTGTTTTACCCCATCCAGAACAGCGCACAGTGAGAAGTACCTGCATCTAAGCTGTCTTTCAGCCTGAATGCAGGAGAAAGAACCTGACCTGGCAGGACCCCCCTCCTGCCAGGATCAGACTTGATCCTTAAGGGAACAGGGCAGCAACCAGATCAGGCCTCTCACACGGTACTATGGAAAAGGGACTTGTTCTTTCTATTCAGGGGACCCTGGGAGAACAGGGCTGGCAGGCTGGACCATATTGATTTTCAAAGGCTGAGGGGAGACTGGATAAAAAGACACAACCTCATTTCATGTCTAGCGCTTCCTATCGCTAATGAGGTCTTTGGCACTGCAGAAAAAACAAGTTCGAAGTGGGCAGGTGTTTGGGTTTCTCATAGGATTTAACTGTAGTTTAGTTCTACCGCAAAAGTGGCAAGGGCTCTTAGAGCATCTCTCTTATTTGCCTTCTAGTGACCAAGCACCATCTGGAGACCAGGCAGCCTTGGTCTCCCCCAGTGAGAAAAAGATGTCCAGAGGTAATACATCCTCTTCCAGGTGCAGAGCGGTGAGGTTTCCCCAGGTGGTGGGAAGAAGAACCAAACCAGGCCGGGAAGCCGGATTCTACCCATCTTGATAACCCCCCCACACACCTAATCACTTTTAATTGTATCACTCACAGTCCTACTTTAATTGCTGCCATTTCATAAATACTTCTAGTCACCACAAAGTCCATGGCTTTTTACAGCAGACACAGTGGCACAGCTCCTCTAAGAAGCGAGGATGCAAAGGGTAGGGCCCCAGATTCATGGAAGACCCTAATTGAACATCAAAACACAAAGGAGTGCTTCTGAGTCCAAGAGCTGTTTGGTACTTGGATGGTAGCAGAGTGTCAGGAACTACATAGTACTTTCAAGAAAATTGGGCATCCAGTTTGAAAAACCTCAGTGAAAATCTCTTTCCAGATGGAAACTGTGAAGAAAAGGCCTAATGCATCGGCAGACATGTGGAAGATGCCCAGGCAGCAGCTAATGGCAGGGCTGGGTTCCACTTACTGGGATCCTGCAGGAGCTGGGCTGCAATGGAGACCCGGCGCCGCTCGCCATTGGAAATTCCCCCAAAGTTGTAGTTGCCAATCAGTTGGTCTGCCACATGGCTCAGACTCAGCTCCGCCATGACTGCTTCCACCTGTAGGAGACAGCAAGCCCAGGCCGGTCGGTGACTGCAGGGCAGCCGTTCCACTGCACAGCCTGGGGGTGGCCTCGGAGAGGCAACACACTTCCCTGGAGTGTTCAGGCCACCTTCAGACTCACCAAACCTGGGGAAGGCATGCCTATTACAACAGAATCCAATCGGTTCTAACCACAACATAATACATAATACAGTGTGTCCCTAAAGTCATGGTGCACTTTTGACCGGTCACAGGAAAGCAACAAAAGACGATAGAAATGTGAAATCTGCACCAAATAAAAGGAAAACCCTCCCAGTTTCATACCTATTCAGTGCAGTTTGATGTGGGCTCACACACAGATTTTTTAGGGCTCCTTAGGTAGCTATCCCGTATAGCCTCTACAGACTCGTCACTGACTGATGGCCTACCAGAACAGGGTTTCTCCACCAAACTGCTGGTTTCCTTCAACTGCTTATCCCACCCAGTAATGTTATTCCTATGTGGTGGCGCTTCGTTATAAATGCGCCGATATTCACATTGCACTTTGGTCACGGATTAGAGTTTAGAGAGCCACAGAACACATTGAACATTCCTCTGTACCGTCCACATCTCGACTGGCATGGCCGTGGGCTGCTCCGCTGTATACACGGTGTTACATCATCATCTGCGCATGCGCACATGCTGCCACATCATCCTACAGAAACTGGGAGGGTTTTCCTTTTATTTGGTGCAGATTTCACATTTCTATCGTCTTTTGTTTTTGTTTTTGTTGTTGTTGTTGTTGTTTTTCTCATTTTTCCAAAGCTGGAAATGGGGAGGCAGTCAGACAAACTTCTGCATGTGCCTGACCAGGATCCACCCGGCATGCCCACCAGGGGGCAATGCTCTGCCCATCTGGGGCGTCGCTCTGTTGCGTCCAGAGCCACTCTAGCGCCTGAGGCAGAGGCCACAGAGCCACCCCCAGCGCCCGGGCCATCTTTGCTCCAATGGAGCCTCGCAGCGGGAGGGGAAGAGAGAGACAGAGAGGAAGGAGAGGGGGAGGGGTGGAGAAGCAGATGGGCGCTTCTCCTGTGTGCCCTGGCCGGGAATCGAACCCGGGACTCCTGCACGCCAGGCCGACGCTCTACTGCTGAGCCAACTGGCCAGGGCTTTCCTGTGACCAGTCAAAAGTGCACCGTGACTTTACGGACACACTGTACATACAGCTGATTAAAATAAATAATATGCATTCTGTTAAAAAGTCCGTAGAGCAACAAACACTGCTCCCATTTGCTTCCAGGAAACGGTGGAAACGTCACTAGACTCCTATTTTCAGATAGGACACTCCATTCAACCCACACAGAAAAACTCCCAAAGACATAATGGCAATATAGCTTGATTTTTTTTAATATTTGGTTTTTGAAACTTTATTAGAATAAGTGTTTTATATGTTTTTTAAAAATCCAATTTGGTTTGAAATAAACCTGATTTCTTTCATGTAATTGTAACCCAAAGAAGTCCTAGAGTCCTCTGTGGTCTAATCTCAGTGTGATTTTGCATCAAAGAAATATAATCCTGCTATGAAGAGTAATTCAAAGTAATGCCAATCTTTCCTTGAATCTCTTTAAGGACTTTAAAGGGAACCCTGTTTATAACCTACAGCCATACTTCTTAAAATTTTTTCTCCCCCAATTCTCCTTCCTCTACTTATCTTTACCCTGCTCCCTGAAACTTCTCCTTACTCTTCATTCTCAACTCCCTACAACAACTAAAAGAATTCCTTACCCTTTAATCAAGAGGGTTGATCTTTTCCCCCTCCCTCTGCTTCTTTCCTCCGTGTCCTTCTTTCCTTCCTCAGCTCATCCCCTCTCCAGAGACCCTTAAGAGATCTCTGTTTCTGTCCCTTCCCTTACCTATACCCCCACCTGCAGAAGGTCCTGGGCAAAGCAGAGAGAAAGGGACTGAGAACAGTGATATCTATGGTAATGAGTTTCGTCCCCATATACCTCTGATAAGATTGTGTTAATTTTAAAATGAAAAAAAAAAAAATCACTACATGAAAAAAAATAAATAACAAAACAAACTATTAGATTGGAGCAAAGGGAATGATTCACAGAACAGTGTTCCAGAGAACACAGGGGGTGGAGTCAACAGCATAGTTGGAGCTCTGACCAAAAGGACACATCTAAACAGATACAAAGCAGCAACAAGGAGGTTAAACATGCATAAATAAACCAGTGTGATTCATTGTGCAAAAATGACAGGGTCTCCTCCTGTCATCAGTGTAAAAAGATCCTGGAACTGAGCTCTCTCGCACTGGCCAGGTTTATGCACTCACCAGCCAGGGCAGATTCCTGAGCCTCCCTTTCATCTGCTCCGCAAACAGCAAGAATGGAGTAAAGCTTGCCCCTCCTGGCTTGGAAGGGGTGGATGGATAAGAGGAGACATCAATTGTAGATGTCTCTCACCCTGGCAAGAAGTTTATCCCATGTTTTGCAAACACTACTGGGAATGAAATTCAGAGTCTCAGAAGGGGTCGTTGGGACAATGTGGACCCACTGGGATCACCAACCTTCTCTATACTACTTTCTTGGAAGCCGATTTATTTGCCAGACATCCAGGAGAGGTGCATTTTTTTTTTTTTTTTTCTGAAGCTGGAAACGGGGAGAGACAGTCAGACAGACTCCCGCATGCGCCCGACCAATCCACCCGGCACGCCCACCAGGGGCGACGCTCTGCCCCTCCGGGGCGTCGCTCTTGCCACAACCAGAGCCACTCTAGCGCCTGGGGCAGCGGCCAAGGAGCCATCCCCAGCGCCCGGGCCATCTTTGCTCCAATGGAGCCTTGGCTGCGGGAGGGGAAGAGAGAGACAGAGAGGAAGGGGGGGGGGTGGAGAAGCAAATGGGCGCTTCTCCTATGTGCCCTGGCCGGGAATCGAACCCGGGTCCCCCGCACGCCAGGCCGACGCTCTACCGCTGAGCCAACCGGCCAGGGCCGAGGTGCATTATTATTCTGTGTATTATAGAGGAGAAAACGGATCCTCAGAAAGTCCATAACTTCCCCAAAGTCACACCATTTGCAAACAGCAGACATGGGATTGACAGCAGGACTACCTGCAGTTCTCTTAAGTGGTCCATGAAGCACAAGGTTCAGCCAAGAGCCCAGCAGACACAGCCTGCCCGTGTCAACCATGGCTTATGTTTAGGCTCCTCAGGGGACTGAAGCAGATCTTCTGTGCTTGGTCCTCAGTGATCACCAGCACTTCTTTCTCACTAAATTACTTTGCGGGATTTTACACCCTGTGGACTAGATTTGCTCAGAAAGTACTCTCAAGCAGGAAGAACTACGCAGGACATTTAGGGTCTACAGGGGGAGGGACCATTCACCAGGAGGCAAATTTGCTTTGAATGATATCAAGGTATCCATGAATTTTTCTGAATATTTATGCAAACGTGCATTTCCTAGGGAGAGAGCTCAGTAACTTCCTCAGGTTCTCTCAATGGGGTATGTGACATAATGGACCACTAATTCAGAAGAATCCGTTTATGACTGCATTTCTCCCACCCAAACGGCAATGGGGTCTTCTCCTAAACATTTTAGAGAGATACATACAGAAGCAAGCAGAGAGAAAGCCTGCAGAGGGGCTCACCTGTCACTCACCGTCCGAGCTGCTAAATCATGTGAATGTGCCTGTGCCGCTGTGGGCTGGAGGCTGACCTCTGTCTTCTCAGACCACAGTGGGCTCAGGAGACCTCGGGGGCTCAGGGAGCATGATGGAGATAGAGGGCCTAGGGTCAAGTCCCAGCTCTGCTGGTCCCAGTTTCTGGTCTAAATCTCCTTGGGTGTCAGCAGATAATGCCTCCATCCCAGGATTGGTGCCAGAAACGAGATACCATGTGTGAACAAGGCCTGATTGACCCCAGCCAGATAGGACAGCCCAGAACTTAATCCAGTAGAACAGCAAGAACCTTATGATGCCTTGTGAGCACTCCCTGGTGACCTTCAGGGAGGAAACAGGCTTAGGCATCGCTCTGTGAGGCTGATGGACCTTCTTGAGGGCTGGGGCATTGCTGGGCGCCTCCAGAGTGAAGACTGCACTGCAGAGCTGTCTAGGACTCTCAGACAGATCTGCTTCCACACTCCAAGCCCTGTCTGAGAGTCCAGTGCAGGGACAAGATGAGCACATCCCTGGGGACAGGCTTGGGAGTGCCTGATAAAAATGGAGTAACTGGCTGTTCCCATAGCTGAGATGGAAGATTCCCTCAGAGCCTCAGTAGCATCAAAGAGCTTGAACTGCCCATGTCATTTGTGTGCCTGGGGGAACCCCACTGAGGCCTCAGGGTGGTGAGGCCTCTGAGGCAGATGTCACCGGTCCTCTGGCTGCTCTGAGGGCCCATGTTTTCAGGGCACTGTGCCAGCTTTGCACGCTCATCCCCGGTTCCCTGTGCACTCTGGTACAGGCCTTCACAGTCCAGACCAAAATGAGGCCACATTACCAGGTGTAAAGCCAGAAGCCACGGCCAGGGCCACCATCACAGCAGCCTTCTGGCCCATGCAGGTTCGCATTGGATTCGGACAGTCCGTAAAGAAACAACGGAGCCAAAAGCAGATGGGCTGTCATCTTTAATTCTAGCTTGCACCTGGCGGGCAAGTAAAAAATACACACTGGGCTCCAAAACCCAGTCACATTCAGTGCTCACAAAGCTACTGATTTATCCGAGTTTTCTAGAATCAAAGGTTTCTAGCTCACCAGACTTATTCACCTCTGTTCCCCATCAACTTCCTTTTCCCTGCACAAACTCTGCACAAACTGGCTTCTCACTCAACACTCCGCCATCTTGGCTGCCTCTCCTGGCCTCCTCCACGTGGCCTTTCTTTGCTCTCTCCTCTCTGCTCTCCTCTCTAATGATAATCTCAGGAACCAAGAGCCCAAACTCCTGCTCCGTCCCTATTTTATAGTGTAGAAATACAAACACTTAATCCAATATACAAAATAGGGAAGTCTCTAATACAAAGTCACTTTCTGAGGCATGATTGGATTGTACCACCCCACATCAAAGAGGGTAGGAAAGGCTTAATTCCAAAACCAAGCCCCAGGCTACAAGGATTCTGCCTGCCTTTAGCCCACCCCAACACACATTAATATCACCTGGGCGACGGCCTCCTCGTGTTATCTTTAACAAAGTGAGCATAATACATTTTACCTGCCCAACACCAGGCAAGGTCCATGTGGCTATTTCCAAACTGAGTGCATTGACAGAAACAATTTAGAATGTAGATAAAGGTGACAATTCAATAGTTCCTTCCTTCATTGCCTTAATCCAGTTCAGATGAGGCACATTCAAGATGTCTCAGAGAAAGCTGAGGAAAATCTCAACAGGGCTGCAGGGCCAAGAGCAGCAGGGAATTGAACCATATCTGCGCAGACATGGTGCCGTTAGAGGACAGCACCGTCTGCACGCAGAGTTTCAATATCTTAGTAGCCACATTTTAGAAAGGAAAAAGAAGCAGGTGAAATTAATTTTAACATATAATTTGACCGAATACTGACAAAATATTATCATTTCAACCTATAATCAACATTTTTTAAATTGCTGAGATATTTCACATTCTGTTTTCAGGCTGTTTTTAAAACCTGGCGTGTATTGTACAGGCACCGCACACCTCAGTTAGGACTGGTCACATTTCACGTGCTCAAAGCCACATGTGACTAGTGGCTGCCTCCCTAGCCAATCACTACTGTAAAGGAGCAAAGAGTGAAAGGGACGAATGGGCGGGCAAGTGGAAGGAAAAGAGAGCGCGAAGCCGCTGGGGGGCAGTGAGCTCCTGGGTGCCGGGGCTCGGGGCTTAGCAGACCCTGTGAGGACGAGCAGTACCCACCTTCTTCCGGATGAAGCCCTGGGAGCCCCCGCGCACGGCCAGCAGCGCCGTGTAGCCCAGCGTCTCGCGCACCGTGAGGCTGCTCAGCAGAGTGTCGCTCTGGGGGAGAGGGGGGCATCAGTGTCGCCCCAGACTCCGCTGCAGCGGGCTGGGGCCGGGGACGCGCCCACCTGCAGGACGTAGGAGAAGCAGTCCTGGAACTGGTCCCTGCGCAGCGCCCGGCCGTTCACAATCACCTCCCCGAGCAGGGTCCCTGTGCGCCGCAGCCTCCCCGACATGGCGTCCAGGAGCGTGGTCTTCCCGGAGCCTGGTGGGCAAGGAGAGAAGGCCCTGGAGGAAATCCGTCCATGAGCCTTCGCAGGAACTTCCCAAGACACTCGATGGACCAGTCAGGGGTCCAGCCCTGACTTGTTCTCTCTTTAGTCTCGTGGGTCAAACTCTTGTGGCACGATTGAGTCTTTCCTTGTTCCCTGAGAGAGAGGAGGCACAAGCCATTTCCCTCCTTCTGGTCAGGACTAGAGGAGCTTTGTCTGCCTGTTTATTCGCTTTGAAAGCTGTTTCCCATTGAAAAAGACAACATAGGATGAAAATAAAAGGAAAACCAGGGCTCTTAGAAACACTTGGTCCTAGGACATCTGAATTTCTTTTTATGTTCCCCTGGGATCATCTGATGGTTCTTGAAAGTGGGGGACACTGCCCCCAACCCTTCTAATCAAGTGTGGTCTGGGGACCGCCCGCAGCATCACCTGAGAGCTGTCAGAAGTGCAGAGCCTCTGCCCCGCCCACATATTAGAGTTGGGAAAGCAGGAGCTTAGCCGGTCCTTTAGTAAAGCCACGCTGGCCTCGGCCCCTCCGGCGCTGACAGCCTTGGGCATCCCCCAACTGGTTGTCGCCAGGAGCTTTCTGGCAAAGGAGCAATAGTGAATGAACTGCCTGAATGCCACGGTTTGTGCAAAACCAAAGAGAGAACATCATTTGTTCAAATACTGTAAAGAAACTGCTTTTTGCTAGGGGGTAGGGGGTGGGGACAAAGATAAGGAAGCCACATCCCCTTAACAGTTGTCTTCTTATCTACCCCAGGACTGACAAAGCTCGGAATCAGCCCCAGCGTGCTCCTGTAGAGGTCAGTGCAGGGGAGAGAGCAGAGTGATGGTATAGAAATGTGACTTCACTGGGGTTGTCTCGCAAAATGTGCCCTGTAATTTCCCCAGTCACCATGATAGGCCTCGTATGAGCTTCTCTCACCAGAAGCCTCCCTGGCCTTAGGTTTCTGGGATCCAACCTCAGCTCTGACAGAAGCTCCCAGTATCCAGTAGCCTGGATGCCAGTCCCGTCACTACATCAAAACTGGCCTCCCTGAGGTCATCAAGGCTACTTCCTTGTTGCCGAATACAGTGGGCATTTTCCTGTGTGTCCTTTGACCTCTCGGCATCATCCCACAGTGTTACTTGTCCTTTTCTGCAGATCTCTCCCTCCTTTGGGTCTAATGTCACTTCATCCTGTTGGTGTAATCCTGCTGGCCGGGCTGCTCCTTCCCAGCCTCCTGCAGGTGACACTCAGGGGTCTCTCCTGGGCTCCTGCTTTTGTCATGTCACACATCTCACTGGGCAACAGTCAGCACCGACGTACAGGCCAGCATGTCAATTTCCAGCCCTGCTCAAGCCGTCAGCTGACGACTGCGCCCCAGCTGACTCCTGACTACAGCCGCATGTGAGACCCTGGACGCAACTCTTCAACTAAGTCACTTCCAAATTTCTGACTCATTTAAAACTGTAAGACAATGAGTGATTTTTATTGTCTTAAACCTCTTAGTTCAGGGATACTCTTTTTTTTTTAACATGGAAATAGGTAATTAATGCAGTCTGTTTTGAATATGTGTCAAATATTTGTTAACTCATTACTGAAGGTACCAACAGGATGAGAAAGCTCATTTGTATACACTATGTATAGTCAAGGGAGAGTAGAAAGTAGGAATAAGTTGCAAAGTTAGACACAAAAATGGTTAATGCCATAGGATATGATACCAAGGACAAATTGGACTTTATAAAAATTAAACAGTTTTTGTGCATCGAAAGACAATATCCTTAGTGTAAAAAGGCAATTCACAGAATGGGAGAAAATATTTGCAAATTATATACCTGATAAGGGATTAATATCCAGAATATAGAGAGAGCTTCTAAATCTAAAACTCAACAACAAAAAACAAACAACCTAATTCAAGATTAGGCAAAGGATTTAAATAGATACCTGCACCCCCAAAAGATATATAAATGGCCAAAAAGCATATGAAAAAATGTTCAACATCACTAATCATTAGGGAACTGCAGTCAAAACTACCATGAGATAACCACCTCGTGCTCATTAGGATGGCTACTACAAAACAAAACAAAAACACCCAGAAAATAAGTGTTGGTAAGGATGGGAGAATAGGAACCCTTGTGCATTGTTGATGGAAATATAAAATGGTACAAACACTGTGGAACACAGCATAGCAGATCTTTAAAAAATTAAAAATAGAATTACTGTATGATCTAACAGTTCCATTTCTGCTTATGTACCCAAAGAATTGAAAGGGTTTCAAAGAGATATTTGAACACTCATGTTCATAGTATGATTCACTACAGGTAAAAAGTAAGAGAAACCCAGGTATCCATTAATGGATGAACAGATAAGCAAAATATGAGATATACACAAATACATACACAATGGAATAGTATTTGGCCTTAAACAGGAAGGAAATTCTCCACTATGCTACAACATGGATGAACCTGAGGACATTATGGTAAGTGAAATAAGCCAGTCACAAAAAGACAAATATTGTATAATTTCACTTATCTGAAGTAGTCAAAATCAGAAAGATATGTGCATTTTACTACAATAAAAAAAGAAAACAGAAACAAAAAAGTTGTCTGACCAGGCAGTGGCACAGTGGATAGAGCGTCGAACTGGAATGCTGAGGACCCAGGTTCGAGACCCCGTGGTGCCAGCTTGAACGTGGGCTCATCTGGTTTGAGCAAAAAGCTCATCAACTTGGACCCAATGTTGCTGGCTCGAGCAAGGGGTAACTCGGTCTGCTGAAGGCCCACAGTCAAGGCACATATGAGAAAGCAGTCAATGAACAACTAAGGTGTTGCAATGCGCAACGGAAAACTAATGATTGATGCTTCTCATCTCTCTGTTCCTGTCTGTCTGTCCCTGTCTATCCCTCTCTCTGACTCTCTCTCTGTCTCTGTTAAAAAAAAAAAAAAAAGTTAATGCTGTACAGGGCAATAAATCCATGACTTTGGGGTTATGTTGCCTAAAAGGACAGAAATCATTTGTAACTAAATAGTCTTCTGTGAGAGAACACATAGCACAGAGTCTGGGTTCTAATCGATAGCGAATAATCAGTGAAATAAAGTGACCTTTCCCTGGAGCGCTTGGTGACCCTAGGCAAATTTGTACTCAATCATTCTTTAGTGAGACTTTGAACACCTAAGTCATCTTTTGCCTCACTAATAATGATTTGGTAAGCAATGCTGCTTTAGATAAGACACCAATGAAATCATGTCATTTTTTGAAACTCTAAGAGGAATTCATAAAATTGATTCATTTGCTTACTTATTGCTTCAACAAATATTTATTAAGCACTACTATGTGGCCAACCCTGTTCTAGTTGTTAAAGATAAAGCAGGAAAGAGAGAGAGAGAGAGAAATCTCCCACTCTTATAAAATTTGCAGTCTACTGTGAATTCATGTTCAGTGTAAAAGGATGGACATTGTCATAAAACTATGATTAGGTATCGTGAGAAACCAGTCCATAAACCCCCAGATCAGGAACCCCTGATCATCTTTCATCTTTCACTGTCCTGCTGAAACGTGCATGAAACAGGACATTGCCTGTGGGACACACTTCTGAGAAGGTGGTCCAATTCCTTGTGCTACATGCTACCTTTTTAAAACAATTACTATTGATTTTCAGGGAGAGGAAGGGGGGAGACAGAAACATTGATTTGCTGTTCCACTTAATCATGCCATCATTGATTGATTCTTGTATGTGCCCTGACCAGGTATTGAACCCACAACTTTGGCATATTGGGCAAAGCTTGGCATATTGGGCAAAAACTTTGACATTCTAACTAACTGAGCTACCCAGCCAGGGCCTGTGCCACTCTTTTTTATCCTATACAAGGAAGGCAAGAAGTGTCAAATTATTATAGGAATAATTCAGCTTTTGTTCTTTTTAAGGAAGTGTTATAATTATTCAAGGAAAAGTTAGAATACTTTCTTATTATGATATATAAATATCGTTAGAAATGGTTAAAATTGGAAATAGAAACAGACAGGAAATCTCAGGAAAGTGGAAGTCTTAGTAAATTTCTTCTCATTTAAGCTTTTTAAAATTAAATTTATTGGTGACATTGGTTAACGGGATGATGTAGATTTCAAGTGTACACTTCTATGAAGCCCAATCATCTTCTATCACCATATATTTAGCTCCCTTTATTACCCCCTTACCCCCTTCCCTCTGGTAACCACCATACTGTTGTCTGTGTCTATGAGTTTCAGTTTTATATTCCACATATGAGTGGAATCATATGGGTCTTAGCTTTTTCTAACTGACTTATTTCACTTAGCATAATATTCTCAAGGCCCATCCGTGTTGTTGAAAATGGCAGTATTTCATCTTTTTTATGACTGAATAGTATTCTCTAGTATATATGTACCACATCTCCTTATCTAGTCCTCTATTAATGAACACTTTGGTTTTCTCTATGTCTTGACCACCGTGAATAATGCTGGAATGAACATGCATATATCTTTGCAAATAAATGTTTTCAATTTTTCAGGTAGATACCCAGAGAGGGATTGCTGGTTCATGGTTACTCTATTCTTAATTTTTTGAGGAAACTGCCATACTGTTTTTCATAACAGCTGTACCAGTTTACATTCTCACAAGCAACAAATGAGGGTCCCTTTATCTCCACAGCCTCTCCAACACTTGTTATTACCTGTCTTGTTGACAATAGCCATTCTAACAGGTGTGAGGTGGTATCTCATTGTAGTTTTGATTTGCATTTCTCTGATTGCTAGTGAAGTTGAGCATCTTTTCAGGTATCTGTTCGCCATTTATATGTCTTCTTGCGGGAGGTGTCTGTTCAGGTCATCTCCCCATTTTTTTTTCTGAAGTGAGAAGTGGGGAGGCAGAGAAACAGACTCCCGCATATGCCCTACTGGGATCCACCTGGCACGCCTACCAGGGGGCGATGCTCAGCCCATCTGGGCCATTGCTCCCTTGCAATAGGAGCCATTCTAGCGCCTGAGGCAGAGGCCATGGAGCCATCCTCAGCACTTGGACCAACTTTGCTCTACTGGAGCCTTGGCTGCAGGAGGGGAAGAGAGAGACAGAGAGAAAGTAGAAGGGGAGGGGTGGAGAAGCAAATGATCTCTTCCCCTGTGTGCCCTGGTAGGGAACCAAAACCAGGACTTCCTTCCACACGGCAGGCTGATGCTCTACTGCTGAGCTAGCTGGCCAGGGCCATGCCCCCACTTTTTAATTGGAGTTTTTGTTTGGTGTTGAGCTGTATGTGTTCTTTATATATTTTAGATATCAACCCCTTGTCAGAACTGTTGTTTGCTAATATTATCTCCCATTTGGTGGGTTGCCTTTTTGTTTTGTTGGTTTCTTTTCCTGTACATAATCTTCTTTTTTTTTTTTTTTTTTATTTTTCTGAAGTTGGAAACGGGACGGCAGTCAGACAGACTCCCGCATGCGCCCATCCGGGATCCACCCAGCACGCCCATCAGGGGGCGATGCTCTGCCCATCTGGGGTGTCGCTCCACTGCAACCAGAGCCACTCTAGCGCCTGAGGCAGAGGCCATGGAGCCATCCCCAGCGCCCGGGCCAACTTTGCTCCAATGGAGCCTTGGCTGCGGGAGGGGAAGAGAGAGACAGAGAGGAAGGAGAGAGGGAGGGGTGGAGAAGCAGATGGGCGCTTCTTCTGTGTTCCCTGGCCAGGAATCGAACCCGGGACTCCTGCACGCCAGGCCGACGCTCTACCACTGAGCCAACCGGCCAGGGCTACTCTTCTTATTTTATATAGTCCCATTATTTTTGCCTCTACTTCCCTTGCCTTTGGGGTCAAATTGATAAAATGTTCTCTAAAACCAACGTCTATAAGTTTAGTACCATATTTTCTTATATGTAATTTATTGTTTCAGATTTTATATTTAGGTCTTTGATCCATTTTGAATTAATTTTTGTACATGGAATAAGGTGTAATATCTAGTTTCATTCTTTTGCATCTGGCTAATTTTCTCAGCACCATTTGCTTTTCATTTAATCTTAACATTGCCATTGTCATCCAGTTGTCCACCTGCTGTAGGCAAGGGAGTGGCTACGGATTTAACTCCTCAGATTGAAAGAGGCTGACCACATTTAACTTAGTCACCTACTTTCATAACCCATCTCTATTAAAGACAGTAATGCAAGTGAAGAGTCAGGACATGTCGACAATTGGCAAGCAGGAACTCAAACAAGAGGCTCCTCTCAGAAGCCAGTTTGTCAGTATCTTTCAACCCTAAAATGTGCAGGATAGTAGTGTAGCGGATGCTGTGGTGTGTCCCACAGGTCTCCTCCTAGGGCCAATGCACCCATCCTGCAGCTGCTGGGGATTCACAGCTGTGACCCTCACAGGGCATTGCCTTCAGGGCACAGACGCAGCCACAAGGTGCTGCGTCTCTAGAGGCTACACCATCAGGACAATGACTGGCTGATGCAGGGACCCAAACACAGC
The DNA here is from genome assembly GCF_036850995.1 of Saccopteryx leptura. Taxonomy (NCBI): domain Eukaryota; kingdom Metazoa; phylum Chordata; class Mammalia; order Chiroptera; family Emballonuridae; genus Saccopteryx; species Saccopteryx leptura. The sequence goes on along the minus strand of NC_089505.1, from coordinate 273,689,721 downwards.
CACTATTCAGGTGCAAGTGCAATTATCCGGAAAGAAAAGAAGGATGAGCTGGGGAATGGGCGCAGAGATAGTCTCAGTGAAATCTGTAATATTCAATTCATTTAAAAAAAGGATCTGAAGCAAATATGGTATGTTATAAAACCAGATTAAGTTAGAACATGAACATCCTCTTATTCTCTATTATTGCCTGTATGTTTGAAATATTCATGGTTAAAAAGGACCAATGAAGATGGGGAATAAATGGGCATCTCTGTGCTCATTATATTCCTTTTCCTGTCTCTAGACAGGGTACAGATCAGTGAAATTGTGTTTATAGAGCAGCCCTATATGCCAGGCTCTATGCTAGGAACTTTGCTTATTTTGAAAATGGAATAATTTACTTGTTAGGCTTTATTCTTTTTTAAGGATCTTTCTAAAGATTTCACATTGGTACCAGTTTCAATTCACAGTCAGGCATGTCATTAGATTTTATTTAATATTAAACTTGTTACAAACTTCTTGCTACAACTTAAACCTGTTTCCTCAATGTGGTGTTGAAATTAAGCCATACAGCCTTTTCTGAATCCTCACTGAGAATTTAGAGCACTCCTCCTCAAGCTTACCTGAGCTCCCCAAGATGCACATGATCTGCCCGCTCTCGACGTACAAGGAGACATCTTTGAGGATCTGCCTGTTCCACTGCTGCCGACGAGATGCAATGTCCCACCAGGGCCCGACGCGGTGGCTTGAAAGCAAACCCCAAGAGGAAGAGGCAGAGTGGGATCTTGGAAGGGGCCACACATTTGTCCCCCAGCACTGATACCAGCTCTGCTCCAGCCCAGTTGTCTCTGGACAAGTTCCTAAGTGTGTTTTAGTCTCAGTGTCCTTCCCTGTAGACCCTGGCAAGTAGTGACCAAAGATCACCTCTGTGAAACATCTGCCCGGCAGCTGCCCTGCATGCCGGCTCTCTCCGGCTGGCTGGGAGACAGCAAACAAGACACTGCTTATTCCTTCATTACACCTCGTACTGCAAGCATCCCCTCTCCCCCAGGCCCTCTCCATCCACATCAAACAGGTCGAACACAAGGGGGACTCGCGGGAAGGGGCGAGGGGCGAAGGAGCAGGAGGCAGAGCTCAGGGGCTGTATTTGGCATACATCCCTGCTAGGGAGGAAGCCAGCAGAGGGGTGAGCAGCACTGTCATCTTGGGCCGTGCCCGCCTTACCTGACGGTGTAGGAGGCATGGAGGATGCCCAGGCTGTGCCGAGGCTTGGACACGGCTGCAGGAACCTGTTGTGACAAGCACTGGGAGCCTTTGTTTATCTGGAGTCCTGAGGACCCCACAGGGAATTCACTCATGGTCAAGAGGCTGCAAAGACAGGAGAACTTTCTGATGCCTGACCCTCCCTGGAGTTGTCTCAGCTGAGGAGGCGGCAGCAGACCAGCCTACCTGCTCCTCACCGGCCCTGGAGTCCTTCCTCAGGCCTTCCCAGCAGCAGGGCAAGGTTTGGTCACCGCAGCCATTATCTGATGTACCTTTAGCCAGCGTGTGTATATTGTCTTGGCAGTGGGCAGGACACACATTCTGTGTTTGTGGGAAGGTTTGCCAGAGTGGAATGCTGGGAGACAGACGGGAGCTCATCAAATGAGGGCCAGAGGTTGCTCGGCTCTGGGACAGAAAGGAAACATTGGCACTGGCAGTGGCAGCTCAGGTTCAAAGGAATCAGCAGCAAAGAACACAGACACTGTTGGGCCCCATGGCTGAGACGTCCGCATTCCCGGAGGACGGAGGGCTGTGGACCAAGGCTGCTCCCCAGGATGCCTCGGTGAGCGATGGGGAGACACCTCCGTCCCGGTGGGTGGGGGTGAACCGGACCCTGTGTCCTCCCTCAGCCACCTTCTGCCCTCACTGAGCCCCAGGGACCGAGACTGTGGCAGCAGGACTCTGTTTCCTGGGCAACAAAGGGCTGAGGGAGGCAGACCCAGGGGTCAGGAGTTGGTGGGGCCTCCAAGGTCATTTCCTGCCCCGAGATGTGCTTCTATATTGAAATGATGTTCTTGTTGGTGACCCAGGCTGACCCAGCCTCTTACAAATGAGACTCCATCACAGAAATGTGCCCACACACGGCAAGGACTCTGCAGTGTCTCCTTCGCCTGGGTGGCTGTGAGCTCAGAATCTCAGTGGCAGTAAACTGATGAGACAGGATGGCGGGTGACGTTTCTGGGTACATCAGAATTTACGTTCAGAATATGCCTACAGCAGGCAAATGTAAGATCCCAGAGAGAGCTGGAAAGAATAGATGGCATCCAGGGGCCAAGAGGTTGGGGGCCAAGGGTGCTGCCCCCATTTTACAAGAGAAACGTTTACTGCAAAAGGGCCTTTGACTAAACGTGGGGTGTGGGTGGGGTCTGAAGCAGGAGGCTAACTGGGAAGGTTGAAAGGAAACAGTTCCCCCCCCTCCAGCCTTGCCCCCCCCAACCCTACCTTTCTGTGTTTGCCTGCTCTGGGGAGGGGGGAGGGCAGCCAAGGCTCACTGAAGACTCCACACGCAGCAGGGAAGGCCACAGGCCACCTGGGCTGGCCTTGAGTTGCTGGCTGCAGTCAGGCCCGAGGCATCCACCATTCCTATGAGCTCTGAAGCTACAGCAATGACCCGCTGCTCTGGGAACACCCCATGGGCCGGTCCCCACCAGGAATGACTCCCAGGAGCCAGGGAGGCAATGCTCACAGCCTGAGTAGGATGTAAACTCAGTACTAGCTGACCTTCTGCCCAGAAGGTCTGACAGCTCAGCCAGCACGGCTTGGGAGGCAAAGAACTGCCTGAAGCCGACACCCTGGAGTGCACGCAGGGGTGCCGCCCTTTCCAGTTCTGCTCTCTCCAATCTTGTTACTCAAGGTGGCAAGAGAACCGGAAGACAGGGCTGCGTATCATACATCTAGATATTGGAAAGTTAGTAACCAAGCTAAGAATTGATAAATAAAACTAGTTCCTATCCTCTTACCTTCTTACACCTTCCCCACACCTGGAATGCCAGATGTAAATTTGAAACTCTAGGACTCCTTGGAGGGGCCGCTAGAATGTGCTAGCATGGGGAAACCAGCTTGCAGCCCAAAACACAACCTGTCCCCCTTCTCCGCTCACCCCCAGCTCCACGTGTGACCTCACACACCCTTCCTGCCCACCCACATTCCGTATACGCTCTCCACAGACAAAGGCCCCTCTGGCCTGGGGTGCCCAGTTGGGCAGTACTGAGGATGGGCCTGGAACTAGGTTCACACAGACCCTGAGAGTGGGCTTGCAGTCATCCGCACCAGAAATTTTGGGGATCTGGGAACCTGGCGTGGCAAGTGCCCTGAGCCCACGGAGTCCTCAGTCCATGTGTGGGATCATGACCAGAGGTGGGAGAGAGGGGCCCAGGCCTCAGGGCAGAGATGTGTGAGGTCTGATCTGGACATTTTAGAAAAGTCTTGGGCTCCTTCCCTCATCCAAGAACAAGCCCTGTGTGAGTTCTCAGGCATGAGTTCTCAGCACGTCACTACTTGTCCCGGGCACGGGCTCCTTGTCTTAGAACCAGGGCCTTGTGCTCTGTGCTCCCTGTTTCCTTCCTCTTTATGCTTCTGACTCATGAATGTGATCAGGAGTTAATAGAAGGAGAAATTACAGGGTAGCCCAGCAGGAGCCGACCTGGTTACCTACAAATAAATCTACTTTTGCTTTTTTGGGTGTCACCTGTCAGAAATCCAAGTGATGTTCTGACAGTCATACTGATTAAGATGTCAGCTGAATAGATATTTAAGTATTTGAAAAATACAGAGAGTTTGTCAAAACCTCAGGAAGACTCTAACATATCCTTCCTGGGAGCCAAGGAAAATATTTCCAAAATGGAACAGAAGCCATAGATTTTCTTCTTCTGAAAGCTGTGCTCCCGAAGGCGCCGTCCCTTGATGGCGTTGGGCTCTGGGCTGGCCCAGCCTGCCCAGGGGGAGGGGCAGGGGAAGCCGAGGAGCAGGGAGCACGTGCCTGTCCCTTCCTTTCACCTCCCTTTGTCCTGAGGCCTCTTTCCTCTGAATTCCACACCCTCCACCTCCTCAGACCACCCACCTACCTGGAGAGTGGAAGCCCTCCAGGCTCCAAGTCACTTTCACACATTGCTCCAGGTTCCAAAATGTCCAACTTCCCTTTCTCAGCAGCCCCCACACCCCCTTCGGGAAGTCTAACCTGGGAAGAGCCAGGTGTTTGTTTGCAGAAGCAATTTCTGAGCTAACTCTTATCTTATACCCATTGACTAATATCCTTCCTGCAAGCATTTGCTGTTTAAAAACAAACAAACAAATAGGATGCATGTTAGCCCAAATGAGTCTCTCAGCAATTGATAGAATTTCTGATAATTTAACAAGATTAATGGTAAAACCAGGCAATGCAAGTGCTGGTGGTGGAGGTGGTGAGTGAGGGTCAGGGCTGCGGGGGGCCCCCAGCTTTCTGATCTGCTCTCGGTCTTCCCAGGGGGTCCCTCTCCACCGCTTACCTCCACCACCTCCACCTGGGGTCCGGTAGGTGTTCTCCTCACTGGGCAGCTCTCTCAGTTTGAAAACATATTTTGAAATATTTCAGACAATTCAGTTTAAAGACTAGTGAACCCGCATGTACTCAACACTAACTGCCAAGAGCTCTGAAGGCCCACCTTAGCCCCTCCCCATCCCTAGGTATCTGCCTCCGTTCCCCAAAGGTAGCACTTCTGCTGAATTAGCTGTTGTCTTTCCCACATTTTTCTGTATCATTTAGGATCTTTATGGTAATAGCTCTAACATTAAACAAGGTAAGTAGCGATGGTCTGCTGTCCCCATACTCTCTCAGAAGTCCGGGGCCTCCTCGCAGTGGGCCTGCAGCTGACTGTCACCTGTACTTATCTCTGTCCACCTCCATTGCTCTGGAATGTTCTTTCCAAGGACCTCTCACCTCCACTATTACAGGGAGGCTGTGACAAAGACTGTGGGGTGTTATTTTCACATAAATTCTAAGTCATGTTATTTTCCCATGCAGCCCATTGTTTTTACACCGTGAAAATGGACCCTGAGTGGATGTTGGAGGCCAGCCTGCCTCTATGCCTGGCCTGTCTGGCCCCAGCCTGACCACCTGTCTTATCCACTGAAACCTTAGCTTCTCAAAGACTGTCCTTTTCACTGTCACATCCCAAACTCCATACCCGAAGCATGACGTGGGCTCCAAACAAGTGTTGGTTTCATGCTAGATTGATCGATCGATCGATTGATTGATTGATTGAAGGAATGCATTGGGTGGGAAAGGTGTCTCTGAGGGAAGAAGACCAGAGTCAACAGAAACTCGTTCATGAAGATGTGCTTTTCTCTGCACTATAGAAATGGGAAAAAAATCTGAATGCATTAAAAAACTGAAATTTTACTAGGTAGGTATTTTTTTCTAGGCCTCAACGAGTAAATGATTGAATTGATAAATAGAAGGAATTCAGATCTGCAGATGGTTAATATCATTTAAAGGTATCAGCTGATGCCACAAAACATTGATTCTTTTGATGTGCATTCAAATATAGCACCACTCCCACAAAAATAGCAACAAGGTGAAGGAGGAAGAAGAGAAGGGACTTTCTCTGAAATCTCCCAACAGCATTTTGAATAGCCTTGTTGTGCAAAACTCCTAGTCAAAATAAGATGCAAGTTTTCTAAGGATGGTGTCTTCACAAACATTGAGCATTAGCTTGTTGACCAGCCGTTTTCCTCTCACTTGCTGGGTATGTCAAGTCTATTTGGCATCAGGAGATACTGAGAGGAAGTTCAAGGCCAGTGCCCCGCCCCGCCCCCCCCACTCAGATTCCCCTCCCCCCTCAGGTTTTCCCAGAACACAGAGGGTCACCAGCTCCCTCCAGTGCAGAGACTGGAGCCTGTCCACCATAGCACCAGCCATGGTTCCCCCTCTGCCAGCCAGCCGTTGAGGTTTCTGGGGCAGGAGCCGCCCTGGGGGGCGCCCTAAAGCTCTCTCTGCAGGGAACAGCAGATGTGCCCTCATCGAAGCTTGTTTCCTCAGAGCTCTTGGATTCCACCTTCCCAAATCCATGTCTTGCCAGTTTGGGATGTCAACCACCCTAGCTGCTGCTGTCACTGTCGGGTGTCCCCCTCTGCTTTCTCCTGCGTCTTCTGCAGCTTCCGAAGGAGCCCCTCGCCTTGTCCTGTCTCCCTGCAGGGCCTCCAGGACAGCTTGTTCTCTTCCGAAAGCGACAACAGTCTGTACTTCACCTACAGTGGCCAATCTAACACCCTGGAGGTCCGAGGCCTCAACTACCAGGTAGAGGCACACCTAAGAACAAGGTGGGGAGAGCGGGCAGGGACGGCCCAACCAGCCCTTGGTGGGAGGGAAGGGGCCCTCTGCTCCCACAGACCGCGCCGTCCACGCTGTTCCCCCCCACGGCGGGTGCGAGCACTTTGGAGACTTCCTTCAGCTCCACTACTACAGCCACAGGTTTCGAGGCATCAATAGAGGAGACCTTTGTTAAAACATGAAGCAAATTGTGCGAACCTGTGGGGTTAAAGTCTCTAAAACTCTTTATTCACTTTCTAATTTGAAATAATTTTAGATTTTAGGAAAACTTGCAACAATTGTAGAGTTCCCATTACCCTTTGTCCCTCCCACTCTCCCTGATGTTAGCGTCTTGCTAACTCACAGCACAGGTACCAAACTAAGACATTAACAATGGTACGATGCTAGTAACTAAACTACAGACTTTATGTAGATTTTTTTTTTTTGGTAAAATATACTGTCACTGGAGCTAATAAAACATTCAGAATTCAAGTGCCTTTTGAGGGCTGTCAGGAATTCAAAACCTGGTCAGATTCAAAACTTCTATTTTGGCCCTGGCCGGTTTGTTCAGTGGATAGTGTCAGCCTGGTGATGGACTTCCTGGGTTTGATCCCCCATCATGGCACACAAGAGAAGCGACCGTCTGCTTCTGGCTCCCTCCCTCTCTCCCTTCTCTCCCTCTTCTCCTCCCACAACCAGGGGCTCAACTGGTCCGAACATTGGCCCTGGGTGCTGAGGATAGCTCGGCTGGTCAAGTGCATCAGCCTCAGGCATTGAAGATAGATGGTTGATTCAAGCATTGGCCCCAGATGGGGGTGGCCGGGTGGATCCTTTCTGCTCACAACTATTTCCCACAACTCCCCATGGACACAGGCCAGGTGGGATGTGGTGGGGCCTAGGAGGGTGAAACTCCGAGGCCCTATTCTGTCGGCCTGTGGGGCTGAGTTAGGACAAGCCAATGATCCATGCCACCACCTTCCTCTGCACTGCCACCTGCTAGCTATATGATCGTGAGCAAGCTACTAACTGCTCTGAGCTTTATCTGCAGAACAGGGATCATAATCTTACCCATGTAAAAGGTTTGCAATGAAGATTAAAAATGAGATCGTGCAAATAAACTGACGAATACAATGCCTCACACAGTAAACTTTTGGTAAATTATTAGTAAATCACTATTAATATTGAGTGAAGACATCATTTAACTTCATGTTGTAGTTTTATTTCTGTCCTGCTGGTGCACATGTTTTCCGCGTGTTACCTACAGACTTGGAACTGGCAGCTTCAGGTTCTCAGCGTGGTGGGCTCCAGCCCCCGTGTCCGGTGGCCCCCTGGGGGAGCCCCTCAGGAGGATGTGGGCTGAACAGAAGTTACTGAAACTCCTGAGCCATTCGGCTCTCTGAGGAACCTCTGATGTCTCCCCACAGGTGGACGTGGCCTCCCAGGTGCCTTGGTTTGAGCAGCTGGCTCAGTTCAAGATGCCTTGGACATCTCACAAGGACTCTTGTGAGCTGGGCATCCAGAGCCTGAGCTTCAGAGTGAGGAGTGGGCAGATGCTGGCCATCATAGGGAGCTCAGGTACCGCTGAGGGCAGAGCGGGGCCGCGGGGGCAGAATGGTGCCTTGGACAAATGAATGCTTCTACTGACTGACTAGTAGAATACTCTAGCAGAGTGTTTGACAGCACAGGTTCTGGGTCAGACAGGCCTGGGTTCAAATCTCTGCCCCTCCGTTTACAGCTCTCGGGTAGTTGCTGAGAACCGTGTGCCTCCTGAAGCTGCAGCCAAAGCTTCTTAACACCTGGACTGAGACCAGGCAAAACCCTTTCCAGGGTCATCCGGTGGCTTCAGAAGTGAATGTCCTTTTCAGGGGGCTCCTCCTCCACAGGAGCGTTCATGGTTTCCCCACAGTCAGATTCCCGGTTATGGTCAGGCAGCGGGTAGACACAGCCCCTCCGCGTCTGAGCGCAACCTCCCACCATCTGTGCAAATCCAGACCCTTGGAGTGCCTAACAGTCCCTTCCACAGGCCGGGCTGGATACTGCAGAACACAGGGCTGAGAGGGGGGCTGGAGAATAGTGTTCATCCCTGTCATTGTCTTCTACCTTTCCTTCTCCTTGCCTCTTTGGAAGCATCTTCAGAGGAGCCCTCAATCTTTCTAGTGATCTCCTTCTGCCCGCCCGGCCCCACACACAACCTAAGGATATACATTTCATGCAGACCTAGAACTAGAACTTTGGTCTCCTGATTATAATCTCAGATAAAGGCATTTCTCCCTTACATAGTGTTAGAGATAGCACTTTATACCTTTTAATTAATCATTTCCAGAAGGATAGATTACTCAACTTTTTGAACATCATCTCCAAATTTTTACAATCTTTGGATAGGGAAGTTCTGTTTATTGCCCAACCAAAGATCAAACGTGTCTAAATGTACTTTGTAACTGGAACAACCCCACAGGTCAAGTCCTACCTGCTTTTGGCCCTGTCCCTGCAAGTCTGATCTAAACAAGAAAAAAGTAGATATAGGCCAATTTTATTTTTGTTTCTCACTGCTGGTGGCTTTTCTTGTTTTGTCTGCTTTCTCTTCATGAATTAAACATCGAGGAGACACATGGGCCCTTAACAGGTGCTTCCACAAAGCCTGAGAGTCATGATGGTTAATCCTTGCTACACACAGCCCGATAACTGTTAGCATTCCTGATTTGTGGCTGAGGAAAGTGAGGTTTGGAGAGGTGACACTGAGCCCTCTCCAGGGCCTTTGACCCTGGGCTTGGTGTGTTTAGCTTCAGGTTTATTTCGCTGAAATGATTAAGATGATTTCTCAGAAAGATTTATCAATAATACTTCCTGTGACTTACTCCACTCAAACACACAAAAAAAGTCTGGCTGTCATAAAAAATAAAATAAATAGAACAGCCCCAGGCATTTTAGCTGCTTCTATAGAATCAGCAGTGCGGAAGCTGTGTGTTCTCCAATGAATGAGTTTACTGCTTTGGAGATTCCAGCCATTTTATGGGGGTCTTGAAGGCCAGCTGTTTTCTCTAGGTTCATGAGGGTCTCCCCAGTCGCTAGAAAGGCCACCTACTCCTCTTTAAAGTTTTGTTTAGGAAATGTGGCCTTTCTCCTCCCTGATTGGGAATCCCACTGTCCCTGTGAATATCGGCAAAGTCCCCTGTGCTCCCAGAACCTGGAGTGATATTCGAAGCTAAGCAGGGCCCAGGGCAGAGGCCACCTCTCTGGTTTCTCTCCTGGCTATTTTGTGTCTCCTAAGCTCTCGGGACCTTAAAGGAGGTCCACTCAAGAGATAGGGTGCAGGTCCCTTTCTACCGTGGAAACTCATGATCCCTATGCAGACATTTCCCTGCGGAAGCTTCTTGATTTTTGTTTATGCACGGGGGCCGTAGGGCTGCCTGCGGGAGGCGCTGGCTGTGGCAAGGAGTTGTTCTATGATGTGTACTGGCACGTTCCTTGTTTGGAAACAACTTGAAAAATTTGCTCTCTACGAGAAATGTATAGTAAGGAAACCAAAACCCCACCTGGAGGGAATGGACAGAGCTCTCTCCAGCTTGTTCGCAAGAAGGTGTTCCCAGAAGCCCAGTTCCCTTTCACAGCTTAGAGGGCCGTCAAAGAAAGTGCTTTCTGGAATCCTGCTGCAATCTGACACTTACTTCCCCAGATCGATCACAGTCACTGGTGTGAATTTGTGTACAATGGACCATTTGTCTTTAGAGAGAGTAAGAAGGATCACTGACAAAAATTAGAACATGTAAAAGGTGGAAACTCCGAACACATGAACACAGTGCTGTAGTTTTTAAATCATTTCCACATCTATTACCTCTCTCTTTTTTTTCCTCCCTTATTTCTGAAAATAGACTCACTTCTGCATTTTTAAAAGACACCCTATTAATTTTCCAAATTAGTCCTTCCCACAAAGCCAGCTTCTGAGCCAAACGAGTTGAATGATGAAATGTTGCTGGCATATTTGCCAGACCGAAATCGTTAAGCTCCCTGGTGCAGTTAACACCAGGCTTGCCCCGAAGGAGGGGACGCGCACTCCAGGCACAGGCAGGCCTGGGGCCGCCAGACTCCATCCTTCTCCTGTCACTCAGCCGCTGGCGGACCTGGCCTCACCCCCGGCATCAGTGTGCCTCCAGCACCCTGGCGGGTACTCAAGCTGTTTGTGGACAAAGGCTCAGAGCTCCAGCTGCTGGGGCTGCCTCCTCCAGGGCTGGGTGCTGCGCCCCTTCCCTGGGGACTGGTCACTTCTGCGAGGACAGAGCAGTGCAGGGTGGCTCCCCGGCTGGCCCCCGCAGGACCCTGACCTCAGGGACGTCTCCGGTGGCTTCGCAGGTTGTGGTAGAGCCTCTTTGCTGGACGTGATCACCGGGCGAGGACACGGTGGCAAAATTAAGTCAGGTGAAATCTGGATCAACGGGCAGCCCAGCACACCTCAGCTGGTGAGGAAGTCTGTGGCGCACGTGCGCCAGCACGACCAGCTGCTCCCCAACCTGACTGTCCGTGAGACCTTGGCTTTTGTTGCCCAGCTGCGCCTGCCCAGAACCTACTCCCGGGCCCAGCGTGACAAGAGGGTAACTAACTGACTCTGGTGACCCCAAGAAGCCACGACATCCTTCCCCTCGGGGGCCCTCCCTCCCCGCCTCCGGGCCCAGCCACCCGCCCATCTGGGAAAGTCCACCCACCGTGTGCTCAGCCCGGCCCTTCAGTCGTCCCTGAAAGCCCTGTGGCCCTCTGTGGGCCATCTCGGCCCCCTTGGTTCCCTTTACGGCAGGTGACAAAGTGTGTGATGAGTATGTGTCTACTTGTTTTGTGGTCCCCCGTGTGGGCAGGGAGCACAACTGTCTGGCCCCCAGACAGGCCACGTTGCCCATACCTGGTGTGGTAGGTGGAAGCGCTCAGGGTGTGTGGGCGCAACCGGGAGCAACCTGCGCATCAGGGAAATGAAGGCTGGAGCTTTAAACCCACCCGGAGGAGCAGGTGTTTTATACCCCGGAGGTGGCCTCTGACCCCTGCTCCTGCCGTCCTCAGGTGGACGATGTGATCGCGGAGCTGCGGCTGCGGCAGTGTGCCAACACGCGCGTGGGGAACGCCTACGTGCGGGGCGTGTCGGGGGGCGAGCGGCGGAGAGTCAGCATCGGGGTGCAGCTTCTGTGGAACCCCGGTGAGGGCTGGGGTGCCGGGCGGGCAGGGGGGCCTGTGTCACCCACCTGGCCTGGTCCAGCCGGAGTCCGGCTGACTTACTTGGTTCCTCTCTCCGTCGGGAAGGCATCCTCATTCTGGATGAGCCCACCTCTGGCCTCGACAGCTTCACGGCCCACAACCTGGTGAAAACCCTGTCCAGGCTGGCCAAAGGCAACAGGCTGGTGCTCATCTCCCTCCACCAGCCTCGGTCAGACATCTTCAGGCTGTTTGACTTGGTCCTTCTGATGACATCTGGCACCACCATCTACTTGGGGGCAGCCCAGCACATGGTCCAGTATTTCACAGCGGCTGGCTACCCCTGTCCTCGCTACAGCAACCCTGCTGACTTCTACGGTGAGCCAGCCAGGCCTGTGGCCCGGTGCCCGGGGCGCCCAGAGCCTGGTGGGGAGGTTCCAGAAAGCGGGGCCGAGGATGAGGGTGGCTCAGGGGGCTGGAGATGTGGTCTGTTGGCCAAGCAGCAAATGCTAGAAATAAGGGCACGAAAAAAGCAGCTTCTGACCTAGCCACCCTGTGTGCACAATAGAGAGAAACCGGAAGGGATATACTCAGAGAGAGTTTGGGTTAATTTCTAGAATTGTGGTCTTTATTCACACTCTGTGTGGAAACAGAATATTTGAGATTGGGAAGCCTCCAGGAAATGTAAAAGCTGTACCCACAGAATCAGGGTGCCCAGGGCACAGTCCAGCTCACGGCCTTTTCGGTGGTCTTGGCCGGTGCATCTTTAGATTTGAAAATTGCTGTCAGCCCAGAGATGCTTCTCTGTGTAGGGCCCTGAGCCCTCAGCAAGTGGCCCTCAGTGGAAACGTGGACACTATCTTCCTTCCTGTGGGGACAGCTGCCTTTCCAGGTGCCTGCACTGAAAGCAGGTGCCTGGACTCTGAGTGCTGGGACCCACGGTGGCTGCTGGACAGGCCTCACTCACAGCTGTACCAGGGCTGGGGGCAGCAGTGGCTACGGCTTGTCCCACACGTGCCTGGCGCCCCAGCCTTGCTCCCAGGACAGCCTGGTGTAGCAAGGGGCTCACCATAAATATGATGACAGGGACCATCTCCTTGAAGGCAGACACTGGACCCTACGCACCACACCACAAGAGGGTGTCCTGTTGACCCTTTCAACCGTGCCAGGCCAAGGTCATCTCCAGCCATACAAATAAGAAGATAGGAATCCAAAGAGTTAAACCCCTTGCACAGCCGTAGGTACAAGGTTGGGGTTCCCAGCCAGTGCGCCAGCCCCCACCCCGACTCCGGGCCCTGCTGTCCACGCCGTCCACCCTGCATCCGCCCTCCCACCCTCCCCTCAGCGGACAGGCACCTGCTCCGCCCGCCAGCCCTCGCCCTGGGCACTGACACTGTGTGACCTCACACAGAAGTCACCCTCCCTCCCTGTGCTCCGGTGCCAGCCTGGCTTCCTGCCAGTGTGTCATCCTTAGACCAGCCATTCCCAGATAAGGGGGCAGAGGGCACCTGCCAACCTGGCCACCAGGAGGAACGGCAGTAACCCCAGAGTGGGGTTACCAGAAGTCAAATGCCTATAACAGACCTGAAAAAAGCGTTCTTTTTATTTTTTATTATATATATTTTTTTGGTGGGGGCTCTTTCTTGCCTATAAGCTCTGGGGCAGGTGACCTTCACCATCTGGGGTGCAGGGCCTAGTGGTGCCCGAGAGCCCGGCGTCCTGAGCTGCAGTCCTGCGCACTGAGGAGGGGACATGTTGCAACGTACAAGACCCTCCTAGACATTATTTTGCCTTAAGATGTGCCATGAAAATGGGAGGGAAGCAGCAGAGGGGTTAAGAGTGACCCCTAGCCAAGGGAGGAATGGAGGGGGCGACCCCCTAAGGCCTGGGGGAGGCTGGGCTAGGAGGGCCCTGACTGTGACCGGGCCAGTGTGCCTCTCTCTGGGCCTGTGGGAGGAGACTCCAGGTATCCCCAGTGGCTGACGTGGAAGTGGGAGGGGGTCAGCTGTTTCTCCAACTTGTCATGCTGGCTCCTTCCCCTGTGGGCAGTGAGAATTTTATTTATAGTTGCTGGGTCCCTGGCACCCTTCAGCTAAAACATTCTTCCCATTTGGGCCGGCTGCTTGAAAAGCCAAATTACTTACAGTGAGAACTAGAACTTCCAGGAGTCCAGACTGCTCAACTGCTCTCGCCAGCACACCTGGGCAGCACACCTGGGCAATGCACCTGGGAGGCTGAGTCCTCATCGCAAGCTGCTTGGACAGCTAGAGCTGGAGCCAGGGCATAGCTGCAGTGGCGGCCTTTGGATCCGAAGCTCCAGTGCCTCCTTCTCTGTCCTGAGGATGTCCCTGTCATGAGCCTGGGTGGGGACTGGGTTCGCACCCACAGGCCCTCCTCTATGCCCCCTTGTTGACCCACCATCCTTGCCCTGAGGCAGGCTATTGTAGCTGTGGCCTGGCCTGGCCTGGCAGGGTGGAGCTAGCCCCAGTCAGCTCTCGGCCCCTCTCTGCTCTAACCATCACTTCATGATCCACTTGGAGGGTGAGGAGCAGGCCCAGAGCCCCCGAGGGCCGACCAGCAACATGTTCTGGCCTTGTACTGACTCCTCACCTGTGAGCATGTACAGGGACAGGTCGCCCACGACCCCACATCCTCTGCTTCCAGTGGACCTGACCAGCATAGACAGGCAGAGCAGAGAGCAGGAAGTGGCCACCAGGGAGAAAGCGCAGTCGCTTGCAGTCTTGTTTCGGGAAAAAGTGCGTGCCTTTGATGACTTCCTGTGGAGAGCAGAGGCCAAGGAGCCAGGTGTGGGCACTTGTTCCAAGAGGTGAGGCGGGCCGGGTGGCTTGGGGTGGAGAGCACCCTCCGGAAGGTGCCATCCTCACATTCCCATGACACTCTCTCCGTCTTGACAGCCTGGCCCCAAGGGACACCGACCACCTCCCGACTCCCATCAAGTTTCCCGGCCCCGTGCAGCAGTTTACCACGCTGATCCGGTAATTGTCTGACATTTCACACACCCCCACAAACACACACACACAGCTGAACGTCCATTGTATCAACTTAAGCCTTTTCTATCTAAAGTGAATTTAAAAGGTAAATCATTTGGAAAAAACCAGCACACTGAGATCAGCCCCAGCTCTCCCTTGTGATACAAAGCATCCCTGTTACTTTTATTCTTTAACAAAATCAGTATATCCTCACTGGCCAGACAATCCTAGAAATCAAGTAGGATCATCAGGAAAAATTCAGACAATAGAAGGGAACCCCAAGTGGAAAGGGAAGGTTCCCCATCACACCAGCTCCCGGAGGAAAATGGACCCAGGTTTTGGTGTGAGTCTTTCTAAGATGTTTCCATGCACATAAACATGTTAAAACATAAGTAGGATTATGCTCTACATATTATTTTTTGTTCTGGAGTTTTTGTATATTGTTTTTGTTCCATAATCATTTGGGGTTTTTTTTGGGGGGGGGATGGGTGATGCCAGTGGCCGAGGCCAGGCAGGTCCACATTGGATTCCGGCAGACGGTAGAGAAACTACAGAGCCAGAAAGCATTGGGCCATTCCCGTTTGACAGTCTCCCAATGGCAGATGAGCCAAGAGGCAGGGAAACCGCTTCTCAGGCAAACAAACAGCAAAACAGACCCTCACAGTGGAGGGCAGGCAATCCTCAGTCCTCCCTGAGGGCAAGCACCTGCAGCCTTACGTAGACTATACACACGTGCTCACGCACTAATCAACCAGTGCCAGCGAGCAAGCCTAACACCACTGTTTTCCCAGTGGGGTGGGGGTGGATACGTAGAATAGCACCTCTGCCTCTCACGTGGTCAGGCCTTCCTCAGCATTCCAGTCGAGCCGTGACTCATTTACCCACAGAGTCCATATTGATGGCCCGATTCCTTAGGCTCTATTACAAGTAATTATAGCCAACATCCTTGTACATATCTCTTTACATAACTGATTAGTTATTTCCTCAGAATGACTTCTTTAGGTAAAATCTCAAGGCAGATACACCTACGATAAAAGTAACACAATCATTTACTGAGTGTCTCCTGTGAGACAGATGCTTTCATCAGTGTGTTCATCTGACAACACACAGACACTCTGGGAAGTGTGTCTGTGATTTTACAGATGAGAAAAATGAGGCTCACAGAGATGAATGACATGGACAAGGTCACAGGATGGGTGTATGTCATTCCCTTGGCACCTCTTTCTTTTCTTTTTAAAGTCGTCAGATTTCTAATGATTTTCGAGACCTACCCACCCTCCTCATCCATGGGGCGGAGGCCTGCCTGATGTCGCTGATCATCGGGTTCCTCTATTATGGCCACGGGGCCATCAAGCTCTCCTTCATGGACACAGCGGCCCTCTTGTTCATGATCGGAGCACTAATCCCTTTCAACGTGATCCTGGATGTCATTGCCAAATGTGAGTGTCCCCAGCTCCCCGTGACCCAGAGGTGCAAGAGCCAGAACACACAGTGTCGGCCACCCTCTGCACTGGCCCAAAGCCAACTCATGTTGCTCTGGCTCCCAGGGAAAACAGGTTTACTGAATAATGTCACTAGGATTGTGAAATAAAAGACAATAATTGTTTTCAAAGTTCAAGCCTTAATACTAGTATGCAAATGAAGCAAATTACCAAGGAGTCATAGGCATTCCTCTCCTGGCAGGATTTATACTTGACAGCAATGTACAAGTCACAGAATTACATCTAAATCAGGATGGTTGTGCTCTGCCTCTTTTTTTTTTTTTTTTTTTTTTTTTATAAATAAGACATTTAGGCCATAAACTACTTTTAATTGTACTAAGACAGACTGAAAAACAGAACCGCTTCAAATTAATTTCATGTTTCATTCTCCTTTTCTCCCCTTTCGTAGGTCACTCGGAGAGAGCCATGCTTTACTACGAGCTAGAAGACGGGATGTACACTGCTGGTCCATACTTCTTTGCCAAGGTGACTGGTCAGGGCTAAGAGCGAGTGCCCCCCACCCGGGTGGAGGGTAGGGCAGAGAAACCTGCACCGCGTTGGACAGACGCTATAGAGAAGCATTTTGCTGAACCAGGGGGCCATCACATCTGTGGTTAGAGATGCCCCATTCCCCAGGGGAGTTTCAGAGACATTGATAGATTTTTTTTAAAACACCAGGAGGCCAGGGCTGTGGGCTTTAGGTTTCTGGTCAGCAGAAACCTAAAAAAGAAAAGGTGGGAAACATCGAGCATACTTTATCTCTCCAGTCCCTCCACGCCCCTGGAGCAGGTCCGGCAGGTGTCACTGTTCTCATTGCAAGGAGGCGGAGGCTCAGAGAAGTTAGGTGGCTGTCTCAAGGCCACACCTGTCTGTCTCCAGGTCTGGGCGGGCGGGGTAGGGAAATGAAACCCAATCTAATGAGAGCAGATCCCCACTGCCTCCCTGGGGCAGCTGCTCGAACCGCCCCAGCAGTGAGCCCAGGCTCTAGGGTTCCACACGCCCTCACCCACCTGCTGCAGCCCGATGATCGCCGGGAGGAACGGCTGGCATTGCTGGGGATTGCTCTCTTTGGGCCTTTATAAAGAATAGTGGCAGATGAAGGCGTTGGCTCCACATCCTTGCAAGGGCTGCTCTTTGCAGATCCTAGGGGAGCTTCCGGAGCACTGTGCCTACATCCTCATCTATGGGATGCCCACCTACTGGCTGGCCAGCCTGCACCCGAGCCCTGAGCCCTTCCTGCTGCACTTCCTGCTGCTGTGGCTGGTGGTCTTCTGCTGCAGGACCATGGCTCTGAGCGCTGCTGCCCTGCTCCCCACCTTCCACATGTCCTCTTTCTTCGGCAATGCTCTCTACAACTCCTTCTACCTGACTGGGGGCTTCATGATAAGCCTGAACAACCTGTGGACAGGTAAGGCCTGTTCCCCTCACCTGGTCAAGCTTTTTGAGGCCTTCTGGGGCTTAAGCCTGCTTTGACCTAGAGATGAGAACTTATCATTTAGGTCCAATTCAAGAAGCATGTGCCCTGGCCAGCTGTTCTGCATGCAAAGGGAATAACTGCACAAAAGAGTGTAGATGGCACTTTTTTATAAAGCCCAGCTGACACCTGGAAGTCATCTTTGACTCTCCCTCACCCTCCACAGCACCAGTGAGCCAGGTCATTTCTGCCTTCCAAGTCTTTCTGAAATGTCCCATTGCCTTGTCCCCCAGCTCTGGTTAATCATGAGATCTAGGGCTGAGACAGTAGCCTGGTCTCTGTATCTGGGTCCCTCCCTGTCCCTCTCAACCCTGCCCAGGCAGAGAGATTGCTAAGTGCCAATTCCTGGGGAGGGGCGGGCTGCTCGGTCCCTGCTGCCTCCCCCAGCCCCTCTGAGGTCCCACATCGCACACTGCACGCCTCCTCTCTGCAAGGGCACCATTCCCCACGCCCCTCGGCTCCTCTTTCTGCCAGGCCTTTCCTGACTGCCCCTCCCCCCCTGGCAGGGTTCAGAACCCCCCCCCCCCAATCATCCTCAGAAGTCTCGGGTTTGGGGCGGCCCGTCAGCTCTGGAAGGCTGAGAATGTGCTGGGAGGGACGCCTAATTCCTCTCTAGAGTTGTACAGACCAACGTGGGTGACCCCGCAGCCATTCGCCACCCTCACGCCCACACTAGTCCATGCCCCAAGTTGCCCCTTCTCCCTGTGCCCTATCCTCTCCCTGCTCCTTCAGGGAACTTGCCTCCCCAAGGGCAGAGCCACCCACGACCCTTTCTCCAGGCATGCTTTGCAAGGAGCAAAGAGTTAGCTCGTATGAATAATGCGACTCTCACTGTCCTCAGTGCCTGCGTGGATTTCCAACGTGTCCTTCCTCCGATGGTGTTTTGAAGGGCTGATGCGGATTCAGTTTAAAGGGCAAATTTACCACTTGGCAGTCGGCAACCTCACCATCCCTGTCCCGGGAGACAAAGTAAGTAGCCGAGGCCTTGGACTCCTAGTACAGAGAGCACCCATCTGAACATCATCTTAGTGAGCTCACTGATGTCTGTGTCCCCAGATCCTCAACTCTATGCACCTGGACTCGTACCCACTCTACGCCATCTACTTAATCCTCATCGGCATCAGTGTGGGCTTCATGGCCCTGTACTATGTGTCCTTAAAGTTCATCAAACAGAAATCAAGTCAAGACTGGTGATTCATGCCCAGACTCCTGCCTGCTGGGGGGACTTGAGCAGAGCCTTCCACTGTACTCCCGTGCTCCCAAGGAGCCCCATCCAGGGCATGAAGAGGACAGTGAACACAAGCTGCACAGCTACATCTGGCCCACAGTGCTGCAGTGGCACAAACTGGCCACAGGATGGCAGTAGAATAAAGACAGTAGAAAGGAAATTTCTGATCTCTGCACGGAGCCTAAAATTACTGGAACGTGAAAACCATACTTGGAATACCTACAATGTTGATAATTTATTTCTTTTTGATATGTATTTATATAGGCAACTCAATATAGGATGGGAGCAAATTAGGTAGGAATCAAGTAAATAGGACATGCATGAATTGATAGGCCCTAGAGGGCCTGACCAGGCTGTGGCACAGTGGCCAGAGCATTGGCCTGGGATGCAGAGGAATCAGGTTTGAAACCCCGGCGGCGTCGGCTTGAGCGCGGGATCATAGACATGACTCCATGGTCACTGGCTTAAGCCCAAGGTCACTGGCCTGAGCAAGGGGTCACTGGCTCTGCTGGACCCCCCCCCCTCCGGGTCAAGGCACATATGAGAAAGCAATCAATGAACAACTAAGGTGCTGCAACAAAGAATTGATGCTTCTCATTTCTTTTCCTTCTCCTGTCTCTGTCTCTCTTACTAAAAATAATAATAATAAAAAAAAATTGATAGGTTCCAGAGGAAGAAAGGCCAATAGCTAGTGGGATATTTGGTCTCCTCTTCCAGAGTCCCCAAACTCTGTTAGGCCATTCTCAATACAAAAATCAACCTAAAGAGTGGGATGCTATCCCTTCTCTTTGTTGGGGTCATGTGTTCCACAAACCAAAATGAATAATTAAAAATTTATTGAACATCTACTCTTGGCATTTTGGTATATTGGTGTTTTTGTTTGTTTTTTAATGGTAAGTGCTTTAAGAATTCATGATCTGAGCCAGGTTTAGTACAAAACACTGTATGTGGGTGACATTTACCTCAATAACTTTTGTGGTGGGGTAGGTAGTATCCTGTTTTATAGATGAGGAAACTGAGGCACAAACAAGTTTAGTATGCCAAGTAAGGTCACGTAGCTACTATGTGATGGAGTCATATGGGGGTCAGAAAAGCCTTTTAAGCCTTTAGCAGTTAAAGGGCAGAAGGCAAGGCCTGCGCCACTGTAAGGCTGGAACCCAGGAAGTTTCCAGAAGGTGAGGGTTTTACAGAGGCCGTGTCAGCTCAGCTAGTTCTCTTGTAGTTGCATCCTACTGGCCCCAGATGGGTCTCAGGACCAGCCTTGAACAGTGACCAGGATGTGGGATGGAACAGGCCCAGGTCTCATGCTTCATGTCTGAGCATTAAGGACCATTTGACCCAAAACAGGAGTACAGAGAGCAGCGAGGAGATTGATCCCAAAAGAAAACCAGAGCCTGGAACCAAAAGATGGGGGAGGTGGGTGTTTGGGAGGCAAACAGTGTTCACCACAGGTTCCCTCGGCCCTTGGGACTGCGAGTGTGGACCCCTGGCTGGCAGCATGGCCTCCCCTGGGAAATGGCTAGACAGGCAGGATCTCAGGCCCTGCTCTGCCCACCGAGTCAGAATCTGCATTTTAAGAAGATCTCTGGGTGATCCGTATGCATGTTGGAGTTTGAGCAACAGTGTCCTTATCCAATAAGGATAATGCCCATCAAACTTAGGACGTTTGCACCGCCACATAATAACATTGCACATTTACATTGCCACCATCTGACAGACCCGATTCAAGATTCACTAATCACTGACAGTGTCCTTCATGGCAAAAGGACCCAGATCCGGAACAAGTGTTGGGTCTAGTTGTCAATTCTCTTTGGTCTCCTTAAGTTGACAACAATCCTCAACTTTCCTTGACTTTCCTCACCTTGACACATAAAGATCTTACAGAGTAGCTCTCAATTTGAATTTGTCTAGTACATTTTCATGATTAATTTGAGGTCACTTACTTTTGGTGGGCATATCACAGAAGCGATGCGTTCTTCTCACTGCGGTATTCAGTTTGTCCTGCTCTGGGGACGTTCACTTTGATCACTGGATGGAAGGGGTGTGTACCAGGCTTCTCCACAGTCGAGTCATAATTTTTCCTACTTTCATAATAAAGAAGAATTTTGGCCTGACCTGTGGATCAGGCGTCGACCTGGAACACTGAGGTTGCAGGTTCAAGGCCCTGGGCTTGCCCAGTTAAGGCACATATGGGAGTTAATGCTTCCTGCTCCTCCCTGCTTCTCTCTCTCTCTCTCTCTCTCTCTCTCTCTCTGAAATCAATAAAAATTTAAAAAAAATTTGTAAGTACTATGAAACTGTAAATTTCATGTTCCTCATTGAACTTTCCATTTATTCTTTTGAAAATCTATCAACGTAAACTTGTGGTTTCCTATTTTATTCAATGGATAATATTCCATTACTATGGTTATTAATTTTTTTATATTATTCTTTTATTTCTTTTTGTGACAAAGACAGCGAGAGGGACAGATAGGGACAGACAGGAAGGGAGAAAGATGAGAAGCATCAATTCTTTGTTGCGACACCTTAGTTGTTCATTGATTGTTTTCTCATGTGTTCCTTGACCGGAAGCTACAGCAGACTGAGTTACCCCATGCTCAAGCCAGTGACCCCGCACTCAAGCTGGTGAGCCCGCATTCAAGCTGGTGACCTCAGAGTTTCGAACCTGGGTCTTCTGTATCCCAGTTTGATGCTCTATCCACTGCACCACTGCCTGGTCAGGCTATGGTTATTAATTTTGATGTTCAATTTATCTCTGATTGGGCCATGGGAGCCCAGTCAAGCTGACTCTTACATCCTTTTGACAAGTCCCCATCATTTTTTTTGAACACTTTTCTTTTGCAACCAATTGTTTTGGGCTCATCTTATACATTCCCACCCCCGTTCTGGAAGCAGATATTCCCTAAAGAATCTTGGTTCCTTTTAGTGGAAAATGATATTTAAAAGCCAAGGTCTGAATGATAAGCATGCTCATTACTACTGGGGTGTCACTGCTCTTAAACCCTCACGGTGGACAAAGCTAAGGAATATACGTAACATGTATGATCTCCACAGTATTATATCCAATTCCAATCTAGCACCACAGAGTTCATCCTAGTCATCTCCCTTTTCATAGTTGTAACTCCTTTCTCCAATTGTGAGAAACTTGGCTTCCATTATCCTTAATACTTTCACTCATTTGGTTAATTCTCTGTATATACCCAATAATTCCCTGTATATAACCAATCTTCTGCCTACACTGCATGCCTTCCAACCCTCCCCACCCTGCCTGGGCTGTAACTCCCATATCAAGCTGTCCTGAGTCTGCGCAGATGCTGTCCTCGCCCTCCTCTGGCTCACCACAGCTCTCCCACCCCCAGGGGTCACCTCAAGGCTTTAGGCCTGAATGGAGACGGGAGGAGGAAAAGGAGGTTGGGTCTCCAGTGTGCAGAGGATTGACAGCCTCTGAGGTCCATCATCCGTCCCTTTGAGAGCTGTAGCTACCCAGACTGTAGAAGACTTTACTAACGCAGCGTGCTCTGGGCTGCAGGGGCCAGGGCAAAGATGGAGAGACTCAACAGCTGCCACTTCTTTCAGTTTTATGTTTTTCCTTTCTTTAGTATTATTTTTTTCTAGAGCATCCCAGTTCTCCACCCTGGAGCTTTAACAAAAGCCAGTGTGGACCTACCAGCCACCCCGAGATTCTGATTCCACCCGTTTTTTAAAAGATGCTTGCCAGGGCAGGTGAGGCCAGGGAGAGCACTCTTCTAGAGGCACCCGTGCAGCTGCAGTTCAGTTAGCCCTCCTTGCAGTGCACAGGGTAGAGATCTGCTTATGTGTCATTATCAAAAGCAGGGATTGCAAACTTTTCCTGTTGAGGGTCAGGGAGCAAATATTTTAGGCTTTGCCGGCCATAAAATCTGTCACAACTACTCAACTCTGCTGTTGCAACGTGCAAGCCACAGCAGACCTTTCTGAAGTATGGGGGTTGCGGCTGTGTTCCAATGAAACATTATCTACAAACAGGCGCAGTGCTGGATTGGCCCAAGGCTCATTTACAGACCCTTGGCCAAAAGGTAAATGCTTTTGAAATTTGCATTTTAAGCCCCCCAACCTCAAGTTATGCTATTGACGTGAAGATTTTAATTAAGCAGAAAATAATTACCAAATATTTCCTGATGTGATTGAACTGCACTTGTTCCTATAAAGATTACTTAAGATCTAATCTTGCCCTGGGTCAATCTAGTCTCCCTGGTCAGCCTCACAGAGGTAGAACTGGCATTTTCTTTTTCCTTTCGCTCACTTTTCTTCCAGTTTTGATCACTGCTAGCAGCAGTAATATCTAAATATGCACCAAATCCAAGTGTTTGTTAACTACAGACCTGGCGCTCGGGGGTTCTACTGAAGACTCAAACTAGGCACTCGGCAGAGGGGTTCAGCACAGCCACCCTGTGGTGCTGT
Organism: Saccopteryx leptura; assembly: GCF_036850995.1. Classification (NCBI taxonomy): domain Eukaryota; kingdom Metazoa; phylum Chordata; class Mammalia; order Chiroptera; family Emballonuridae; genus Saccopteryx; species Saccopteryx leptura. The sequence goes on along the minus strand of NC_089505.1, from coordinate 273,666,629 downwards.
CCTCTGGGACCAGACCGACTCTGGGGAAGGAGCACGGGGCTCGGATGTGGGAGCGAGGAAGTACTGTCCTGGTCGACCTCTGCTTATTTGGAAGATATATCCAATGCCCGTGCCTGAAAGAAGACATCCTTATTTGCAAGTAGTTGAAACTAGGTCATTCAAATCTCAAGTTATCCATCATTTATTTATTTTTTTAATTTATTCATTTTAGAGAAGAGAGGGAGAGACAGAGAGAGAGAGAGAGAGAGAGAGAGGAGAGACAGAGAGAGAGAAGGGGGGGGAGGAGCTGGAAGCATCAACTCCCATATGTACCTTGACCAGGCAAGCCCAGGGTTTCGAATCGGCGACCTCAGCATTTCCAGGTCGACGCTTTATCCACTGCACCACCACAGGTCAGACCCATCATTTATTTTCAATAGGATTGATTCTTCCTTTAAAGGGACTGGGGTATAGAACCATCCGTGTCCCGTGTCCCTATCACACGGCCCACCTGAGGCAGTTTCTGCAAGGGAGGAAGGAGGCAGGCAGATGGAGCAAGGCCCATTTTTGGCTGGCAGGCTGGGAACAGCAGAGCATGTGGTGTTAGCAGCTAATAATTAAAACAGTAATGTTTCAAGAAGTGGGCTGAGATTTTCAAACACACATCAACTCAATGGCTGGTTAACACGTCTCAGCTTTCTGTGTAACAGTGCTCACATTCACTGTTGGTACGCTGGCCTTGTCTTTTTGTAAAATCGGAGGTATTCCTTGTTTCCCCATACTAGAAAGCTCTCCTGCCCTGTTAAAAACAAGTTGTTGCTGACCCCACTCTTAGCAATGTGCTGCTGGCCCGGCCTGGGGTGTCTGGACTCCCAGCACACACTTGAGCCCTCTTCCACTCCTCCTCACTGCAAACCTAAAACTGTTTTACACGTGAGAACACAGGTTTTAAAGGACTTCTGGGCCTCAAGCCCCCATATCTAAGCTCTGAGCTACAAACTGGCATCTTTGATCTCTTATGAGAACAAGTGTGAGAACAGCCTGCAACGCAGACTGTACTGCTTAGAACTGACTTGGAATGGGAGACAGGTCTTGTGCCCATTGATTGATTCACTCAATGCCGCCGACTGGGCATCTACCAGTGCCAGGCTCTGTTCTCACTGGTGGGTCTGCAAAACTCAAGGAGGGAGAGCTCACATTCTTGGGGGAAGAAATGATAAAAGTGAATAAATGATAAAAGTGAATAAATGATGAAGAGAATTTCAGCAAGTCACTACGTTCAAGAGAACTCTCCAAGCGTGAACCTGAGAGCAAGCAGTTGTCCAGACAGACGTGCAGGCATGCAGAGCCCGACAGTCTGACGTTGGCTCAGTGTTTTTGCTCTCCTGACACAATGATGTTTTTCTTCATGCAAAGAAGAGAAAGGTTTAAGTGCCTATTTTGAATTTGCTAATGCAGCCATTTCTTTTATTTATACTAAGGCTGCATAATGTGGGCTTTGTAAAGTCCGCAGGATACATTTCTAATGGAAACACTTGCATGCAGCGACTGTACAACAGCAAAGCAACAAATTACCATGATTTTGCACCCCCTGCTGCTGTGAGTCCCACCATACTTCAGCACTGTTGCTTTCACTTACAAAAAAACTCTACAAATATTGGTTTGTCAGAAAAACAAATATTAAATGAAAATTGTACTCAAAGACATGAGAAAAAGTGTACAATACAGTCATTGCAGACTTGAGAAATAAATTGTACCAGGAAGAACAATTTACAATATAAAGGAAGCTTGCTTAATAATTTACTGAAATTCGTAAACTCGGCAATTATGCCAGGCAATGGGTATTTGACTAAATGGAAGAAAATAACCTTACAGTGTAAGCCATCCAGTATGGGGAACACACATTAACGTGAAAAGGCATTTTTAAAAAAAAATAGAATACACTTAGAGATTCCAATTTTACTTTTTGCTGGATTGCTTCAGCATTTTGTACTCTCATAGCAATTAATTGACTAGTCAGAGTACTAGCCATGGAAAATACGGCTGTGACTCTGGGCACATTAACTTTTGTAAGCTCACTGTCAGGCAGGAGGGGTGCCTGGCACGTGGCCGGACACGTTCAGGGTTAGCCACAAAGACCCCAACAGAACCCCCTATAGGCAACTCGATTTATAGTGAGCCTCAAGCCAGGACTGAGCTAGGCCTGGGGATGCCAACATGAAACAAAGAACTGGTCCTCCTCAGGGAGTGCACAGCCTGTGTGACACTTGCTCTTTCTCAGTGGCTTTGGGAGCCCTGGAGAGAGAAAAATTAATACACCCGTGGGGAGAGGGGCCGAAGAAGTGGCAGAAAGGTGACAATGACACCAGCCTAGTGAGCACTCAGCAGAAAGGAGTAAGGAGGGTGGAGGCAGAGACAGGACCAGTTGCCGAGGACAGCTCATGTGCGGTGGACCTAAGTCACCGTCACTGATGCAGCTGTCAAGTGTTCCTGCTCCTCTGGACACAAAGCTACCAGTTTGTCCTTAAAAGACAAGCAATGATGTCATTGGTTCTCCACACAGAGGATACACCAAGGAATTTCTGGTAAAAACAGAAGCCACCATATTATTTAGAATGAAAAATTTCAGGACTCAAGTCCCTGAAATGGCTAAAAGTGATTATGCAAAAATTTAACATGGTAAAAATAACCTCACAAGGTTTTTGAAATTATCATTTATTCAAAACATTTCACATTAAAATTATATTAGGTTCAGATACATGGATGTTGTTTTGTTTCCAAAAGTTTATAATGTTTATAGAATCAGCTGTTTGCTTATAATGAGTCTGAAATGTTTTACTGTGTTGCTATAATTGTGTTTACTCTGTATTTTTATTTATTCCAATTTCACTGGTAGATATTTAGAAAGCATTCATAAGCCCACCCAGAATACACAATTATTAAATTTTAAATATTTACATTCAAAGGGGAAAGCCAATCGGTGCTAAAGATATGTGAGGTGATAGTTTTTTGTTAATATACGTAATGTATTGAATGGCCCAGCCTGCTGTTTAGAATGCTAGTGAGGTTAATAACACCCACGTTTTACCAGAACCAATATACAATGCTGGCTTGAAGTTGCTTCATACAATTGATGATGTCTGCCAAGTCCAGATTAAGCCCCAACATTATGTCTCACTTTAGAGATCTATGTTAATGAACATTAATAGAACTTACCTCAACTATTAAGAAGCAGTGACCAATGAGTCACTGCTTCTCACTGAAAATGATGAGCTCTGGATTTGATGACTGATAACATGTCTTCTAGTGCCAACACTTTGCAAAACTGGGAAATTATGAAGGGCTTCACACATGTAAAGAATTGATATATTATAGAATATTAAACATTAAAAAGCTCACCAAATGTCATTTTGTCCAGTTCCAAAATTTTCCAGATAAACAGTATTAACAAGCAAGTCTTAAATAAAAAAAAAATCCTTTTTATGAAAATAAAAAATAAAACTGAGTACAGGAGACCTGATGAGTCGATTGGGAGAAGACCCTGAGAACTCGTGGCCCTGTACATCAGCGGCCTCGGAGACCTTGCCATCGATTCACACTGTAGGCACAACCCCAAGTCCGCAGACCAAGTGCACACAGTATCGTCAGTAAAATGCTGAATACGTCAAATCCCGTAGTACAAATAAACACAAGCACATAAACAGAGTGACTTTTCATTTATTTTTGTCCTCTCACATACATGTAAAAAATAACATTTTAGACACAGAATTACAAATATACAGAAAACAAAGT